>NC_139253.1:16099132-17299132 GCF_977018435.1 Lepisma saccharinum
TCAAGATGGCTGCCGACCATGCGGGTGACGTCCATGTGGTTCCCCCTTGGCCTGGCAACGATTGGTCATCACCATTTTCACGTTGCGCGTTGCAATGGCCTTGTATATGCCTCGTGGGATGGTGCAAAGTGCACGGCGAACTTTACCGTATCTCCCAATCGATACTTCCTGTCATATCGATCTCCAGAACAACTAGACCTACACAGATAAAACTCGAGGAACTGAAAGAACTAGAAAGAAAATACACAACGTAAAATGAAGTGTTTCAGCAACCCGGTTTCCCCCTCAAGCAATCTTCTCCCCTGTGGACTATGATAAATATGGCCGGATTCGACCAGCTGCGTGGGCGTCAGTGCCGACGTATCTTCCTCAAAGAACAATCTCTCACCGCTGACATCCCCCCTCAAGCATTTCACCATGTCACCCAGAGATAGGTTACCACGCAACTTTCCAACACGCTCTCTCTCTGGCCCTTTTAAGTGAACTTCCTTGGATATTATCTGGCATACAAATAGATATACTCTGTTCCGGCTATCTCTGGAGGAAGCTAACGAAAACAGGTCTCTGCGCAAGTAGTGACGCGAGACGGCTCCACGTGAAAGGAACGGAATTGCGTGGAAGCGACTGCAGTTACCATCCTTCACAGCAGCGTGTACCGCTTCGCTCTGCCCATTCGATTTCCCCCCTTCTCTGCCACTATTCGCGGCCTTGCTCCAGAGATAGTTGGGACAGAGTATAGGGATGTTAGGAATAGAGATGTGCGAAACACCTGAACAGCCTGCTTACTAGCTTCAGCTAGAAAAGGTCAGTCAGACAGCTTCATTAGGCTCGCCAGGGCAACTGTATTCGAATTTCCAAAAACCGATATGGAATTCCAAAATCTGAAACATTACATACCCTTAGAATTACAGTAAAACTTCGTTAATCCGGACTAGTGCGAGGGATAAGTTGACGGGTTTAAGGAAAGTACGGATTAACTGAAATTACCTAAAAGAACAGTAGAAAGTGCATTGAAACTCCGTTTATAGCAACAACACACATTTATTATGGTGTATTTAAAGGGTATAGGCCTAAATACACTATACAGTACAGTAAAATAAATGTAAAGCAATACGACAGTGTAGTACGTACATACGCGATACCCATATTATGATGATGTGCCTGCCGATTGTTGACTTCTAGCCACATTTAAAACCTTGCATTCTGCTTTATCCTCTTTCCCCCTTTTTCCCCTTTCCCCCTTTTTCCCCTTTCCCCCTTTTCCCCTTTCCCCTTTTTCCCCTTTCCCCTTTTTCCCTTTCCCCTTTTTTCCCCTTTCCCCCTTTTTCCCCTTTCCCCCTTTTCCCCTTTCCCCTTTTTTCCCTTTCCCCTTTTTCCCTTTTCCCTTTTTCCCTTTTCCCTTTCCCCCCTTCTTCCCTTTTCCCCCTTTTTTCCCTTTTCCCCCTTTTTTCCCCTTTTCCCCCTTTTTTCCCTTTTCCCCCTTTTTTCCCTTTTCCCCCTTTTTTCCCCTTTTCCCCCTTATTTCCCCTTTTCCCCTTATTTCCCCTTTTCCCCTTATTTCCCCTTTTCCCCCTTTTTTCCCTTTTCCCCCTTTTTTTCCCTTTTCCCCCTTTTTCCCTTTTCCCTCTTTTTCCCTTTTCCCTCTTTTTTTCCCTTTTTTGCCTTTTGCCTGTCCGGATTAAGCGAAGGCCGGCTTAACGAGGTTTTACTGTACTTTTAAATCATTCATGTGAATATTCGTCGGTTTAATTTAACTGTCTACATATTCTCAATACTTTAATAGGATTACGTAGCCACGAAGCTATTGAGAATATCTAGACAACAGCGAAAGCAAAGATTCACGTGGAAGATCAGAAGTAATTCTATGGATATGTAATTCTTCACATTATGGGATATCATAGCGGTTTTTCGATAGGAGAGGAAAATTCGAATACAGTTGCCCTGGCGTCTGCACAAGGTCCAGCCGAACCTTAACAGTCTCGAAGAACCAGTTGATTTCAGGCGTTGCACGATAAGCTGATGAAGTCTCGGATTGGTCAAACACAATGATATACCCTGATAAAAGTTCGAATCTGAGTCCTTGACTTCGTAGCGCGCTACGCTGACCACTCCCTCGCGGAGCCCTTCAAAAGAAATACAAGATCAAGATCCGTATCAGTTTAGCCACTACACCATCGCGGACGCCAAAGAGTACTCTGTCTGTCTAAAGTTTGATGCATAATATCCTCATTATATTTGTATCAATACACATAGACCCAGCAAAATACTATCCTTCGCTGCCTAACTAACTAACTAACTCTCTAGCCTTCTTAAACCCGAAGGTTCATGGCTGCAGCAACACAGGCCTTCCATCTTTCCCTATCTTGAGCAAGATCTATATACTCTTTTCCATCCCTACCGATTTCCCTTAGGTCCATCTCAACGTTGTCCTTCCATCTTCGTCTTGGCCTTCCTACAGGTCTCTTACCATCAGGTTTCCCAACAAGAATCCTGTAAACTCCTCTTTCCTCTCCCATTCGTGCCACATGGCCTGCCCACCTAAGTCTTCTTGATTTAATTATTCTAATAATATCTGGACATGAATACAAATTATATAGTTCTAAATTATGTAACCTTCTCCACTCACCTGTCTCCTCATCCCTTTTAGGTCCAAAGATTTTCCTAAGGATCTTATTTTCAAATACTCTCAATTTATGTTCCTCTTTCAATGTAAGAGACCAAGTTTCACATCCATATAATACTACAGGCAAAATTACTGTTTTGTATATTTTAACTTTTAGTTTCTTAGATATTAAACGAGAAGACAAAAGTTTATGAAGAGGGAAGTAACATGCATTTCCTGAATTAAGCCTACTTTTTATTTCCTCTTTAATATAATTTTCATTTGTTAATATTACTCCTAAGTATTTGAATTTGGAAACTGGTTCAAACGAGTTGTTATCAATAATTAGATTTTGATTATTACCTAACACTTGGTTTCGGCCTGTAAGCATATATTTAGTTTTCTCTTTGTTAACTTCCAAACCTATCTCTTTAGCAGTTTTGAAAAATATTTTAGCATTATTCTTAATTGTATTCACATCATCCCCCAGTAAGTCTACATCATCTGCATATGCTAACAACTGAGTCACACCATTTAATTTTAGTCCTTCTTTAGTTTCTTTTACCTTCCTAACAGCATATTCTAAGGCAAAATTAAAGAGCAATGGAGATAATGCATCTCCTTGTTTTAACCCATCATGAATTGTAAATTTGTCAGACATATTAATACCCACACGAATTTTACTTTCTGTTTCACTGGTGCATATTTTTATCATACTAACAAGCTTCTTAGGTATTCCAAACTCTACTAATATATTATATAATTTATCTCTTTTGACCGTATCATATGCTTTTTTGAAATCAATGAATAGCTGATGGACATTTTGATTATATTCCCACTTTTTTTCAAGTGTCTGTCTGATGTGAAAAATTTGATCTGTAGTTGATCTGTTACGTTTAAATCCACATTGATAATCACCTATAATTTCCTTAGCATATGGGGTTAGTCTTGTTAAAAGAATGTTAGATAATATTTTGTATGTTGTTGAGAGTAGAGAAATTCCACGGTAATTATTGCAGTTCATTTTATCACCTTTTTTAAACACAGGAACAATTATGGATTCTTTCCACTGTTGAGGGATTTCTTCTTTATTCCATATTAAACAAATTAATTTATGAATTTGACATATTAATGAATTTCCACCATATTTAATTAACTCTGCTGGTATTAAATCAATGCCAGGTGCTTTGTTATTCTTTAGTCTTTTAATAGCATCTTTAACTTCAGTCAAGTTAGGTTCTGGAACTAAAGGTTCTGCTGTGTGTACTTCATTCACTTCTGATTTATCTCCTACATGGACATTTAAAAGGTCATTAAAGTAGTTCTTCCATCTATTTAGAATATTGCTTGGGTCAGCTAGAAAATCACCGTCTTTATATTTTATCAAGTTTACTTTAGGTTGCCACCCCTTTCTAAACTCATTTACACCTTTATATAAATCTCTGATATTTTTATTTTTCCTGTTTGTTTCAATTTCGTTAATTTTGCTTTTCAAGTAATCTCTTTTTTTACTTCTAAACGTGCGGTTAGCTTCTCGCTTTATTCTATTATAATTGTTTAGATTTGTATCATCAGAGTTATTTAACCACCTAAGTCTAGCCTGATTTCTTATTTCTATTAGATTATGACATTCATTATCAAACCATGGCTTACATTTTTCTCGGTTTATGGTATCCTTCGCTGTCAGCTCTGCCAATAGGCAACTTCAGTGCCACTATAACTTAACCTTGCTTAACACGATGAGCGTTTGTAAGGTCAAGCATCATGACTTCATAGAGAGAAATGATTGTGAAACCGGTGTAGCCTTGACCTCAACTGGGATTGAACCATCACTCGTTCTTCGTGACCCCAGAACTGCATCAATAGGTCAAAATTTGCAGGCAGTCACCTGTCCCGATCACGACTTTATAAATTTCGCAACAGACACCTCTTTCGTTCCTCCTGTGGTTTCTCCCACCTTCACCATTTTGTACCTGGCTGTCAATAATGATTTTAAAAAGCATGTTATCCGCGCACGAAGAACATTGAAGAACCGGGAGAAATGTTGATTCTGTTGAAGCTTGCAGACGTAAATTGGTAGGTTTGTAGATGCAGGTCTTTCACAAATAAGAAAACTAGGACGCTTACTTCCCAGGTCAGGTCAACTTATCGCAACTTGAGTCTATTTTCACGCCTCGTTTCTATCTTTTGGGTAAAGGCTCTCGGAATGTGGTGCTGTTCCTATCAGCTCCACAATGGTAGAGATCGTGAATGTGTGGAGCTCCTACCTCTACGTAGGCTCACTCTTGTTGCAATATGCAATAATCCCCCCTCCCTTTTAAAAAAACTAGCCCTCGATTTAATTGTTTTCCAGAAAATGGGTTTCATAAATAATATGAATATAAAACTTTCATTACAGCTACAAAACTACTTTTATGAAATACTGACCATCATGTATATTTCTTTTTTATATTTTTAGTTTTTCACAATTCTACCTCAAGAACGCAACTTAGGGGTGACTTTCCCCTAAGCACCCAAATGTCAACAACCTCTTTTACACGTAGTACACCCTGGGCTGCATTTTGCAGAGTGACGAGGCCCTGTCGTCTGGACTCGCAGCCATGGACTCCTCTATTGGGCTCGTGTTGTCTTGTCCATGTGTGTTTGACCCTTCGTCTCTCTCATGGCCGACCTCCATGGCGGAATGGTTATCACCGCGTGCTGCGACGCCAGTGGTCACGGGTTCGAATCCCGACCAGGGCGTAGGTGTTCTTTGTGGCTGTCCCTTCTTCAAGCATCCTCATCGTCCTGATCAGTCAAAAGTTACATAAACTAAATCAATGAAAGCAACATGCATCTACGCTATACCTTCCGATTAACGTCTCTCTCTCTCGCACACACACACACAAATCAGCTCAATTTGGTCGCCTCGTCGACCTAGTCCTCACCTTTTCATATGAGTTTCTTAGTGAGTGTCCCTACAATGTCATTTAAGAAGGTTGCTACTCACCGGGAATTCTGCGTGATTTTTTCTCCCCAGACGTGAAAAATTGAAACTTTTATTACTCAAAGTCCCATTGAATTGATACATATTTATTAATGCCCTGAAGCAGGTTTTTCACAGTTTATACATTATTTTTATGGAGGAAGGAAAAGGAAATATAATCTGTGTGGAGAATAAAACAAAATTCTTGGAATTTGTTTTACTTTGTTAGTGTCCTTTGTAGAACAGTATCTAACAGACTGAAAATTATTGCAAACTAAGATATCTTGAAATTGATTAGTTAAATTTGAGTGCGATATTCTTATATAATCAACAATTTTTTCATAATATAATGTACCCCGTATCGTTTGTGACTTGTGATTGTAGATGTATTTCGAATCGGAGAATGTGAAAAGGCAAACGTAAACTTTGCACCTTAAATTATAGATTTTAAATTTATGGCCTTGAATTTTTCGTAAGTTGGCCTTGTAAACCTCGAATTGTATTTGAATTTTTATCATGGTCCTAGAGTGGCCATCCTGTTTAACCATCATTCATCCTCACCTCCGGCATTAGCCAAGAGTGGCAGGAAAGCGACGTAAAATAAAGAGAAAGGCAAATAAATTAAAGTGACTTTGTCGCCTTGTAATTAAATTGTTTTATCTTTGTTTTCAGCTTTGAATTTTCTTGCGGACAAGTCATTCATGTGTGATTATGTTTTGTCTTTCCAGTCTGAGTTTGCGTCGGTGAAGAACGCCTTGCACGTGGCGCAGGAGCAGCAACAGCAGCTCCAACAGATGGTCCGGGTGCTGGAGGACGAGCGGGACGTTCTCCTGGATGAGCTGGTGAAGAGTGGAGTCATCTCGGAGCACGCCAGGTGAGTACGTCTCCTCAATCACATGTCGTTGACCTCTCGGAATGCGTTTCCGTATGGTACAGGGAGATCCATTCATACCGTGTGACCGTGAGTATTGATCGAAGACATTCCTTTGTCAAGATACTAAGGATTAGCTTTAGTTGTGATCTCTCTTTGGATCTGTGAACAGGAATCTTTATCATCATCATTGACACCTTCCTAAAACTTTGTATCAAGACCTTATTCATAGATATTGTGGCATCAAAATCACATAGTAGATGTACCTTCCGCCGTACCAACCGGCGTTCATTGACAGCGCAGAACGGTTATTTTGACAAAATCTTGTCTCTTTTGAGAGGAGGGATTTTAATGTTGCCGCTTCTTGCCCAAGCAGTAGGCCTTATTGACCGCAAGTTCCTCTGTAGGTAAACGCGGCAACAGAGGGTCACTGCCATAAAGGCGGCCCCGGATGGTAGGCCGTCGCGGTTATAACTCTGAGCTTGAAATAGTGACGTCATTGTCGAATGTGTACACTGTATAGTATAACAAATGTTCGTAACTTTACGGTGATGATACCGTAAAATCTACGGATGGTTCACCTTAAGTTCTTTCTTCAGTATTTTCTCCATTAATACATGTACAGGACACAATTCCCACAGTGAATACTGGCTGAGAGTACAGACGCCAGAGCCTCGTTCGCCTGCAATATGCAGTCCAGGTTGTACTACGTGAAAGAGTGGGTTTTGACATTTGGGTGTCTTCAGAAAGGGTCACCCCTTACACCCCAATAGAAGGGGAATATAGAAAACGGGGGAGTAAGTTTTTCAGGGGTGTGCAATTAAGAAGTTTAGTATCACAATAAAAATATAACAGTCAAAACTGCCACATTGTGTCAACAAGGGATGCAAGATAAATGTCCTCATATCCATAAGGAGAGAAAGGGGTTACTTTAGTTCAGAGATTTTGTGGAGGTTCATCTGTATTGGTAGTCGCAGGCGTAACTTGGCGAGGCAAGAGGGAGTATCCCCAAAACGCAGGTTTATTAAAATTTATAAATTAAAGGTACTTTTGTTAACCTCCACAGACGTGAGGAGCAAAGTGATGAGTACTTTTTATGATTTCGAAAAATTAATACTTATTTTATAGTTTAATTTTTATGGGATAGAAAACTGTTTGATTCTGCCCTCCCAAAGTTAAGCCCCAGATTCGACTCTGTGCCCCCAACGTTAGGTCCCAAGTTACGCCCATGTTGACGGACATAGGCGTAACTTGGCGGGGTCAAGGGTGGGGGACGCCCCCCAAAATTTTCGTGTTACTAAATTTTAAAATTAAGGATACTTGTACTAACCTCCTGGAACCTGTGTAGCAAAAGTATTAAAGAGTATATTTTATGATTTGGACTTTTTTACGGGATGGAAAACTTCTCGGTCCTGCCTTCTAAAGTCCCAAGATTGATTCTGCCCCAGAAAGTTAAGTCCCTAAGTTTGATTCTGCCCCAGAAAGTTAAGTCCCTAAGTTTGATTCTGCCCCAGAAAGTTAAGTCCCTAAGTTTGATTCTGCCCCAGAAAGTTAAGTCCCTAAGTTTGATTCTGCCCCCGAAAGTTAAGTCTCTAGTTTGATTCTGCCCCCGAAAGTTAAGTCCCAAGTTTGAGTCTGCCCCCCCCCCCCTCCCAAGTGAGGCCCCAAGTTATGCCCATGTTGACTGGGAGAAACCTTTGCACTAAAAATGGACTTCCACTTCCAGAGTTAGATAATTTTGAGCAAAATTCGCATCCCAATAGTCCCAACACTTCTTTCAACTTATACGGATTGGTATTGTCAATTATTTGTTTGCGGACAATTTTTGGTGTCGCACAAATCGTGATAGAAAACCGTACGAAAAGATGTAGATATGCGCCAAGCTACGTGACAATGAAAAATCGTAAATTATGGATTTTTTCGCCATTCCATGCTTCGGATCAACAATCGGGACAGAAATTATAGGGAAGAAGGAATTGTCTGGGGTGGATGGATGCCGAGTCGTTGGAAGGTCAGGCGAATGACACTCATCTCCTGTGTCAATAGAATGGGAAAGCCCGCCGAAGGACTTTGGTTCCGCTGAAGGGTCTCAAGATGGGACTCTGTGTTTTCTGGCGCAAGTGAAGGGGAAAAAACAGGGTAGACGCCTCTAGCAGCATCAAAGGCCGCCGACTTATTATTGCTGCCACTTGGGTTTGAGGCCTTTGTTTCTTAGTTGCAAGGGCAGTGGCGGCGATTGGGTTCCAAAACTAGGGGGAAGAACAGTTTACTTTCCCTTGGTAGATAAAGTTTAGCATATTGCGGGAGCGAAAGTGGCAAAAAGTGGGGGGGCACCCCCCCCCCCGCCGCCACTGGGAAGTATTTTCGAAATTTTCTCTCCTTTCGAAAAACCGGTATGAAATTTTAAATTCTGAGATATTACATGTGCTTAGAATTCTTCCGGAGCATCACCTCCAAAAATGGTCGAGATTTGGCCCCACACCCCCTAAAATGTGCCTTGATGGCACGGTGCTATATGCACGGGGAACTTTGCCTTAGAATTCTTTCTAGGGCATTCAAGTGCATCTTCGTGTGTTTGCGTGGTAGTTTAGATATTCTCAATAGTTCAATAGACTTACGCAGTCCCTTGTGGTTTCAGAGATGCCAATAGATTGTACAGATAGGACAGACGGATACCATTAGCCCGTAAGGGTACTTTTTTCAGCTTCTGCTTGTTAGTGCCTTATAAACGACGTAACATAACCAAGCACACACATGCATATACAAATCATCATTCTGGAGCAAGCTGAATTTTCGTGCCTTCACCATTGCTCGAAGTGAGGGCGGTGATATCCCCCAGATGGCAAATTGTTTTGCAAAGCGTCCCTCCAGCTGTCTTATTGTCACAGCGTTAAACCATAGGAGTATCCCCCAGCTAAATGTTCCTGGCCTTCACAGAGACAGCACTAGCAAAGCATCCAGAGCGTTCGTAGCATTAACATTGATGTAATCTCGTTTTTAAGGCCGAGAACGAGAAAAACGTTGAACTTCTAAACCAGCGATTCTGAACCTTCGCAAGACCGCAGCCCGGTATATTTATTATTGTTATTATTATATAAAAGCTGGTGCCGCGTTACGACAAATGCCTCAACGAGGATGGTGTTGAAAAGTAGGTTATGTATCACTAACTCCACAGTAATAAAATGTTCGTCTTTCATTTTACAGTCCATCGCAACTTACTTTCTAGATGCGCCTCGTATTATAAAGAATTCAATACCTTGCTCCCAACAATTTCACTCGTAAATACCGTTATGATTTTTGAAACTTTATATTTTAATTAATATATGCCTTGATATTAAATAGACTTTTGTTTAATCAGAGAGTAAGAGTTCAATTATGTCCAGGCTTCTTGATAAGTATTTGTTAATGAAAATCGCGGCGCAAACTAACATGACAAATTTCAGGGCAATTCTTCTCGGTCCGGTGTAGCCTAACTGATTCCAGGGCCCGGTACTGGACCGCGGCCCGGCGGTTGAGAAACGCTGTTCTAGAGAGTGAGCTGTGATAATTATAGCTAGGCAAGTTCATTTTTTTTTTATTCAAGGTCACCAGCGCTTGAAGTGGAAAATGTTAGATGGAGGGATGTTTGGTCGAGCATTGGGATTATCTTGTGGATGCTTTGCGAAAATGTTGCTAGTTGGAGATATGCCATCCCCCTTCACTTCGAGCACTGTATGATAACCGATTTTTCAAACAGCATAATGACCGCCGTGGCGGAGTGGTTAGTACATCGCGCTACGACATGAGTTCGAATCCCGGCCTGGAGATGGATGTTCTTTGTGAGTGTCCCTTTCACGTATCATAACTTATCCTCATCTTCGCGATTAGCCAAAAGTGGCAGAAGAGCGCAGCAAAATAAACCAAATCAATGAGAAAGTGAATACGTCTTGTGCTGCTGAATGTCATCCTTCCATCTCCAGTGTCCGTTTTTTCTTACGGGTCTCCCTTATCGCACAACACTTGAGCAACATTGCGTTCTAACGTGAGACGAGGAATGCCTACGTTGTTAGGTTTGGTTCTCTTAGCATAAATACACTGAAAATTTATTATTTATGCTAAGAGAACTAAACGTAGCTAGCCTAACCTAACAAGTTAGGCATTTAGCCTAACAATAAAGGCATTCCCGCTGACGTCAGAACGCAAGGTTGATCTAGTGTTGTGCGATAAGGGAGACCCGTTTTTTTTTACCATGCATAAAATAGCGAAAACTCATGGGAGGGTCCTTTGAACTTACTCCGTGGGAAAAAAATTCACACTGGATGGCCTCGTGACATTTTCCCCCCTTTAATCTCGGAAGAGAACTCTGTGGACAGCATGCACAATGGCAGGTGTGTCGCCGTAAAGAAGTTGTTCCCTGATTGTTGACGACAAGCTCACGACAGTGACCTTCTTTGTCGGCAATTACCCCTCGGTGGCTCTGATTACGGCGTGCAAGTCTTCCTTGTCGTTTCTTGTCCTTTTCATTGATTTCCGGTAAAAACTGTTTAAGAGCTCGATGTTTCACTCATTATGGCTGTTGCGTGGTCATAACCTTTGAAGTTTGCCCTAGAATCGACCTGGTTTTTACCTCGGGGCAAAAAGGAAACTACATTCACTGTGCATTTGAAGATGACCTACAAGGCGTTTGACAAAACCCTTTCGTTCTCTTGTCAAAACAGTGTAATTGGGTTTTTCCATTGTGAGCAGTTAAAAAGCAATTTCTCATGGGTAGCTTTGCATCATGATTCTCATTAGGCAAAGATGTGGTGGAAGAAAGTATAGGTTACCTACACTGTCATGCCAAGCTCATTAAAGTCGTGGATTTTCAGTTTTAGGTGGTTCTGAAAAGCAAATTCTAGCTTGGGCGTTTTCAACTTCTACCACGTGGCTTCAAGAGATTTCAGTTTTCTGTGATTTCTTCGCAAGCCACTAAAAGGTTTATAAATTTGGAACTTTCAATGGTTACATTATGTTAGTTCTCAACCAACGTAACTATTTGAGAGATTCCAGAAGGTCTCACAGCAAAGAAAATGTCACAAGAAGCATTTTCGCGCCAGTGAATACACGGTCTTCCATTTTGTCAAATTGGACATTTTGTAGTTTTCCAACAATAAGTTCGGAAATGTCAAAAAATATATTTGAGTAGCACATTTGTTATATGGGGCTAGCTCACAATAAACAATTTTATTAGCTGCAAACAAAAATTAAGTAAAACCATTTATTTTGCACAAAATTTCATGAAGATTGCCAAATATACAACAAGCATGTTGTCTGCACAGTATTTTCTTAAATATTCTTGCAAAGTAAGCACAATGACTAGCAGGTCTTCTGGTGCTTTCGTCATTGCTCGACGTTGCGGGGAAGGGCGTGGGGGATGCTATCCCTAGTTAACAAAATGTTCATGAAGCATTGTATGAATGGATATTTATAATTATTTTTTATATTTTCATAATTATTAATTGCTGTGCCGTTTAGTTATTTAAAGAATTTACTTTATTATCTTCATTGTTCAAATTAAATAATGAAATAGCATCCTCTCAACTTTAACATACAGAAAAATATAGTTAATAATTTACGAATACTATGAAAAGTTATTTTATTTTATAAATCCATATACTTGTATTTGTCTTATTTTAAGTCGGTTTTCTGTCTCTTTTGGCTAATCGCGATTATAAGGGCTGGGTGAGATTAATACACGCACATATAAACAAACGCTCTTCCAAAGCCAGAACTCGAACCTTGAACCTTCAGTGGCACGATTGTGAGTGGACGCTCAGCCTCAAAGGCGGCCGACTCCCTTTCCTGTGTGTATATTATGTGTGTGTGTGTGTGTGAGAGAGAGAGGGGGAATGTTTAGAGCTCTTTATTTTCTTTGGGAGTATTTGTTCTGAGAACCACCGTGCTCTAATAGCATCGTGCAAATCAAGCGCGCTATCCCGGAATTCGCAAAATGAGTGTTCCGATTGATTTCCTTTCAAGCGAAAACCGCAGAAATAGCGGAATAATTTTACGCATTGGCTTTTTTCCACTAAAGTTTACCCAGGAAACCATTGAGCTGTCGTTCTGAGGTTGAACAGGGTTTCTTTCTCCAACAGTGTTGAGAGAAGATGACAATGGTGGCCGTTCTTCGGCAAATCCCGAAATTGCATTACACAACGCTGCTTTTCAACTTTGAATTGGAAATATAGTTCTTTTGCAGCACTGATCTTCTTGGGACAATATTATTTCCGCTTTCCTACTTTGAAACACTGAAGTAACTTGGCCTCAATGTATAGTGGCCTAAAATAGTGAATTACTTTTAGTTGGAGGAAAGTGCAGTAGTGGCGTATGCTGAGTCTAAGGTTTGGGCTATCTCTTATGACACGTGGTCCTAGGCCATGAAGGAAGGGAGAACATTAGGCCCTCGTAAATGCTGTATAGGTTAGACCCCTATTTTGCTCGTTCTCGGCGTCCTCAAGGAAGCCGCGTTACTATGCCAACGGTAACTAGGTTGTTAATGTCAGAAACACTTTCCTTTCTATACCTGGAGGAGGCACATAGTGGTTCGGACCCCACTTTTAATTGTAGGTCCAGTCCCGATTAGCCTCCCTGTGCATAAAGTGGATTTAAAACTCAAAGAAACAATATGTGTGTGTAATATATAACTGCTGGTAAAACTATTGACCAGTCACCTCGGCCACCTAATGCGTTGAGTAGTCGAACCCTGACCTGTCCATCGAAGATTCCAAGTTGGAGTCCCGTCTTATTTGAATCCCTGTTTATCTATTTCTTCACTTGATCATCATTGATTTGTATCGTCGTAATTAAACTGAAAAATTAAAAGAGGAATAGGAATAAATGAAAATAATAATAAAAAAAACAACCATAGAAATGCTTAGAGTCCGCGTGCATTCGGAACATCTCCAGCTGACTGCGCGAGTCTAGCCAGCGAGCCTACGAGCAATGTACAGCGTGAGCAATAGAGTTAGCTATAGGCGCAGAGTAGAGATGACGTCAGCTGTTCACTTCTTGATTGGAAGCGTCGGGAGTTATGACTCGCTCCCAAGCTGCAAGCGCAGAACGGCCAGAGCTGTTACGGAAATAATCTCACTCTACCTCAGGTTATAAGCTAGCTTTTTTCTAGTAATTGGAATGACTGCCCGCGTAAAGATACCGTATACCTTAAGAATGACAATACGCTCAGGCATATCGCGTAAGCCACAATTTTTTTTGCCGTGCACTTCTTAAAAGTGTCAGAAGTTCGTGTGGGAATGAAAACGGAAAATATGGAACGAATAGGACTAAAAACTCTTCTGTGAAAAAACAGTAAAAGGAAACACAGAAATGGGGACAAGCAAAGAAACGGATAAGATAAAAGAAAGAGGTGAAATGCTAATTAACGACTACCCGGAAAAATTAGTAATTACTAATTAGATGTCAAGGAGGAAAACGTTCCAAATTTGGAAGACTAAGTTAGCAAAACGGAACGCGTGGGGTTATATTCTTCAGAATGTCCCATTGTGATAACAGAGAAGAATTTCAAACAGTGTCCGAAACGAGGCTAGCTATCCAGCCACCTGCTAAGACCTTCTCTAAAATGTAAAGGTTACGATCAATATTGAACAATCACGCTCATCTTTTCGTGCCCAGAGTGCCGTGTTGTTCTCGACGTGAAAGTTGCCCGCACGAACTACATTGGAAGCCAGGCTTTTAACTTCTTTGCTGCTGATTCAATTAGGATGGGATCGAACTCAAATCCACTCTGGAATACGGGAGAGCAGGTCGCTAAACCCTCACTATTGAATCCCTAAGCTTTACTTCTTCGAGCTGAAAATATTGTTCACACAAATAGTTAAAGAATTCTGAAAATACTGTGCAGAAAGTAATAAAAGTTATAATATGTAGACGTTTTATGAAAATAAACAAATTGATGCATTTGGGAATCTTCTGAAAACATCATGCAGGGAAATAACGAAGTTGTCATATGCACACGACTTTTATGGAAACCAAACAATGAAAACTTTCCATTTAGAGAGTCTTCTGAAAACATATTGGAGGAAAACAATGAAGTTGTTACACGTAGACGGTTGTTATGGAAACAAACAATGAAGACGTTTATGGGATGTACAGAAAACATCGTGCTATATGCAGACGATTTTTATGCAAACAAACAATAAAGACTGTGTTTGGGGGATCTTCTATGCATATCGTGCAGGCAAACAATGAAGTTGTTATGTGACTATTTTTATGGAAACTAATAAATTGATGACTTTGCATTTAGATGATCTGAAACACTGTTAACCTCTCTTCCACATAGTACGCTCTGGACTGCATTTTGCAGACTGACGAGGCTTTGGCGTATAACACTCTGTAGGGCTCGTGTTCTGTGTTGTCCATTTCATGTTATCACCATTCATCCTCATCGTCGCGATTAGCCAAAAGTGGCAGAAAGGCGGCGTAAAATAACCTAATTCAATCCTGAGAACATCGTGCAGACAATCAATGAAGCTGTTATGTAGACATTATTTATGGAAACAAACAACTAGACTTGATCTTACTTGGCATACACAGCAGATATACTATCTCACAAAAGTATTTTAAAAGTCTCTCGTGTAAACAAGAAAACTAGGTTCGCAATATAATTTATGGATTTACAGCTTCCTGTAATTTTTTTTGTCATTCCTTCACCGTTACTTATTGCAGCAATAAGTGTCTCAGACTGTGTCATTCCATGTCGAATTTCAAAGGATGTGGGTTCGATTTTGCTCTTAGCAGCGCTTCGGTCGATATTCAATGTGGGCCAAGGCAACTCCTCTGTCAAAGCGAAGATCCGTCACTCTCCTGAGAAGGAAACATAGTTATTTGGAACGAATTAAGAATCTTCATATCTTTCTTAATTGGAGAGGCGTGTATACTTGACTTTTTTTTTTATCCTGGCAGGAAACCCAAATGCTTCAAAGCGAGACAACTGAGGTGTTGTAAAGTTGGCCTTTAAAGGAGCGGATATTGAGTTAGTCAACCTTATTTTTTTTCGTGACACCTCGGCTATTAAAACTGCACGTAAAGTTTATAAGTTATAAATGGAATTTACAGTTATACTCGCATGACCTTTTCGCTGCTGCATAATTTAGAATTATTGCTTTTTTTTTTATTATTTGCCCGTCAGGGTATTTTTTGTGAGATGTAGAAGTGGGAATTTAAAGCAGATCCGAGATGTTAATTCCTTCAGTCGTCCGGTGGGAAACAGTCAAGATAACTCACTTCCCTCGGACAAGTTAAAGTAGATCTCTCAAGAGTCTTTTGGTAGTAGTTATCCTGCTTTTGAGCAAGATCGATGAATTTATGAAATACAGTAGATGAAAGTAGTGATAGGCATTTTATGAAAATAATCGCAAAAGAATCGACTACTATTAGCCGAAGCAGTCGAATTCTTTGTTCGACTAATAAAATATTACTCGAGGCAGTAGAGCTGGTTTTTCAACTAATAAAATGTTGGTTGAGTTCGTTGTTCGACTAATAAAATGTTGGTCGAGTTCGTTGTTCGACTAATAAAATGTTGATCGAGTTCGTTGTTCGACTAATAAAATGTTGATCGAGTTCGTTGTTCGACTAATAAAATGTTGGTCGAGTTCGTTGTTCGACTAATAAAATGTTGATCGAGTTCGTTGTTTGACTAATAAAATGTTGGTCGAGTTCGTTGTTCGACTAATAAAATGTTGGTCGAGTTCGTTGTTCGACTAATAAAATGTTGGTCGAGTTCGTTGTTCGACTAATAAAATGTTGGTCGAGTTCGTTGTTCGACTAATAAAATGTTGGTCGAGTTCGTTGTTCGACTAATAAAATGTTGGTCGAGTTCGTTGTTCGACTAATAAAATGTTCGTCGAGTTCGTTGTTCGACTAATAAAATGTTGGTCGAGTTCGTTGTTCGACTAATAAAATGTTCGTCGAGTTCGTTGTTCGACTAATAAAATGTTGGTGGGTTTCGTTGGTCGACTAATAAAATGTTGGTGGGTTTCGTTGTTCGACTAATAAAATGTTGGTGGGTTTCGTTGTTCGACTAATAAAATGTTGGTCGAGTTCGTTGTTCGACTAATAAAATGTTGGTCGAGTTCGTTGTTCGACTAATAAAATGTTTGTCGAGTTCGTTGTTCGACTAAAGCCTGAATCACACGGAACTGGTTTTCCAGTAGAAATGTCCTAGTTGGCGCTGGACTGGCTACCCATTTGCTTGTTTTCGCCTCACACGATACTTGTTACCGCGTAGTACTTGTCGATAGACTTTTGTTCCCATAAGACATTGCGCAGAGCAGACAATCTGTAAAGATGGACGAGCAATTTGAAGAATGTTGTAGGAGAATTACTGCTTTGTTCTTTTATTAAAAATTAAAGAAAGAACAGTATGGACTACAGATTGGCTCGAAAAAACATAGTAATCAATGCGTAACGAACAAGCTTTTTAATTAATTCGGGTATGTATTCAATATTTGTACATGAGATTCCCAGGATTCATTCACATTTTCGGCTAATTTTATTTGTCACTTACATATCTCATCGCTTTGCATAAATACCTAAATATTAATGAACTGAACACAAATGCACTGCACGTCATCTCTTTGGTTTTTTTGTTTTTTTTTATTGAGAAACTAACAAAAACAGTCAACACTTGGAAACCACAGACAAAAGACTCCCCTTTGCAAACTCACAGATTATCTTCACATCGCCAAACTTTGCTCTGATTGGCTGTTCCACAGAATCCAGTCTAATTGCCAGTAGCAATTAGAACATGTCCTATTCCTCCAAACCAGTCAAGCAGCCAGCCAGGCAGCCATCACATCCGGGCAGGTAGCCAGTTCAGCGCCAACTAACTGGATATCCAGTTCCGTGTGATTCGGCCTTAATAAAATGTTGGTCGAGTGATTGATTGATTGATGGAGTTGGTGTTTTAAGTCCACTTTATGCACAGTAAGGCTAATTGGGAATGGACCACAAGGAAATATCCTGGCAACTTAGGATGCTAGGGTGGCAAGAAAGTGTACACACAACGATTGGATCAGAACTTACTTTGTACAGCTGTATGTGAAAGGCTTTCTTGAAATCTGTTGAGGCCCCTGAACCGCATACGTGCTCCCGCTTCTGAGAAAGAAGAAAGGGATTTTAATGTAGAAAGGATCCTTTTAGCGTAAATTATCATCAATTTCAGCTCAGAGTAGATGAAAGCTACCAGGACGTCCAAGCAATGGCCTCTCGCATTTCCGTAAGCGTCCTCTCACCCAGAACCCGTTATCCTTTTCTTTCCTTCCTTTCGCTGTCCACCTACAACTGCCCTTCAAGCGGTTTCTCTGCAAGGTGTAGCCACATAAAGGAACACCCCTGCTTTAGGACGAAATCCACACTTTAGTACACCATAGATACAGTTGACGGCGATTTGATTTCCCCGAAAGATGGCAGTAAGGGTGATGTCTGTATAAAATATATATTTTGTGGTTGTAATTACGATTATAGTTCACTATTAAAATCTCCTGAAGTTCAACAATATTTGTTTATGATTCTCCGCAGTTCATTAATAGCCGAATGGGAGAAGTAGAGGTTTGTCGGAGCTACTTAGTCACTATCCCACTAACAATTCAAGGTGAACAGAAAGGAAATGAAACAAGAAATAACTATATGTTCGAATTCCTTAGAATTTGTCATTAGTACAATCGAGCCCAATCGAAAAATTACGAATTGAAGACAAGATGTAACATTCTTTCTATTGAATACTGAAAATTAATTAAAACCCTATCACCTGAAAATTCAGTTAGGCAACCCACATAACGCCATGTAGGGAAACTCGTATTTAAGGACGTAGATGTCTCATTTTTATTGTCGGGGACCATACCTTTTTACATAAGTTAAGCTACATAATGACTATTAAAATGTATTAAAACTCCCATATATTTACTATGGAGAATAAAAATGCCTCTGTAACTTAATGGTTTCACCATTCAGAACTGCATTTTGGATTTTCTTGGCTGATGCTCTGTTCTTCGACCTTTATCCGCTACGTCCACGTGCTTTCTGTCATGTTCCTAGAGTACTTGAATTTGATTTCATTTTTGTTATTTCGCGTCTCTTTTCTGCCCCCTTCTGGCTAATCGCGATGACGACAATGAGTGATGTGATGAAAGGACTGTAGCACACCGTACTAACCACTTCACTACGGAGGTTGGCGTAGACCTGCTACTTCCTACCATGTCAGACACCAGGCCGTGTTGTTGAAGGAAAACTGAATCCCTCGATTACTTGGAAACAGAGTCAGTGGAGGCGGTAGCATATTGATTGATCAAGGTAGTAAAAATTGACTGAAACACTATACAAATCACTGGATTAAGTGAATAAATATAGATTTTTATTCACTGGTGTTATACCTCTTTGAGCATGAGGCTTTTCCTACCAATGAGCCACTTTTCTTTCTTTTTGCCATAAATGTTTCCTGGCAATCTTCTCTTTCTTACCCAGACCGCAGGTTCGAATCGCTGGCGCAGAACGACGCCTGGCTTCCTTCGTAAGATGTCGCTCGGACCGTGGGTTCTTTGTCAGGTGTGAAACCAGGCAGAATGCATCCACTGTGGACATCTTTTGTTTGGCGGAAGAGGATATTTCATTTCAGTGATGCGTTACTCTGGTTTAACCTTGCTGAAGGTTATTAGCAGAATGGGTTTGTTGTGTACCGGAAGGGCATTTGCTCGATCAGAAAACGGTGCATCTAGTGGTAGGAATTCACATGAAATACGCAATGGTTAGCCAGTTGGAATTGCATTTGCTTTCAAGTGCGATTGCATTTGTTTTGAAGTGAGATTGCATTTCTTGTCAAACGGGATCTGTTTTTCAAGTGAGGTCGCTTTTGGGGGGGTTCAAGTGGGGTCGCTTTGGGGGGGTTCAAGTGGGCTCGCTCTTTGGGGAATTTTCAAGTGGGGTCGTTTTTTGTTTTTTGGGGGCTTTAAGCGGGGTCCCTTGAATGGGGGTTTCCAAGCGCTTTTTTTGAGATTTTCAAAGAGGTCGCTTTTTGTTTTCTAGTGGGTGCTGCTTTTGTTACAACAGAAAATAGATCTTCAATCTACCTTTTTCAGTTGGTTGTCCATATTTTTTTCTTTCTTTTAATGGAATATGTGTTAAAAAGTTATTTCTGGTGTATATTGACAAGAACCTTCCCGAAATTCATTCATGTTTTTGTGAGGCTCATGTAAAGTTCTCCCCATGGGTCAGAACTGCCTGCACTGTATAATGCAGGGCGTTCTCTGAGAAAGGACATTAACATTGGAAGAGGATTGTGAAGCACCTGTCGATGGATGACTCAGTCAATCGATAGCCTCGCTCCTGCCTTGCCTGAGGCTCGCTAAGTGAACCGAGGGATTAATCGCCCCAGGTCGAGAGGGAGTCAGGAAGCCAAACGTCGGTGCAGACTGCCAGACAACCTCTCATCATTTGTCGCTCTTCACAAAAACAAAGAATCACGATAGTAAGTTTTTCGCAGAAATAGATGCTGCAAAACTAAGTACATGGTGTCGGTGACGAAGGCAATTCTTTATATCCAGTTTAGAAATATTTCAAGAGACAAACGAAAACCTTAAAAATTCCAATATAATTTCTAGGGCAGACTGTATACAGCTAAAATTTACATGGGGTATCAACTGTTATTTACAAGACGAATCAAGGCTGCAACACAAGTGAGCTCCAAAACGCCATTTTTATTATCTTAAAGATGGCGCCTCCTATGCACACTTGCACCGTGAAGAGGAATGTTTTCTTCTTGCCCTCTGTCAGCCTAAAACTCACAGAAATTTCTCTGCAAATGAAAATTCAATATCTCTGTACATGCTTACCACATCAGCAAGTTTACTAATGGAGGAGAAAGTTCGACAGTGGCAGCAGTTAGCAGGCAGATGGGTGGAAAGGCCTTCGCAGTGGCTCATAAGTGGATCCCAAAGACTTATTCTTCTTAAGGTATACAGGCACTAACTCAAACTTGGAGATATATGTAGATCAGAAAGAGGTCTGTGCTAAAACTCAGCAAATTTGTGCAACCCTACAAACAGAAATATTCTAGATAAGAAACAAAAACAAATTAATGTTTTAATGTGACTCTCCCTTGTAGTTAATGATATATATATAAGATTAAATAATTTGTTATTAATGCAAGCGCCTTTTTGTGCATGAGTATAGTCAGGAACGGGCCAGATAAAATCCCGGTGGTTGCATACTCTTGTGTGCATCGGATTATGTGCACAAACTTCTATTTGGCTTGTTTCTATCTATAAAGCTAGGAACTAGGGATGTCCAAGATGTGGGTGGAAAGAGCAGGTACTGGAGAGTATAAGAAGGCAGAGGTGGAGCAGAACAAAAGAGAAGGTGGGCTGGGAATTGCCCAGTCGTGATTGACTTGGTTCGGGCATATGGAAGAATGGTGCCAGAAAACTTCCGGTGTGGGAGCAAATGCAAGATCAAGGTATAGAACGAACAGGTAGTGGATCGTGCAAGTTGAAGAGAGGACGATTGAAACATAGCAAAAGTGGTCGAAGAACAGAAGAGATATCAACCCAGCCACAGAATGGAAACAGTGAAGGAGAATTTTGAATATGGTGACCGAGACATGAGATCGCGAATTAAGGGTTGTAAGCCTTGTTTTCATGTTTCAGATGTTGACCCTGGTATTGTCTTGATGCGTGGTACCTTTCCTCAAATAGGATTTGATTAGATGAGTCTCATTCTCAGAATGGCCGTGAGGAGAGAAGTCTCATTGTCTTTACTCATTTGTTAAATTTGTCGCGAGGAAACTCCCAATAAGAATAATCTCATATGTGGAAGTATAGTCTTCGCTCTCAGGTTCTTATCGAGTTAGTCTTGATTTGAAGATTGTCATGTATATCTGAAAACTGAACTTGTTAGCTACATAAGCTACAACATTTTCTTTTGGGTTTCTTTTCATTGTCATTTAATTTATTTGTAAACTTTGTTTTATCTTAATTTTGATCTGTACTTTTGGAGTTGCGTGGTAGGCCAGCAACAGCTGTACCTCGTTCATCAATAAAGTCAATTCAATTTGTAATTTTCACAAAACCCTTTTTTTAATGTTCAGTCCACCCAGGCCTGTAGCTAGAAATGATCTCCAGGAGGGGCTCACGGGTTATCAGGGGGGTTTGTAAACAAAGTCCATTTTTTAAAAAAATTGAACAGTATTAAATGAAGGTAAATTACGTGTGTGTGTGGGGGGGGGTCATTGTCATATAAAATTTTTAAATATCATTCAAATACAACATTCTTCTACATCCTTTAAAACATCTCTTGAAGTGTTAACTGACTGATACTGAAATCATCCCTTACACACTTCGTACTACTTTCGATGATACAGATATTTATATTACACACAAGAAATGCAGAATATTCAATCACAGTGCCTACAGTACATTCCACCCCCGGTCGAAGCAATTAAACTCCCCTTCCTTCCCAAAACTTGGGAGCTGTTGACCTTTGATGCAGATGAGAATGGAATTTGCATGATGACATCAAAGTCACAGATTTCTGTCTAAACGCGAGGTCGCAACAGGGACAGAGAAGGTACAGATAAAGAAGCTCCCCTGTGAAAGAATTTACAAAGTCTATATAATCTTTTAAATACTTGCAGCTACTTAGACTTCAGCTCATAAACAAGATGAGCGAATGTAATAGCTGCTGTTAATGTTCTTTGGATTTATCCCTAAAGTTGTGAGCTGTCTACATTTTCACTCTTCACTGCAAACAAATTATACAAAATAGTTTTACCTTATGTCAAGGGGGCTGACGGCAGTTCCAAGGGCCCCCCTGGCCCCTGTCTGGCTACGAGCCTGAGTCCACCCCATGCAAAGAAGCAAATTAGGAAGAAGTTGCAGTTTACAAGAGATTTTTAATGTTCCGAACATCCCTATTTCATATTGGATGCGAGTCTATAATATGACGTCGCAGAGAAACTCCACCAACTCAACTCTATTCGTTGTTGAAGCGCGTGCGCGAAGCCTAACTGCGCATCCTTAATGCGCAGAAAGATATTGTAGGATCGCGGGCTAGTTTACGATTAAAACCGCAGATGGCATGAACTTGACCGTGTTTTTGTATTCATCAAATCTCTTCTCTTCCCCAGAATAGAACCTGCTAACTCTTAATTATAAGGGAAAAGCTTTAATAACCACAATGTGGAACAGTAATTTGCATGCAATAGCGTTAATAACTACCTGATTTGTAACAGAAAAGTTTCTTTTCTGCCTACGTGTTAGTAGACCCTGTTATATAAAAAAAAACTTCATCTTGAAACGTCATAAAAGAAAGATATTGTTAGTGAGAGAAACCGAATCTTCGATTACCAATAATGGAACTATTGATTACATTGTTGGAACGGGCATTAGTCTCTCTTCTAATGATAGCTCATACGAAACAGGATCTTTTAGTATTCCGTTTCTCTTCCACGAAAGAAGTTTCGGATTTCATGCTGCATCGAGTTGGATCCTTTTAGCAAATTGTTACCTTTGCCCGATCACGTGATGCAAGGTCTCTCTTATTAATAGTGAAAGGGCTCATTCATCAGGCAGCTTCATTAATTCTCCATGGAGCGGCGCTGAGGAAAAAGCGCCTTGGGGAAACATGTGTGACCGCAATGCATGCTGGACAGTGTATCCATTGAACCTGAGGAGTCGAGTGAAAACGTATCTTCGAGCGGTTTTGAGTAACGGCTTGTGATTACCGTTCGTTCCTCAGTTTGCCCAGAAGGATTTTACGGATATTATTATTTAACATTTTGAGTTACTGTAGAAGTGGGGTGATAAAATGGTGGGGAGAAATACCTTTCTGGGTAGTTTCATTTAAGTAATACTGATTGCAGGAACTTATGTGCACAGGATCCTTAGGAGGGGCGTATCCAGAGTAGGGATGGTCACAAATTCCGGATAACCGGATTTTGAGTTATCCAATATCTGTTTTGCATGCAACGGATAATCAAATTATCCGATATCTGTCTCAGGTGCAACGGATAATCCGGATCCGAGTATTTAGATAATCTGTGTATTATATTATGGATTAATGTCTGGTCCAAAAGTTCCGGGTTCGATTCCCGCGTTGCGATACGTGTTAGTTGTTCGGATTCCATTTTAAATTGTAGGCCAGGTGTTGATTAGCCTTATAATTACTTTGCTATTTAAATAATACCTGAGAAAGCATTGCAATATCTAGAAGAGAAAACAAACATGTTCTCAAGGCACTGTTCCTTAGCTCCTCCACCAGAACGCTTCTGTAACATTTAAGCCTTAACTCCAAGCCGTGGGCAGTCCGATCATTATGTGGTTATCGGGCTCACAAGCTGCTGGTTCCTCCCACCCACTCGCTGTGTGTTTCCCTGTCGTCTTTGATTCACGACTTTTCTGCTTCGGTGAGCTAATGCGGCGAGCAGCCACGCTTTGCCTCCTGGGAAATCGTGGCGATGTTGGAAAGCTGTGGTTCTTGGATCATACAAACGCCCCTTTCTGAGTGTAGCACAAGCAGCGACCTATATTTGGTCATCACTCCAAAAGTGTGTATGAAATCCTTATTTATGAAGACCAGGGCTAACAGACAAAAGGCACTGTTACTAAAAAAAATGTTCTATAGTGAGATAATTTGGACAAAATATTACTGCATGGAACTAAGTAACATAGTATGCACACTAGTGCACCCTGGTGTGCGTTTTGCAGACTAACCAGGCTCTGACATCTGAACTCTCAGCCAGTGTAATTCTCTGTGGGACTTTTGTTGTGGGGGGGATGCTGTCCATGTGTGTTTGTAATTGTCCCTTCATGTATTTTATCTTATCACCACTCATCCCCATATTTGCGTCAAAAGCGTCAGAAAAGCGAAATAAAACGAATCAATCAATCGACCGCTAGATGGCACCGCCTGTACCGAATTTTAATTTCCAAAATTTTAATTTAATCTTACTTGCACCCGCTCGGTCTCTATGACAAAAAACAACTTTTTTTTTCCTAGCTGTAGCAAAGCCCCGCGAGATAAAATTGTCCTGCGAAATAATAGTTAAAGGAACGCATTTATTTTGCTGTTACATGGGTACAGAGTACAATTTTTCAAATTAATAGTAAAAATAATTAAATAAGGCGCCAACGCGGCGCGGCAAATTGTGTTGTTTTCTATTTTTTTCTCTTTTTACTCGCTAGTCACCCCCCCCCCCCCGTATCTTGACACCCAGGGCTCCCTTGGTAGCCGGACACTTGCGATGGCGGACACTTGCGATGATGGACAATTGCGATGAACACAGAAGTGAAAAAGCGGGTGGACAATTGCGATGACATTTTAAATCTTCTATCAAATTGAAATCCCTCTTATAAGAGAATAATGTGAAATATTGATATTTTCGGCTGGGAATTTTGTTCAATCAAGTTTTTGAACATGGGCTAGAGCCAACAGACACATTCCGAAGTCACCCGTTTCCTGATATGTGCGAATACACTTCCCAACTCTCTCGTCGATTTTAATGTCACGCTTCTTCCTTTTCTGACCTTCTAGATTAAGTTCCATCCGCATGTACTTGATGTTGGTGTCTTCTGCTTGGCTCTTGAGTCAGGCCAGAACGTCATGAATTTTTGCACGCCAACCATCTACAGCATTATTAGTTCTGTGGCGCCTTTGGTTAGGTTACGCTAGGTCGCAATTGTCCTACCATTAATTTGTAAAATGACCTCCACCGTCAAAATCACCGCAGTTGTCCCCGATTTTGGCTTCATCGCAATTGTCCCTTATTCGGCCCCCTTAGCCACCCTCTGGCTCCCACCTTCAATTCAAAACCCTAGGACACTTAATTCCTTAGTAGAAGAGTACAACAACACAATAACTTGTATCCTTCAAGTGCACGAACTAGGTGTCATGTGTTTTGAAGTTTCAACAACCTCACCTCTTCTGTTGTCTTAGCAGCCTGTCACACAACAGGTGCTTTCTCGCTGTCAGGTGCTTATGCATATGTGTCATGGCCACCGTCTCGAAAAACCCAACCTTCTCGTTACACTCCTCACGCAAACAAAATCACAACAGATTCGTTGCAATTTTTAACCGGCAATTACATTCAAAATCATGTGGACCTAATTGCATATTTTTACCCAATAATCCGTGGGTAACGAAGCGTTCTACAGACCAAGAACTGGTATACCTTGACTTCTTTTGACTTTCACAGTGCTGTTATACAGTTACGCCTCTTGCTGTACGAAATATAGTGTGTATTCTCTTATTTAATGGTAATATTTGTGCGTACAGTATCCACTCTTAACTCTCTAGCCTTCTTAAACCCGAAAGTTTATTATGGCTGCAGCAACACAAACCTTCCATCTGTCCCTATCCTGGGCAAGATCAATCCAATCTTTTCCATCCTTACCGATTTCCTTTAGGTCCATCTCAACGTTATCTCTCCACCTTCATCTTAGTCTTCCTACAGGTCTCTTACCAACAGGTTTCCCAATCCTGTAAACTCTTCTTTTCTCTTCTACTCGTGCCACATGGCCTGCCTCCAACTTGGATTTTCTTTTTGATAATACTATTAAAGATCACTGGCTTTGTGTTGCGTAATTTATTTGTTTATGAATGGAACTAGCTGTAACTTCTGTGCACTGTTAGGAGTTAACCGTAAAATTTAAAATTTATCAGTCTACAGAAGTAATTTACAATTTTTTTGTGACCGAGCGCGTTAAGTAGTAGGCTTTCGATTTCCCCACCCAAGTTCGCGGATTCGAATCCCGACCTGGACTTGAGTGTTCTTTGAGAGCGTCCCTTAATTGATTTCATGTAATTCACACCCATCCTCATTGTCGCGATTAACCAAACGTAGGAGAAAGGCGGCGCTAAGGAACAAAAATATAAACGCACACAATACATCATACAGTATTACCTATTGCTATTAAGATTACGCTTTATAGAAACACTACATAACAATATTCCAATTGTCCACCTGTCAACACTCATATGCGGACGATATTCTGCAAACCATGGCCTACCAGTGATGACGTCATGTAAGCTAAGAATCTCTGCACCGGCCTTGTTTTTAGACGGCATTGCCTCTGCTCTTGTAATTTCAAAACCATACCGAATCGTGCAGCAACAAAGTTATGAGCATTTGATTGAACTAGATGTTCATTAACCCTTTTCCTTGACTAACCACCGCGGGCGATGGTGCAATGCCAGCAATTAAGTGCGTGCAAGGACAATTTGCGTAAGTATAAGTGCATGAACGCATGCTTCTCTGCAGCGTCTATCTGTGCTTGTAATTGTCTTAAATTATTGGCTTCAGGGTTGCGGAAACACTCCTGTTGCCTGAGGAGATACTTACGTGTATTTGTTAATTTCGCTTTCCAAGAAAAATAATGCCCATTTTTATTTAGAGTTTCGTGTTCTCGGTGTCCAGTTGGTGTTACCGTACAACGTGGACCAGCAATCCGTCATTATTTCTGGTTTCAGCAGCAGAATTGCAATTGGGACAAAATCGTGCTTTCTAGTGTTGGTTTCCTGTATTATTTTTAAATACACTAATCCTAAAAGTGCCTTTATGCGCTGGTCAGTTTGTGTCAACTGTCACCAACCCAGAAACTACCATACGTGCAAAGATAAAATTAGTTGGGCCGACAGGCCTACGAAATTACTGTCCAATTAGAAATTATGGATACTAGAGTTTGAACTCCAATTAAAAATTAACCAGTAAACCTGTATAAAAAAGAGTTACATCAAAATTTATCTTATTCAATTCTGCGTTATTTTATGGTAACCAAATTTTTTTCGAGTGTGCCTTTGATTTTTTTATTGTCGTGAGAACAAAAAAGTGCTGTTTTTTGCATTTTTCAAACAACCGCTTTCTTTGGAATTCTACAAATACCAAACGTGCAGTTCGATCGTGATGATATTTACATACGGTGCAGGTAGAAAGGTGTTAAATACAATTCTTCATTTTGAGACTCGTAAAATTAAATTCATTTTTTAATTTAATTTTTACTTTACAGAAATCTACTAATGAATATTATCTTATTGCGACAATTCTTTAATTCAAAGACATTTTTGCAATTATATTTTGTTACTTCATCTGAAAAGAATGAAGAAAATTCTGTTATACATATATGTTATTGAATTTTGATGTTCTTTTGTCTTATTTGTTACTATGGTGATTGTAGTAAAGTGTTAAGTGACATTTGTCGATTTATTTTAATTATTTAGTGCTTCACACTGTAGGAAGGCCAAGACGAAGATGGAGGGACAACGTTGAGATGGACCTAAGGGAAATCGGTAGGGATGGAAAAGAGTATATAGAACTTGCTCAAGATAGGGAAAGATGGAAGGCCTGTGTTGCTGCAGCCATGAACCTTCGGGTTTAAGAAGGCTAGAGAGTTAGTTAGTTAGTTAGCTTCACACTGGGGACAGCTGGAGGTATATTGTACACGGTGGTTCAGAATCCACTTTGCACCTTCAGTAACTGTTAGTTTATTTGACAAATTGGACCTAAAATCAACCCTCGTAATTGTCTTGTTGTGAATATGATGTATATATTTAAGGCTGTTTTTAATATCGAGAAAAATCTCCATGTTATATTGCCATTGTTACTTTATATGTTACATCACATTCTGTGCTCCTTCCAGAAAAAAAAATCTAGATCGCCTATTGTGTGCATCTACACATAAACAGCGATTGTTTGCATTTTGCGTGTGGTCAGTATTGACTATGAAAACAATATGGCGACGAGCGTGTTGTAGAAATGAAATAGAACTATCCTCCGTTTCACTCGTTATAATTACAAACCATTTTCTACCTGTTCGATACCCGGTGGAGGCACATAGTGGTTCGGATCCCACTTTAAACTGTAGGTCCAGTCCCGATTAGCCTTACTGTGCATAAAGTGGACTTAAAAATCCAACTCAAAAAGAAATTCTACCACGTGTCAAAAGAAACAATCTCGTCATTGGTTAAAAACAATTGACGTTCTCGCGTATCGCACAAAACTCAAAATACATTCTTGGTCAGGCACCATTTAGGCTAAATGCTTTCGTTGTAGGCTAAATGCACTTAGGTTTAGGTCTTTTAGCATAAATACACTAACAACGATAGCATTCTGCGCTTACGTCAGAAGACGAAGTACGGTGCTCGACGAAAAAGGGGTTTGTCTCGCGAGATGTTAATTGTCCATATTTTACTTTTTCCCAACAGATGGTGCTTGGAAGCCAATCCGAGAATTTTTTGTTGTGAATAGAACCAATTTCACCTGATTAGGAACCAGTGTTATTAAAAATGGCTTTTTTCTTTCGAAACAATGCTGTAAATTAATTTTTAGTGTATTTTATATTCAATGGTGTAGTCCAAAAACAAACGGCACCAGGACGATTTAAAAACCGCATCATAATGATATAATGTACTAGCATCCTAAATTTTATAATATTCCAGCTTTCTAGTTATACACAGTTAACGTATTACACTGACTAATATATGCCTCAGTTAATTATAAATCTTCAGAATATGAAATTTAAGAAAAACCATAGGGACATAACAAATTAATGTTTAATAAACTAAACTTTAAAAGGAATATTTATTGTCATATTGTGAGGTAGAAAAGTATCGGGGCGGCTCCCTGACTTGTCTAAGTCACTGTTGACATTATCTGGGCAGGCTGTAAATTATATGCCAGTTAATCTACGCGTAGATTACGCATTTAGACGTAGACATATTCTACGGCACAATACTGGTTACCACCCTCCTGGAAACCTTAAAACAGTTGGCGACCTCTGTGGCGGAGTGGTTAGCACAGCGCCGTACGACGCTAGGGGACCTGGGCATGGGGGTTAGTGTGCCTTCATCATATCATTAGTCATCCTCATCTTCGCGATTAGCCAAAAGTGGCAGAAAAGCGGGGTAAATACAACCCAAATCAATGAAGTTGCTAGATGCTCAGTTTGTTGAGTTTCGCCGATTTCGCCGGCAAGCAGCGTTTTTCCAAGCGCTACACGGGCACGCGTACTAACGGCACAACAACCAATACTATATTAGCTTAAGTATAACAAGGATTGTTAACGCATTAGGAGATGATAGCTTACGTCACTGGCCTAGGGTGTAAAATGTCATGTCTTCCCTCGTATCGGAATATGACGCCAGGACCAGACCGCAACTTTTTCTTCCCAGCTTCTATTCTCTTTTTTCTCTCGTTCTACTCAGGTTTGTAACCGACTTCCCTTTCCAAGAAGTCCACTCGTTCCTTGTTCGCCCGAATCAGGGAAAAATGCGCCCGGGAAAAATGCGCTCTCGCAATAAAAGTGGGAAAAATGCGCCCTCCCAAGAGTAACCACATTAGAAAGAGGGAAAAATGCGCCCAGCACACAATTAAGCGAGTCTGTGGCGCAAAGTTCAAGACGTTGGATTGGTACCGGACTGTCCGCATGTGCAGCGCTCTGGCAATGATCCCCCGCGAGGACGTTGAAGATGGGTGGCTCCAAATCCATAGTACGGCGCCAGCAGGAGAGAAACTGACAGCGTTTCTTGACTACTTTGTACAACAATGGCTGCAAAATCCAAATCTACCAGTTGATGTGTGGCACTGTGGAGATGCAAAGCACCGCACGAACAATGCTGTCGAAGGGTGGAACAAAAGCTGCAGGAGAAAGTTCGACTTCATCCCAAATTCTACACCCTTCTGAAGACGCTGAAGCAGGAAGCGGAATACAGCGGATACAAATATGACAGGGCTAGCATCGGTTTGGAAGGAACGAAGAGGTAATAAACGTACATAAAACTGGATGAACAGATTAGCAAAATTTTACATACTTACAAAACAAGCACACCCAAGGACCTTACCAAGTGCCTGAGAAGTCTGGAGTAAAAGATCGTCAACGGAGGTCACAAGAAATGGAAATACAAATGTAAATAAAAACCTTAATCAAATAAAATAAAAATTACAACATATTAAATAGAAATTACAAAAGTAAAAAAAAAATTATGACAAAGGACATCATCTCCAGCTTCTAAACACGCCAGAAAAGATAATATTTTTACTGTACTTTTTTTAAAAAACTCTCTTTCCTGACAGTCCCAAGCCTGTGTTAAGTGTAAGGGGAAGCTGCGTCAAGGTTGTTTTAATCAACATATTATCATATTGATGAAGGTCGTCTGTGCTGGGCGCATTTTTCCCACTTTTCATTGTGGTTACTCTTGGGAGGGCGCATTTTTCCCACTTTTATTGCGAGAGCGCACTTTTCCCGGGCGCATTTTTCCCGACACCGTTCGCCCGAGGGGGGGGATGGAAAGTAACATGTCCAGCGTTACGTATAAGAGGGAGAAAAGGGGATCTCTTTACTGAGCTTATCCAATTGGAGTTAATAGAAGTGGGGCAGTGCATTCCCCCACACATAACACGCATACATGTTAAATGGACATAAGAGGTTCACGATGTTTATCAACTAGAATCTCCGCATTATTAAACAAATATTACATTTTTAGATCCAGTAAAACGAAGTACAGTGATCTATAGTGTCGATAGAGTCAGAAGCGAGCAAACACTTCTGCAGACTCAATCTCGCCATCGAATTCATCCAATCATCATCGTCGCTGCACTTATTTTAACGAGACAGAATAGCGGTGTCAAATAAGAAAAGTACAGAATGAACCATTACTGCTTAGCTTACGAATTCAGGTACTGTTCATAAAAGAGTGTGGTACAGAGACAAAAATAATATTGGCGGAATGGTCAGTACAGCTCGCTCCAATGCCAGTGTTGCCGGGTTCGAATCGCGACATGGGTGTTCTTTGCGAGTGTCCGCCCCTTCGTCAATTTCATATCACTTGTCTTCATCTTCGCGATTTACTTTTTGAAGAGGATGTTGATACGGCTTAACATCAGAAGAAACTCACTTCAATTTATACACAAAGGATAATAGAAATATCTATAAAGTGGCATGCTGATTTATTTTGGTTAGAAACAGATCCTGAACAAGTTCAAATTTATTATAAATTACTTTCCGATCATAAAGTTAACTTTATATATAGGGCTAGTATTTTGATGACATGGTGTTTCTGGCAATCCAACATAACTTCTTCAGTATTTAGTTATTTTATGAAAAATTAAGTCTCCAAAGATGGATTTCTTTGGGTATTTTGTGTATTTTGGTCCAGTAATGCATTTCCTTGATATTTTTGGTCATTTTCTTGCTTATGGAACTTAAATATTTTTATATTTATCGATTTATTTAAAATATTGAATTGTTTCCTGCATTAACTCAGAAGATAGGCCTAATTCCAACTTATTGCATCTGGATTGGTGATTTGGGGATCTTTTTTTTCACATTGTAGGTCATAAATTATAAATTGGTTAGTTCAAATCCTTTATTTCGAGTGAGAAAAATATTTTAGGTCATTTTTGGGAATTTATCCTATCCGTACTAATATGTCATAATAACAGAAATTCTGCATTCTGGGGGAAACTGTAATCTCAAAATTTCACTTTCACAATATGCGACCCCAACCTACGATTGCAAGAATGACCGAGCAAACGTGCCACAACGCAACGAGCATTGTTGCAACAGGTAGAAAGTTACGTCCACGCCGGCATAAATGCAGATGACTATTTGGTTTGCGTAATTGTCCCGGACTGGGAGACCGTACCTCGTGCATAATTTGTTTTGAGAGCGATCATCAGATGGCAATCGGTCATGTCGGACGAGGACACGAAAGGACATTGGCAGCGACGGCGATCGCATCCGAAGCAACAATGCAGCTCATTGTTGAGCTGATTAAGGGTTACGCTCAGCCTGATCGTATCGCTGGAGATTTGAAGGACCGATTTCCCCCGCCATTTTCCTATGACCAGGCAATAAGCAATTATTGCTTTCACAATACTATCCGAATGGCTGGGAAACTTTCTATATTGATTGTTCTGGGCTTATTTTAGTAGTGAGAGAGAGGATTACGTATATATATCCAATTTGCCTCTAAAGGTAAAGCATGCTGTGTAAAAAATAAGATTGGTTCTGGGTGAATGTACCCAGGTGGGAATCGAAGAGTTAATTCAGGGCGTGGTTGGCTCAATTAAACCGGAAGTTCTTGTGGCGTCACGTCCGATAATCGAGATGCATTTATTGTCTCATTGCCGGATTCGATTATTTTTTTCGCACTTTCTTTCCCTAGCTGTTCGAAAGTCTGGTGACTTCTCTGGCATGGAAATGTGCACTTGTTCTTACTTCCGCTTCGTTTTCGCTATGTAAAAAACAGTTCTAGGTGGCTGCAGTGGCGTCGACAGAATTTGTGAGGGGGGATCGGTTGCTGCTCTCAATGGTAGAAGCAATGTTTGTGGAATCTGCTCCGTTAGTCATGGATACTTAGATTCTCTCTTTCTCCTAGTTTCCCCTCTTTCTCTTTCTCTCCGTTTCTCTCTCTCACTTTCCCTTTGTTTCTTTCTCTCTCCCTTTTCCTCTGTTTCTTTCACTCTCCCTTTCCCTCTGTTTCTTTCACTCTCCCTCCCTTTCCCCCTGTTTCTTTCTCTCTTTCCCTCTGTTTCTTTCACTCTCCCTCCCCTTCCCTCTGTTTCTCTCTCTCGCCCTCCCTTTCTCTCTCTGTTTCTTTCTCTCTCTCTCCCTTTCCCTTTCTCTCTCCCCCTTTCCCTCGGTTTTCCTCTTCTTTTCCCTCTGTTTTCCTCTTCTTTTCCCTCTGTTTTCCTCTTCTTTTCCCTCTGTTTTCCTCTTCCTTTCCCTCTGTTTCCCCTCTTCCTTTCCCTCTGTTTCCCTCTTCCTTTCCCTCTGTTTTCCTCTTCCTTTCCCTCTGTTTTCCTCTTCCTTTCCCTCTGTTTTCCTCTTCCTTTCCCTCTGTTTTCCTCTTCCTTTCCCTCTGTTTTCCTCTTCCTTTCCCTCCGTTTCTTTCTCTTTCCCACTGTTTCTTCTTTCTTTGTTTTTCTATCTTTCTCTTTCTCTCTATCTTCCATTTTGCTCTGTTTATCTGTTTATTCTACCTTTAATTCTCTTGCTTCCTCTGAATCTGTATCTAATCTTTCTTCCTGTTTATATATTAATCTTTCCCTCTCTCTGTCTATAATTATTTCATTCTATCTTAATTTCTTTCCTTTTTTCTATGACTGTTTCTTTCTCTCTACGTGGTACACCCTAACCGCATTTTGCAGGCTAACGAGGCTCTGGTGTCTCGCAGCCAGTATAAACCTCTGTGAGGCCTGTATTTTATGCTGTCCATATGCTTTTGTGATTGTCCTTTCACTAATTTCATTCACCAATCTTCCTCGTCTTCGTAATTAGTCAAAAATGGCGGAAAAGCGAAGTAAAATAACCAATTCAATCAGTCTTTCGTTCTGGAGAAAGTATGCCCTGAATCTGATAATCACCTTGACATGTGTACCGTGGAGCACACGGCGAGAACTTGCAATCGTCATTGTAAGCAAATGCTCTCTTGAGTGTAAGCTTTCTTTTTTGGAGGGAAGCCTTGCTTTTACAGAGGTCTGTCTCGTCGATCTCTGTTAGCAGGGCTGGTTTCGTTTTTCCAATTTTTAATCGGTGGTCTCGGTCTCGTCTTGATGGTAAATTGGAGCCTGTTGGAGACCACATCATAATGAGAAAGTAATCAAATGAAAGGAAAATGTAACTGGTGAAGCAGTTGGTCAAAATAGAAAGTGGTGTGTATATGCGACGAGGTATTGAATTTGTTGTCACTATTCATTCATAAACGTACATATTTACCTTTAAATTTTCGCAAAACTCTCTTGGAAATTAGTTTGACACAAGCGCGATTTAGCAATAGGAAACGTGACAGTTTGGTGTAGCTCATAGGCATGCGCACCTTCGTGTTAGGGGAGGGGCGGAAGCCTTGATGGAAGTTCAGTCCCGGAAAGAAAAACTAGATTCCATGACTGTTTACAAAACGGAGGAATTGTTCCATTCCAGACACCCGAAATCCCATTCTGTGCTCATTTAGTGCAAGTTGGGCGTAATTACATACACATCACACTTCTGGTGCAGAAATGAAACAGACACTTACTCAAAGTAAAGGAAATTCGAATGTAAACAAAATTCGCGTCCCTTCTTAAACGTTCGCTGCACACGCTGCACACACGCTAGCGAATTGAATGCAGCGCATATCTCAGCGCAGTGCACAAAAGCACTAACAATAATGAGATCACTCTACAGGAGAAGAGACTTTTTCACTAGAGAAACGAAATTATATCTCATCGAAACTAATATATCCTATTTTTGATTACTGTGATGTGGTGTACGGCACGAATTTACAACGTAAAATATCGAACAGAATACAAAAAAAAAACCAACAGAATTCTTGAATTCGGTACGTTCTCTCGATCAGGAGAAATCAGCACATCTTACCCTTGCTCAATACATACAAAATCCTTAACATGTCTAGGCGACGTCTTCTGCATCAGTGTTCTACAATATATAAGGTATTAAAATTGCAAACACCTAGCTATCTCCACGAGAAACTGGCATTTAGAAATTCCATACATCCATACAATACTAGAGGTCGGCGAAAAATCGACATTCCCCGCCGTTCTGCTGTCAGTTTCGAAGGCTCCTTCTCCCTCTGGTCTGCAAAGGTTTGGAATGCTCTTCCCGATTATGTTTCTTTTGCTACAACACCCAAAATCTTCATAGAATAAGTCATATTCTTTTTATTGCAAAGACAACAATTGAACATTAGCTCATACAAGAATCAAGTAAAGTAAAAACATGTCTTTTGCAAACACTTATCTGACACAACGAATATTTCAATCTGTGTGCATTCTACCTAGGTATTTTAGTCTCAATCTGGAAATTGAGTATGTACACGTGTGTATGTGTGTGTGTTAATGTATCTGTCATTGCATTCTCTTAAAATTTTATTTATGTCAAATTCATTCATGTTATGTTATATATTTGATTTCAGTATTATAAATATGTGTATTGTAACTTTAATCACCAGAGGTAGGTGGTAGAGCAGCCCAAAGCTGAATCTCGCTCTGTAGCAAATAAAAAGACTTTTCAATTCAATTCAATATATTTACGAATATTGGAATATCATTGTTGGTTCGATTGGTGGAGGCACATTACACAGTGGTTCGGATCCCACTTTAAATTGTAGGTCCCGTCCCAATTAACCTTTCTGTGCAGAAAGTGGACTCAAAACAACAATTCAAAATTGATACATTGTTGACCCAACATTACAATGAAGTTCTAGTCTTAGAAAATATCCTCTCCTACAATGTTAGTCTTCGTTCAGTTGGTACAAGAGTTTTAACCCCCACTTTCTCACACACATCCAGTTACAAAGAAGTAATGCCTCCTTGTTGCCTGGAACTTTCATCAGCTTCAAAATGCTTCGTTTTTTAAAAGAGTATAACATTGTTTATTAACGGCGATATGATCCCTCTAACTAAGCTCCTAAGTGAAATTTTGTGTATGGTCAATGGTGGAACTAGTAGAAACAGTGTTGGTAAACATATAATTTTTCAGCCTGTGAAACAAAGCGAAAGGCCTCGTCAAGATGGCAGTAAGTTATAGCAATTTTCGCGAACGACGTCTTCCAATTTAGTTCTAGCAATTTTTAGAGATGCCAACTCCATAACCAATTTTGCCATCATGTTTCGGTCTTTTTCCTCGCAGGAACGGAAATGTCATGGTGAAACGTGTTACATGTTTCCACAGTAAAAGGATGGTCCAACGCGGGCAGGCAATTTTACTCGTCAAAAAATTTCTCATACTTTCCCGTCTTCGTGTTTTGCACATTCACCTAGGGTTCCAATCGTGGCTGGTTTGCTGGACATGAAAAAGCAGAAAAGTGAAAATAAAAGGCACTTAAGCCTGTCTTGGATGCAGGGAAAAGCGCAATCCGGTACCCCAGTTGTGGACGCTGTTGCTGGTAATATCTCCCTCACGCTTAGGAAAAAACTGTAAGTGAATGTCGGAGAAGCTCACCCATTTCCTCTCCAATTTTCTTTATAGATTCTGATCTTTCAATTTACTTTGTGCGGTTTTCTTAACTATGAATTATTCACGATTCGTTTTTCTTTCTATTTTTCCCTTTTTACAATATTGCCTCTGCCTTATTCGTAACTTTTTTACAATAACGCTTTTAAGTTAGGAAGCCATGAAATTTCTGCGTACCAGCTGTAGATGGACCTGGTCGCGTTTTTACGCACGCACGACCTTCACTTTTTCCCCCAAAACTTGTGCATCCAGTTCTTGTTGGAGAAAATGTCCACCAGTAACCGCTTTCAAAGTTATTCTCCGTGCTGTTGGATTTTTGTTTCCATTGTATATTGTCGTATGGTCCGTGATAGCTCTCACGGTCAGCCGCGATGCGAGTCACCCATCTTACGTTGCAGAGGAAGCTCCTCCCACTCAGCGATCTTTGTTTTTCTGCGCACGGCACGGCGCATCCTCCACATGACGTAGAAGCGCAGAAGGCTTCTCTTTTTTCTGCGTAGACTTGCTGCGTAATATTCTAGGCTTCTTGGAGATGATGGCGCGAGTAAACTCTTTTTCATAAAACAAATGATTTGGACAAATTATACATCTTGTTATTGTTAATATTAACAACTACAACCTTACCACACCTAAAAATGACTAAATTCGATCGACACTTTGTTCTTGCTTTGCGTAGCATTTAGAATTGCAGGAAGCAATACGTTCAACTTCCTATATTGCTGTGAAATGCATTGCCAATAGATGTCACGTTTAGCACTTGCTAGGAGGCACACATTTATTCGATTCATGTAAATTATATTCTAAGTAAATTCATAACGAAACAATACGTTATTATTACTATAATGAACTTTTTTTTAGCTAAGAATATCTGGTGTACATTATTTGTTACCAAATACGTATCGTATATCATCTATTACAGGAAAACTTTTGTTACTTGCTTTTAATATTACGATATTGTGTTTAAATTTCTGAATTATCCCATCTATCATCTCATCTCGGGTGGTGTTAGAATTTAGTTTATAAAAATGGACCGTAAGATTTTTTTTTCCGTGAGGGCATGCGCGTTCATTTCATGTGAACTGTTTTAAGTGTGTTTAATTTCCTGTTGCTGTATAAACTTCACTGAGAACAAGACATGTAATCCTAGTATGTAATTCTATGACGTGATTGATGGTTTAGATATTTTAGATTTTCAACACTGATCCTCTAACGAGAGGTCTAAATAGCACTGTTTCGATAACTAATCCTCATGCTACACATACTGTACACAAGATATATCACAATTTCCCACCGTAACTGCTACAAACCGCCAAATTTTAGAAAAAAATCTTGTTTTTGCTTCGAATGATTTAGATGTAGCACTGACACAGAACTGCATCAATTCTGAGATTATCAGCATTTAGTATGCTGTTGACTTGATGTCCAGTTTAGTGTGACTGTAGTGTATTTCTTTTCTGACAGTTCCTGACTCCGAGTATATGCAAAGCAGCGTCCATGGACGAAGACAATGGAAATTAAGCTCTTGTCCGTTAAGCAGTGTTCGAGGCTTTGGCACATTCCAAGAAACTTAATTTACATACGTAACGGGAAGGATCTAATTGATTTCCATTGTCCCGTTTCCTCTTTTAATAAAGTCCGGCGTTCCTGCATTTTCAATTAGGATGTTGCCCCACTGCCTGCTAATGGTTTCTTCCGTTGAAAGCTGTTTTGTCAGCAACCTCTACACGTTACGTTCCAGTGGCGTTCCCTAAAAGGGGGTTTTTGGGGGGGGGGGGGCATACCCATCGTTTTCGCCCAACTTCTCTACAAAAGAGAGCATTGAATGCAGGGAAAGATAGTAAAATATCGAAAGATCTGGCCTCTGTGGTGCGTGTGTTGTGTCCTGTCCGTGTGTGTTTGTGATTGTCCTTTCACCAATGTCGTTTGATCACAACTCATCCTCATCGTCGCTATTAGATAATAGTGACAGAAAAGCGAAGTAAAATAACCAAATCATTCAAAAATGAAAAGGCCCATAGAAAACTATACCCGAAATATAGTTTCAATTTATCCTTAGCAAATATTCTGTATATTTTAAAACTAGTATCGCCGACGAGTAATTTTTGATCACTACTGTTTGCTACCTCTTCTCTTAAAGTTCCAAAAAGGTTCTCGTGAGATTATGTGATTCTTATTGTATAAGAATGAAATAATTATTACATACATTTCAACTTTTGGTTCACATAAGTTATTAAGATAATTAACAATTATTATAGAATTGCCGCTGAGTCAGTTTTTACCCACATTGTTTTATTTACATATTTTACCTTCTCTTCATAATGAAAATAATTGTTTTTGTATTAATGAGCTGTGTGGAAGTCACCTTGAGGTATTCCCTCCTGTTAAATAACTATAGGTTATTTCTTTACATGTAACTTCTTTGCTGCAAATTGTGTAATTCTTGTGCATAATTCATATACGGAGGAAATTCCATTTCCATTTAATATAAATAATTTTAACAAGTGTTTAGTAAAGCAATTACAAAATATTTATCGAAAATGTATATTTCAATATTAGTGAATAAAAATCTATAATTTGAACGAAAATCTATTTAAAATAATTAAAAAAAACGTATGGGTCATTTTTTGACCCAGCGGATGTTCTGGAAGTTCTATCATACAGAGTGCGTAGGCTCATAAGCGTGTCTTGGTGGTGGTGGTGCTGGTGGGGGCACTCCCTCCAAAAAATTCTCAGCTTCATTAAAATTTACGAGTTAAGGGTATTTTTGTTAACGTCCTGGCATCCGAGGTTCATGCTCTGCCCCCTATGTTAGGCCCCACCCAAGTTACGGTGCTGCCTACACCACCTTCCTTTTCCCAAGACACAGTGGTAGTTGTTCCTCCTAAGAATGTCATGCACTTTCTAATTACTCATTAACTGAAAGATTGCTTTCGTCTCTTTCGCTTTCCTGTTGTCATTTTTTTCGTAGCAATTGAAGCGTGACTTCAGGAAGATTGCCATTCTAGGCAAATTAAATTATGAAAATGAAGATTAGAAAGTCACGGAGACGGTGTTGATTTTGGAGGAAATGTTTGTTGTCGCCGTTGCTTAGCTTCCTCATTATCGATATGGAGGCTTCATGGCCGGAGAAGAGCGAGAGTGTCTCAACAAGATGCATGCTGGAACCGCGCGTCCTTTATTAGCACGTATGACATCATCCGCTTCGTTCTTCATTACAAAACGCTAAAAGCGGTGAGCTTCTGCGGATTTGCAGTGGTAAAGAGGTCGTGTTGGATGTTCAGGGTTATGTAATGCTGTGCTTTATGTTCAAAGCATAATCTTGTCCACAGAACACGATTTTTGAATTGCCTTGTACCCTTGCTCTTTTCTTCTGTATAAACTAAATCTCAAAGCCGAACCAAGGGCGGATTTAGGCTTGGTCCTTGGTGCCCTCGAGCATGTCATTAACAAATAGTCTCGTCCAAGAGCGTATATTCTAGGCTAGCTACACTAACTATCTGCGAAGCCTGAAGCCTAAAAAGGAAAATATGAAAGAAAAAAATCAACCGACCCCGTGGTGGAGTGTTTAGCACATCGCGCTACGATGCCACCGGTCCCGGGTTCGAATCCCGGCCTGGGCATGGAGGTAGGTTAGTATCCATTCATCAATTACATCATGTCATCACTCATCCCCATCTTCGCAAATTAGCCAAACGTGGCACAAGAAGCGAAGTAAAATAAAGCAAAAGCACGAAAGAAAAATCGGTTAGAAATGTGAGATTAAATTCACTCATTTCACAAGAAGATGATGGTGATTCTGGAGTGAAGGTCGTGCGTTCGTCGTGCTGACCAGCGATATATTAATGACGTAAATAACTGTATACCCATACTTTCATTTGTTCTTTGGTCAGCACGACGAACCTTCGTTTATGAATACGTCACAGATAGCGTTGCACGAACACCTAGATTCCTCCCTCGACCAAATCATAGAGTTAGCAACTGCAATCACGGCAAATCCAATAAATTCACGACCTTTATCCCCAATTCCCTCCCCTCCACTAACACGGTTAAGGTCTGCTAATAGAAATTACCCTCAATTTGTCCTTGGACTACAAACACCCAACAAAAACCAACCCCAACCCTTAGCGAGTACCCCGGCTCCCGTTTCAACTTCCTCTAACACTGTTAATAATTCTGGTAACGTAACTGTAGAAATTCCCACGACTAACATGGCTACCCCAATTCCAACTGCATTATACCCGGCACCATTTAGCGGAAATGACCCTAAGGACATTGACTCATTTTTCCTCAAGTTTCAAAATGTAGCACACGCCGCAGGATGGTCGGAAGCTAAGCGTAAAGAGATGTTACCTTTATTTTTGACGGACACCGCTTTAACTTATTTTCATGACATACAGAAACGACCCAATTTTGTAGACTTGACATACACCCATATCAAAGACGAGCTAAGTACGCTATTTAAGGGATCATACTTGTCAGCAGATCCTGTACAGATAATTCTCCAGAGAAAACAGGTGGTAACCGAGCCCATTCACACCTACGTTATTGCTAAAAAGGCATTAGTCCAGCAATACTTCCCGAACGCCACTGAAGAACAAACTCTCTCTTACATCATCACGGGACTGCGAGCCAAATACATTGGCTGTTTAACCAACAAGCATTTTGCTAGAACAGAAGAATTAATTGCCCACCTACAGAATTTCGAACGCCAGCAGTCATTAATTAATTCACGTATGTTGGAAGAGAAATTGGAAATAGATCAGGCAATTGCACAGGCAAGCTTACCCTAGACATTCACCCCGTCACCACTTCACAGCTGTTCGCATGCACAGGTCTATTCCCCCCTCCCCAGTAGTGCACCCTCCCCAGCTCAGCATTTTGTACCATACAACCAGTGTCCATTTCCTTCTCTCCCACCATTGACTCATCAAGTCCAAAGTCCGGCTCTCGTAAATAGTTCCCACACAGTGTATCAAGGAATGCATCATATACCGAGTTCTGATAGTGCCCGCTCCGCGGCACCACTAGCTGTACCCAGAGTAGAACACGCTCAAAATGCCGCCTCTGGTGACGAAATAAACAAACTTTCGTCACAAATCTCGACCTTAGCTCTGCACTCAACCGAAGACGCGAGTTCTCTTATCAATCTTTGCTCAAATGTGCTGGAATTTGCGAAAACGGCTAATCAAAACGCACATAACAGAGGTTTCAACAAGGGGAATAATAAGTCCTCTTCCTACAGAAATAATAATAATTCTAGAGCTAATCACAGAGGTAACTTTCGATCGAACTCAAGAGGCCAGTTCAGAAGTAATGGTAACAAGAGGTTTCAACGTCGAGATCAGGCTAATCGCGACGATGCAAATACCTCAGCCTGCAAGTTTTGTGGTCGTTATAATCACGAGAGCGACAACTGCTTTTACAAGCCACAACGAGACAGTGATTTAAACTAAAATCGTCTTCGACTTGCAGGGACGAAATCGAAGATAATAGCAGATTAGATAAAGTTCCTATAATTGAGAGAAATGGCCTATACTTTATTAATAGTAGCATACAAGGAAAACATGTAGATTTACTTATTGACGTGGGTTCCCAAATCTCAATTTATCCTTCCCACCTTCTCCCTACTGAAAGAAAAACATACAAGGTACAATCCACAATCCAAGGTGTGTCCGGATCGAAACTGAGTGTGTCTGAAATTGTAGTTCTTCCTATCATAATTGGAAAGCGTAAATATTCGCACCCATTTAGAATAGTAGATTCAACTAACGTCCCTCCCCTTTTAGGAAATGACTTTTTACGAACGCAGAGGTGCGAAATGTCGTTGAAAGACAACACAATAACTCTTTGTCATTTAGGACGTACTCCAAATTATAGTATTTTAAGATCAAAGTACAAGACTCACCAACTGTCCCATGACATATTTACTCAAATTGAAAATGTAAATGTGTATGAGGGAAAAGCTACCCTTTCAAACACAGTTCAGTTAAGTCCACGAACAGAAACTTATATCAATTTGAACATCACCACTACGACACCTAACACCCCTAAGCCTGTACTTTTTACCCCATCTGCTTCCCTTATGGCCCAGCATCCAGTAGTCCTTCCCAATGATACAGTAAACACTCAGTCACCTGTCATTCCCAAAGACAACCCTATAGAAAAGACTAATCCTGACAAGAAAGATGATGATGATGATGATGACTTATTTTTTCATCAAGTATTTCATGCACAAGCAGCAGATTTTGATATTAGTTCAGAACAACGTAAAGACCCCTATTTCAGAGACATTATTAATGTTTTAGAAAACAAAGACAAAGCTAGTGACCCTAAACTAGAAAAGCTTTCGTATTCTTATGTACTCAAAAATGGAGTCTTATACAGGACTAATAAAATCAAAACTGGTAATCGGGATAGACTTTGTATTCCTCATGCATTAAGAAATCAAGTTTTCGACCTTATTCATGCACACAAAATGAATGGAAGTCACCAAGGTGCACAAAAGACATATAATTTAATGCTTATGCGTTACTTCTTCCCTAATATGAAGAAATTTGTGTACAATAAGGTTAGACATTGCATCCCTTGTCAGATTTCAAAGAAACCACAAGGTTCTAAGCCGCATACGCTGCAAACATTTCAACCAGCCCAAATCCCTTTCCAACGAATTCATATTGACGTATGTGGTCCTTTAGTCTCTTCAAAAACGCACAAATACAAATATTTCCTATCAGTAGTCGATAGTTGTACAAGGTACGTAATAACAGCTCCTTTGGCTAATCACGATGCACAAAACATAGCAACAGGCCTAGTTGAGAAAGTCTTTTTAGTCCATGGCATCCCGGAAACGATCTATTTAGATCGTTCAACACCCAATTCAAGTTTACTCTTACGAGAGTTAGCTAATATCACAGGTGTACAACTAAAATATGTAGATACTTGTGCACATTTCACGAATGGTTTAGTTGAGAGTTCATTTAGTTACTTAAAGAAAGTCATGAGAGTCTTTGTGTTAGAAAAGAAAGCTTCGTGGTGTGACTATTTAGCTAGCGCAGCGTTCAGCCACAACGTTACAATCCATTCTGGATCCCTCCAGAGCCCGTATTTTACTTTGTTTGGCTACAACCCAAGGATCTTAGCTGACGCAGTCCTTCCTTCGAACCCCGACAATGTTTCCCAGACGAACGCACAGAGACTTGAACTCCTGACTTCCATACGTAAGACAGCACATGACAACCTGCATAAGCGTTACGAACAGCAGAAAAAGTACGCAGACAGCACTTCTAGGCAAATACAGTACTCACCAGGACAACATGTATGGATTCTAGATGCCACTCCGACTCCAGGTGTGTCAAAAGCTTTTGCGTCCTCTTATAAGTACAAAGGAACTATTCTTCGCAAAGTTAATGAGAATTCCTACGAAGTAACTTACATCGCCGGCAGGAATAAACAAAAGACTGACACTATTACTATTTCTAGACTCAAAGCCCGCTACGATTAGTGCCATGATAACCCCACTAACATTCATTAACACGCCATTCCGTTGTCACTCGCTTTAGCCTCCTCGTTCCTCGTTGCGTACATTGCACATGCATGATCCAGCATTTTCTCACGCTCATCGACTCCCCTCCCCCCTCTTTCCACTTCCAGTGCTCGCACTGCATTTCTGCGTTAGAACGAACTCATTTTTATTTTTAATACAACATGATTATTTTTATTTTTAACAAGATCAGGATTACAGAATGCTATCTCAATCGTCGGAACATTTATAATACATCTCTTGCCTAATAATTATTTTTTTTTACAGATATTTTAATGTTATTTTATAATATGCGATTAAACGCATAGTAATAGTCAGAACATATCACTTAGCTGATTTGACTAATAAGTACTTAGTGTGTTTATGATTCTAACTAGCAAATATTTTTTTTCCCCCCATTTGCTGGTACATATACGCTCAAATGAAGAAAAAAGTACAAAGAAATAAAGAACGAATGAACTAAGATAGAACAAGATCAATGATTTAAAGAACAAATGAACTGCGTAGAACTTGCTTGAACAATTGGCTTTTTGGCCATAGCAATTTTTTTTATTTACGCTTAGGTGTAACGCGAACTGCTTCTTTGAAAGCTGCAATGCACTAAATATGTTAATAAAGCATATAATAAAATAGGCAAATGTTCCCACTCTCTCCTTTAATTTTATAGTTCAAATATTAATAGCATACAACATGGTATAGCTCATATCCCATGAAATTACAACCTACTCTATTTTTCAATGAACTATTACACAAACATATTACTTACTCTTTTTCACTTCTTTTTCAATTTTTTTTATTAGCAGCGAATCGAAGGCGCTTAAACCTTTGTCCACAAGACACGTAAAATTCTTGCAATTGCTTTTATAAACGACATTTACACATATTACAGAAGGAAATGTCTCGTAATCACTTAGTTCGTTCTATTATCGCTGAATTCTCCTTTCTTTTCTCATTTCATTCCCGGCTAAGCCGACTATTCTAACTCCCCCCCCCCCCGTTGCGCCCCGGCGAACTTTCCTTACAACATGGAATTATTCCACCTACTCCCCCCCCCCCGTTGCCCCGGCGAACTTTTCTTCAGGTAAACCTGTTAATCATAAACAGGCCCCCTTAAAAACTCTACATCATATAAGTAATAATGCCCCTTCGCCGTCATTCAAATTAGATATTACCTCCCCTCCCCCCCAAAATAATTCACCAGTTTTAACTGAAAGTCCCTTTTCAGTCGATTTTATAACCCGTCATCATTTATTGTAACCCTGCTCCACTACCTTTTGCTTTTTCCTAATTTTTCCCTTTTTGCGCTTGTTTCATTTTCTCATCGCCACGGATGCTACCGGACCCATGACGACCACTGGCTTGTACCATCGAGCGACAGACCTAGGCTCATCGCAGAGACCAACAACGATCTTGTGGAATTCCGGCACCAACAAGGACCCGTTCCCGTCTGGACTCATGGCTGATCTTTCCATCTCCCACGCCGCGACCAAGATGTGGAGCGCTTTACCCAGGACGTTTCTTGACCCAAAGCGCCATCGCAAATTTGACTTCCAGACTCAACTTCGCTGACGTCACGGCGATCTTCATCGACAGGCCACGCCCACTCCGTGCATCCTGCACTTGTTTACTGACGACACATGATACTTATTGTTATCTTACATCGGCTACAAGTGTTCCGGTGCTCAGCTACTTCAAGTACCGTAAGGCACACGCAATTAATACGAACATATGTCATTTACAGTGCCAAAGTTAGTGCCCATGGGTACTGCCCATACTGGATTAGAGATACGTCTCTTTCTTTTGTGTTTTTTTTATTATCGTCAGCTGCACAGCACGTCCAGCGTATGGCGGCATGCAGTTTACAGCGTTGCCAGGGTAACATACCTCAAGGCTCCGCCCAGCATCGTGTATGTTCCGCCGAGTGTACTTTGACCTCAGCAAACAGTGCATACAACCGCTTGCGGTTCCCGGCGTTTCTTCACACTGTGCTGACATGTGTTTTTTTTTTATTATTATCGTGTTGTCATCACTCAATCAAAACTAGTTCAGTGTGACACTTATGTAATTGTTTTTTATCCATGCCTCAGAACTTAGTTGTTGTGCTCGTACTTTTTGAGTATATAAGAGGCTATGACCTACAATTTAATTTTTTTATTCTACGTGTTTTTATATTTTTTTTCTCCACGGTGTTTAGTGCCACGTTATTTTCGATGATATGACTATTCTGGTGATTTCAATTTTTTTTATGGTGATGCGATTCTTCTAGTGATTTACTGTATTGGTTTTCTACGAGTTTGATTTGTTAATAAATCCTAATTTTTAAATATAATCTACTCCGGACGAGGTAGTCGACCATCATAGAATGGTTCGATTATTTCAACAAGGGGAATGTAGAGATATGGAGACTATTAGACCGAGAAAACCTCGTCATGTTAATATTCACACTTGTTCATTTCCTGAACTTGTCCGACCAGCGAGTGATCTCAAGAATGCGCTAGCTTGTAACTTCCGTAAAAACCAGGAACTGGAAAGGCAAACGCGTGGATCTAAACAGGATCTACCGCGTTTGAAAGGTTTAACAACCTTTCGATGCCTAGAATGATAAAAGCAAGCTCCTACCCGGAGCTCGCTCTCTTTTGATTCTGACACTCATCGACGCTACATGGAGAACTAGTCCGATTACAACACGTTACACTGCTAACTACGACGATGGAACACGGAGTTACCGCTGCCTAGCATGCTACAAGGCGCAAGGGATCGCTTGGCTTGGTGATCTGAGGATCGCTGGATAGAACCTTGGAACTGTCACGATTCGGTCTGCGAGAAGCATTAGGACAAGACATCACACACATCTACCAGGTATGAACAAGCGTGAATAACCTTTTACACCAACTTTCCATATCTCTACCCTCCTACGGAGCAGGTTCAGCCATCAGATATTATTAAGCTCTACCTGAATGTTTAAATGAAACTTCCCTGTGACCTCTCAGAGCCCAGGAAAACGGGCTTACAACACTATATTCTATTCTATTCTGTTATTTTTCATTCTCGGCAAATCGACCTTGGAACCTGGGACCTCTTTTTTCGTAGCACGTCACAGGACCTCCATCACGGAGACCAGCACATAGAATTTTAAGGAAGAATTCCAACTTGGAAGAAGGGAATTTTCGGTGTCGAAGCTTTCACCTCCGGGATTCGAATCCTCGTCCGGATATCCTACCTTGGTTTCCTTTTACCCAGTAATAAAACACGTCCATTCTGCTTTACTTCCGATTTATGTATTTTTTTATTTTTTTTTTTTGTAACATAATGCTCCTCATGTACATTATGTAGGTAATGATGAGGGTCACTAGACGTACTCATACTTATATGGAAACCGTATTTGAAATTTAAAGAAACTTCATTTACTCTTACGTTAACAATATTTGTTTTAGGCGTCTGGGAGGGTTGCCAGACATTTGTGTGTGTGTGTGGAGAGGGAGGGGGGCATGCCATAGATATAACTTGGAACAGTAGATGTAACAATTTCCAACTAATAAAAATATTAAAAATGTATTATTATTATATCCTTTGAGATTTTAATCTTTAATTAAATGAAATCAATGAGACTTAGATGGGCAGGAAACCTGTTGGTAAGAGACCTGTAGGAAGGCCAAGACGAAGATGGAGTGATAACGTTGAGATGGACCTAAAGGAAATCGGTAAGGGTGGAAAAGATTGGATTGGATTGATAGGAACAGATGGGAGGCTTGTGTTGCTGCAGCCGTAAACCTTGGGGTTTAAGAAGGCTAGTGAGTTAGTTAGTCTATCCTTGGGAAGACTTTTCTACTCGATCCACGAGACGAGTGTATATCCAGCCCTACTGTTCATTATTGTTTATATTTCTTAACAGTTACTCTAAGGAAAGGTATCATTATTCTATTTTGTTATTAACTTTTACATAAGTATTAAAAGTTAGATAGCAATAGCTAATCAACAAATGTTAATGCCACTTTTTTATGCACCTATAAATCCATTTTAAAAATTGGCTTCTTTTCATTCTGTAAAAAAATCATTGTGTAATTTTGCAAAATTTCGTGAGGAGGCCCGCGCCCCATGAGCTCATACGCCAGTGCGTCCGACCATAGTGGTGTGTGTGCGTGCGTATTTAGAATTTAAGAGTGCATAAGTTTTCCTCTCGCCCTACCCTTCAGGCATTGCATAGATCAATGCTTAATTACAGTTCGAAATGCTCAATTACAGTTTGGACGTAAGATAGGGGGGGGGGGGAGTAAAAACCGTAACACATCCTTAATCGGGGGCCAGCCTCCCAATCAAATGAGTCTCCCCGCAGCTGCCGCTTCCACCAGCCAGCCCGAAGCATTCCGCTCACACAGGAATGCAGAGATCAAGCGAGGCAGGTCGATTAGCGGTATGTCGGAGTCGGACCAACGACCTTGCTCCATGCTTTGCCACTGGCTTCGTTTCTCCCTCGCTGCCTCTGATTGCATCGTCTCCCACGATGTTTTTTGCTCACCCCTTCGGCTGCGTCCACCGGTAATTTACTCGAGACCTCTGGGGCATTGGACAATCAGGAAGGTTTCTGGGTAAGGTCTACAAAAGCCTCCTAGCTCAATAGAGTAGCAATAGACTGGACAATTTCCATACTTTGCGCTGCGACGCCAGGAGTCCCAGGTTAGAATCCCGGCCTGCCATGAATGTTCTTTGTGAATGTTCCTTCATTAATTTCATATCATATTTGCGATTAGCCAAAAGTGGAAGAGAAGCGAAGTAAAATAAACAAACTCTATTAATAAAACACTTCCATTATGTCAAAAATAAGGAATACACCGAACAATTTCCATACCTCAATTAGATCAAAATCGGGAGTAGTCCTACCCTGAACAATTTTCATCTTCAATCGAGGGTTCAGAAGCAGCGAATTCTGGTTTGAGAGTTTAGAATCTTGAACATAAACTCCTGTGACGTTCCCCAAAGGGTGTAGTCACACACTACACAGGGATTTCTAAAGTGTAAGATTTAATAGTTTGATTTGGTTGGTTAGTTGCTGTTTTAAGTCCACTTTATGCACAGTAAGGCTAATCGGGACTGGACCTACAGTTTAAAGTGGGATCCGAACCATTTGTGCCTCCACCGGGTATCGAACCCGGGACCCCTCGATTACAAGGCAATGACGCTACCACTGCGCCATGGAGGAGGCCTTAATAGTTTGATTTTGATTTGATTTAGTTTATTTTACTTCGCGTTTTGTGCCTCTTGGCTAATTTGCAAAGATGGGGATGAGTGATGAAATGATGAAATTGATGAATGGACATTCACAAACAACCAGGCCCGACCGGGATTCGAACCCGGGACCCTTGACGTCGCAGCGCGATGTGCTAACCAGTCGGCCACAGGGTCGGGCAAGATTTAATAGTTACATTGAATGATCAACATAGATTTATTAGTCGCTTATTTTTTTTATATAAATTCTTTGAATATCAAACATATTATAGCAATACATATGTAGTAAAATATTTTTACACTATAAGAATGGCCTGCTGTGCATGTGCAAGAGCAATACTAAATTCTTATTTGTAAGACAAGAATTTGAGATATACCAAGTGTGTCCATGAAGAGAAGTATTGAATCTGTTCTCCGAAATAAAGACCATTCCACTTTTGAGACTGAGGGTGAAGTTCGTTCTCGTTAGCTTAGGGTTCCAAGCCAAAGTTTGAAAATTCTCTACAAATCAACTTCATTTTTCTAATGTGAGTATTCTCGAGCATTCTGACTGTGGAGTTCCTTCTAGAAATCAACTTCATTTCAATTGTCTGAAGACGAGAACGAAGTTAATCTTTGGTAAGCTCGGATTTATTTTCAGAAATGACTTTCACTTCAGTTCTGTGAATATGAGGGTGAAGTCTTCACTCGGAATTTTGTACCTTTCTTCCAGAAATCATGTGGCCGATAAAAGTGAGAAGACGTCTTCGTGCCGTAGGAAATCCTCCAGCTCCCTAACAGAAGCGTGTCGAGGAATAAGGCAATGAAAACCGAACCCAAACACTCCCCCAGTTCCAAGCAGTGCAGCCATAAAACATGCCACTTGCGTGCGATGAAAGTGCGTTGCATGCGTAGCGAGTTTGCAGAAAAACCGCGACAGCTCCATACATTCGAATTATCCCAAATGGAACCTTCCTGTCTCATTTCCTAATCTTGGTAGTCTGAGGAGAGACCAGAGGTTGTCTTCTCTTGGGTATTTTTTCCAGAACGTGACAACCCCCGCCCTTTTTAGGGAGGTTGCATCATTTTCCACACGCAATCCTACCTCCACCCCCAGCGTCCCTTGCCCGAGCAGGAAGTGGTATTCATTATTATGCCACCACCCTCCAGATGCTAATCCCCGAAGGGCGTTTTCTACGATTCTTGCTTGGGGTGGAAGAAATTGAAGGCGTGGTTCTTATGCTTGAGGTCAATTTAAGATCCCTCACACGGATTGATTTTCACTTCTGTGTGAAGCGAAGTTCCCTACAGGTGCACATTAAAGATCATATGGTCGGAGCAACTATGGTTGTCTTTTTACATCAACGTTTTACAAAGGTGTAATTATACCTTCCTACAGCGCAGTTTTGTCAAGGGGTCCCGGGTTCGATTTTCAGCAGTCACCGTGCATCATCGTGGTTTGGATTCCTCTTGAAACTATAAAATCCAATCACAATTGGCCCATCTGAGCATCAAAGATGTGCTGCTTGCCGAAGTTCAAGTATGTTAAAAAAGGTAGTGATTTCTGCCACAACAGTTTTAAGCAATCAGATTGGCTGACGTAGCGTCACGTCATTAGTGTGAGCACAGACAATGTGAGGTTAGGATAGATAGAAGAAGAAGAAAAGTATGGTGGTACTAATTCCAGCCGTTTAAAAAACTGGCAGAGAAAGGCAACATTTAACAGCATAATTGAAGAGAGAGAGTATATTATATCCACTTTTAATTTTACGAGTTCGTGACACAGGTGGTAAGAAGGCGGAAATACTGCTTTATCCGCATTTATCCACAGTAATCGAACTGGAGGCATTCATATAAACATAAGTGATATGAAGTTCTAATAGTAATTTACACCTCATAGCAAACCTTGACGCTGACATAGTTATTGTACTAATCATGTTTTGGAATAGTAACTTATCGTACCTTACCCTCAAAATACCACAATGTTAAACAGTAAGGAGCGATCAATTCTAGTTAGAAATTATCCTTTGCGAAGACACCCAAATACCAACCTCCCTTCTATGTAATCACTCTAGACAAGTGCTTCCCAAACTATGGTACGCGTACCCCCAGGGGTACATCAATGAGTTGAAGAGGGGTCGCGATCAGTTCGGAAGAGAAAATCGAGATACCCACTCTACAACATTTTTGCTGCAGGTGTGTAGAGCAGACTTCATAGCTTTAACACTCAACAGGAAAATAAGGCTGATTTTGTCACTGATACTCTTATCTTTTTTTTCATATTTTTTGATCAAGACTCGTTCGAAATCTATAATCGACTAAATTTGGAGCCGAATTTCCGCTTGAAAGTTTCAAGTGCACAACCAAACAGCAAGAAACTGTGTCAGCAGTGGCCGTAAGGGGGGACAAACATTAACGGCGAAGGTCACCTGCAGGGGCACAGAGGGGTAATTGACCCCCTCGATTTCAAATTTCATGCAAATAAAAATACATTTCGTAAAATTGTATTTCTCGCTTCGCTCGCAATGTCTACTTTTCTTACTCTTGGCAAGTTCAGAGCGACGGGTGTCGGCCCTCGGCACCGATCTAAATGAAAAAGTTCTAAAAGAGAGAATGCATTGTAAATTAACAGAGAAAGAAGTAAGGCTTCTCTTAATTGATTTTGTCTTAAAAGCATGAACAACTGTCTTGAAGAAATGGAGCGTGCACATTTGATAAACAATTTATGTAATATTCATTTTTGTTGTTGGTTTATTATGAGATGGATTGATTGATTGATTGTGTATTTAAATAATATATGTTAGAGAGGATAGTAGTGTCTGTTGCAGAGCATGTTAACCCTTTTCATTGCCAATAACACAGTTTTATTGTATTTTCCCCATGTTACATTTTACATCGGCAAAACAAGTACATTCGACCATTATTGCAGAATACCAGAAACGTGACGTGTTGAGTGTTCTGCCAAAGAGGTCTGGAGGACAAAATGTGTTTTAACTGCCGTAAATCATCCACCTTTTCTCTCCTGTCATATACCACCTTTCTAAGTTTCTCTACGTCGTTTCCGCATATCACAATGCATGGAAATGCTAAAAGCAGCTCTATATATCATGCTAACAAACGCCATCTTGACAGCTCTGCACTGTGTGTCCAATTGTACGTTGGTTTTTGAAGGTCTGCTCTCGTCCTCCCGCGAAGTAAAACGCAGGCAGATGTTTTAATCGTAGTCTTCTCTCGAAAAGGTCACCATTGATAGTGAATATGCGGGCTACAAACAAGCTCGTGTGTACCACGCAAAAAGAAGCTTTCACTAGAAGGAAATAGGAGGTCAGTTAACGCCACGCCTCACAATAAGATGAATCCACTTTTCTTTAGTTGATTTATCAAGGATATTGCTGACTGTGCAGAACCACATTTATGGTGAAGATTGCAGGTTTATGGTTGGCCCAAATTTTGGCCTTCCTTCGTTACGGCTCGCGTGATACATAAAAGAATGTATGAATGATGCTATCAGAATGGAAGAACTTCAGAGAAATCGTTTGGTTTCTATCTTCTTCGGAAGGTATTTCAATATCTTGTAGCGGCGAATAAGTTCTTAAGGGTTAACAATCAAGCGAGTTGGAAAGTTCATCTTCAGGAACCTTCTCTTCATTTCAAACCGTGAAGATGAGAGTGTCGTTGCTTTTGAAAGTCAGCTCTCAACAGTTCTGCTGAGTAAATATATCCTGACAATAGATGTGCCAGTAAGAGTCATCTTCCCCCCCCCCCTTCCTCCCTCTGTGGCTTATGAAAACATGACAATGATGGCTGAAGAACTATTAAGGGTGTTTTATCAACATATTGAGAACCAACTGCCCTCCCATAGACCTAAAATTGCAGTTGTCTTACTTCACTGAAAAAAGAATGACAATCACTTTTCTAACAAGTTGTTGGACACTTGCTGTGAAAATCCAGTACCGTTAGCGTATTGTCTACAGACCATGTGAAGTTTTAGCGACCAATTCGAAGTGGAGCAGCTTTTCTGCATGTTTTCTCCAGAGCTCGAACGTCACCAGATTCATGTCCAAACTCTCTCGTTTTCGTTCGTCATGTTTGTCGTTTGGCTGTTTGAAATGACATTATGCCTTACTAATTGTTCTCTATATTTTTACTCGCAGACTTGGGATTAACTAAATCAGGGGTTTCCAACTGGCGGCCCGCGGGCCGCATGCGGCCCCCGTTGCCTTTTTCTGCGGCCCGCGAAGCCAGTTTGCAAAATACATTAATTTTATGTATTTTTATTAAAATACGTTCTTTTTTTACTGAAGGAACGGATGCTCTGTGAAGAAAGACAATATCACAGGTAGAATTGATTTTGCAGTCAATAATGATAATCAGAAGAATCTAAAGTGACATAACTTTCTCTTCACACCATGCATTCCATCCCTTCGCTATGTGGAATGAACCCACCCGCTTCCGCGAAGGCTTCACTCTTTGTGTTCAGAAATAAAATGCAGAGAGGCGCTATAGAGATCTGTTTTACTACGCACGAAGTACGAAGAGATTTCCAGTGTTCCAACTCGGATTGTACTCGGACTGATTGTTAAAGTTTGTACAAATACCGAAATGAGCAATATCTCCAAAAAACGTAAGATTGAAAATTAAAATAGCTTCTCTCCAACTTGAATTGCGTGATTTGCAAGGCGATGTGTTCCTTCAAACTAGACAAGAAAGTTTTTCAAATACCTTTGAAAGGAAAGTTTTCCAAACCTTCGTAGTTTTGGGCAAAGAATGACATCGATGTTCGACAGCACATACACGTGTGAAAGTGTTTTTTCTTCAATGAAGTTCATCAAGAACCGCTACAGAAGCAGACTGGCAGATTCTTCACTTCTTCACCTTCTGAGACTTTCAAATACAGAAATTCAAATACAACTTTAATAAAAGAAGCAGATCGGGCTCAATTTTCACATTGAACACTTACTATGAACGATTCTTATTTGTATGGTGTGTCTTTAATTTCTTTCAATTCATCAATAAGCATTGGGTTTTTGTGAAATAAATTGTAATTATACAATTTTGATTTGTGATTCCATTGTTTCTATTGCCTCATTTTAGAAATTTAGGTCATGCGAAAGTACTACATTTTCAGTTCAGTACTTACAATTTTTGTAATTTTTAATCCCCCCCCCAAAAAAAAATGCGGCCCGCCTATCAACTGCTGGATATAATTTTGGCCCTCGGACCTTTTGAAGTTGGAAACCACTGAACTAAATTGTTATTGTAAATTCTGAACCATGGGTAAGACTTTCTCCTGGAGCGCACAGATGAATCTTTCTTGCATTTTTCATGTCTTATTCCTTTTGCGTGACGACAGAACCACAAGTCTTTTTAAAAAAGAAACAGCAAAGACAGTCTAATACTTTCCCAGTCGCATTGAGAGAATTCTAAACACATCTATTGTTATTTCCGTAATCTGGGAATACTTTTCGAAGTCATTACTTAGAGCAAAGTTCCTGCAGAACCTTAAAGGCAGGGAAAGACCTGTCCGTTTTGGAAACAATCACTTGAACCACTGGAACGAACATGCCACTACCTTCATACTTCAATTTATCTTGCTGACTATCGCATAAGTATCTATATATTCATTTGCTCCGTATATTTTAACAACCGGAACTGGAAACTCGAATCCTAATTATCAGTTTCTTAAATCTTTCACTTGTCGATTACATTTCACGTTTTGTCTCTAATACTTTTATGTAGGCCTATAACAACATTAATTACGGTTATAAGTTTACTCGTATTAATATTGGTTCCGTAAAATAAGATCTTGTTGATTTTCTCTTTGCAGACAAAGACTTCAACATCTAAGGCTTCAGACCCGGAGCCTCGGCGTGGGCCGTGCTTCCAGTGGGGCCCCTTCCAGCGACTCCGGGGTGGCCCTTCTCCTGGAGAGGGCCCACGCCGCCTTCAGCCAGTTCCCAGTCCGCCACGACGCCAGCGAGCAGGACTCCTCTTCGTTACCCGAGCACACCAACGTGTCTTCCCTCGTCCACGACTATGTGGCAGCCCTGGGCAACCAACAGCTCGGGTCCTCCTACAGTAAGTATATTAACTATTACTCTTTTTCGAGCATTAGCAACCTTTTCCAAGGCCAGGGTGAGTGTTTGGAAGCAAGGCTGTTAAAGGTCAAAGAATCCATAAATTCTAATGGCTTCTACTGGGTCTGCAACAGGACCGGAACCTTCTTTTCTCGCACAATTTAAATTCATCCGAAAAAAGGTCCCTGGACCGAAGTTAAATAATTTACAGATATAACGGTTCCTTTACGGTCCAGAACTCATTTACGCTTGCTGGTTTTCTCTCCTGGACCAGAATTGAATTTATTTCAAATTCCTGGACCGTTAACAACCCTGTTTGGAAGTAACGAGTTAGTAGCGACCAGAGGCGGTACATGCTGCGCATGCGTCAATTGAGGGATAAAAAGGACAGCTTGCTCTGCGACGACATTCATGAACATTTCTACATATAGGAGAAGTATTTATTTCACACGAGGGCGCTGAACGAAGCTTATATTACATTTCTTGGATCTGACGCATGCATCAATTTTGGGAAAAGAATTATTACTTTCTTTCACTTCAGATCCAAGAAATGTAATATAAGCTTAGTTCAGCGCTCTCGTGTGAAATAAATACTTCTCCTATATGTAGAAATGCTCATGAATGTCGTCGCAGAGCAAGCTGTCCTTTTCCCCACAATTGACGCATGCGCAGCATGCACCGCATGCGTTCACGAGACGCCTCTGCTAGCTACAGTAACGGTTACTTTTAGTTATTGGAACTAAGTTAATTTTCTCAGGTAAGGAGCAAAGAAATTGTTACTTTTACGGTACGGTTACTTTCTTTAAAGGTATTAGGCCTATTTGCTAAAAAATTACAAATGAAATGTTAATAGCCTTCTCTGCCATTTAACCATTGTTACAGCTATAGTTTCTTCAATGGAATAAGTACATATTACAAGAGTCAAATGAAAACCTTAAAAGTCCAATAAAAATTGTATTAAGACTGTATACAGCTCAAATTTACATGAGGTATCAACTGTTATTTACAAAACGACCTCAAGGCTGCAACACTAATCAAGTGAGCTTCAAAACGCCATTTTTATTATTTTAAAGATGATGCCTCATATACACACTTGCACCAGCGAAGAGGAGTGGTTTCTTGCCCTCTGTCAGCGTAAAACTTACAGAAATTTATCTGCAAATGAAAATGCCATATGTTTGTGCATGCTTACCACACCAGCAAGTTTACTAATGGAGGAAAAAGTTCAACAGTGGCCTCAGTTCGCAGGCAGATGGGTGGAAAGACCTTCGCAGTGGCTACACGTGGACCTGAAGCACTAACTCAAAGTTGAAAATACCGGTATATGTAGATCAGCAATATGTTTGTGCTGAAATGCAGGAAACTTGTGCAACCCTACATACAGAAATCTTCCAGGTAAGAAACTAAAACAAATTAAGATTTAGATTTGACTCTCCTTGTACATAGAATAAAAGCATAACAACAAGGAAATTCCAAACAATATAGATAGGGACATTGAATTTTCGCGATGCGCGAAATCGCGAAATGTGAAAAAAAGATGCAATTTTGAACATTCTGCACGTAACTACACCCCGAATGATGAAATATGCATGAGTTTTATTCGCGAAATAATGCGAAAAGTGTGCTTTTTCGCGAAATGAATGCTTTTTCGCGAATTAACCGTGAAATATCATTAAATTTAGTAGAAAACACGCAAAAACCGGCAATCGAGGTTGTGCGCGCAAACTGTCGATTTGTAGCTATACGTTTCCTACCACTTGCAGCTGAAGAACGTTTTATCTTCGATCACATCAGGAAGACGCTGCAAATTTGGATTTCCCATGCACGTAATCTCAGTTCGAAAACTTCGCTCCATGTCAAGCTGCATTCCTTTCTTCCCCCGAATGTCTACTCAACTTCCAGTTTCATTGAACTTGCTAGTTGTAGCAGCGATAAGTTTGATTTGATTTGATTTACTTTATTTTACTTCGCGTTTTGTGCCTCTTGGCTAATTTGCGAAGATGGGGATGAGTGATGAAATGATGAAATTGATTAATGGACATTCACAAACAACCAAGCCGGCCCGTATTCGAACCCGGGACCCTTGGCGTCGCAGCGCGAGTAGCAGCGATAAGATTAGTCTGTTCCCGCTCATCAAGGGAAACAATGGTGTCATTGGTGTTCAGTCATGAATGAATTTTGTTTATCATCATGTGATTTTCAACGCGTGTATGTGCAGTAGTGATTATTTTATTTGTTGGACAGCAGGAATATCCTTTAAATACATACAATGAATAAATCACTTGAGATATGCAATTTAGAAATGGAGTGATTTTGTGTTGATGTTTTCTTTTTGGTTGGACAGCTAAGTACTTGTGTATGAGTACAGTATATAAAAATTAAGTAGTTTATCAATTTATAGCTCTTTTGTATATTGTTTCCTCTCATGATGAAAAAGTGTGTGCCAATTTTTTTTTCACCGCTGGTATATACCGCTGATCTAACATTTTATTTACCGCTCTCCTCAGTTTTTATTTACCATAAATTTGTCTCCCTAAATATAGAAAAAAAGCTCTCGCCACGAAAACAGTCCAGTCAAGGTCACACCACCCACCTACAGTGTTGCCAATGAGCAACAATTTCAACCCGATGAAATCAACCGCATACGTGCAACGCGCGACGTATCGACCGAGCAGCTTGGAAGAAGTGTGGCAACCCTGGAGGGCAAGGAGTGTGGAGGAGGGAAGGGGAAGCTCTGACTTTGACTGGACTGTTTTCTTGGCGAGAGCAATAGTACAAAGTACTATCATAAATGGGAAAAGTAATCCCAAAAAATCTAAACCTAGACTCATTCTCTCTCATATGCAGACAGCACGTCGTGTCATTTCGGAAATATTCGGGTAAATATTACAGTTTAATGTAGTTGACGGATTTCAGTATAATTTTCGGCAGTTGGTATTCATATTAGAATTTAAATTAATTGTTTATAGGTCTTAAAATAGATATTAAGGGCTCATGTGTTCCGCAGACGGGCAGTTGACACCGGTGTAGTGATTCAAGTTGTAAAGGGAAATGGACAGAGATCTCTCGTGCAATCTTATAGCGTGTCATTATTGTGCTCGGTGTTTGTGACCTATATCGTTTACATAATGTGCCTCGAGGGAAGGTGGACAATTATCTAAATAGGTACCACTCTGGCTTGTTTCCATTTGTCAGATTATCATCGTCCCCTCCCTCTCTTGAAGAGAACAAGAACCTAACCCGAGAAGCGTTTTCTCTTCTATGTTTCTTGTTGTTATTATATTTTCATCTCTCAGATGAATCGCATGGAAATATCCAGAAGCAGTGGTTGTAAAAGGTCGTCGCGATGTGAAACTATAGTTCCTTGGGCTTCATTCCATTTGAAGTTGGTCTTGACACACACGAGCAAACGTATACATTAGCTCAATATGAAATAGATTTTCTGAACTTTTATTCCAGCATATAAATTATCCAGTAGACCAGCTTATTATGCATTTTAGTCACTCATTGTACGATAGCTCAAACGCAATAACTTGAGGCATTAATTACGTCTATTGATTGTAATTGTACAACTGAAGTAGATTAGATATCGCTATCATTAGTTAATAGTATTTTATAGCCACCATAAGAAAATAAATTGTTCATGGCTATTTAATTACTTTTTTTCCTTCCGATTCTGAAGCAGTTATTGTCCTGTTTCGTCGGACTATTCATACTATTTTCTTTGACACCAACTATGCAAGCCATTCTTGATTCTGACGATATGTAATTTAGAGGGACACCCCCTGTACATCTTGAGGGTCTTGGGGACTTTCATAATATTAGTCGGGCGAGGTACGATATTGGCTTACCGTTTACCTTGCTAGTTTGGAGCCATTGTTGATCTTCATTGTTGCGATTAACCTAAAGAGATACAAAAGTAGCTTTAATTCCATAATATTTTTTATCTGTAGCGCCAACCAGCCCCATTTTTCTTGCCAACGAATCTCTGGCATCTGGACGTGTTAACTATTGTCCTCTGTGGGCTCTGTGAAGCTTGTGTTATGTTCTACCAATGTGTGCTTGTGATTGTTCCTTCATCCATTTCATCTTCTCACCATTCATTCTTATCTTCGCGATTAGCAAGAAGTGGCAGAAAAGCGAAGTAAAATAAATAAATAAATCAGTTCACAGCCAGCCTCCAATCTTCCTCATTACAATTCCCCTCAACATCTTCTCTTCATACTCTTCAAATCGTCAATGTCTTCATCTTCATCTTATTCATTGTCCTTCTTTACATGTTAACTATAGACTATTCTGCCCTTGGATAATTCATATTACATGTTATCATAACATTTTCTATTTGGTACATACATTTTCATTGATGGATTATTTTCAGTTCTTAGTTCTCGTGACATTCTGCTGTGGCGAGTAGATATGTGTGTGTAATATTTGAAACGTTTTCTTTCCAGATGAAGGAGAGCAGCCGGTGGCTGTCTACGATTCGGACTCTTCCCTCACTCTGGCCGCCACAAAGTCCCTCAGCCTGTCCACCTCCCTGAGCAAGCAGTGCGGCCTGGAGCTAGACCAGTTACCCTCCTCCGACAGCGAAGTGGAGAGCGCCAGACACTCGGCACAGGTGAGTCTGTTTGTTGTTGTTAGCCCAGCGACTGTTGCATACAAGTCAATATTACCATCAACCATGGTTGAAATGGAAGTGTTAGTCAGTATTGTTAACAAACATCTCCACGTGACCACACGAGTTGAGCTGCCGAGCCTACAAACAGCGCAAGACGGTTAGCTGGGTTGAGATGACGTCAGCGTCCCGCTAGTTGATTGGTGAATTTGGGAGTTAAGAGTCTTTTCCAAGCTACAGATCAACTATAGTTGTTACGGATAGGATCTCACTGTACCGTACTACCCACTACAAAAGTAATTTGAGCTTTCTTTATTAATTACATTATTTATTGTGGAATCGGGGACATTTGAAAATAATTTAGGCTGTTTTTCTTACTATTCAGGTTGTAACATCCTTTCACCTCCCTTTGGTAACTGATTCGCCTGCAGTACTGCAACTATTTGTGATGCTCACTGTAGATCTTGGTACTACGCTTTTAAAAATATACAACTGGGTTGCCATTAAAAATGCCGTAACCCCTTAATCGAGTGTTAAAGGGCCCCGTACTTGATGTGGTTTGACAGCAAATAGTGTAACAAGACACCAAAGATGGTGCTAAACAACGCCAAAGGGAGTAAGTATCCTGTTGCCAACTAATTTTTTAAAGTGTAGTTTTCGAGTACGATTTTCAATGCAGGCACATTTTAGCGGTCAAGCTGTGGCTTACATTTTAATTTCCTCCGAACGGGTTCGAATTCGGGAGTACGCAGGTTCGATCCCAGCTGTTTTTTTGTGCCTGCACCTCTATAATTCAAGGCGAATGGTGAGATTTGACATCACGATTAACTGAATGGAATAAGTAAGCCAGGTTAAAAAAAAACCTGTGTAAAAAATGGCTTTACTTCACTCTCTCCCCTCCTCAGTTACAACCTCCTAGACAAGGTTTCCTTGAAGGCATTAGTCTTGACCTAGAGAATACGATTTATCTTATACATACCAATATATCCACCGTACGCTCAAGTCTGAGAAGATAATTTTGTTACCCCATAAGTGAAGTATCAAAACTGAGACCATTTATATAGATACCTGTATATCCTCGTTGCCGTGACTAAACCAGCAGGTATTGTCTATTGCCGGAGGCTGTCGACCTCCCACCATGATGTTATGATAGATACCTCCTGAAAATAGCATGAAACGACTCCCAGTAAGTCACGTGTGCATTGAATATTATGTAAAGAGAAATTCCGTCACATGCCACGTTTCATGAGGTCACGGAATTTCAGAGCACACGGAGTTAGCTGACCTTCGAACGGTTCAAATCTCTTGCTGATTAATATCGGAAGACTGCAAGAATTTCAATATTTTGCTTTTCCTAGTATTATTCGTGCAAGATGTGTTACTATTAACGGTAAAGAAAATAACAATAGTCGTAGATAAATGAAATTCACGATTCATTTATGTGCGTTTCTCGTATTCCTTGTATCTAAAATACGTTGTGAAGCTTTTCTGGCGATGAATGATGGAAGATATTTCCTCAGGATATCGACCAGGTGTACTCTGGGAAAGCTTGAAGCTTTCGAGAGCTAACGTCACTCTCCTCACCACGGACTGAATGAGGTGTAATAAAGAGCGCGGACTGCAGAGAAGGCACTGCACGCGATTGGCTCGCCATCTACAATCCAAATGCAAATCTCTGTCTACTGTACTTGGGAGTCCTCTCTGATCAGCGATCGGTTAGTTCATATGAACTTTCCAGCCTGATCATTACCAGTGCGTAGTTAGAGATGGGTTTGTTCATTGAACTCTCCAGCCTAATTATTGCCTATTTTTGTGGGAGTAGGAAAAGGTTTATTATCCATTTGCCTTGACTCATCTCACCCAACAGGTCGCTAGGTGCCAGGGCTTGCCCAGAGTTGATAGCTTCCTGGAGATGAGGCCTGCTCGAAAAGGTTTATCCGAAGTTATGCCTCGAGAGTTTGCACACCAGGTAGATGGCCCCGGGTAGTCTTTGTCTTCCTTACCGACACGTGCTAAGACCATACAATTCCTGGCTGTGTGAGAGGGGTTTAGAGTTTTCTTCGAATTAGAGTACCTTCACACCTAACCCTGTTATATTGCAAAGGAGCATTTTCCAGGAGTTGTGCAACCTCATTTAAAAAGGGTTCAATTTGGAAAATAATTTTTTTGGGGGAGGGGGTTGAAGATTTTTGCAGCTTCAGTCACTTATTGTCATACGACCAGGAGAAAGTAAAATCTTTAAAATTATGAATACAGTAATGATCACTAACCTTTTTAAATTTTCTTTGATATGCTGATGTATCTGAAACGAGTGGAAGAATTATAACATCGCTTCTGGAATTCGGGAGTGGAGGCAATGCAAAGTAGGGTTCCCATCGGACTTAAGATCCTGGAACAGTCGGGAAATATTAAACATGGTTCTTGTACTTGCGAATATGATTTTTTTTACATATCTGTAAACCTAATTTGATAAGTGTTCATACGTCAAAAGGAATACCTAAAAATGTGGTGTTTCTTACTGGTTTCATATTCCCACTAAAACTATCCTGTGAAGAAAGTTATATTACAGGACGGTCTGGAAATTTACTTGAAGAGACCTGGGGAAGTCAGGGAATAGTTTCTTGTCTTATTTCTTAAGTTATAGTTTCATGCTCAATAGAAGCACGTTCTGGCTTTCACTTAAAACTTTTTTTTCTCAATTTCGGTGAGGGCTGTAGCCCCATGAGCCCCCCCCCCCATGTACTTAGTGGTAGAAGCTGTGCAGCTCGCTATACAGCCCCACACTTCACCATAACAGTTACGTTGAGCAGTATGGCTTTTTCATATGCTTTCCTGTGCGCAATATTCCTACACAGCTGTCATTCGAACAACAATTTGTATTTCTAAGGTGCTATGTGCATTTGTTTATATTCACTTCAATCTTAAGGCGGACAGAGAATAAATTAGAACTTGAACACTTAGATACTCCATGCAAGGGATTACCTGCAATGGTTTGTTATGCATCTGAGTCTCGGAATATTGAACGATCAAGAATTATTGAAATGTAGGTGTCCTACAAAAAAACAAAATGTATACATGGAAGTATGGAGGGCAAGGGAACACACGATTCCGTATCGTTCTATCCAATTCTGGCATTTCGGCTGAACCACAAGCACATTCCCGTTAACCCTTTTTTTTTTTGCTGTTCTTAACGTTATTTTCTTCAATTACACCATTCACTGAAGGGAGTCCAGAAATCATTAAGTTCATTGAAGCGAATTAAGACATTCTTAGAAAACGTACGCATTTCAATAATAAGCCCAGCGGTGCTTGTACCGTTAGCAGCGCCTGCGATAAGCCATGCCGGAAGATGGAAGGAAAACGGTGGGTCAAGTCAGGATCAAATGGATTCCATCTACTTGGAGGGACTCCGTGATGTCCTCTTGCGTCACGATTTGCCTGTTTCGCCTTCCCAACAGCTGGTTCGGAGGCGTGGAAATCAGGTTTTCCTCGAGGTATCGCATTGCAAAATATCACCTTTCAGGTTCCTGCAACGTCGTTGTGCACAAATTGCCCATCAAACCTCTTTCTTACGGTACTACTGGACACTTACTTACTTATACGTTTCTAGAACGATCCTCGCAGATTGCTATTGTTAGGATGATTTTTTTGTCGATTATGCTCTATCTTATTCATTTTTGTTATAACATAATGTTTTTAAATTCTGTTAATTTTGTTTCCAGCCTGACGACGCATTTTTATAAGGCCTGTGAATGTCTATTTTCCATACTCTTGCCTACAAATGCTTTTTTACCGAACTCCATGGCGGAGTGGTTAGCGCGGTACTACACCAGGGGTCCCGGGGTGCGAATCCTGTCCTGGGTGCGGGTGTTCTGTGTGAGTGTCAATTCCATCATATCATAACTCATCCTCATCTTCGCGATTAGCCAAAAGTGGCAGAAAAGCGGCGCTAAATAACAAAAATTAAATCGAAGCGAAAATATTAATGCGTAACTGACCCCTAACCCCTTTGCGTACATTTATGATCTAACCGCCAGTCATTGTCTTCGTGATTAGCGAAACGTAACGGAAAAGCGGCTCAAAAATTAGAATAATAGAATACGAAGAATTCAAGCTAATAAGTCTACAACTTAATAAGAGAATTAATGAGAAGTTCATATTCACCGCATATTTAAAATAGGTTTGGTGTAAGAATTTCTTCACATAGTATCTTCTTTCATACTTAAATTTCATTGAATTAATTTTGAATATTAATGTTAATATTCAAGCGTTGATGTAAGTTCTTCTGTTAGTTTTCTTTTACTTAATTAAACGTAATTGATAGTTCCTTATTTCTTCATTAAATTTAATTGAAATAATTTTGAAAAAATATAAATGTTAATCTGGATTTTAGTCACTAGCCTCTGTAGGTAATACTTTAATTTGTTTCAACATAACTAAAAAAAATAATAATATAATTTTAAAATAATAAAACTAGATGGAGCTGCTTTCAGTTTTCAGTATCTACAAATATTTTTGTTGACGTTCAAAACACTTTTGGTAAGTCTGACGCATTTATTTCCGCGTAAACTGAATGTTGAATGCAAGTTAACTGTTAATTACGAATTGATTTGTATAAAATGATATAAAGACAATAGGCCAAATTCCACAATACTCAATATTGTTGTGAAATCAAATATATGAAACGTATGTAGAACTTGGTATAAATGTTGAATAACTCCTCTTACATTTTCCACAAAGGCCCAAATTATGGTAATTTTTGTTCTGGAAAATTCTGGATAATCAAACCACTGCAGAGCGCTATTGTGAAAATATAAGTTTGTTTGGCGCTGTGTGTAGCTGGATAACCCTGTAGGTCTTAACGCCGAAGAGCTTGAACTCGCTTAAGGAATGTGGGCGTACCCGCACCTGTATCTGCTGGAGAAAAATCCCTGGAAGCCTGGAGAAGGGGAAAACCTGGCCACGTCACTGCGAGAGAATGTAACAGGGCGTTAACACTTCAGAAAGAAGAATGTTCTCCCATCGCGAACAACTTTGTTCTCTTGCGATGAAGCTGGGCTGATGCATGAGTCGTGTACCTGGCCACATCATGGAGAACTACCCCCTCCCTCCCTCCCCCCTCTCTCTATCGCTCTCTCGCTGGAGAAAAGCAACAGACCTCCCTTTGCTAAGGAGCAGCAGAGTCAGTGATGGATTTGGTGTTTTAAGTCCACTTTATGCACAGTAAGGCTAATCGGGATTGGACCTACAGTTTAAAGTGGGATCCGAACCACTATGTGCCTCCACCGTGTATCGATTACAAGGCGACGACGCTCAGTCAGTAGTTAAATCTTTGGTGAAATAATTTGGAGTACGGATTTATGCCTAGGCACTGAAAACCTGTAAGTAGGCATACAAGTAGGCGCTTAAAAGGTACTATGAAATAAAATAAAAAAGACACCAAAATAGCAGTGAACATGAATTTATTGATTTGTGTAATCAGTTTGCACACTTGTTGACTTGATTTTTTTCATTCTATTGTATTATTTATTATTTTTGTGTTTTTTCGTTCCTTTGGCAAATTGAACAGCGATCTCTTGCTACATTGTATTGTGGTGAGACCCAAAGTAGAGGAAGACGACCTTCGTGGCGGAGTGGTTAGCACAGAGCGCTACCTGGGCGTTGTTCTTCTTTGTGAGTGTCCCTTAATCAGTTTCATCATATTATCTTTCATCCTCATCGCCGCGATTAGCCAAAAGTGGCAGAAGAGCGACGCTAAATAATAAAAATGCAGGTGTAGTTTTACCTTCTTTTACTAACCTTTGCTCAGGAGAGAGGAGGGATAGCTTACTTGGAAATAACATTAAGTAGAGCAAGGATAAGTTTAGATTTGCCGAATGTGTACAGTGTAAGCTATTCTAGCACCAAATGATGAAAGTAAAGAACAATAGAAAATGCTTGGTACAGTTTCTGCTTTCGTTGTTTTTTGCTCAGTCACTCAAAGGATTATCCACATACAACTGTTATGTAACAATGTGAAGAACGAAGACGCGTGCAGCATAAATGCCGTGTGCATATGTTGAAATGTGTATGCTAAGATTGTAGAGTGTTTGTTCAGCAGTTAAGAAACCTGTTCTTCGATGTGCAGCTACTGGTTGGCTTGTATGACGCACACATCTTTCCCTACCAATACCCAGAACATTGAAGTCCATATTAGTAAACCCAACAGAACTGTTGTGGATTTTCTTCTCTTCTTTTGAATCCATATCTTACCCATATACTGGTACATTTTATATGTACTGTATAATGTACTTTTTATTCATCATATCACTCATCCTCATCTTCGCGATTAGCCAAAAAGTGGCAGAAAAATTAAGTAAATTAAATCGAAAAAAAATATCAAGGTTTAGTAATCCCTGGTAGAGGCACGTAGTGATTCGGATCCCACTTTAAGCTTTGTCCAGTCCCGATTAGCCTATTTGTGCATAAAGTTGCTTTAAACAAACTTCAACTTGCAGTAACCTTTGAGCTCATACCCGAGAATGAGATATCTAATGGATGTATCGTGGAGATTTGCACATGGGTCGGATTCTATGATACTTTGAGTTACCTACAGGTAACGTTGGTGACAGAAGATCCTTTACACGAGCCACGTGCTCTCTCGTCACCAGCTATTGACGTCACTTTTGTGGTCTCTAGGATCATGCCTTGCAGTTTCCTCAACCGCATTGAAAACCTTCTCCCCTCCCTGCTAATAGCAGTGTAAGTTCTGGACATCCAGCAGTCGACTGGACTACAGCCTGAAGCGTTGAGTCAGTCCAAAGGAGAGAAAACTACGTTTGAAGATATTGCGAGTAGAAATCTTGTTCCGTCCATGCCATATCAAGTGTCTAAAAGACAATTCAAATCTAAGAAATTGGAACTTAGTTTACGAAATTTTTCATTTCTATGTCTTGTTTTTTTGTTCATTTTGTACAATTAAATTCAGGAACTATAACCTAAAGATGGACCTAAAGGAAATCGTTAAGGATGGAAAATATTAGATTGATCTTGCCCAAGATAGGGACAGATGGAAGGCTTTTGTTCCTGCAGCCATAAATCTTCGGGCTTAAGAAGGCTAGAGAGTTAGTTACTTAGTTAGATACCAATTCCTCACATTACATTTTAACACTTTCAGGAACATGAAAAGAATGTCTAAACGAACCAGAGGATGTAAAAACTGAAATTATAAAGCTATTGTCTATTTTGAATTTCTCTTGTGCAGTAACGTCGTCGTCTCTTCGCTGTACTGCACTTTGCATACTGGCGAAGCTCTGTTGCTTGGACCCACAGCCATCATAGTCCTCGGTGGGACCTACGTTGTGTCCTGTCCATGTGTGGTTACGATTGTCTGTTCATCAGTTTTCATCTTATCACTTTTCGTTCTCATCTTCAACATTAGCTAAAAGTGGCAGAAAAGCGAAATAAAAAAACAATCTACGAATCAATTGTGTGCGATGACGTAAAAATATTTTAAGATTTTATTTTTACACAACCCCTGAAAAATGGTTTTAACCATATCTATTTCTGTAACGTTTATACTACAGCAGTGATTCATCCACACCCTCCTAACACCGCACAAAAGTTTCTCAAAACCCTCTAAAAATTTTCACAATGGTTCAGTTTTGGTCATTTTGGCTCCAAATTTGTCCTTTCACTCTCCTAAATACGAACTTACTCCCCATCAAATGAAATATTCTGAATAAACCTCTGCTTTGGTTTCCCCAAATTAGAAGTTACACTGCGAAAAACCTGAACTACAGGGAACAGATGTGATGCTTGTGTAAATGGTTAAATGTCCTTATTATGATAAAATAAATAATAATGCGTTATCTTTATTGAGTAACTTCCAAACTGGTTGTAGAGGGGTAGAATGGTGATTAAAGTAAATCCGGCGTTACTTTAAGGCATCGAATAGCATAAGAACACGGGAAGATTTCAAGAACATGCTCCTCTGATTGGCTGTTTCGGCCGCCTGGCGTAATTCCCAGCCTCGAATAGCAGATGAGCGCGGCAGATTTCAAGAACATGCTTGTCTGATTGGCTGTTTCGGGCGCCTGGCGTTCTTCCCGGCCTCCAATAGCATAAAAGCGCGGGAAGATGTCAAGAACATGCTCCTCTCATTGGCTGTTTCGAGTAACACGTAGGAAGACATCCCCGCAAGTGACCAATCATGTTGCCTATTTCCCTCAATGACAGAATAACCTAGGTGAACGGAGAGCATTCACACCGGGAACCGTAACGACTCTGTAAACTAAGTTCAATATACAAAAAATGAATGGAAGTCCACAGTTTCGCATACTCCTCTACAAATGTCATCAGGGACCTGTCACTTTCATATTCCACAAAACCGGAAGTCGAACTGCAATTCATCGAAACATCTGACGTACTGTCGCTTTTACTTACCCTAGAGCGTAACACGCAAGTTGATGCCAGGAAAATCTCCTTACGTAGACAAACAGAAGAGTCATGATGGGTGAAAGTGTTAACCCGCGCTTTTCTTGGAGCCTAGCGAGTGCTTGATTCGTTGTCCTCCATCTTGGAAGAACAAGAGCCGCATTGCGTGGAATCGAGCGGGTATCAGTGTCAAAATGGTCATGATTCCGTTCACGGTATAAATTCACCCTGTGTAAACTCTCACCAGAAATATGACTTGCCACTTTTCCTCTATTTAGCCTGTTAATCACGAGCAAGTAATTAGCTTCTCTGCGCTTTCTTTCATTCCTTTGCTACACTGAACATGATAGGCGCTGCAGTGACGTATCCAGGAGAGAGCATGCCCTATATTTTAGTAGTCGCGCCATTTAGCATAAGTTCCTGCATTTGGTGTACTTTTGGAGCAAGTTGAGGGGTTGTGATGATCTTCACCAACCCTCCTGGTCACTACCATACTGTATTCAAATCCTCCACACGTACCTGGCCTCCGTGGTGTAGTGGTTAGCCTAGCACTTTACGAAGCCAGAGATTCTAGTTCGAATCGAGTGTAACGCATGCCTGTGTCATTTTTTATTCTTCAGCAATTCACCATTCACCCTCCTCGTCACCACGAACCTATAGAATTATATAGGGTGTACAATCATCACATTCACTGATATTTGTGTGTTTGGGGTGTTTTCTGGCACTTCTCTCCGAGTTATTCCACTATCTGCCCCCAAGGGCTGTTTTTAAAAAAGAAATTAACGAAAAACTGTTCAAAATATTGTTTAAACATTACACAGCGTACTCATGTCCATACAATTTCTATTAAAAACGCTTCTTCGTAATATGCGATTATGCCTCCTCTGTGGCCAAGCAAGTCGAGTGGTTGATTCAAGATTCTCGGTACAGAAGGTCCTGGGTTCGAATCCTGGGCAGGGTGTATCTTTGTGAGTGTCTTTCATATATTCAATCTTCAATCTAAGGATCAGTGACGGCGCGCAGGGTGGGCCAGATGGGCCGTGGCACACCCTAAATCAGGTTGCCCACCACGTCAAAATACAACAGGCAAATTTCGTAATAAAAATGAAAGTACGGTGAGAAACCTTAAAAGATTCGAACCCATGATCTCTGGTTTAGGAGCACGCTCTACTAACCCCTTAATCATGGAGATCTGAAATTAAAATTTAGTACTTTTGCAATACAGCATTGGAATTTGTACAGTTCGTTTTTACTCTTGTATTTACATTTCTAATTATTGTTTGGGGGTGATGTAATAACATTGTGAATATGAAATGTATTTGTATTTAAAGATGTGCCCCCTAGCCCCGCAGCAGAGCCTGACGCCGCCACTGATGAGGATTTGACTTAAAATAATGTTACTAGCCTGCCACCCCACACTTTACCTCCGCACTCGAGGTTCGGTGCACTTCGTACTCGGCTCAGATTTGTCTAGGGGTATCTTTCTTTGTACGACAATGCACGTGGGTTGCTACAAGTCAACATAATTATATAATTAACTACAAGAGACAACGGATAACTTTTGCGAAACCTTATTGCTATAGGGGGATAAATTACCTTGTCCAGCATTTGTGAAATTATAAACGGAAATTTTGGATAATTTCTATAGTTTAATTAACGTAAAATTTAAAGTATATACATGTCGTTTCCGAACGTTCATTTCTCTAATTATTTATCGGGCCAAAACTCTAATTTTTGATGTTGGAATCTCTATTGTTTGTACCTGGATGCTTTACATTTTATGAATTACATCTGAAGTACGCTTGTCACAAGGTAGACTCGCGTTACTCCAAGAAACGTCTTAAACAGGCGCTAGGCCGCCCGACGTGTACATTTCTCAACCTCTACGGTGACAAGGCACTAGGCTGCCCGGCGCACCGTAATTACTTCAAAATAACATCCAGTACAACTACCTTTTTACCTGTAAACTGGACACCAAGGCACTAGCTTGTTCGGCAATCCAATCTCTTACAGCATCCGTTTCGGGAGATCTGTCCTCCGGTCCTAGCTAACCGAAGCAAAAACAGCCTCTCCCTTCCAAGTCTCAGTTCCAACAGCCGACCTCCCCTACTCTCATCTGGGAGTTTATATACGTTTTGTTGGCGTTTGTTGCCAACGGCAAAATTTCTAAGCCCGCCTTTCTTTTGAACGTTCGAAACACGAAGAAAGAACAGAGAGCTACATGGTATTTATACATGGAATAATACGAACCTAAAAATGCATAATAAATTGATTTACACTAATCAGACATATATATGTTTATACACTTGATTACCCAATTAATTAACATATTAATAAATATTACAATAAGAAAAAAAAACACTGTTGCCCTGACACGGGGGCAGGGTAACAATAAGAAATGTCCAAATAGTACTTATCAACAATCTTATTTGTACCTCCGCTTGGAAGCAATGTCGCTAGTGTGGACATCTTGGCTTTACAGTATTTCTGTAATTTTCATTTGAAGTATGTTCAGCTAAAAAATTAAGACTTACTTCAACACCCTGTTCCGTAATCGAAGCTGTATAGAAACGAGAGAAGATCGTGGGCTGAAATCCCTTATTCAACCCCAGAGGGTAAATGGTAAGCGAAGCGGAGAGAGCACAGGTGCCACATTGTATGGAACGTGAGAAGATGTTCTTGTGCGTAACCTCTTCCAAGGTCATGGGAGACCACGGACAAAGACTCCTGGGTCTTCCACCCTTCTCAAGTGCTCTTTAAATGTCTGCCTCGCAGTGTTTTGTTTCCTTTTTTAGTACCAGTTTCTAGCTCAGGTCTTGTGCTGGAACAAAGCTTTCAGAGGGAGCCGACGGACCATAAAATCTTTCCTGCAAACACATGAATATTTACTGGAATTGTGACTTCGGTGGTCTTATGAAAAATACTTTTCAAATACTCTGTTACTTTTATTTTGCTCGAAAATTAACTGTTACTTTTACTTTGCTCGAAAATTAACTGTTACTTTTATTTTGCTCGAACAGTTACTCGGTTACTTTTATTTTGCTCGAAAAGTTACTCGGTTACTTTTGCTTTGCTTGAAAAGTTACTCGTTTACGATTATTTTGCTCGAGAAGTTACTCGTTTACGATTATTTTGCTCGAAAAGTTACTGTCTGTTACGGTTACTTTGCACGAAGAGTTACTGTCGGTTACGGTTACTTTGCACAAAGAGTTACTGTCGGTTACGGTTACTTTGCTCGAAAAGTTACTGTCGGTTACCGGTTACTTTGCTCGAAAAGTTACTGTCGGTTACCGGTTACTTTGCTCGAAAAGTTACTGTCGGTTACCGGTTACTTTGCTCGAAAAGTTACTGTCGGTTACCGGTTACTTTGCTCGAAGAGTTACTGTCGGTTACCGGTTACTTTGCTCGAAGAGTTACTGTCGGTTACCGGTTACTTTGCTCGAAGAGTTACTGTCGGTTACCGGTTACTTTGCTCGAAGAGTTACTGTCGGTTACCGGTTACTTTGCTCGAAGAGTTACTGTCGGTTACCGGTTACTTTGCTCGAAGAGTTACTGTCGGTTACCGGTTACTTTGCTCGAAGAGTTACTGTCGGTTACCGGTTACTTTGCTCGAAGAGTTACTGTCGGTTACCGGTTACTTTGCTCGAAGAGTTACTGTCGGTTACCGGTTACTTTGCTCGAAGAGTTACTGTCGGTTACCGGTTACTTTGCTCGAAAAGTTACTGTCGGTTACCGGTTACTTTGCTCGAAAAGTTACTGTCGGTTACCGGTTACTTTGCTCGAAAAGTTACTGTCGGTTACGGTTACTTTGCTCGAAAAGTTACTGTCGGTTACCGGTTACTTTGCTCGAAAAGTTACTGTCGGTTACCGGTTACTTTGCTCGAAAAGTTGCTGTCGGTTACGGTTACTTTGCTCGAAAAGTTACTGTCGGTTACGGTTACTTTGCTCGAAAAGTTGCTGTCGGTTACGGTTACTTTGCTCGAAAAGTTGCTGTCGGTTACGGTTACTTTGCTCGAAAAGTTGCTGTCGGTTACGGTTACTTTGCTCGAAAAGTTGCTGTCGGTTACGGTTACTTTGCTCGAAAAGTTGCTGTCGGTTACGGTTACTTCGCTCGAAAAGTAACTCTTTCATTTAGTCATGTGCGCCGAAAAGGGGGAGAGGTTCTAGCCAGTCAGTGGACCAACCCCCTCCCTCCAGAAATTGCCATCCTTCATTTCAATAGACAAAACCAAAGGCTTACTAAGAAGCTGTTACTATAGACGATGACAGAAAGAGGTCCTGGGTTCGAATCCCTGCCTAGGCATGGGTGTGCATATTACGCATCCTCATCTTCGCAATTAGCCAATAGTTGCAGAAAAGCTAAGTAATATAAACGAAATCAATCAATGGGCATAAATAAGGTGCAGTTAATATACAGTACATTCCAAGAGAATAACCATATTTAAAAAACGCGTTAGATCGAAATACTGCGACGAGACGCGAGTTATAAATCGAGACACGCCTCTTCACAAACGAGACTTGTTTGACAAGTCTAGTCTCGTCTCATTCTGTATAATCCGTAGGTTTACTCATCCCAGATTAAATATGAGACGAATATAAGCACCTGAGCTATCTGTCGAAACGTGCACACACTGACGTAGATCACTTTTTCTCGTGGGAACTTACATGCGTGCAAAAAACCAACGCGCATTGCCGAAGACACGTCGAACGTGTAGTCTTTGCACACCATGCTTCGGATCATGCACTGAATAATGCCTGGCAGATGCTTTTGTGGGTTCCGCTCTTCGATTCTAGCTATTCCGCAAGCCGTTACAGCCTGCCATGATATTTGGGAAAACTGTACTCCGTGACTGTCGCATAGGGAAGACTTTTATCCGGAACCTCAGAATGGTGCATGTGAAATCTCGCAATGCCAGGGCATGAGCAAATCCTACCCGCGACAATAGCATGGACCTCGGGCTCGTTCCGAAATTTTGAAAAATGACGTAGCTCAAGAATGTTACCAAATTTGAAACACATTTTTACACTCCAGACTCTGTGTGGATTTTACACTTCTGAATTCGATAATGAAATTGTTTGTTTTAATGTTTTGCAAGGATTTGTTCTTGAAACACGCCACAGATAGTGGATAGGATAACATTTACCGTATATCCTATTTTCTTCAGCTCAGAAACATCGAAAAACGTTAATCGTTGTCCGAAATTGGTTTAAGCAAGGGTTTCCGCAGGGATTTTCCCGGGGGGAGGGCAAGGCACTTTCCCCCAAAACACTGCTTCTGTTTGAAGTTGTTCCTGCAACAATATTTAGTAGTCTTACTTGTAATTACAACTCCTTCATAATAATTAATGCTAATGACTGTGCCTGAAATTATGCAAAGTATGTGTAGAAAGTGTAATTTTAGACATTAATATCCGGGGGAAGACAACAGCTCCTCTTGCCCACTCCGAATGGTATTGGCGAGTAGTTAGAATGACATGCTACAACATTTTACATGCATACTAAATAACAGGAGTATTCAAATGTAGATTGTTTTTAGTCTTTCTAGCAAATTTTACTAGCTTTTCACATATTGTGCGGAAAGCACTTGAAAATCAAACATTTTTTAAGAGAGTTTGTGTGCTACAACATTGCTGCAAACGTACAGGGTGTAGATACATTTCTAGACTACAAGGCTAGATTTAGCGCCAAAATTATCGTAAGTTAGGCGTTTATACAAAATTTTAGAGGTATGTCGCACAAAGCATGCGGATAAATGGATCAAGGTAAAGAATTTTCAGCGTGTAGATTCCCCAGTAGACAATGTTTCGGAATGAATTTGGCCCATGAGGTCAGTAACCGAATCATTTGCTTAATAGGAATCGTAACTTCTGAAGCCAGCCCGCGTTGTCACTAACCACCAGAGCAGATATGCTTACCACACGTTTAACTTTTCCTTCTTTGGATAAAACTGGTTTTACCCAGACGGTACAAGAGCTCTCGACTACAAACGTCTCAATTTACGAACATTTTGTCGACGAGGTGAAGGAGTTTGTCCTCGGTAAATATTGTGCGAGACCTGTTCGAGAGAAAACAGTTACGCGTTCACTTTTCGTGGTTTTCTTTCTCGTTAAGCCCCGTTTAAATTGGCAAAAAAATGTAATTGCTGTTTAGGATTGCAAGGTCATTGCCACAATTGTAGTGGCATTTGCATACAGAGAAAGTTGTTTCACAGGAGTGCCTCTTTTTTACTTAACCTCTTCAATGCGATGGTAACTATGTAAATTGACTCGTGCTTGCCTCCAGTTTCAGTCCGAAGAAATTCCAGTTCTGCAAATGAGTGCAACGTAAACTAACAAAGAATGTACTTGCACGCTTTTTAAGCTCTGTTTGTTCATTTTTCCTGCCATTGTTGACGCTTCATTGTGCTCAACGGGATACGTTCCACACTCCACTGGAACTGCCACAAAACCGAAGTAGCCACAGGTGTGCACGTGGAGTCAACGAATTTAGTAGTGCTCAGTTGCGAATCCCCTCCAAACTGCCATGCCAGGTTCTTGGATATACAGTGAACACTTTAATTCGAACTCCAAGGGAACAAGAGAAAGTTCGAATTATCCAAAATTCGAATTAAGAAAAACATCACGTAATTTAAAAATGGTTTCAAGCTGAATAAACTTCTCTGTTTGAATTACCTAGTAGATTCCACTGTATTATTATTCCTAATATTTTTGAAGGCTCAAATGTACTGTATTTTACCACCAAGTTTAACAGGATCGAAAATATTTTTTAAAAGTTTGATTTTAAGTCGACTAGGCTCCTCGGAACTGGACCGACAGTTTAAATTTGGATCCGTGACGTCCCCGATGGCATACTGGTTCCTTTGTCGCCTTGTAATCAAGGGGTCCCGGATTCGATACACCTATTTCATTCATTTGACCCTAAATTTAGGTTTAAAACCCTCTAAAAATGTTACATCCCAAACCAGTGGCGTAGCGCAGTTCTCTGGGCCCCCCTGCTAGTAAAATATTGGGGGCCCCCTCAGTGGAAAAAAGAAACACCGAGATGATGTCAGAGTGGAACAGACACACGATAGTTAGCAACCCCCCCCCCCCAGTTGTAAAATGAATTAACTTTAACCCTTCCTTCCTATTTTTTGTCATCGACTTAGGCTATATACCAGTTTAGTAGTTTGTCGAAACTAAATCAGTGTTGTCTAAATCTCTGATAAATAGCTGGATGAAGAAATTAGAAATATGTTCTCTTACTTCAACGCGGTGGCACATCCAGGATTCTTTTTTTAAGGAGGGTGGAGGCTTTACACAGCCAACTATTTTGTTCGTGATTCTTTGTATTTTTTTGTTTCAAACTTTTTTTAAAAAAAGTTGTAGGTTATACTTAATACACATATATTTAAAAAAAGTACTGTTTGGGATTTTTTTTAAAAGGATAGTAAACACTCCTTTTTTGGACTTAGAGGTGGATCCACCTTTAGCCCACAAAGCCATCCTCTGGCTATGCCAGGCCAAGATTCAATGTAAGAGCCGCTCACATTACGCTTCTAATACTAATAGTGAGTTAGGCTATATACTCAAGCAAACTTATCATTTCAGTTACGGGAGTTGAACTGGACCTCTACATTGTCGATGGTGACCTAATATCAAAGGGTCAATTGTAGTCTGCTGCGAAGAAATAGAGGCGGACTCAAGTCTTGAGAGATAGAATTAAGCAGCGACTGGACTTTATGCACTGAAAATTTGTCATTCAATGAAATACCGATTGGAGGGATTGGAGCACTTAGTGCACTACATACGTTGTATACCATGCGTGGCGGAATTGGGACTATGAATCTAAGGGCAAAGGGAAAATTGCCTCTGGGATCAACATCCTCGGTTTTTGGGCCGCTTTGAAGTAAAACGTAATAGCTGTGGACAATGTGGGAAATTTATCTCGGATCTTATTTCAATCTCATTCTGATGCTTGAGGGCCCTCTTGAAAATATTTGGTGGGAAGTTACATTTTAAATATCACGTAATATTGCTGGTAATGAAAAAGGTAATCTTATTTGTTTAGGTATTGTGTATAAGGCATCGACCGATTGAGCAGCTGAATCTTTCTACTCGATTCACAACTGTACTATACTTCACTACACTAAGTTTTCGAAAATTGCGTAGCTATAAAGGTATAAGATGAGAGAAGTTTTCTATCGATTGTAATCTGTGAGCAAGTAATTTAATTCTGAATTTCGGAGGATACCCATAATGTCAAGTTGCGCCGGCCCCTCTGGCTGAGACAACTCACCACTGCTTATCGCAGACGTAGTCATATGATATGTTACTGGGAACCAACTTTCTGTTTCGTAAATCCATTTTTTAAATAAGGGATACTAACTGCTGAATTTCTGGGATTATATAAAATGTCAGAATCACAGAGAGAGAACACAGCGGGGCCCCTACAGCTCGGGCCCTCCCTGCATTGCGGGAGCTGCTGCTACGCCACTGTCCCAAACTGAAAATATTGGATAGGCAAAATCCTCTTGCTTTATCCAGGACTTCCAGCAATATAGGTACAAGCCGCACACATTATGTGTCTTTGATTCTATTATTTTGAGACTAGTAGGTTTACAAAGACTTTGTCTTTGGTAAACGTTGCTCAGCGCCCCAGATACTTTTTCGGAAGTATGTTGGCCTTGCAGGTTTACTGGAGAGAATTTAGGTTTGTAGCAGGTTTGCATAATGTTTTAACTGCAAGTTCCATTTTGTTGCTTGAAAATGCTTCGATTTCTGCTGCTGCGTTGGTTTTGCCGTGCTTGTGACAGTTAACTTGCCACGTTACGGCACTGCTGTAGATCATAAAACGAGATAATATTGCAGCGCTTTGTAACCACAAGGCATTATACTCGACGATTTGAGAGAGCTGAGAGAGTTGCATAACGAATGCCTATAACAATTGGTTTCTCTGAATTCGTTATGATTTCTATCCAATCTTGCACGTGGCAAGTTTCTCAAAAGATGTCCACCTTGTGCTCAGATAGACTAATCCGGATAAGACTTAGTTTAAAGTGGGATCCAAATCGAAACCACTGTGATATATGCTTCCACAGGAGGATCGAACCAAGGACCCCTTGATTACAGGGCGATTGCGTTACCACTGCACCATCGGCAGGCTCGGAGTCTGCTAACCTTTTATGTAAGCTTGAATCTTTGAGCACCATCATCACTTCATGGTTTCATTTGTAAGACCAGTTTTGATATGTTAAAAGCCATCTCTATATCTTGAATATGGTATTTGAGGAAGTGACCCTAGAAAAACCAGTTTTGAGAAAGAGGTAATATATACTGGGATCGACATAATATACATGATTGCTTTCCCAGCCCACATCATAGTAAACTGTTTCTTCTCTCTCCCAGCAAGAGTCAATAGCCAGACTAATAAATTTAGTTATTTGAAATACCTGTTGGGCTCCAAATGGAATGCAGAATGATGAACATATGCAGGAAGTGCAGAAGAACCAGACTGACATTTGAAACTTCTAAAATTAGAATATGAGGGGAATTATTCCTGGACCACCCACCTCATGCCTACACAGTAGGTATTTGAAACCATGAAAGTAGTGCCTAAAGACAATTGGAACTTACAAAAGCAACGCCAATACTATCTTTGAGAATGTGACAACTTTTGTAGGTAAAGCTTTTAAAAATGTTTTGTTTTCAAGAATGTGTGTTTGTTGAGTTTATTGTTTAATAATGCCATTATTTACTTGTGGGTTAAAAGTTATTCGTTTGACCTGATGGTGTTTTATGTGTCAGAAATTTAAAATGTTTTATTTGACTCAATAGGTTTGTGAAATATGTTCAAATTACTTACATTATTTTATTTACAGGTTACACCCGATGAAACGGACAGAGTTCTAAATTCTACAGATAAAGGTAATATATTTGTTCTTTCTATTGACTTAATCAGTGACCATCCTTAATGTAAACAAATCACTGCTTTTCTTAATATATATTAAGAATAATTTTAATAATAATATTAAATATATATTTATATCTATCCATTTTTTATTTTTACATTTATGTTAGAACTTAGTGGAAAAATTAATTTTGTTACAAATGTAGGATGAAAGCTAATTTTTCTATGAGAAAACTCTTCAAAAGTTTTAAATATGAGGCTTATCCAGATAGTATATTTCTTTGCTTTGTGTTTAAAATAATATGGATATTTGAAAAATATAATACAGCTAATCACATTTTCATTGGTTATTTTCATAATCCCAATTTCTATTCACTCATCTGTTAAAGTGTGGCACCAATTCTTCCAAACTAACATAATCCTTTTCTCAACCCTGAGTCCTTCGTTACAAATGGCCGTTTTGTTCAAGTAAATGTTGGAACTTAATGGGTGCAAGATCTGGAGAATAGGATAGATGTTAAAGAAAAAAACATCTAAATTTTTACCGTGAGGAGTGACGGGTTTTTCGATTGAATAATACAATTTCAATGCTCGTAAATGTTTAATTTTGCATGACTTTGTCATACCTACCTACTGTACATACAACAATGGCTCGTTAAATATTTTCAGTATGTTTTTCTACAAAATTAGGTTCACAAGATGGAAATGCAGCATCTGGGTATCCTAATGGCAATCAAACAATAATCCAGATACCTTCTGGTAAAATAGGGCTAGAATGGAATGAACTGCAGCGTCTGCAAGTGGCTCAGGATCTGGTGGACACAGAGAAAAAGTATTGCCAGACTCTGTGCACTTTGCAGGAGATCTTCGCCCAACCACTTCAAAGCAGTGGCATTCTTTCCATGAAGGACATAAAGTAAGTACTTTCTTGTTTAGTAATATGCCGCGAACATTTTTTTTAAACAAAATAAAAACCCAGAACTGGCGGTTTTGCTCATCTTTTGACAGCATGGATTTTCATGGTGGTGGTGGGGGAAGTCTAAAAAGTAGAATATTTCAATTTATTAAAATTTTTGCATGTTAGGAATGTGCACGTTACTTCATCTTTGCACTTTTGTTCAAATAGTGGTGAATGTTAAGGCAATTAAGAAATGAAAGTATATTATAGTTTGCATGATGTAAAATTGAAATAAGGATGTAAGTTGAGGCTTTCTGGGAAGTCACTTGTAGACATCCCCAGAAATTTTTGTATCGGGGGTTCAGGCTGTTGATAAAACTGGAACAGAAGAAATAACAAAATAATAATATAAAATGGTAACCATTATCAATAAAATGAACTCATTTTATTCCAGATTTATTACTACTACCTGGGTACTAGTATTATTATAGTCTTGGGAAGACTTTTCTACTCGATGAGTGAATATCCAGCACATTTGTTTTCTTTTCTTTTTCTGTTTCATGCAGCTAGTGTCCTGAAATGCATAATTATTCTATTTTGTTGTTAACTTTTAACTTTAAACACCTCATTCAAGAAAACACTTCAACAATTGGGGGAATTTTAGTCATGATGTTTATGTTGTGTGGCCTCTCGCATAAAAACATCATTTTGGAATTTTGAAAATAGTGCAACCATTTATTCCTTGGATTAAATGGTAAAATATGAAAATATTACCCGGTTGCTATATTTTACTCTCAATTTTCTTGCTGTAATGAATTTTTACTTTGGTTATTCTGTTTGAATGAGAACAAACTGAACTTCTTTTCTGTTAACTATAAAAATGACAAGCTTTCTGCTTTTTGCCAATTTCCAAGGGTGTTTGTTCCTTCATCCATTTAATCTAATCATTGGTCATTCTCATTACTGCAATTAAGAAAAATGGCAGAAAAACAACATAAAAATAAATGAAATACACTCTCCACGAAAATTTTGGAATATTATGTTAGACAATAGGTGATAGACACCACCTTGGAATGCAACAACACATGGTATCTGTCTGGTGGACGTTCTCATCTTTTCACCGACACCTGCCTATTGCCTAACATAATAATATTCCAAACTTGTTGTGCCTAATATGACAATAATCCAAACTTTTTTTGAGGAGTGTAGAAACACAGCAAAGTATTGAAATTGTATAATAATTTAGCTGAATTTTGTTAAGTTGCTTATTATAAAACAATGTTGCCAACTTTAGTGTATGTGAAAATTCACTAATTTTTCTTAATAATTAAGAAAATGTAGAATCTCAGATGACACATTGATATAGTAGAAATATATTACCTAAAAATCTGACCCTGCTGTATACTTTTGCGTGGAATTCACCTATATTCAAATTCAGGAAAATAATATTTTATTCAAGAATGATACAATGCTCTTCGCATTATTGTATTTGTGCAAATAGAATCTTGAGAGAAATTTTCAATGTCTATAAAATTTGATTTGTATTGTTATTAACTTTTTTTTTTCCTTCTTCTTCTCCCAGTACTTTGTTCCCGGAAGAAGTGCACGCCTTGTACAAACAGCATTGCACCCTCTTGAAGCAACTGGAGGAGAGGATTGCCAACTGGAAGATGCAACCAACAATTGGAGATCTTCTGGGAGATTTCACAGATTCACGTGGAACAGATGTGCTGAGGCTTTACACAAGCTATGTCAATGACTTTCCAGAAGTTTTAAAAACTTTCCACAAACTTTGCAGGTCTTCCCCTGCCTTTACTAAGTTTTTGAAGGTAGGTTTTTGGAGAAAGTACAACTTGACCAAGATAAGAATGCCCCTTAGGCACTGTGATCGAATTTTCAAACGTAAGCAAGCAGAGGGAGCATGGACGATGCAGTCAGCTAATTTAATTATTTCCACGTTTCTGCATTGCCAAATTGTGCAGAACTGTCTGAAGGCACAATAGAAGAGAAAACTTAGCTGTAATTCATGATTTTAACAGGCACATTCTTATACTGGTTAAACTGTAAGACTCCTAATTACATTGCCATGACTGACTAACTCTCTAGCCTTCTTAAACCTGAAGATTTATGGCTGCAGAAACACAAACCTTCCCATCTGTCTTTATCCTGGGTAAATTCAATCCAATCTTTTCCATCCTTACTGATTTCCTTTAGGTCTATCTAATCGTTCTCCTCCATCTTCGTCTTGGCCTTCCTACAACATGTCTCTTACCATCAGGTTTCTCAACAAGAATCCTGTAAACTCTTCTTTCCTCCCATTCATGGCCTGCCCATCTAAGTCTTCTTGATTTAATTATTCTAATAACATATGGACATGAATACAAATTATGCACTTCTAAATTATGTAACCTTCTCCACTCACCTGTCTCCTCATCCCTTGTAGGTCCAAATATTTTTTCTAAGGATTTTACATTGTATTTTCAAATACTCTTAATTTATGTTCTTTTATTGTAAGGCACCAAGTTTCACATCCATACAATACTACAGGCAAAATTACCGTTTTGTATATTTTAACTTTAAGTTTCTTAGATATTATACGAGAAGATAAAAGTTTGTGAAGAGAAAAGTAACACACATTTCCTGAGTTAATCTGCTTTTTATTTCCTCTTTAATATCATTTTCATTTGTTAGTATTACTCCTAAATGCAGGGTTATTACAAATGATCTTCCCGATTTCAGACACACATAAATATTGTTTCATGAAACTGATACAAAAAGGCAGTGTTTGGAAGTAACTAGTTACAAGTAACTCAGTTACCAGTAACAGTTACTTTTTTTGAGAAAATTTAACTGTAACTAGTTACTTTTAAAAGTGAGTAATTGTAACTGAGTTACTTTTTTATGATAGAAGTAACGTTTTAACAGTTACTTTGCGACACTTAAATTGCTATGTAAGTGTCGTAAATTATTGGCGATTTAGGACTTAAATTGAGCCGGAATTCAGTTTCTGCTGCGATTAATTCTTGCAAATAATGGATGAAGAGGAAAAGATAAAGTTGTTCTTGTCGATGTGCAGTTGGTAGGCTCCAACCAGGTGCCAGGAATTTCAAGGTTTATCGTGTTTCATCTTTCGTTTGGTAGACCTGAATTCCAAAGCGATATGCACACCTCGGAAGGGGGGTGGATTTCCCAGAAGCGGGAAGATAAGCTTCTAGGAGGAGAATTCCTTCCTACTGCTGACAGTTTGCCATTGTCAGTTTTGTGCTGTGAACTGTCTCTTGTTTCTGTAGTTTGTTCCTCTGTGCCCTTATAACTTCACCCTTCTGTAAGCAGCATCCAATAGTTTGTTTTCTTTGCTATAATATCAAATTAAACTGAAAAGGGAAGAACTGCAATATTTCAGTGTTATTATGAAAGAATTGAACGGTACTGGTACTATGAACAAAACTGAAGAAGACGAGAGCTAGCAAGTGCGCATATGAATGGAAAACAATGTAATTGTTTCCATGTGATTTCATTTATCTCAGTTCCTGATCATTTAAAAATGGAAGTAAAAATATTTTCGGTTTGAATTAGCTTACTTACTAATATTCAGCATTTCTAGAAATTTTGAAAAAAGTAATATATTTTGGTAAGTGCTATTCATTTAAGGTGTATGAGAACTCATTTTATTGAAATGACAAATGTAGCAGATCTCGCCATTGTTATTGATACAACAGTGAATTACAACACTCAAGTGACAAGCGAGCGAATCAGGAAGACCCTAACCATCATTCTCGCTTGTTTATGTAATCGTCTCAGATAGAACTTAAGGGGTAAGTTTAAAATGCCATTCTCATCTTCACTGATAACGTAAAATTATAGGCTACTACATTATAATTTTTATCATTTTCTGGTTCATAAACACTTGAAATTGTACAACAAATTTATTTCTCTCTGACATGCCCTTTATGCGCAACAGACCTCCCTTGTTAGAAATATTCTACGTGAGTGATATCTCTCTTTCTATAAAGTTATACAGTTTCTAGAACCCCCCCCCCATCCTCTCCAATGGATATTCCTTAAGTACAACAAGGATAATAAATATAAATTTAATTTTAATATAAATGTTTGAGCCGCAGTAGCTCAGTCGACCTCCGTGGCAGAGTGGTTAGCACAACACAGAGGTCCCGAATTCTAGTTCGGTTCGTACATGGATGTTTGTGTTTGTCCCAATGAGAATACAGAAAACAGAGAGAATTGACATACGTGAAAATTGAGAAAATGTGAATAACGTGGGATACTACCGCATAGGGGTATTCCTTAAAAAAAAAAAAAAAAGAAGTCATTAGGTTTCCTGACTACCATGCGAGAGACCTAGGTTCGATCCTCGATAGGGGATATCTGGGATTTTGTCCACCAGTTGAAGAGGCTCCGGCACCCACCCAGTGTCATATAAAGTACCTGGAGGAATCTCTGGGGGGGGGGGGGTAAAGGCAGCCAGGGGCGTATCTTGTCGCACAATTACCATCACCTCCACCTTAGGCCATGATCAAGAAAGTGTGGGGCCCTAACTCCACACACCCCCATACGCCTTCATGGCGTGGCGCTCAACACAGGTGAGCACTTTATTTTGTAATAAATACAAATATACGAAGACTTATATTATGTACCAGTAACATAAGTAAAATACATATTAGTCTTCACAAAATATTTTATTACATACAATTAATGATCAATTTGCGTAATTTGGTTGCAAGAAAAGTTTCAGTAGAAAGTAACTGTAAAAGTAACTTAGTTACTTTTGAAGGACATGTAACTGTAACTCATTTTTAAAATGAGTAACTGTAACTGTTACTTTTTTAAGCAAGTAACTGTAAGTAGTTACCTTTTTAAAAGTAACTTTCCGAACACTGCAAAAATGTTATATCAATGTAAAGAGTAACTCGTACAGTTTTATTTCATGACCTCACAAGTGTTCAACCCTTTGGTAAAACTTGCATGTTTCCTCGTTTACTGATGGGCGGCCAGTTGACTTTCTCTTACAGATGCATCCCCTTTCTTTAAAATCAGAGTACCATTTACAAATTGAATGTCAACTGGGAGGATCTGCACCCAACTTTGTAACAGTCTGGTGTACATGGAAATATAAGACAGATTCTTCACCAACAGAAATTTTCTCTCATAGTTATTATGCAGCAGTGTTGTCACCAACAGTATCTGAAATGATAAGAAATAAAACTTTGAGTTACTCTTTACATTGATATCACCTTTTTGTATCTGAATTTCATTAAACGTGATTTACATGTCTGAAATCGGGAAGATCAATTATAATAACCCTGTACTTGAATCTGAAAACTGATTCAAACAAGTTGTCAATAATTAAATTTTGATTATTACCTAACACTTGGTTTCGGCCTGCAAATATATATGACATTGACATGTGTATATTAAATATATTTTCATTAAAAACTATATTTATTCACATTGAAAGATAACAAAAAATTAATTTTAATGCAAATATACATTTTTTATTAAAGTGTATTTAATATACACACAGTTTTTAATGTTGGTGTTTAATAAATGACTGTGTTTACACAAAAAACTAAATATTTGTACATTTTAAAAATAGTTTCTTGCAAAATGTGAGGACAAAAACTTTGCGATTGCCTAGTACACATATAGTGAATGAAGCGGAAACTTTGAAGGGGATTTATTATTATAAATTGATACTATTTTTCTCTATTCCTTTTCTAGAAAGATGTGTTTTTTCTTTATCACAATCATCTTTCATGCATGGAAAATAATTTGGGATGATTATGGCATGGATGTACATATTCTTATGTAGCTATTTTTCTTTGCAGAACTGCTTAGACCAACCTGCATGTGGAGGACTGGACTTGGGTGCTTTTCTGCTGACTCCGGTCCAGAGGATGCCACGATATGTCCTCCTCCTGAAGCAGATGCTACAGTACACCAACAAATCTCATCTAGACCATGCCCCAATCACAGCCTGCCTTGAGAGACTCCGCGATTATCTTACTCGTCTTAATGATTCCATGGAACATTCATTTCAGCTCGTCACGGCTCAGATCATTCCACAAGCAGAACTTCGAGAAAACAGGTTTGCAGTTTTTGCAACTTTTTTAAAATCATTTTAACCCTTTCTGGACAAGCCTTTAAATACCAAGCTTTTCCTAGGAAACGAGGTTTTTTTTTTTCTGTTTTTCAAAAAAATCATAGAAAACGTGGTGTTAAATGTGTGATTATTGAACTTTTTTTTTCTGAAATCTACAACCCATCCTCTTTTCAACAGATATATAATACAGTACATTTTATGTGAATTTTCTCACATTTATACAGTAATTTTGGAAGTTAAAAAAAAACAACCATATTTTCAATGGGTAATATAGAATTAATTAATAAAAATAACCTAAAAACTTTCTAGTAGAATAAAAATAGTCACTAACTGCAAAATCCGAAGCAGAATCCTCTTACAACATTTCCACAGTTTGTATCTAAATATTTAATGCTATTCTCAAGTGTATTAAAGAAATCTCAACGTAATTTGACATGAATACAAGTAAAATTCAGCAACAAAGAAAATGTGGCATCTGTGGTTGGAATTTGAGAGGTGGTTACAACAAACCTGCACAATAGACTAGGTGTGATTATACCAGTTGTTCATTCACAATAGAATTTTATTGTGAATGATGGATGGACTATGCATGTCGCCTGTATTATTGGATAGAAATTGTACAATGGGCTATACTCATCCAGAAAGGATTAATTCATATCTTGCAATTATGAAATGTAAGTTACTGGCTTGGTATCTGAGCACATTAAGTGGTCAACTTTTGATCTTGCCATGGAAATGCCTGGATCTGAGTCCTGGCCTGGGCATGGATGTTATTTGTTAATGTCCCTTCATGAATTTTATTTCATTATCACTAATCCTCATCTTTGAAATTTGCCAAAAGTGGCAGAAAAGCAACATAAAAGAACCAAAATACATACAAATGGAATTACATTCTTAAATTTATTGCAAGAAATGAACACACTCTCAAGAGTTAAAAACTCATATTGGTAACTAAAAATATTTGACTAATTTGAATAACATCCTCTTATTGTGTCCATAATTATTTGTAAGGATTTTAAATGTGGATAAGAACAAACTAAGGCTCTTACCATTAAAGGTAGGAGAAAAGCCAATACTTTAGTAATCTTCCTTCTTCAAATTATGTATTTATGTGAATAAACTTGTTTTTCAGATCCCAGAAGTCTGGCAGAAGATCTCCAGGCCCCGTATTCCATTCCAACATGAACTTCAGCAAGGAAGACCCATTACGGTACAGCATGAGTATTAGTGAAAGCAGCGGCAGTGCTGGAGGAATTGATGACTCTCAGTGCTGCAGAGGAAAAGCTTTCCGGCAGAGTCGCCCAAGAGAGAGCCAGAGCAGCTATTCCGGAAATGGAGCCACTGCTCCTTGCAGTAAATCCGTGCCCCACGTACCCTGTAGATCTGGTTCCATGTCCAGCTCAAATCAAGTTTGCACTTGTCAGCATGGTCTTTGTTCAAGTTCTGATGCAAGCTGTGTTTCGTTATGCAGATCGAAGCTGAAGGGGCGGTCGAAATCTGAATGGACAATGGTAGATAGTAAAGAAGTATGCAGTTGTTGTTGCACGGGAACCATGACGTCCCGTACATCGTCCAGCCATCGCTTGCCAAGCTGTAAAGAGCAGAGTCCAGCGACATATAGAAAGAACAGATTTGCTCGGCAGAATCTTCAATCAAAACGAAGACCGCATAGCATAGAATGTGCACTGAGTGATTCAGATTTGAATTCAAGTTCCGAAGAGCACGACGATATACCCTCAAGTAGGCAGAGTGGCAGTATTTCTCCCGAAGGTGATCGTGATACCTTAAAATCATCTCCGAGCAAATCTCACTTCCCGGCATCAAAGAGTATGCACGACATCCAAAAACACGTAACGAGCCTAGAAGAAACTGAGGACCTTGCTTGCAGCGAACCTAGCCTCTGTGAACCGTCCCCCAAAATTGGCAGCCCTCGAGAAACAAAAGACAATCACAAGAGCTTGCATAACGTTGCCGTCCAGCATACAACTTCTCCATCCCTGTTTCACAATACGTCAATCCGTCCCTTAAGCAGTGCCCACTCGGCTCAAAATGTTAACAAGTCCCTCGCGAAAGATCACCACCTGACGTACATCGCTAAAACCTTTTGGAGCGAGAGTCACACAGATCTAATGTCCAAAGAAGAAAAACGCAAGGAAAAGGGAACGAAAAAGAAGATGTCCCTTAAAGCATCTATAAAAAATATGCTTTCTTTTAAGAAAAGGTATGTAGAGGGCAGTAAGAGGCAAGAAAATGAGATTGTGAAGCCTTGCATTTTACACAGTAATGTAAATGAAGTAGAGCACAACCTTCAAGCAATCATTCGCCAGCTGAACAGAATGCCAACATACATCCAGTTAATAATATTTTGTTTAAAGGAAACATCAGTGTAAATAGATACTATACGCTGATGGTTTTTAGGTTAGGTTACCCATTCCTACTTTTTTTTTTAACTACGCCTATTATAGCTTGGAAGCTGAACATATTTATTCAAATAGAAGCATTTTCAATATTAATAATAGTTCTGTTCTTTGCTTAATAATTACATTTTTATTGTGATCTGTTTATTCTACACAGAGGGAAAAATTTATTTTCTCGTTCCAGCTTAACTAAGTAGCTATTGAAAAATGTTTTTCTCTAAGAAGTTGAACTTCCAAGTAAACATTATCTACTTTCTTTATTGAAAGTAGAGTGGTTGTTTACTTGTTTATATTTTTGGAACTGCTAACTATAAACATGACACTACTATTTCTTAGTGATTACTTAAAGAATCTGTCTTCCATGGCTAACTTGTATTGACAAGTACCAAGTTGTCTTGACTGACTTTTTTTATTTCTTATGGCAAATCAAATTAGGGTGTTTTTTTTTTTCAAACTTTGCTTGTATTATGACCAACACAATTGCACGAAGAATTATACATTCTCTCTTTCTGTGTATATCGACAGTATGAATGTCATCAGCATATTGTATCATCATTCAGAAGTGTTAATTTGAAATAAGTATATTCATAACGTAATTTCACGAAAACATCTGTAGATTAACATTTGCAAAATCATTTAATATTTTGCATATGTCAAACTATTTATGCCCTTTTACCCATTCACTACAAATATTAATTGCTTATAATTTTACTTGATCATTAATTGGTAGATATCATATTTACAGTGTGTTGGTGTTTTGTTCTTACGTCTGGCTATGTAATTGATGGCAATTAAATAATTGTGGCACTTTTAATTGCACTGTATATAACATACAAACCACCATTCACAAAAAAGCATGTTTCTTTTAAAAATAAATGTGTTTATATATGTATTTTAATGCCAAATTGTCTCTTGATATAGTATTTTTCAAAGAATTTCCATATATTGTATTTTTTGTATTTTGGCAAAAAAAAGGGGTGATTTATTGTTCATGTCAGCAAGACTGGATAGAGTTCAGAAACTATTGCAAATTAAAGAATATTTGTATTTTTACAGGTATTTTAGATAAAAGTGTAATTTGCATAACATGATTCTCCTTTTGTAAACAAAAAAAACAGTATATTTTAAAATATTTTTTTTATGGAAAGGTGATTACCGCATGAGTAGATTCAGATTTAAATTAAAGTTCATAGTAAATGAAATGAGCTGGCAATTACTTGTTAAAAGTTAAAAATGATCAACATGAACACAAAGAAAGTAAACTTGAATTTTGTTACATAGTTGTAACGATAAAACATTTGTTTTCAAGTCTTAAGAATGAACAACATATGCTAAAAGGTTAAGGCATGGATAGAATTGATTAAAAGGTTTAAAAACTTGATCCAAGGTGGATCAACTTTTTGTAACTTTTAACCGATTTTATCCATGTCTTAACTTTTCATCAAATTTGATTTCATCAGATAATTCATTTTTATGAGAACACAATATTGTGTGTATACCTAATCTTCTTTCTGCCACTGCAACAAACAAAATCTTTTTGATATGCTGAACTCTGTCCATTATGAAAGATCATAAATACTTTGCTATGAAATAATATCATTTTATATCAGAAAATTTTGATGCATTGTGAACAAATTGTTCGTGTTAGAAAATTTTACGATAATTACAGTGTTAAAGTTGTGCCATACAGTGCATATTTACTGTTTCTCTTGTTAAATACTGTGATGCATTAACTGCTTTGCAGGCATGTTATGTGCAATATCTTGTAAATGACAATGGTGGAAGAATTGAATGCTATGCCTGTCAGAAAGTAGGGCCGGGACTTTATTGCAAGGGTTAAATGGTGTGAATATCTGAATATTCATACCGCTAGAATCATTTTGATGAATAAATGCTCTGAAATTGATTTGAATGATTGTATGTGTACATGGGTATAATAACAGGAAAAAAGTGTAAATACTGAAGCTCATTTTGCAGGTGCCATGAATAAACGTGGCACAAATGGTGCATTTTTATCTTTTACAAGATATTTTCAAATAAAATTGAATTGGTTACCTTGGTAAATGTTGCCGGAAAAAGTTTTTTAACTTCAGACAAAAAAAATACAAATTTTCACCTCTCGTACTGAGTTCATGTGTAAGGAGTGAAAAATATACTTTCCTTAATGCAAAATTTCCACCAATGTCAATTTTATACAAATATATTTTTTTGTTTCTATGTGTAAGTCATGCCTATGCACTGTGTACATTAATACGAAGCTTCAATATACACTATGTAATGAAAATTTTGTCATTGGCTTGAACACCAGCAATTAAATGTATTTTTTTCCAAGCATTGTTCGTTTTTCACCAGTTCTGTTTTTATATAATGTGGGTTGGTTTATTATATATTGCACGTGTTTTCACTTCCATGTGGCCATTTTAAACACAGCATTTACGATGAAGCATGTAGCACTGTTACATTTTGATTGGTTCACCAAAACTTCTTATGCATGCACTGTCCACGAATGGCAAAAAAATCACACTAAAAAACTGCACTTAAATTTATGCAATATTGTACATATTTTTTTACATATGCATTATGAAAGCTAATGAATTGCACCACATGTTATCATATTGAAATTGCTTAGCTATGTCTCTTGCAATAGAATTAATGAAAAAAATAGACATAGAAAAATATGTAGAATCTGGATAATTATTAATCTACTACTTTTCTGACTTAAAAAATATCAGTGCAAAATTTAAAAGCACAGTATATTTAATTCAACTTAATCTTATTCCATTTAATTGCAGAATTTGAAAATTTAAAATAGGAAACTATAAGCAATGACTGTTCAGTTTTGAACCACAGATTGTTGAAACAACTGTGTATACTTCATTCAAAAGTTATTATGACTTATTAACTTGTATTCTAGCTTGATTAATTGAAGTTATTGATGCTATTTCACCATTTTCGCATAAAATAGTAATTATATTGGTTAGGTTAATAATCTTATCACTTTATATTTGTACAACTTCTTAATCAGAATTGGAAATTGGATTCTCTTACATACATGCCAAATTATTATTCTCATTAAGTAATTCATTTAACTAACTATTCAGCCATAAATGTTTCTTGCTGTAACACAATTAATATTACAAAAGTTAAGTATGGATTTTAGTAAATGCAGAAAATTGTGCAGTTGCAAGTATGGGCATAATGTATTAAGGGTAAGGTTATGAAGAAAGATTTACATAACTAAATCATGCATAATGAAACTGACAGACTAACTGGACACTAACATAATAGAAGAGATGATCAAGGTCAAGGCAAAAATAAGATGTACTTTTAGTTTGGTTGTTTTTCAATAGATGGCTCTGTAGTTTGTAGAGATGCTGAGAGTTTGTTCACCATATTGGAATTCATATCCATGTGGAAACACTGTCAATGTGTGTACTTGTTTGAATATTTGGCATGACAGATTTGCTTTTCTCTGTACCACTAGGTTAACTATGAGAGAATTAAGCTAATGTCCATACGTGTGTGAACTGTGCCAGCATCTGTGGCGGAGAGGGTAGCGCAGGGGTCTAGGGTTCGAATCCCAGCCAGGGCATGTGTGTTCTTTGTGAGGGCCCCATCATGAACTTCATCATATCATCCCTCATCCTCGTCTTCGCCATTAGCTAAAAGTGGCAGAAAAGCGAAGTAAAATAAACCAAATCAAGTGTGTAGGCTGTAAGTCACGTGTCTGTGCACTGTTGTACACTTCGGTGTCCATTTTGTCCTGAAACAAATGTCATATATAAATTATTTGCTGAATGAAAGAAGAGAATATATATATTGAACTGCAAACTAGAATAATTCAGATATCTCCAAATCTCAGTAATGTGAACAAGCTCTCTAGCATAAGATAATCAAAACAAGATTGACACATGGGTAAAATGTGGGTACTGAGACATGAAGATCCCTCAAAAACCATTCCCTTGATTTATGTGGATGAAATTGCAGAATTCATCTAGCAATGGGTAGGAGACAGTGTATCGAATATGCAGATATTACACGTCTACTGCTGAACTTGCATATAAGTTGCCAATTGGTAAGTATTAGAAATGCTAGAATTTTAGACTAGTTTCACATTTGCTCTACATACACAACCAATAATTCGATAATAGTGTATACAAGTGTTACTACTTTGAGGTTGCTTCGCTTGTGTAACTACAACATATTTAGTTGTTTTTTTTTATGCCATACAAGGGGAAAAAATGGGTAGAATCTTCATTGTAATATGAGTACAATTGAAGAACATATTTCCCTCGCCTTGATTCTGCACCATCTTTTAAACGTTTCTGCATTGTTGCCGAGGTATTTTGTCAGATATTGCTAATTTGAATGTTCAATATATCTTGATTCTCACTTGCTGTTTGTGTTTTGTTTTTAAGTCAGCTTTATGCACGGTAAGGCTAATTGGGACTGGACCTACAGTTTAAAGTGGGATCTGAACCACTATGTGCCTCCACCAGGTATTGAACCATGCACCCATTGATTACCACAATGCAATCAGGGAGGTCTAAATCTCACTTGCAAAATTGGGCAAGGGTGCCAAATACGTATATTCACCCGACGCTTTATACTTCAAAATGAAAAATATTACAAGCATATAACTGTTAATGAGACTTAATAATATTGAGAAATTTATCAATTATAAAAACATAAAAATCAAACAATTTGAGAGAAGATATTGACTAATAAGTGAATGATTACAGCATCATGGAAACACAAAATGTTTTTACATGAAAATATGTGTGATATGTTTACAAAAAAGCAACTGTCAACATGGAAAGTTGAACCGAAATATTTCCCCAATGAGCTCAAGGTAAGAAAATTTATTTGTAACCTATTTAACAGTCATAATACTTACATTAACTAATTATTAATAAGTAATAATACTCACATTAACCTACTAGTACATTTAGAACTATTTTTTCAACTTATTTTCATTAAATACCATACTAATATTTGCAAGATAATGCTTTTACTGTGTAAATACTAATATGTATATATTATATAATATGATTTGGTTGCTTCATGAATCTTGGTTGCACTGATATGCATAATGAGAAATGGCACCGTTGCACACACTTTTGTTTCGCTTTTAAATTCACTGACTATGTAAATTCTTTGTTCAATCCACTTTACTGCAAATCATGATTTCCTTCTTGTAGCTTACCAAATATATTTTGGTTCTGTTGTTATTAATATTAATTACGTGTATTCCAGGGGAACAAGTCATCTTTCTGTACTGAAACATCCATCTAATGAGAGTCTTCCAACGAGCATAAGTACTGCCAGCAGCATACAGATGACAATCGAAGGGGATCACACAGATCACCAGGATTTCTAATTGCGACGAGTCTGTATCACTAGAAGTCATATCGCTTGGTGTTACATAGCACATGTTAAATAGAACGCAATGTTTTTAGAAACTGTAGTGAAATTCCATGTTCTGTATCATAAAAATGGAAGTTTGTATTATTTATTTTTTCTCTTTTCTCTAAAAATGATGGTGCTAAGATAGTGATAATGGTGGGTTACTTAAACTAACTGTTCTCTTGATAATGATAAAATGTTGTCAAAAATGTTTGCAGTGGAACTTCGATCTTACATTTCAGTCTTTTCATTAACAACAAATTCTCTTGATATCTGAATTGTGTTGTAAATTTTGTAGCGACAGTCATCTGATAATGTGTTTCAAACATTGCAGTGCACAAAGTTAAATTTCGGTTTAAAAATAACTACAGTATGCGGAGATAATCCAGTGACGACATTGCTTTATCCGATTTGTAGGCCACAAATTCCTCCTTACTTAACCTTGTAAAGAAACAAGTGTAAAATTCTAGCAAGAAGTAACCCTTACTTAATCCTTCCATTATAAATCCTCCTTGACTGTTGTTATTTTCTCTGACCTGTACACATGCTGATAAGCCACAAGTTAGGTTTATATCCAGTTTTATTTGTCCTGAAAGCATCATTATTTCCCATTCATTCATTTATCGTTACCTTTTCTTCCTGTGAGCTTGTACTGTACTCATTCTTCACCTTTCATTTTAGATACAAAATCATCAATCAAGCATCAGACAATCCCAAACATATACATTTTGTCACATCTGCTTAATTTTGTATCTTACAGTTCATAATTTTATATTGAAGATGGGATTGCTGTATCATCCTGAAATGACAATCTTTCTTATCCCTTGTCCTATTACTATCATTATTGCCATTAAGCACTCTGTTGACACAACTAAACTGCTATTGTTATTATTTTTCTGGATTGTTATCAAGATACATGTCCTATTATCAAGGACATAAAGTTTAACAGTGCTGAATAAAGCTGACTGTACAATATTATAGATTTTGTATGGACTGATATTGATAATGTTTTTATAATTGTAAGGAGAAAATATTGGATCACATGAATCTGTGTAAATCATCCCTTTGCACATGTTAGAAAAGTTCAATTCTATTGTTGTGATAAATACAAAAATGTGACTTAAAAAACAATCAAAATGTATTTAAGACTGAATTGTTAATAGATTCACATTCCATTCTGATGACAATGGCAACTTCTGTAATAATACATTGCATTTTTTAATTGTTATGTTGGTTTGCATACATTGTTTGTGTACCCACACTCATAATTCAATATTGTACATAGATATTTTTACTATAATTTAATTACCTTCAGTATAAAACTGTAAAAGTTTTTAAAGCAGAATTTGGCAATTAGATCTTTATTACATTAGTATTTTTCACTAAATATTACAAAATATTGATACTGCATCCACCCAACTTAATAGGCATACAATTATTCATTTTTCAATATATTTTCACTTATTTATTGCAGGTATAGTTTGATATTGTTAAGTCCACTTTATGCACAGAAAGGTTAATCAGGATTGCACCTACAGTTTAAAGTGGGATCCGAACCACTATGTGCTTCCACTGGTCGAACCTGGGACCCCTTGATTACAAGGCCATGATGTTACCATGTGCCATCAGGGAGTTGGTACTATCAAAATTATCCTTTGTCTGCTGTGCAACTCGTGAATATTTATTCTTTTGTTGCAAACAAGTGGACAATTTTGTAACACTAACAATAAGAGCTGAAATATCCAATCTTGAAATTAATGAGAATAAAGATAGACTGAAAAATGATGTTGTTCAAAGGATACTTGACAACTTAAAAGGATGATATCGCATATTTGGTAATCATCCTTTGGTTTTATTGAATATCTCAATTAATTATAACTTCATGATTTGTATGAACATAAAAAATCCATATTTTTCAAACATTTGTGTCATCTTGACTTGGAATTTTCTGAACCAAGATATTGCTCATTCAAATCACAAGTTAGCCTTAAAAAGAACAACAAAAAAAAAAAACAGTATATTTATGAAAATTGATATTTATATCAAGTTGACAAGATTTTACTACCTATATGGATTCAAAACTGATAACACCATGATATTTTGATTGAATTGTTTTAAGTCCACTTTATGCACAGGAAGGCTAATTGGGACTGGACCTGCAGTTTATGTGCCTTCACAGGGTATCAAACCTGGGACCTTGATTCCAAGGCAACGATGCTACCACTGCACCACTGGGGAGGCCATGCTACTTTGAAAAGTTGAATGTAATTTTCTGAATTTCATCAGTTTACCCATTTAAGAAACATGAATATTGTAACAGTAAATAAATTGTAAGCAACAACAATGAGTCAAGATGAAATTGTGGGAAATATTCCTAACCTAGTTGACATGCCTAGTGTTCTATATCAGTTGAAATCAGTCTGCAGTTCATTAAAAAAGTAATAATACTTATAATTGATGTGCTTACAAGAAGTACACAATTTAACACTTATTTGTGAAAAATAATATAGTTTCTGGCTTACAGCATTAATTTTATACCAAAGTAATGTTGACAGTGTAAATTTTGATGAACGGCACCATTTACTGTAAAATTATTGTCTTTGGATAATAGCTTATATGGGTTTGTTATCTGGGTACATAATAATATTATTTTATATGTAAATAAAACCCTATCTTCTTTTTGTACAAAGTATCCAGATTTCATTAAATTAGCTGACAATCTGCAACAAAGTACAACCACATTTTGATACATGAATTTAAAAAAAAGTTTTTACACAAGTTGTTAGTAAATTGGAAAAATTCAATATATAAACATTGTAACAATAGAGTGAATGTTTTTATGTATCATTGGATGTATGAGTATTTAGCACATTTAACCAGTAAAGAAAATAAAGTAATTTTTCTTAGCCTGATGAATTATTTTTACAAATTCCTGTTAAAAACAACCTATAATGTATTTGGTAAGTTAGAGATTTGTAATAAGTGAAACAAATTCTTCATAATGGACACACACTGTGCTTTGGGAGCAAGTATAGTCTGTGGTAAAATCTGCACCCAATCACTGCAGTGGCTGGTATAAGCAGTGACATGTCTTCCTTGGAGCTTTCTTACACTCTTTAAAAAAATGGTTACAACCATACATCAGCGGTGATCACCTAACTCATACAAACCTACAGAGGAAATCTTAAGGACCAATTAGAGCTTGGATCAGTGTTGGAAACTACTTTTTAAAAATATAATTTGAAAGTGTTTAGGTTGGTAATCTTCTATTATTTTATGTCTCTTTTTCTACCTCTCTAGGTTTAGCAAGATAGTGAGGATGGTGGGACAAACAGAATATGCACAGGATTCCAACCTGGCACCCTTTTTTCCCCCAACCTGCCACACAAGCTAACAAGCTTTTCTGCCAGTTTTGACTAAATTATGATGAGGATGCATGATATGATGAAATTAATGGACACGTTCAAAGATCACCAATACCCAGGCTGGAATTTGAACCAAAGACCCTGCTAAGTGGCATGCTGTGTTAACCACTCCACCATGGAGGTCGGTTGGTGATAAATCTGATTACTAACCCCACCTAGATAATTCAGGAGGAGAATTTTTTGATAGAAAATGTTTACAGTATTACTAAACTATAACAAGATAGCAATGAATGCATGGAAAGTTTATCCTAAATTGTTTAGGCAGACTTCTAAACAGACTTAAATTTCCAGAACTTATAATAATGTTATAGTTCTTCAAAACAAGAACTCCTAGAAGAAAACCTGTAAAGAAAATATATATGAATGGCCTATTGCAGAAAGGGACCCCGAGTCACATTTTTGAGATATCAAGAGTTCATGGTATTTTTGATTTTCCTATTTACAGGAACATCTTTTAGTGCAGAAAGGAAGTCAGTCACACGAGGCTATAGCCAAGAAAATGCACAGTGAAGTGTACTTTAATGCAGAAAAGTACCCGAGTCACTGACTCGGGTCCTTTTCTGCAATAAACTTAGCCGTATTTATACGTTGTACAAACCGTGTACGCTAATCTGTAATGCAGCTCAGTGCGGTTACTGTCAAAATTTATTGACGCCAGTAACATTATTGGTTTCACAACGTGGTGGCCTCATCTACAAAAAAATGTGGTATCTGTGAAAACTACCATGTGTTCCTACAAGAATAGGCAGTATTTTCAATTTCCAAGTATCATTACTTAATACTGTGTTGAACATAAGGGTACTTTCAAGGTCTCCGAATTCATCAAAGGTTTGACGTCTCACACCTTTTATCTGTCCAAAGGTGCAAGAATTGTAATTCCTACGCCACGTACGTTCCCAGTTGCACGTAAGCCGATAAAGCTTACTAAATTGGACATACAAACTGCCTTTTCGTATGTACCAGACGATGTCAAAGGATTTTATGAAGATATTCTTCAGTGGCCCACTACACACGGCAATGACTCAGATGTAGAATAACACATGCATGTATGAGCTCATACATTATTGTACTTCAAACACAGACGTGCAGTACACTGTCATTTATTGATGAATCTATAATTTTCTGTGGCATATATATATATAACATAACCTAACCTAATCTAGCTTATGTGGCAACAACAAACGGGCGTTTGTAGGATATTTCTAGTCTTATTTCTCAAAGTTTCCACTTTTATTGCAGAAAGGTACCGGAGTCTCAACCTTTTTATCTCCACTGTCTCTAGCAGCATACTGCAAGGGAGTGCATTGAGGGTTGCAAAATTAACTATTCTTCAGTGGCGTCTCGTCCCTTGAGGCTTCCGGGGCTTAGCCCCTAAAGAAAAACGGACATATTGACGTAATTATCAATCACCATAACGCTTAACTATCACAGTCTTTTAAAAGGCGATTTTTACCCACGTAAATTAATTGTCTGCTGCAATGGATACGGCAGCGCTCCTAGCGGCATTGATGTCAATTATCGGTCTCCGGGGCACGTCGCAAAGGAAGGCGTGGCCTACACCCACCTAAGCTACAGTGTAGGTCACATGCTAACAGAGAGAGAAGGGGAGACTGCAATGGATTTGAGTGCTGATTCGGGGCTAGTTCCATCGCGTCGCGTTTGATCTCGCGTGTTGTACTGTAGTGTTGTGGTGGCTTTTATTCGCTATGTTTGAGTTAGTTTGGCAGGGTTGATGTTCGAACACAAATTGATGAAGGACGCAGGCTGTCAATTACAAGACACAATGAATTTGTCCAGAAAAATAGGCATATATTAAATAGAATTATCGATTGCTTAAAATTCTTTGGTCGACATGAACTTGCTCTACGAGGACATAATGAAAGAGAACAATCTTTAAACAGAGGTATCTTCCCAGATTTATTATCCCTTCATAGAAGAGGGAAAACTAAAGAGGGAACTTCATGTTCTTTATTGTAGTGAAGAGTTGAAAAACATAAAACTCTTATCAGTAGATTGCATCAATTTTTTATTTAAAATTATTTAGAGGGTACCTTTTCAGAAACAGTAAAAGTGGCTACGATGGCGTAGGCATTCACTTTTCAGTAAATTAGTCCCAACATTTGCTAACAGGTGGCGCTACTTGTCACATTGCTAAATGCAAGTAGTTCTACCCTTTGCTATTAGATGGTGCCACTTGCCACATTGCTAAATGCTAGTAGTTCTATCCTTTGCTAATAGATGGCACCACTTGGCTAAAAGCTTCTTCTTTCATTTCTAAACACACCATACATATTTTATGGTTCTGCCAAACCCTAGCCTCCACTTTCCATCCTTCATAGTAAATGGGTACTTGTGCAGAGCTTTTAAAGATTATTTTGCTCTTAGGATTGTTAATCCTATCTTCCCCCCTTTTATGCAGTATATAGAATAATTTAACTTTTCAAGTTACTTTAATTCGGTGCAGGAGGGGAGGGAGGGGAAATGAACAAAAGACAGCCGGTTCGACTGCTTCCACATTCCCAAGGGAAGCTCGTTGCAGACAACTTAACTCTGAAATAGTGAACGGTTTTTAGAATTTTAGAGGTTTTTACAGTTTTTTTAAAAAAATATACAGGAGGACAAATAAGTTTGTATAATAGGTTTTAACTTAGGTAAACGATGGCTTTAAAGTACGTAAATTGTCAGTGTGTAATCGATCTTCCTATACTTTTTCCCCGCTCACATTTCACCTAACCCTTGATCCTGTTGACTATGGAAGAAATATTTTGATGAAGCTATGATTGTTTATAACACCAAAACCTGAAGAAGAGAGAAGTTATCTCTTGAAACGTCGTAATTAAAGAAAACTTATCATACTCGCAAAAAAACGTAAGTAAAATTGTAATTTATATCGGTGCCGATATTTTTCCCACATTACTCCCCCCTACATTTTATTCTGAAAATTTGTACCAGTTATGATTAATTACAAATTTACTTTGCATTTTACCTCCATCTTGCTATTTCTGGTTTCCTTACATACAATAATGGAAAGACCTAGAGTTAAGATACTGATAGGTTTTAAAATAAAGGAGACAAACATTCAAATAACTTAATTACAATCATATACAGTATCTTGGGAGAGGCCTTAAAAATAGAGTGTGAAACTTAACCTCCTCCTATTTGTGTTATGTCTTCTACCTACCTTCTAGCCGGCCCCCATGGTGGAGTAGTTAGCACATCGTGTTACGATGCCAGGGGTCCCGGGTTCGAATCCTGGCCTGGGCATGGATGTTTGTAAGTTGTCCATTCATCAATTTCATCATATCATTCATCCACATCTTTGCAAATTAGCCAGAAGTAAAAAAATTCCAATCAAACCTACCTCTTAGATGAGAAATTGGTAATGGGACGAACACCCATGTCTCAACTCTAGTTCAAACCTGGGACCTCTGTTTCGTAGCATGTTACACTCCACTTTGCCACAGAGGCTGGCAAGGTGAACTTGTATCCAAGAATCAACATACATAATAGCAGCACATAGCATTTGCAGTCTTAACGAAATAGTGTAGTTATAAGACACATTTAAATTAAATACTACAATAGGTGTTTAGCATTGAAGTTATTTCTTGATAGAATTGGTTTTTGCTGTTGAGTGGGAGATACATTGCTGAGAAGGTTATTAGAATATAAATGTGCATCCAAGCCTAAACAATCCAGGAACAGAATGAAATGAACATTGATATTTCAATAGCCAGTAGCATTGACACATACTGTTCCCCCAACAAGGAATCAAGTTGTCATTACTAAGTATGAATCAACGTGAAATTATTATATATAACATGTTAATATTAATGAATGTATCAGTGAAATCTGTAAGAGTATCAATTATTTTATATATATATATAAATATAAAATATATATACCATCAGATACCAAAGATTGATTGATTTGCTTTATTTTACTTTGCATTTTGTGCCACTTTTGCCTAATTTGCAAAGATGGAAATGAATGGTGATATGATTAAATTGATGAATGTACACTCACAATCATTCATACCCAGGCCAGGATTCAAACCCGGGACCCCTGGCGTTGAAACACAATGTGCTAACCATTCCACCACGGGGGCCGGCGATGATACCAAAGATTTTGAGTGGCGAAGAGAAACAACTCATTTGTCAAGATTTGTCCTTTTCAAAGGTTCGTTCACCCTTGCTTGTGACATGCTGGGGTCCCGCACAAGAATTCCACGTACATTTCCGAAAATTATGCACTCTCCTGGGAAGCAGATGACAAGATCAAAGGGAGGACTAAAGTGAAAGCACTGCACCCAAACATGAAGGTATGGTCAACGCTATGTGGAAATAAAAGTAACCATTCATTGCCAATCCTTGCTTGCAAACTCGTGGGTTATGAACTTGAAGTTTTCAAAACCAGCATTATTACCTGTATAATGCTAGGCTCATGGGAAAGGGATTAATGTCGCTGCGGGAGAGAGGCTTGTGGATTTTCTTCATATGCTCTTACCCTTCTGTGTGACTGCTGCCCGATGCAGACACTGCAGAGACTTATTTTTATTGCAAATGACAGAATAATGGACAGCAAGGCATATACAGAGCTGCCAAATGAGCATTAAATATATGTGTATATTTTTACGTAGTTTTCCTCCCTCCCAGTTTAATCCAAATAAGAATGTTGTTTAAATTTGTATTTATTTTTTGCATTCGTTGCGCAAGCTGTACGCTATATGCACTACATACATTTTATCTTACACTATAATTTTCTCTGGCAGGGACACTATAATAATACAATTTTTTCTGTGTATCTGCAACACTTTAACAATGCTTGCAACATTTCAAAAACAACTTTTTTTTTGCATCCTCTGGGGGTAGAAAGAAGTTCACATAAAATGTCACAGGACATTTAAGTGATATAATGTTATGTGAGAATAATTTAGGAGTATTTGATATAATTAATACTAATGTGATGGGTTTTGTGACTCTGTAACTAGCCTTTGTTATTTGACTAGAATTATACAAGTATCTGTATTGGTAAATGGTGGCATCGGCTCATCCTTAAAATAAATATGTGTGTGTGTAATTATATATATATATATATAAAAATACTGATAAAGTACTAACATACAATACCAATATGAACAATTACTTTCCATGCAAAGCCCAGGGGAGCACTTTACTTTTACTACATAACTAGGAGATTCCAATAAAGTGATAAAGGTAAAGTGCTCCCCTGTGCATAGCACCATGCCATGAAGGCATACAGGGGGTGTGGGGGTAATGCCCCACACTTTCTTGATCCGGTCGTGAGGGGGGTGATGTGATCAGCATCATGCCCCTGACTGCCTTTACCCCCCAGGGTTTCCCCCAGGTACCCATGTTATTCGACGCTGGGTGGGCGCCGGGGCCACTTCCATCGTTAGAAAAGTTCCCGGATTTGAACTGGCCGGGGGTCGAACCCGGGACCTTTAGCATGGTAGACACGTTACCGACTGAGCCACCGTGGCCACCAATAGATTTTGTATTGTAAATGTTTCAATGCTCAAATCTTTTTCTAAGATTATGTGCATTATACCTTTATGCAGGCAGTGGACCTGCCCATGCTTCAGCCAAGTACTTCAAAAGACAACATAATGATTCTGTAATGCTAGAACCTTTTTGGGCTGTCCTAGCGGTAATACTTGTGATCAAAGGGTCCCATGCTTGATCCCTGTTGGAGGCACATTGCATGGTAATTAAGATCCCACTTTAACCTGTACATCCATTCCCCATTAGCTTATCTTAGCATAAAGTGGACAAACTAAAACCACTTTTGGTCATGCAACTAAAATTACCTGACTATTGCACACAATATAAATATATTTTTTTTAAAACTTAACATGCAGTTATAGAGGCAGAGTTTCAAGTAAAGGCCATTTATAGAAATATTGGATCGGTAAAATTGTCAACAAATATACCAATATAGTTGCATGCCTATACTGGCCGCCACCAATTCACCTTATTACTATAATATGTTCTTAACATGGAAATAAATATTTCACCTTTGATCAAAAACTTTTATTTTGACGTAATAACATTGATAAAAAATAATAATTCAAGTTTCAAGGTACAAGTATCCTTGTGAAAGCGAAGATCTGCTAACGAGCCATGGGGCGAAAACAACACACCAATGACAAAAATGATACTGAGATCGTTGCTCTTTTCATTGGGTCTCTTGGCACGTTTTGAATCACATCGTGTTTATTGAAAATTAACTGACATTGTTTCATAAAGTTTATAATATTTAATACATTTTTCTGTGTTTACAATTCATTATTTTCAAGCACACCTGCTAACGAGCAAATTCATTGAGCCCCATCACAGCTGTTAACTGTCATTCTTGGTTGAAGCCTGATACTCCATGATGCTGGGTTGCGTTAGGATTTCTATAAGATACTGAACTTTGATTCCTTACACAAAAAGTTTAAAATAACTGACAAGAAACTTGAATAGCTGTGCAATTTAAGCGAAGTCCTTCAATGGAAATTAAATATTCAAATCAAATTGATTACGCTGGTCCCAGACAATCCAACGTAGTGTCATTATGTCCTCAGCAACAGTCTTCTTCAGAGAATTTCCAAGCAAATACCAGAAACACTAACCCACATTGTCCACTCCTGCAAGTACATAAATAATTATGTAAATATAATTTTTTAGCTAGGAGGGTTTAATTTTTTATTACTTTTCCACATTGTTTGGTTAATTGCCGAGACAAAGACAAATGATGAAAGGACCCACCCACCCACTGGGACTCAACTGGTTACCTTCTGTGTCAAGATCGTGACCAACATTAATCTTGCTCAACCAACTACACAGCTATTAAAGATTGCACATTAATTTATGGCAATTGGCAAAAAAATAATGACATTGATCACTGCAAGATTTTTTGGATAGAGTTACAAAGTGAAAATATGGACTTTTACATTTCAGAATACTTACAAAGGTTTCAATATGTTGAAAAGCATCAAAATGTCTTGAAAAATGTGAAGGTTTTCCCTAATAGCAATAATATTGGGTTGATGCATAAGTTCGTAGCGTTTGTGTTTGGTATGACAACACTGCGGTGTTACGAGTTTCTTTTTCGTTTAACATTCATCAATTGGAGTGGCATTGTTATGCTTGTGAATATGCATTCAATTTTGCAGGATTGAAGGAAGACCGTGTTATTTGTGGGCTAAAGAACAGTAAGTGTCAGTTGGAAAAAAATAAAAAAAACTCTTCCAACATTCTTCTGTTTGGGTTTAACAGAGGAGCAAAGGTAGCGGAGGTGGATTGTGTATGGGGTGAATGCCAAACGGTGAAGTAGAGCAAGAAAATGGTTTTGTCATTTCTAAGAGAGCAATTTTGACTTTAGTGATTTACCACATTCAGGAAGACCTTTTAAACATTTTAATCCACAAAGATCCACGTCAGTCAACCAGAGAATTATCACATGTGACCATTCAATCATCATAGACATTTGCATCTCATGGGCAAGGTTCAGGATACAGCAAGCTTTAAGTGAAAACAACACACATCAGTGACTAGGCCACGGAGGCTGCATAGAGTGCTGCTCCAACACAATATTGCATGCCCACACTGCTAACGTGGCAAAAGCGGCTATCCAAGAGTTTCTTTAGGAGGTTATTCCACATCCTCCTTACATCCTCGATCTTGCACCCTCAGATTTACATATTTTCAGCTCTCAACCTTCAAAGAAAGTCCTTTGGTAACGAAAATTCTCTTCAAACTTGGCTTGACAACATCCTTAATCCCATTTCAGTTGATTTCTTCTGGTGTGGAACCGAAAGTCTGTCCCAGAGTTTGTAGACAGTCATAGACAATGAAGTAAATTATATTACTGATTAATTTGTCTTTTGTTAATCTCAAATGAGCATGAAATAAAAACCTTTGCCAAGGTGAAAAAAATGCTACGAACTTATGCATCAACTCAGTACTTGAAAAAAAAAATTACTTTATGAGAAGAACAGGTCAAATTATAATTTTAGGAATTTTGTGCACAGTTTAGTAAACAGTCTGAAGATGTTATACAAAAACAATCAAGAATAAATAAGTTTGTATATTTAAAGATTTCCATCTTCTAAATTAGAAAATGGATTACATGTTTTGTATTACAAAATAGGGGGAGGTCTTCCTTAAATACTACATTTGCTTGTGAACGAATCAAATGTGATTGTTCTTGGATAACAGTTTTTGGGGCCCAAGTTCCTTTTGTTTTATTGCGATTTCATCATGCTACGAATGCAATTTTTACATGGTTCGATTTCGATGTACGTCTGTTAACACATACTGCTGAGTTTTAGCGATTAGTTAAGGTTTTGTTCAATATATGCTTTCGTAATTAGGTTAGGCTTGGTTCCCTTAGCATTAAAATAAAGTCCCTAAATGCATTCTACTAAGGTTCCGATTTACTTCTACATTCATTCCCACGCATCTACGAAATTTACTGTCACTTGTCGACAGAGAATATCTTGTCCATTAGAAGTGTGTAAGGTAATTTTCAAGTTGTTTTTTCAACATAAATAACTTTTTTCAGAGTGCAAACAGTGCTCATTACTTTAAGGAAGGTTCAAATTTCATGTGACAATGATTTCCAAAATTCTACGATAATTATTCTTTGTGCTAGGAGAAATCATAAAACAATCTGAACCGTTACAGTTTGTGGAATTTTTTTGGTTGGAAAAATTGGGTCTTCGGTCAAAGTTGTCATGTCACCTTTCTGATGATGTAATTACACAAAAAACAGCAACTTCACAGCACATATATAAAGTAATGACAGCATCAATGGGATTCAATAATAAAAATACTTACAAAAAGAGCACCTAAAATTTTGCTGAGCATTGACAGTGACAAATACACACAAAACTCTTGAGGGACCACATGTTAATAACCAATTAGAAATATGGTCCCTAATAGAACTTGTATAAAATAATCAAATATCTTTATAGAGAAGCGAGGGAAATTAAGTGGCTAGAGCGAAGCAGTACATGCTGCTGGGAAGGCAGTTGCTTGAGATTTGATTTAGTTCGCCTGCTCTACAGTTATCTGGGACAAAGTATAGAAAATATTAGGAAAAAACTGTTTCGGAGAAGAGGAATCGATGATATTGAGGATATTGGACAATGAAGGTTGGAGTAGGCAAGGCTTTCTAAGGGTCTGGGGTGTCAGAATTCTTAATCTTCATTACTACAGTAGTATGTGTACTTCAGAACTTTCTTATTGCCTTTACAATCCTTTACTTTGCAGGTGTACAGTTCATAGGCTTTGTCTGATTTATCAAGGTAATTCCTGTCAGTCAGTAGGGGATAGAAGTGTCACTGCTATGTTCGTCTATTTGATCTCCATAGTCATTCTTCCCTTCATGAAAGGAGCTCCAAGGTATGCACTTCCTCCTTTTGCATGTGAAGTGGATTTCACTGCAATAACTTATGAAAAAAGATAAACGAAACAAAAATAAAATGTCTTTTTCATAGCGGATAAGTTAGAATTGTAGGCATCTGAAAAGCTGGGAGGGGGGTGCACCCCTGAAAAAAAGATGCCTTGGGAAAAATTCTGTTATCATTCATGGCTAACAGAACACCAAGATATTTTCATGGTTGTTTTTTGTATTTGCATTTTTGTTATTTAGCGTCACTTTTCTGCCACTTCTGGCTACCCTTCACAAAGAACACTTATATCCAGGCTGGGATTTGAACCTGGGATCGCTGGCATCACAGCTTGATGTGATAACCACTCTGCTATGGAGGTCGACCTACTTTTCATTACTTTCTTTATGAAATGTACATCTTTAATCTTCAGCTGGGGAGGTAGTACAAAATAAGTATGTTTTAGTTCCTTGTTTGTTGGAAATTTTGTGAATTCCTTTTAAAATATGTGCACTCACACTTATATTCAAGTAATATATGCAGATGTAGCAAATATGTGTATTTTGTACTTCAAACATTCCATATGTTGAACTTATTCTTCTCAACTTCGGAAGGGCAAAAAAATACAATACTTGTCTAACAACAATAATTTATTTACCAGAGATGTAAAAATTTTTCTTTTAAGTTAACATTTAGTACAACAATTCTTACTTATTAATTATAATTTGTAAATGCACTGTGTCTTTGTTTCACAACTGTCCTATACTTAAAGTACAAGAAGTTTTAAATCCTATCTGAACACTGGAAACTATCATAATTGAGAGCCAAAAATGTCACTGCCAGTAGCCAAATCATCTAACGTGAGTGGTTCTCCCGGGTGCGTAGGAGATGGACATCCGAGATCCAACCAACCAGTTGCAACGGGATCCCTGAGAAATCCCAGCAGAGGGGAAGAAACCCCTTCACCCCAGTTCCCTTCACTCTGGCTTCTCCTCGCTGGGTTCTGGTGGAGCTGGCTCAGATGGACTAGGTGGGTCTTCAGGAGGCTCACCTCCTGCGTCAGGACCTGTTTCTCCTGCAGGAGGCTGCTCTGTCTCGTCAGGAGCTGGTAGATCTGCATGGGAGCAGAGAGATTGGAACATTAGCCTATAAAAACCTCATATAAAGAAATCTGAACTACAATATTCCTAGTTACCTATTTACCTCACTAATGCCAAAAGTGCAATAACTTTTTTGGCTTCATCTTTAGGTAGGGTATCAGAATGTGGTAGGTGTTCAAGATATGACTATCACCACGGCTGCCTGAGGCAATAACTTATTACTGATTAGAGATAGATTTTCAAATATTCATATGAAAATAAGAATAGAATACACTTTATGTTTTTCTTCATCACTAATGGTTTATCTAGGTAAGCACGTTAAACTTGAAAATCACGTCCTTCTCCCCATAACAGAATTTTCAAAACTGAATAAGTAATCGAAAACTACACCTAAATACAAAAAAAGCCTTCTTTCATTTGAAATGCAGATATGATAATATCTGTGGGTGTGGAAGTAAATATGTTACACATATATGCATGGAAATCATCAGTACATGCAGCAAATTATGAAATAATGTCAAACTTTGGTCTTTTAATATCTTTAAGTACTAAAGCACATGTAAGTAACTATAATATTATGCTAATTTTTCATGCATACGACAGTTACAACTATTATTTGTAATCCTTCTTTTATATAACATTCAATTATAATAAGCATTGAGGTTAAATCTCTCCCCGACAAATGTGCTAATTTTGAGACCTTTAGTTTGTGGTAAAGGCCTACCACTCTTGGCTAACCACTACAATGAGAATGAATGAAGATTAGATGAAGTTCAGAAGGGACATACACAGATATCCATGTTCAAGGCCATGGTTTGAACCCAGGCGACTACACTGGGTGCAAGAGTGTGAGTTCACCACCGAACAAGCTATGCCACGAAGGGGGCATTTATATGCTCATAAGGGTGATTAGGGCACTAACATTATGGTGAACAGAGCTTCAATTTGCTTCAGCTGGAAGATGTCTCATTTTGTAACATGCTGGGTGTTAATCCAGATGTTCATTAGCTACTACAGTGGAACCTCAATTTTACGTTTTTCAGGAGACCGAGGGAAAAAATGTGGGAAAATGTAAAATTGAGGAAAATTTTATAACATTTTGCTATATTGGGAGCATTAAGATTGAATGTATAATGCAGGAAAATGTCAAATCTGGAATGTAAAATCAGGGTTCCACTGTGTAATGAAACATGTTTTATTAGAATGCAATGTTAATTGGACATATCCATTCTCTAGTGCTACAAACTATACTTATTGTAACACTACATTTCGAGAGAGCACTTCTCTAGTCTTCAGTTGAAATTACTTTTGCCGGTGGTGGGAATCGAACCTAGAACGGACCTGGGATTTTTTTACTATAAATCCGTTGCTCTAACTACTCCATGGTGCCCTTATAGAATTCTGTAGTAAGTATTGCTCTATTTATGCTACTATTTGCAATTCTTGAGGAGAGGGAACCATACGTGCTTGAATTCTACACTGGGATGACTTATAGAGTAATGAAATGTAGTTGTTTGAATACGTACCGTTTAAAGCACTAGACAATGGATAATGTTCAATTAGCATTGTATGCTAATGTAGAACCATAGTCATTAACATTCAGAGAATATATTTTATTGTCAGCGATTATTAGCAGCAGCAAGTCTTTTAAGGGCATGCGGAACAGTTTCCACGGGGTTCTTCCCAAGCTCTTCTCTCCATGGCAGTGTTGCCAACTTAGCGATCTTGGAGCCAAATCTGGCTCCCAAACTGGTTTGGCTGTGAACTGGGGCCCCCGTCCCCATGCCCCACTATGATGACATCACTGGCTCTGGCCCACATAGACCAACTTTTGCCATGATTATACATTTTGCAAGTTACGTGATACTGTTATATTGGCTGCATCGCCCCACCTCCTCTTATCTCCTCAGCTACTTTTTAGTGTCATATTTGATGTGAAATTGACATAATATTGTTATCAGGGAACCCTTTATTTTTGTCTATTGGTGGATTATTGAGATGGGTGATGCCGCCGGATCTAAATAGTGAAACTAAAAATAAATTCTCATCAATTTAGAGTTAACGGTATTAGCAGCATCCCCACCCCTTTGGCAACTAACATTACCCTAGGAGGCACTTTAACTCCATTTAAGTTGAAATTTAGCTCTTTTATGCACATCAGGTTTGGCAACAGGGGCAGGATGGCTGTAGGAGACAAGGAGAAATGCATTGCACTTATGGGAAGTATTATTTGATTTGTTCTCTTGGGAATATCAAACTTCCGATGGAATAGAAAAATATATCAATGGGAAGAGGGCAGTTTGAAGATGCAATTTACTTTTGTAACTACACTTTCCATGAATTCCAAGTTTACTTTAGGAAACTTGTATGGTTAAGAATATATGCACAATTTACATTCCCTTGAAATAGTATAACACTAAGAATCACATACATTTCTACAAGTATGTTGTGTTCTGTTATTGGCGTAAGAACAACTTTCAGCATGATTAAATAAAGCAAAATAATAAATAATAATAAATAAAGGAAGTTACTATTTCACTATATTTCAAATTTACATTTAATATTGCAATGTTACACTACAAGATTGCAGAACGGTGCTATGTGGTCACTTATATGCAATTTCAATATTACAAATATACCACTGACTGGTGTAGCATAGCTTTGTGTGGTTGGAGCAGTAGTGTGTATCAATTAAGATATACTAGTATTAAAACAAGGCATGTCTAAAACTTTTCCACGTTTTAAATGTGTTTATACAAACAATGGAATTGTATTTATCTCATTTTGCTGTTAATGTTCATTATGCTTATTAGGTAATATTATGTTACACCCTCAAATTTTGCTTAGTAAAGCAATTAGACCTTAAATGCATAAAACAAGCCACTAACTAATGTAGTGAACAATAATGCACTCAACTAAGAAGCAGGAAGAAATGGCTGGGATGTGGGTGGTGCATCTCATGAAGTGCGTATGCCAAACACATGCAGTATATAAAGACTGTTCAAAGACAGTTCTGATCATAACAAACCTCGGGAAGATAGCTTCTAGAATTTCTGTCCAGCAGTTTAAGTCTTTATCTAGCTTCGCAGCCTTTTCAGCCAACGAATTAAGCAAAGCTTCATGCATTTTAAATTCTTCGACTTCACTGTGCACTACACTGGTAAGCTTTTCTATACAAATGTCCCACGATCTTAAATTAGCTTCTATGCTTTCCAAGTCGTCGAGAACCAAATTATTAAATGTTCCTTTGCAATTTTTACATAAATTACCTTTCCTCTCCTGGGCCTCTATCGAGGCTTCTAGTTTGCTATTTAAGAAATCTATGTTGCTTTGTAGCCCAACCATTTCTTCCCTAGAAGAAGAGAGATACAAAAGGCATTCTTGTGTATTATCAGCATATACATACAAGGTACGTAGTGCATAAACACAATTCTTAACACTATCAAAATAATGAGGGACCTTGATTTTTATAAATATTCGTTCTTAGGAAAAAGCATTTATATGTTTCGATTAGGGGGTGTGCTACTATGTGGTTTAATGGTTAGCACTTTGCCTTTGGTGCGAGCAGTCCAGAGTTCGATCTTTGGTGGAAGCTTCACAAAATTTTGGTATTGACAAAGCATTGCGAGGACAATTAAGGAGACACTTGAATGCCATAGACTCCTGTCTCGAAAGACAGAAAGCAGTGGCAATTCAAATTTTCTTTATTGAAGGGCAAGGTTCAGCCTGTGGTTGTTCTGCCACCTAATGAGAATGCTTGACAAGGTGGCAGGCTTTGGCACTTGAAGGACTGCTGTGGCACGGAGTATTACTTTATTTAGATATTATTATTATTATTATTATTATTTAGATTCAATTTAGTGTGAATCTTTGAAGATGACCCTGTTTGAGGGTGGAAACATTACGTTTTCAGTGTATATTATTATTATTTTATACAATTTAATTTTTCCTTGGTCAGCATTTGAATGTTCCTTGGTCAGCATACTAATTTAGTCTATTTAATTTAGGAATTACAATGGCTGTCAATTATAATCCTTTTTAAAATTAATATTTATTTTCATCTTTTAACTTCTGCTAGTATTGTTTATTGGTTTAAGAAGAGATACTTATACAAAACAATTACAATGTAAGAGTTAAACAATATAAAAAATGTTAATTATAAGAATAATTTCTTAAACAAGTTTTACACTAAACTGTCAGAATCACTAAATTGGTTTAGAACTATTGGTTTAGAAAAGTTAAGACAAAATGAAAAAAATAGTAGCACATCATTTTAGCAGTGTGGAAGTTGCTTGTAGAATTGCTGAAAGGTAGCTTCTCTAACAACAGGGGTTACTCCCAAGCACAAAGCCTGCAGATCATTATACTTGTCAGTAGTTCATTTAGGTGCACAACAAGTGGCTGAGTTTCACGTTGATACATGAAAGATCCTCTTTGCTTACCATTACTTCCTTGACCCTGGTCCAGTCTACTTTGATTCCCAATTCGTATTGTCGTACAGATAGAACATGCATTTTTTTGTGCCATGGAGTTAAGGAAGTCTTCTACTTACAAGTTGTGAACAACGTATGGGTTTGATTGCCGAGCTAATCGCAATATAGGTATTATTTGGGAAGGAATAAAAATGTCTCCTGCAATTGAGATTGCTCTTGAAATAACACTGTGTGCAGAATCCCCTTCATTCTGACCATGATTTGGCTCAAAAAAGTGTAACATTATTTGGATCAAATTTTTGGAGCACTTCAATACGTATAAAAGCATGGCAATTATTATCGTGTTTCTGTTCTGACCACTACATGAATCAGCGAAAAGTTTTACTTGCGTTATACCCTGTTCATCCAATGTTTTCAAGTACATCCCCACGCACGTGGCAATTTCACCAGATCCTTTTTTGCTGATAGCTTCATACCACAGAAAGCAATGACAATATTGTACAGTAAAATTGTATGTAGAGAGGCATCTTCAATATTACACTGCACTTTCCATTGATATCGGCAAATGTATTACTTGCTGCAGAGAGCAGCATTTTTGTCACTATTTTGTTTCGCTTGTAACTTCGCTTCTTCTTTCCTTTCCCTCTAAGCATTCTTCTCCGCTATGTGAATGTTATATGTTTCCTGCAAGTCCATTTTTTTCGCTTCGTCAGTGTCTCTGTAAGCATAACACAAAGTGCATTGGTCTTTCTTTGGATGGTGGAATGACAGGTTCATTGATTTGAAAACTCTGTGGTATGTATTGTAGCTAGCAACGTGGTTAGGTGTTTCCTTTCTGTACATATCATACATTTTAGCTATAGACAGATCGGGATGGAGCTATTCTCAAGATGACGATTTTCTACAATAATGCGACTCCATCCGAGGGAATTTATTAATATGAGCAATAACTGAATCTCTTGATTTCTTTATCCCGTAGCTGTAAATGTGTGTATCGACCACAACGTTTGTCCAGTTCAATTGTCCCTTGTGCGCTTCTTTTCTTGAGAACCGTATGAACCGCTTTCTCAGAAATGCTTAAGGTGTTCAGGAACATTGTCTTACACACTGAAACGGTTTCACTGTTCAGAGGTAAAAAATAGTGCATCATGTTAGATCTTCTTGAAGATCTTTTTCTTTTCACAGCATTCACCTTGACATGTCGCAGGATAAATTCCCTATGCAACTGCAAATTCTTCGTTCCGTAGTAACTTGACAATCTTTGGTCTATCTTCATCTGTGATTAAAACACAATTTCTTCCTTGCTTGGTGCACGAATCACTATTGCAGCGAGGTTTCAATGTGCGGGCCTTCACAGTCTTCCCTGTGACAGAAATGACGTAGGATTTCCTTGCCGCTCGAAGAGACTGGGCTTCCACCTTCTTGTTTCTTCTTCTTCCCTTTCCTGGTTCTTCTCTCCTTTCACAGTCTACTTTGTACTTCTTATAATTCGGTGGTTTTGACGTACTTGGAATAGGATCATCCGCAGTTCCAATGTGTTCACCAGAAGGGCAGGCCTCCCGTTGTTGAAAAACTGAAATAGGTTCATCATCCTCATCTGATGACTAGCATACGTGATGCATGTTACAGTCGGTGCTACTTTTGAAGTGATTAGAACACAGAAAACAGACATCGAAGGCAACAATGAGAAGCATCAACCTTACACTTAGAATATTCACACTTTTGCGTAAAGGTAGGATCCTGATCAGAATCATCAGAATTCACTGCTGAGGTTTCCTCTTCTTCATCGGTATCCGCATGATAGTCAGACGGTGATTCTTCTTTCTCGGCAGTTGCACCTTCACAAGATTTTAACTTAGATAATGGAACATCTTCTGAGTCGTCTGATTTGGAGTTTTTATCTAGATTTTCCAATGTAATAATACTCCCAGAATAGTATTTTTCCTCCGGGGGGCAATGCATTTTTATCCTAACACCACTTCGTAAGGTAGCACCTGCTTCCACAGTCTCTATTTCCCTTGAAGATACCACATTTGTAGTACCGTCCTCTCATCACACAAGCACATCCATCCTTGGCACTGTTTTGCTCACACTAACGCAATGCAAATAACTTTTGTAGTAAAAGAAAATTTGGACAACAAGGGGAAAAAAAGAAAAACTTAATTGATTCGGTTATCTGTATCCTTTATGTAGTGGTGCGAAAAAGAACAATAGCAGAAAAATAATAAACAGAAAATTTCTTTTCAATTCATTGTTACAAATTGCCGACTGGATAAAAGTCTTCCGAGTACTTTTATTTTACACCGCAACTCAACAATGAGAAAAACTCTGTGCGTACAATACACACGTCGAAAAATTATAATCTGACAAACAGTCGTAAGCACCACTCGTCACTTACACCCATTTGTCAGATAATACAACATTCGAAAGTGTCGCTTACGCCAAAGTCATGTTTTCTATGCAGAAGAAACTAATAAAGATAGAATTACGTCTGTTTGTCAGGTGAAAGATTAATACATTATACATCATTAGGCAAAATATCTCAAATTCTCAACATTTGGTGCTTACGCTACGCCCCTTTGTCATAAAGGCGACGATATAATGAAATAGTGTGAACATTTTGGCACAGTGCACAATTGTTATTTTGTGAATTGGCAGTTGGACCCAACAGCAAAAATATACCATGGAGATTTTATTTTTGTTACTTAGGTTCACTTTTCTGCCACTTTAAGCTAATCAGAATGATGAGAATTAGTGATATGATGAAATTGAAATGAAATGAAGGGACACTTTCCCATACCAAGGCTGGGATTCGAACCCAGGACCCCTGGCATTGTATCGGGCTGTGCTAACCACTCCACCATGGATATTGGCTGTATAACATATAGAACAGGTGTCGCAAGAGGTAATAAAATTTCAATGTGTGACTGGGAACACTGGGTAGTTCAGGTAATGTTCTGGAGATCCATTCTCCATTGTTACAGGAGCTTCAAAGTGCAACATGAAATTTGGTTTCTGTTTAAACCATGTGACATAATGAGTCAAGGGAATGCACATATTTTTAAATGGTTTGTAGCTCTGACATTGAAATTAACACTGCTGGAACTGCTCGGGCAAGGAAAACCTTACTTCAGAAAAATAAAAAGTGTGCAAATAATATTGATTTTAGGATAAAAGTTATGTAAAAGAAAAAAATCAAGGCCCCTTTCAATAATATTTTCTAAATTCCAAATCCCTAACCTGTTCCGAGCTTTGCTTGCTTTGTAATTCCAATTCCTCCATCCGCCGAGACATTCTTTCATACAACAACCCGTGTTCTAAACACTGGTTCTGTAATTTCTGACAATTTTCCACTACTTCAGCCAATTTATCTGATAAAACTGTCTTCTCCGTTCTTAATGTTGCTTTCTCCTTTCTGAAAAATTTTGTTCATAATTGGAAATATTTTTTGATGATATTGTGCGTTCTTAAGTAAAATATTACTGTATAAAATGGTTAAAAATGCTTCTACCAGAGATTAGTTCACACAAAAAAATCTATCGATATGAATTATAGTGATCATTGGTTAATAGTGACCTAGTGCTAAAAATTGACAAACTTTTTACCAGTCTAGTATATAAATTTACCTCAAAGTTCAGAATTCTTGAAATACAAAAAAACGAAGTTTGCAAAAATGTAAATTTCTAATAATTACTTGTAGCCACATAAACTGTACTAATTGTATATATGCCATTCTATACTAAATCAGTGCATTATTCACTATTCATATCTGCAAGTTCATGTTTGTTCTTTACCATAAATGCTGAACAAATCATTTTAATCATTAAAAAAAGAAAAATTTAGAAACTATATTTATTCAAGTGAAATATTTGCAATGCATTTGGTTCCATCTTTTGAACCCAAAGTATACAGCAAATTTCACAAAAGAATTATGAAATATTGACAAACAGAAAACCATACATGCAAAAAATTGGTAAGGTACCATAGATGAGTAACTACATTTGGCAAAATGGAGAAATAGAATAGGTTAGTAGAGAGCAAGCTATGATTTTAACAACTATAAATTTAGTAATAAGTCAATTACCATTCCATAGCAATTCCAGATATTGGAACTTCTTATTCTATATATATATCAACATACATAACGTGTATTCTATTTATCAATAAAGAAGAAAATGCCATCTAAAAGGAAGGAAGTACTGAAGAGCCATCTATGTCTTTGAAGCTTAAAGCCCTGAAGAGGAAATATAATATTGTCAAAATAAACAAAGTGAAGTATTACGAAATAGAGTAGTTCATTTAAAACCAAATTTGTGTGAACTATTTCCCTACTTTGTAATAATTTGATAGCAATTAATAGTGAAGTACAGCAGAAATTGCAGGCCCAAATTTTCTAGTATAGAATATCACAAAGCACTAGGATGGTTCAAGTTAGTTAAAGTTTTTATTATTATTTCAAGAACAAGAGAAAATTTCAGGAATAAAAAAATATTACTGGAAGATATGCAAGAAATAGGTTAACAAAACTTTAAATAGAATAAGCATTAATGGCTTCTATCAACTTTATGGGGCTGAAATCTAAGAGATGCAGACAAAATTTGAGCAACGTGGCTACTTAGTTATAAAACTAGTTGGAAATTATTAACTTGAAAGAATGCCAATTCTATTACTATTAAACCTCCAAATCTTATACAGCACCTAATGAAACAAATTAGTCATTTTAAAAGTAAGCAGCAACAAAAAAGTTTATTGTTAGGGAACAAGATCAAAATAGAAATAAATCTCTTGCCCATCCTTGATTTTAGTGAAGTAGGGAAACCACCTGTGTAACTATAATTTTAGTTTTGTACAGTAAATTTCAAAGACAAAAAACATGTAGCCAGCCATCTCATTATGCACATTAACTAACTAAATGAAAGAACCATTCATGGTCCTCACACAATGAGTTCAGAATTATAATCTGATGAGTAGAATATCTGTTACTAGTTAGGTTATCAGAATATTTTATATCAATACATTATCAATATCTGTCAAAAATTCCTATCAGTCCCTACACTTAACTTATACAATTCATAGAAACTGCAATACAATAATTATTTAAATGTTTAAGACTATATTTAGAAAAGAAAAATAGAAAGCAATACTATTCAAATTAAAAATAAAAATCGAACTACCATAGGATCTGCCATTAGTGATAAAGAGTATAAGAATCAGGAAAAAATGGTTTCCTAACTTTACCCCGAAATAGCCAGCATAATTACTAGGAATAGGACAGATTAATCAGTACTCCATCGGTATCGGCTCATACAGGCATATCGGTAAAATTACTGATAATTTTACTGATCCGATATATCTATAATATCTTACAATTTATTGCAATATGTGCAATTCCCAGCTGATATTTTCTATTGATTCTAACTGAAATTGAATTGGTTTCAATTGGAATTAATCTGATTCTATCAGATTCTATCTGCCTAATATAGGTATCAGAATGTATTGGTTTCAATCGGAATCTCAACTGTAATCAATTGGAAAATCAAGACAATTTCCAATTGGTGAATTGTATCCAATTGTAAGTTTGTATATATTGTAGAATCAATATGATATAAATTCATTTATTGGCTCAAAGCAAAGGTAGTTTAATTCTTGACACCACATTTCCTGTGATTTACAAGTTCATTGGAAAAACAGCACACTTGAAATGAATTTCTTCTGAATTCTAATGCATATTACTGAAGTCATATTTCTCTTAATAAATACCTAAGAAGAACTCTTTCTTAAAAACCAACTTAACCTTAAAGCAGCTAGTAGTTGGAATAAATGCTCACATTAGTTCTTGCTTTTTTTTTCGATATGGAATTTCCATGGTTATTCTTGTGTGTATGTAATGCAATTGGAAAAATGAGCAATCTTTTGATCAAATAAGTCTACCTCTACAGTGTTTTGTTTGTTTATCACTTTTTCAAGTGTTGTGGGTCAGATTCTTTGCTTAACCTAATTTGTTGCTGTTTTCGCATGAATATAGGAAGAACATGATGTCAATTTATGACTGAAGCAGCATGTTTTTCGATTTAATGTGAGAGTTAAAAACGTGTTCATATATTTTAAAAAATATTTGGTAATGCATGTGGAATTTGTAACTTAGAAAAACTTTCACATGCAGAGATTTATTTTAGTTGTTTTATATAATTATCCATTGCATTTACAGTTGTATAGATAAGAATTTTTCGCAAGCAATATATTGAAAATAATAAAATACTTTCCAATAGAAACCTATTCATTGCAATTGAACAATCAGTTTCAATTGTAAAATAGTATTAAAACTCTTCAAACTTACGTGAGTGAGTATATGTTAATCCGGATGACGTTTCGGAGGTAAATACTTCCTCCTCCTTCAGGTCTAACCAGGTTTAGACACCGGACAAGGTGTCACGTGAAATAGTGTTAAATAGGAATATGGTTGAAGGAATCGGTAAAAAACACTTAAAAATCCTGGTTATTAAAATCGTAAAAATCCCTATCCAGGTGAAACATTCTAAAAAATACTCATATTCAAAACTAAAAGACTAAAAACCAGGTGCCCATATGGCAGCCGAGGAACTCCCGTCCTGCAGTAAAGTGAAGTGCGTGGGTAATGGTCTACACGGACAGGGTTGGAGATTACCTCCTCCCCCACGGGACTGATTCCCCTCAACCGCAACGTCGCCAATCCAATGAGAATTTGCATTCTTCCCCTACAACTCTCAAAACTTCGGTGGTGACATGAAAACCTAACATAGCGTAATTTTTTTTCTAGATTTGAGCATAACAAAAACTGATAACTGAATAATGACCGGTGTATTTCATAAACCACTAGCGAGTGTTCTGTACCTTAACAAGAGTTCTGAACACTCGTGTAGGGTCAAATATAATGTTTACCTTAATTTCTACATCAGGGCGGAGAGATTGTGTAATGACAGAAATGAGGAGAAAAATTGCTTGGATAAGGCGAGTGGGTTTAAAGAATAGGTATACAACCTTGGAGATGGATAGGATTGCAAGGAAAGCGAGGAGAATTGTAGGGAGGGAACTGGTTAATATTTCTGATAGTGATGCTAAAAAGGAGGAACAGGATAGGGGGACATGCTTTGTCGGTATTCCCTACTATAAAGGAATTTCTGAAATAGAAAAATCAATGAAAGGATACGGTGTGAAATGTGGAATGAAAGCCCCCCGTAGCATTGAAAAATGTTTTACTGGAATATAACAAAGGGGGAACAATGAAGACCCTGAAGAAAGGTGTGTACAAAATTGTATGCAAATGCAGGACGGAATATGTAGGACAATAGGGTAGGAGCATGGGAATCCGAAGGGGTGAGCATGATAAAGATATCATAGAAGGGGTTCCGAAAACAGGTCTCGCGGAACACATTAAGAGCAAGCATAACATTACAAAAAGTGAAGTTATTAGGAAAAGTAGTAATAAATTGGACTGGAACAAATATGAAGCAGCATACGTATGCACAGGAAGTAGCAATAAGCTCAATAGGGATGACGGTAATTTGGAAGAGGGGTGGATAAATTTCCTTAGAAAATGGGATAATGCCGGTAAAAATTATGCTAAGTAGGGTTTTCACGTCACCGCCGAAGTTTTGAGAGTTGTAGGGAAAGAACGCGAATTCTCATTGGATTGGTGATGTTGCGGTTGAGGGGAATCAGTCCTGTGGGGGAGGAAGTAATCTCCAACCCTGCCCGTGTAGACCATTACCCACGCACTTCACTTTACTGCAGGACGGGAGTTCCTTGGCTGCCATGTGGGCACCTGGTTTTTGGTCTTTTAGTTTTGAATATGAGTATTTTTTAGAATGTTTCACCTGGATAGGGATTTTTACGATTTTAATAACCAGGATTTTAAGTGTTTTTTACCGATTCCTTTAACCATATTCCTATTTAACACTATTTCACGTGACACCATGTCCAGTGTCTAGATATCTGGTTAGACCTGAAGGAGGAGGAAGTATTTTCCTCCGAAACGTCGTCCGGATTAACATATACTCACTCACGTAAGTTTGAAAAGATTTAATACTATTTTACGTATTTATTTTGTATTCAATAGTGAGTAATACACACTTCCTCATCATGCGGTTTCAATTGACCAATCAGTTCAGATAGTGTGTGTAAAAACTCACATTGGCTATCGGAACTAATTGGAAAAATTTTCAACAGGGTTTTGTTATAATTTTTGTGGACCCAAACATATATAGATATCTCCATTTTGAATAATTGACTTCAAGAAAATGTCTAAATATGCAGCTTCTATGGCATTGCAAAATCTTGGTTCTTCTGCTAAACATTTATTAAGGAGGTCAACGGACTATTTGGAATTTTATATCTGATTAATAGAATATCGGTGGTAAATTTTTTATTATTAGTATGTTATCGGTATTGGCCAAAATTTCATATCAGTCCATTCCTAATAATTACTGCATAAAAGTGTACTTTTGCCCTATTATGATAGAGAACACAAACTGCAAAGGCGTAACTTGAAGTGAGGAAATCTTACTTGTGTCGTGCGGAGGCTTCCTCCAGCTTCTGAGTGAGGGAATGACATTCGTCTTTCAGCTTATCCATCAGCTGGTTCTGTGACTGTATCATGCCTTCTAGCTCAGCAACTGTTTGTGCTGAAATGGGATTTACACAATCTCATTCTCCCTTGTTTTAGCTTTGGAGTGGGTGTTAGCAGTGTGATGCACATTAGCAATGAAAACTGTGCTGTCACGCAAAAGTACTGTCACCATAATGTTATAAAAATTGGGTGATGGACGGATGTTTTATGTCCTTTCAGCACTAATGGCAAAGCACTGATTTATAATGAAAACAATCAACTTAGAACATGCACAATTATTGTTATAAATTATAATATATGAGGGATGGGACCCTGCATCAATTGCCTATTACATCATACAGCCATGATAGCAATCAAAATAGTGATGGCACACCTTAAAGCTCAAACAAAAAGTAAAGTAACAAAGCAAGCAGAAATCTCTGAAAAATTAATGAACTACAGGGTGTTTCCAAAGTCTCATGAAAAACAGCACCTCACAGGATACTCATTGTCCCACATTAGCATTTAAGGGTTAATGGAGTTAATACTATTGGTCAGTATTGTCCATTAGTCTAATTTGTAGGACTGGAACCTACAGTTTTAAGTGGGATCTGAACCATTGTGCAATATCCCTCCACCCAGAATTGAACTCTGAATCCCTTGATTACAAGGTGACCATGTTACTAACAAGTTTGGAGATACCCTGTTGTATATTAGTATACAGCGGAAAAAAAACTTATAATGCAGGAAATGAACAATCTGGGAAGGTAGAATTAGGGTTCCACTCTTACCAGTAAAACGCTTGTAATTTTACTGTCCTGATGTGAATAGTCAGTAACCTTATGCACAATTCTGTAATTTCCTTATGTTTATCATTTTATGAACATCAAAATAATGATGTTTTTTAAATGAATTTCTAAAATAGTTTCTAAAGTGAAACTTGTTCCATTAAGAGGTGAATGTACCATTCAGGTTGAAATGGTCTTATTTTAATGGAACTCCAGCATTATTATTATGTATTTGTACTTTGTTTTGTATCAATAAAAAAATCATATTGGTCCATTCCTATTACATATCCATAAAAAATAAATAATCTACTGCTTTTGATCTAACAATGCAAAATAGAAATCATGCAAGTTAACACACAAGCAACATATACATATAATATTTTAACATAACATGCATGCTCACATTAAAAAAAATACTTGTACTGAATTTTACATCACATACTAACTTATAAACAATTGATTAAGCATATCAATTTTATAGTAATCGATTATAGTGGAAACAGTTTTCTTGTCACCTTCCCAAAGCAAGCAATATTCCATCAAAGTAAGTTACAATTCTCTTCCTTAAGAGGAAATTCTGAAAGTTAGCTTGGCCAAGGTGACCAACATTTAGTCTGATATTCATGAGTCCAATGATACAGATGAAGCATATTTCATTTCTAAAAACGTTCACTTATTATTTCGAAATAGCTTTTCCCAAGAAACAAGTTAGAACTTCAGCAACCCAAAAGAACAGCTGGATAACACCTGGAATTATTAAATCTAGCGAAAGAATGAGATATCTAAGCAGAATCAGAAAAGATGAAGATTCCACAGCTGGAATGGAGGTTGAAAAAAATCGTACAGAAACTCAGACCTACTTGGTCGTGTAGTGTAGATGAAATCCCCACTTATGTTGTCAAACAATGCAAAGAATATATTGCAATCTCACTGTGCCACATAATCAATTTGTCCTTCACCGCAGGAGTTTTTCCAGAAAAGCTGAAGGAAGCAAAAGTAATTCCAATATACAAGAAAGGAGATAGAAATAACTTAACCAACTACAGACAAATCTCTCTCCTCTCCCCATTCTCGAAAATTTTAGAAGCTACCATGAACAATCGAATTGTATCATTTTTAGAAAATGAACAACTTATTTCAAATACTCAGCATGGCTTCCGCAAAGGGAAATCAACTGAATCTGCTGCGTTTCAATATTTGGAATACATAAGAGAAACATTAGACAAAACGGGACTCTTTCTAGATTTAACAAAAGCCTTCAACCTAGTACCCCATGAAAATTATTACAAAAAATAAAACCCCACATGATTGGCTCACATCCTATCTTAGCAATCATATGCAAATAGTCGAGATTATCCACAGAAAGGATGAAGGTGTGCAATCTAGCTTTGTCTCAAAACCCTGCACAATATCAAGTGGAGTTCCACAAGGATCTACTATTGAACCATTACTCTTCTTAATATATATTAATGATTTGCCAATAAATTTAAATTCAGCAAAAAACACTCTTTATGCAGATGATACAAGTGTAGTCACCACAGGTGGTAAGGAACAAACCCTTAACTCTAATATCAAACTTGTAACAATCAAACTCAGCAAATTGTTTTCTGACAATAATTTAGTATTAAACAGCAGCAAAACTGTGGCTGTCAATTTCCATCACACAAGGAATAAAATGATAAATGAACCAAATGTTACATTAGGTAATATGACAGTAAATCACGTTAAAACAGTCAAATTCCTGGGAGTATGGATTCACGAAAGCTTAAAATGGGACCCACACAGATCACTTTTCCGCAAAACTAGGCAAAATTATATTTGCCATTAATACACTGAAATAAATATCAAACTTAGAAACATTGAAAATACTATATTCAGGGTTCCCACGCAAACTCCAAATCCATTTTCCCTGAGATTTCCCTGAGTTTTCCAGAATCCTCATATTTTTTCCAGAGTATTGAATGCACCGGAAATGACTACTATAATTTTACAATGGCCTCCTCCATTTCCCCTCATAGCCATACCATCCTCACATTCTTTATTACTGTTGCTTTCTGTTGCAAATAACAAAACCAGTTCAATAATAAAATAAAATTACACTTCTCTGCATGTAGTAATTAAGAACAAAGATGACCAGTTTTCTAGAACTTTAAACAACTCTGAAACAATTTCTAACACATCTGATATAGAACATTGAAATATTTTCACACTTTTCATAGATGTTTATAAATAGATACAATATCAATTAATCTGTAATGCGTACAATAATAGTTAAGACAAACAAGTTATTGGATTTTTAAAACATATAAAAATGAAGTGACAATTATTAGTACCGATGTAAAAAGGAATAATAAGTTACCGAGACTGAAACATAAAACAAGAAATGTACTTAATGTCTGATACAGCAAATTAAGAAACTTTACTTCTCAGAAGCCTCAAGTTTTTTTAAATTGTTCTGCAATAGCCTTTGCTTCTTCTTGCATCTTTTGTTGTTTGGCTTGTAAAGCACGGATCTCACGTGCTTTACGTTTCATTTCTTTCCTTTTGTCTTCTTTGTGATCACATTTCTTTCGCATCTTCTGCAATGTTTTTTCGTATCTAATACGTGCACCTTTAACACTCTGGATCATACCTTTGCTTACTTCTACATTTGACACTCCTCCTACCACTTTCACTGCATCATAAACTTGCCGAAAAATAGGCACAACAGACTCTTGTTTCAAGTTTTCTATTAAAACCTGCTTATTTACAGAAAACCCACTTTCCACATATGCATTGTCATGTGATAAAATCAAAACCAACTTAACAGTGCTCCATAACTCAAGAGAAGTCATCCTTGCCCTTCATGACACCTGTAAAAAAAATCTAGTCAATCAGTTTTGATTGAAAAGTTACAAAACGTATCTTTCAATTCCTTTTCACTACTGTCATTGATATTGTGCAACAATATCTTAAACTGGTGAATTACTTTATCACCAGTTACAGCCTTCATTCTCTTTCTCCTGAGAAGTTCCTGTATCAGGTCTTCCATGCACTGAGCACATCGCTTTGGAAACTGAGTCATTTGCTTCGGAACTAAAAAACTAGCAGCTCTCGCCAACCTGAACTTTAAGAGAATTTGTAAAATATGGTGCTAATCCATACAAAATTAAATATGACACTTTCGTAGGACCAAGTGTAAACTGCTAAGCAATCTTGCTATCTTTAAACATCTTGTTCAAAATGTCTCCTAAGCCTGCATGAAAATTAAAGGAACAATGGCCCATGACCATTTTTAGAGTTCACATAATTTCTGCTGCTCTTACATCTTCATTCACAACAAACTTTCCAAAGTAGATTTTGGTTCACTTGGTGAAGGAACTGAAACTGTTGACTCTTCTAACTCACTTTTTACTGCAGCACTAGAAGGTTTATTTTGGCCATCAACTTTGTGCTTGGTAGGAAATAATTTTTCACAGATCGATGCAACTGAGTTTCAGTATTTCTTTTGCATGCAGCACTATTTGAATGACTTACTGTAGCTTGACGTCCCATGTTACTAAGTTCAAACACTTTTTTACAAGTTTTACACTTTGCTTGTGTCAGACTGTCCTTTACGTCCTCTAGCCACTTAGACCACTCTGGGTTGACACCTGGATCAATCCACCGGGGATTAAAACTAGTGTGAAAAGTAGACATACTTTTCCTGAGCCTTCAAATACTAACTCTACAAATATCCTGCAAGAAAAACATGCTTTAGATTTGGTAATATTATGAGTGACAGTGATAATGACAGGAACTAACTAACTCTCTAGCCTTCTTAAACCTGAAGGTTCATGGCTGCAGCAACACAGGCCTTCCATCTGTCCCTATCTTGAGCAAGATCTATATTCTCTTTTCCATCCCTACCGATTTCCTTTAGGTCCATCTCAACGTTGTCCCTCCATCATTAGGAACAAGACAAGCCTAATCTAAGATGAAGAAGTGAGGAATGCTAGTACGTAATGGTACGTTAGTGACAGTTGCAAGTGCAAGTGTGATGGGGGAATAAGTATACACCATTCGACTTCCCTTCACCTCATGATATTCAATTTCTGCCATATCTGTTGAGAAAACTATTTCACTACATGATATTAATGTAGATCTGCTGGTCCTACAAGTAATTCAATTTTACACATATGTGAGCTATTGAGGCATGAAAAAATTCACGTCATGTCATGACTATAACAATAGTTGAACATGATCAAAAACTTAAAATATGAACAAGTATTTATGAATAGTACATAATTCATATATGGCACTAGTAAGTAAATATTTAAAATTCTGTTCTAAATGCAGTAAATACACAATCAACAATACTGTACACAAAAGATGGCAGAAAATAAATATTTCCCTAAACAGGACACTCCATTTTTTTACTATTTTGTAAAAAAAGAAGGAAGAAAAAACTTAAAACTACTCCCTAATAAGGGAAATCAGATGAACACTGGTTAACTTTGGACATCAGGTTATCTTTATTATGCGTTTTCCACATCTTCAAATATATTTTACATCATGTAAAAGATCAAAATCGGTTAATTAAATTTTAAAAAGCGCAAAATTTATGAGGGTATACACTTGGTCACCAGCTATGGAATCACATTTAAAAACAAGAAACAGACAAACAAATACATATGAGTTCCTTGCTGAACGAGAAATGCTACAACAACTTGGATTATCCACAGACAGGAGCATATTATATTCCCTCAGTTTTGCTTCATTGGGAACCATTAATCAATTACAAGATTTTCCCCGAGATTTCCCTGAGATTTGCATTTTTTCAAATTCCCTGAGATTTCCAGGTTTTCCAGGTGTGTGGGAACCCTGTATATTACACCATGTTTCAATCTTTATTAACATATGGTATAATCTTCTGGAGAAATTCCACTAATAGTAACAAAATTTTTGTGCTGAAAAAGAAAATTGTCAGAATAATAGCAGGAGCTAAGATAAATACACCCTGCAGAAGACTGTTTAAAAACTTAGGCATATAACCAACCTCACCATGCTTGTATATACTTCATCTGCTGATGTATGTAAAAACTGACTTCGACGATTCCTTCAAATGTAACAACTCCTCACATAAATATTATACAAGGAATGGCAGCAACCTCACAATACCATCACTCAACACCACATTATTTGAGAAAGGCCCGAAATACATGGCTGTTCCCAGTTTCAATAACCTTCCAAGACACATAAAAATAATACAATCAGCTACCTCATATAAAAAAACACGTAAAAAAATATCTATTAGATCATTGTTTTTATTCTGTTAAAGAGTACCTGACAATAAATTGCAAATTGTCACATCCTAAATGAACTTCTAGGACATGTATATGTATGTATTGATTTTATCTATTATATGTATGTAAATTAATGTAAACCTTGCAACTAACATTAGGAAGAACAAGGAGAATCAATTATAATGTAATCAATGTTTTTTTAAATGTTATGTATAATATCTTCATACTTGTTGTACCTATTTGAAAATAATTATTAACTGTAATGTGCTGACATGTTTCATACCATGTGTGGAAAACAACCACTGTACAATGGTCAAAGGAATGAAATAAATCATATATATATATATATATATATATATATATCATACATGGTAAATTACCAAATTTTTGCTACTTAACTGAAGTATGTGAGAACTTTATAAGCTTCATGCAAGGTTCTATATTCTTGCTGAAGTTGTTCATAAGCTGACTTGTATAAGATGAACTTATTCTTGGTGGGTGCAGGAAATTCAGTTTTAATATAGCATACATACGTAATGTAAAGATTCTCTGTTAGCAATGTGAAAATATGGTACATCATTCGTCTTACTTCAAATTGGGTTTGGTTTTTCAGATTAATTTCATTAACAGCATGTGGGATGGTGATGATAGTGCATCACTGATTTGTCTGTTCTCTGTTTTCCAGAAGAACATTTCCACAGCTCCATGGAAGATGACCTTCAAGATGAAATAGCATGTTTCACAGAGATACACTGAATGTCAGATATTTATGGGGTGCGTAAAAACCGAAGCACTTTTGACACCCACAATGCAGATATCCATACCATCCCACCACATCAAGCAAATTATCCAAGGCAGCATTCAATATCAGATTCGCACACAAACTAGTATTCCAAATCAGAAGAGCCTTATGAAACGTCAGAGATATTACACACCGAAACTCGCATCCCACGGTGTCTACAAGACCACATGTCGATGACACAGCAACTACGTACATAGGCAGTATCATTTGTACTTTACAAGAACAAAGTGGAGAACACTTGAACAAATCAGAAAAAAAAAACAGTCACCAAGATTAGGCCTCTCAATACCACAAATCATTTAACCTCATCCACATTCATACTTCATCCAACTGGCTCCTTCACAGACAGCATCAAAGAAACATTAACACAGAAAATGGACAAGCATGCAGACCTCCCATATCCTTTATCACCTGCCCAAGGAACACACACCACAACATGCTAAGCAGCACAATGCACCACCACTAGATGACAAACCAGAACAACTGCCAGCAGAACTCAAGTCCTGAACTACCAATCAGCGATGCCAGATGGTAGAATCTGGAACTACCACCACCCGGGAACAGACAAACGAGTGATGCTACCTCTATTAATGAAGCCAAGTGGTCCTTCAAAATTCATGGGAAAAACCAATTAACATGGAAATACGGCAAATTACTTGTACAATTTAATTTCTCTTTCACATACAGGAGAACAATTCCCACCATGCCATGTATGAATTCTTATATTGCAAATTTGGAACAGTTTGTGTGTAATAATGTTGATCGCATTTTGGAGAATGCATTTAACAATTGAACCATTTAAAATTTATCCCTTTATTAAAGTAAAATTTTATAATGTAAAATGTCTACTGTGCACTTGTAACAACTATGCAAACAAAGGATAAAAACATTACTTGCCTAAAATTAGGGATGGGACAAGTTAATCAGTACTTTATTATTAGTAATATTGCTTATATTTTTACAGATATGATGTCTGCAAATTTGCTGCAATTTAGTGCACAATTCAGTCATATAATTACAATAAAAAATAATAATTCATTTGGCCTAGTTTTGTAAAGTAGAAATGTAAATATGCAGCTTATTTTTCAAAGGTAAAACTAATTGCAGTCACCTAGTTATAAACATTAATAAAGGAGGTTAATGAGCCAATAGTACATTTGCAATTTTATATGAATATTAGCAAATATTTCATACTGGACATTCATAATTAAAATAGTTACTTCTGTAATATTGTTTATGGACAAAGTAAAGAATTTTGATTTTTTATTAACTTCAATGGTATCGTAATGATTCTCTATGCTTTGTTAAAATTTATAACAGTCTTCTAGTCCCACAAAGGATAAACATTTCAAACTTAAGATTATTGAACAATTCACTTTGGAAACCACGCTTACAAATACAGTAAAAAGTGATTAGTGCTTACTTACCATGTTTAGCTTCCATGTCTTGCACCATAGAAGATAATTCCTGATCTCTTTTATCTGTGGATATGGAGGATTTAAGTGGACTCTTAGTGGGACTGTCGTGAGAAAATTTGGCAAGAGTGACCTACAATGGAAAGAGAAAATTATGCAATAAAACTATTATATTAATAAACATTAAATGTCAATATTTAATTTTCACTTTCATTCTTCCAGAGGAGGTAGTGTATAAACCTTGAAAGAACAAAATACTGTGCTATCAACTAGTCTAGGGGCCTATTATTCCCTCTAAACTGCACTTAGAAGAATGTTTGCATGTTAGTATATGGTAGACTAATTTGATTTAGCACTTAAAAAAATATGACATTCAAAATGTGAGAGTTTAAGTTTCAGTAGGTTTCATATACTAACAGAAAGCATTAACTACAAGCTTTTCTCAAATATAAAAAGAAAAATATAAGCTCATCTAATACATTATAGCAAAGCAATAAAAAATGAAAAAAAATCCATCAATAATGCTTCTATACACCACAAATACTATGAAGCAACAAGCATGGAAATTTTAAAAAGATTGCTTTTAGTAGCATTTAAAATTATTTCTTTCCACTAAATGTTTTATATTCATGAATAAATTGGAATATAGAAAAAAAAAAGTTATCACCGCACAAGGCAATAACTTCGTGGATAATTAAATTAAAATTCCAGTGTATCTATAGATATTGACGACAAATTTCTTGGACAATTTAGGGGGGCAAAGGCTATTTTGCAGTAGACCTGTCCTTACCCACTTGGTGGCAACGCACCAAAAAATATTTATGTTAATGATGAGAGAGATTAGCTGGTTTTCTATTGGTGGTAGCTTATAAGCATATTTGCGAGTCTGCTTAGTAAAATCGATGGCAAGTTTATCAATCTGATATTTCTATAAATGGCCTAGAATGAAAGTGTACAATCCAGTACAAAATGTGTTTTGAGAAAAACAATTTCAATATAACACTTGCTACTTTACTTTTGTTGTCCCCTCAAGGGAATGTCATCTGCTCCTGAATAAGACGAAGCCAAGTCGTTGCATCCCATAGCTCGACTTACTGCACATTCTTTGAACTATTATTTATGTTAAGGATTATTAATATTTAACTTTTGTCTAGCAACTTGCACTTTCTCGGCTATTTGTTTTTCGAGAACTTCTGACAAGTTTCCAGGTAGTTGTTTCTGGAGCTGCATGCAAGATTAAATACAATAGAAGCTATTGCCTTGAGGGTTTTCAGAAACTTGGAAAAAGAGACAGAATGGCACTCACCTGGTACTACTGTTGATCAAAACTTTAAATCACCATTCGTACTTTTACCTTCACATCCTGCGGTTCTTGCTGTGCAGCATATTTAGCAAAAAAGGAACCATTCTATCACTTTTTCCAGTTTTAAGGTAACACACACAATATTCAAATAAATATAAATCACATAACTTAAGATATTTTCTAATTCTGAACAAATATTTAAAAAATTAAAGTATCGGTAGTTCATATGCTCTGATGTCAAAAAGTGAATGCAAAATTGACAGTGGAATATACATCATTAAATAAATTTTCAAAAAGTAAAAAAAAACAAGCAAAAAAAGTATACGAAGGCATAAAAATTCATAAAATTTTTTATACATAAAACAAACCAGAGAATAATGAATATATTTTGACTAACTTTTTTATTCACAAATTGAGAAATATTACATTTACTGAGCAGAGTAACCATTTTTGAATGTTGGTAATTTTTTTTAAAACTTTTTCTGCCTCTTTAGGCTAATTGTGATAAGGATGAATAATGATTAGATGAAATTAATCAAGGGACATGCCCAGGGTAGGATTCAAACCAAGAACATTTTATTGGCAAGATCCAGTCAACCACCCAATGCACTCGACCATTGCATTTATTCGATATAAAGCAATATGACTTTATAAGCATTAAAATATTGAAAAACCCACATAAAAAATTCAGTATATGTAAAGAATAATTTTGAGTAACTTTCCTCACTATTGGAAAACAACATCTAACATAAATACGGAGAAATTAATACTCACTTTATCCGTGAAACTGTTTTTTTCTTCTTTGTTCTATTAATTTCAGTGGCCTCTGCCACCATCCTCGTTGGAACTTGCTGTACTGTTGCTTGGCTTGCGTCTTTTGTTTGTAGTTCTCCGGCTGCCGCTAGGTGCGCTGTTGTTAACTGTGCATCTGGGTCCGTGTCGTCTGCTATTTCCAGGAGATAACTGTTGTAGTAGGGAATCACGTGTGGTGCACTTGTCTGCTATCGATGTTTAGCTCGTGCGGGAAGTGCATTATGGCATGAATTTCCTTGATTTTGGTGTCGACAAGCGTGTGGGCAGTGAGGTTGACTGTTGACTTTAACAAGTGCACCACTACTTCAACAGTTATAGCCTGGAAATAGCAGACAACACGGACCCAGACGGACAGTTAACAACAGCACACCTAGTGGCAGCCGGAGAACTACAAACAAAAGACGCACGCCAAGCAACAGTACAGCAAGTTCCAACGAGGATGGTGGCAGCGGCCACTGAAATTTATACAATGAAGAAGAAAACACAGTTTCACGGATAAAGTGCGTAATTTCTCCGTATTTATATACTACCGCGTCTCTCTTTTCCCAATTATGAACATTATGTTGTTAATAACAAGAACTTTTGTTTTTAAATCTACTTTATGTGCAGATAGCACATGGGGACTGACCTACAGCTTAATGTGGAATTCGAACCACTGGATAATGCACCTCAACCAGTGATCTTTGATTACAAGGCAACAGTGTCACTATGAGAAGACCCTTATTTATACATATTAACACTCCACAAAATAGTAATTGTTTTAGTACACAAATTATGAACAAAACTTCCTCACATGTAAATATTAAGAAACCTTGAATTTTTATTAATTGAGATTAAGTGAATTGGCATATTCAATAATTATAATTCAATATTATGAATACTACAGTATCGAACAGATAATGTTCGTTCAACATCTATATTTTATTTAATCATACTACCACCTGCAGATGATTACAGAAATACTGCAGGTATCCTGTGCATCAGCACTGGTATTATATTCATATAAATATAAAAATAATGTTATTTATTACCATATAGAAATTCACATGCTTGCACTTCTTTTTTAACAATAGCAAATTCATGATATTTAAATTGAGAGGAAGTACTTTTTAAATAAAAATATGCAAATTATTGAAAGATATCCATGAATATAGTGAAACCTCTTTATGCTTAGAAGTATTTCACGAGTAAAACACTATCTTAGTTTCCCCTACACACAACTGAAAGTTGGACAAACATATTGTGAAAATAGATCAAGACTGCTCTATACCTCTCTTTCCAGTGATGCAACTTGATCTGAAAGTCGCAAATTCTCCTGCCGACTACGCAAGATATCGGCATCTGCTCGATCGAGACGCTGCCTCAGTGCAGCAACTTCTGCCTGTAACCTTGATGCTTCTTGATGGCCATCGCGTTCCGCTCGTTCAACGTTCAAGCGCGTCGCTGATAGTTCCTGCTCAATTGAGCTCTTTTGACTCAATAATTGGTTCACTTCACTCTGTAGTTGAGCTGGCAAGTTAAGACACTGTTTAATCAGTTAAGTGTAACATTGAGAAACAAAAGGGTCACACAAAAAGAAAAGAAAAATACCAAATATTCCTTTACTGAAAATTATAGATGGTAGTAAATAATTTCTCATGCATAGGTCTCATATACCTTGAGTTTATGCAAGCATTGGTTGGTTCCAACCAATTCAGTGGGACCTGAATTTTATACAATTAATCATTACATATGGCGGAACCTTGATTTTACGTTTTTCAGGGAAAGAGCTGAAAAAAACTTAAAATGCAGGAAAACTAAAAAGCTAGGGAAATTTTTGCATTTTGTTATCTTGGGACCACCAGAATTGAATGCATAATGCGGAAAAATGTAAATTCCAGAAACACAGAATCAGGGTGCCACTGTATTTATGATAACATTTAAAAGATATAAAATTTTCCCTGAATTAGACATTCAATATTAGATTACAAATTTTTCTGAATTTTTACATTTTCAAGCATGTTAATCTTCATTTTGGTCCCCGTGAACACCATAAAATTTACGTTTACGGTCTTTGATAATAATACTACTGACATCTGGCAACATCAATACAATATCATCAGTATTTGCCAATAGTGTTAATCAGTGTGGTAGTTAGCATTGATCTAGTAAAGTTTATTTTTTTTAAAAAAAAAATTGTATAAACAAAATTAATAAATCCTGCAGCATATTTTGTCACAGTGGACAAAAATTTATTTATACAACAGAATCAACACAAATCTGTATACATAACATTTTATTTCCTCAGCAAAATGATTACTACAAAATACATCCTATGCATATGCATTTACAATATAACAGAACCATGTAGCATTATTTATGTTGAATTTAAATGCTGTGAAGAATTCGTAATACAAATTTAAAAAATTCAGTAAACAACTATAAAAAAGTGGTAGACAAATTATACTACACTACAGATAATGGGAAATTGGAAGGAAGAAGCTACAATACATAGAACAGCCTATGAGGATACTTGGAAGGAAATAAATTCTCGGATATTCTATGCTACTTGCATACCAATTCTTGTCTGCATTTCCTTCTTCATGTCATCTATTGCATTGTTTTTCTGTTGCAACTCTCTTCGAATATCAGCTTCCATTCTTTTTTGCCTTTCCAATTCCATTTGCAGTTTGTTCACCGTGTCCCACTGAGAGGACAATTCGTTGTTTAGTTGTTCGATCTGCTGAAGGTAACGTCTTTCGACCTGTCCACGCTCTTCCTGAACCTTTCTTCCTTGGTCTTGTAGCATGTCTCGCAGCTTCTGGTGCTGACGTTCAAGTTCATCTTTTAAACGACGAACTTCTAGTTCTGCCTATAGATTAACATACGTTTTTAGAATTTCCTCTTACAGAGCACAACAGCACATGTAAATAGCTGTTAGACAATTATATAAAATTAAATTTTATTTGACTTAAGAGGATTCTCATGTGCAGGGCATATTTCTTACTTTAAAAATTGTCTAAGGGAGATTTCAAACTGAAGCTTAAGGATTACACTAATCAAATGAAGGCTTGTTGGGCATATCAAGCTGCTATGGTCTGAAACTTTACTCTTGATTGACTCGTTCCTAAGCAACACATCACTTCAGTCTGAAATCTCCCTATAAAGTTAATAAAAATATAAAAGGAACACTGCACAACACATCACACACTAAACAACATTAATTTTATTTACTATTTAAGGTCATAAATAGCATATTCCTTCTTATTAAAAGTGGTGGTGTTCCACAAGTCTTGTTCATACCAGACTCATCGGAACTCAAAAAAATAAACCAGCATTTTGAACTACATGTTGCACTGAATCATATCAAAGACTGCCAATTATTTCAGTCACAACATTTGATGTGTTGTTGATTTACAATAGCACGACACTTTCATGGAGTTTAAGTATTATGGAAATTATGCAAAATTCATACCATTCATTAATTGTGCATCAATATTGGATAAAAAATTGAATTTGTAATTATATTATATTAATCTGATTACCTCAGTTGAAATCATGGGTGTCTGGGGGGGGGAGGGGGGTCAAACGGGTCGGGCAACCCCCCTGGAAATTGACATCGTACATTTAAAGATACAAGAACCCTGAAAGTTTGTTACTCTTATTGTTAAGAACAGAAATAAAGTTCATTTAGTTAGTATTCAAACAGAATAATCAAAGTAAAAAATGCATTGGATCGAAAGCATTGAGTGAAAAATACAGAAACAAGGTTATATTCTACCATTTCATCCAAAGAACAAATGGTTTCAAAATTCTAATAATTACAGTTGTAGGTGAGAGGTCACACAACAAACTTTATGAAAAAAATTCCCACTAACATTTAAAGCCCTATCTTGAAAGAGATGTGCAAAAGTTAATATCAAAATGCATTTCAGATACTAACTGCATAAAATGCAAAATAAATAATTGAAAATAGTTGTGCTGGTATTCACTCGTTTGGTGGATTGAGTCTCCCCATTTATATAATAATAATAATTATTATTATTATTATTATTATTTCGAATAAAATTTAGTTAATATTTATTACTGTGTATTAAATAACATCTATAACAGTGATAATAATACTTATTATTTTTATTCTATCCAAATTTTATCATTTGGCCGAATCCCCCTGCAAAAAAGTAACGCCCCACACCTTCTTGATCCGGTCATGAGTGGGAGTGATGTGATCAGCATCATGCCCCTAACTGCCTTTACCCCCCAGGGTTTCCTCCAGGTACCCATGTCATTCGACGCTGGGTGGGCGCAGGGGGCGCTTCCGTTAGAAAAGTTCCCGGATTTGAACCGGCCGGGGATCGAACCCGGGACCTTGAGCATGGTAGTCAGACGCGTTACCGACTGAGCCACCGCTGATATTATGGATATTTAAAATAAAACTGGAAGATTGATAGGAGCAAACGGTAATAAGAAAGACGTGCTGGAAAACTTTGCAGTTCGCAATTACATTATTTACAACTGAGAGTGATTACAACTGGATGGGGCGCCGCCACATTGGAGCTCTCAGGTGAGGAAGTATCTTACTAGGGAATTTCCTGAATGTTGGATTGGGCATGGTGGCCCAATTCCCTAGCCAACCCACTCTCCAGACGTTACCCTTCTGGACTTTTCTTTGGGGGTGCATCAAAGAAATAGTGTATTCTGGCCAAAAAAGAGAGATCTACAAGAACTTATTCGGAATGCTCTTGCTTCTGTAACCCCTCAGATGCTACAGAACACATGGAGGGAAATTGAATGGACATTTTGCATGCAACAAACTGGGCTTATGTGGAGCTAAAAAAAACCTGTAATGGCTTCCAATAACACTTTGTGAGTTTGCCATCAAAATGTATGTTTTTGTTTCTAGCTACTCATTTCCATATTAAAATAACACTTTTTAAAACCTGTCAGTTCCACTCCGGAAACCTTGTATATCTCATGTAAAATAAAGGTATGTGCCAGGGCAAGGAACTTGAAACTAACCTGAGTTTTCTCGAACTGTGCCTGGTCCACAACATCCAAAGTTCTTTTCACTTTATGAGAGGCATCTGCTTCCTTTTCTCTCAGATCAGCCAAAATATTTTGCAGCTTTGATACATTGTCGTTCAGGTCATCTTTTTCCCTGCAAGTATCAAAATATCATTACCAATTTCTGTACCAAATAAACACTGGTATTTTTCCTACTGTGGGTTCATATAAAAATGGAAACTATTTTTAAAAACTGCCTTCATAAGACATGTTTATAAAAACACTCAAATTATTCAATTTATTTGCTTCTGCTATAAAAAAAGTGCCGAATCAAAGAACTCACTGAAATTAAAATACAGTTAATAAATTGTTAAAAAAAAGGTCATGGTACTTACACATGATACACATATTTTACCTCTGATTCAACATTTCAGTCCTTCAAGACTTTCATCAGGAACTTCCTTAACTTTGAAACTGATATTTTAATGTGCATTTATTAAACTCATGATGAAAGTCAACATGTGAGCAAACAAATTGAATCAAAGAAAATAACCTTAAATTGATAATAATGTGGACCTTTTCGAATTATCTTGGTGGACACTTATTTAACAAATGTTCAGTAATTCTATGAATATAAAAGTCAATCTGAAAACTGTACAGGCAGTCTTCCATATCAAGCAGTTTGTGTGACATGCTGTGAAGCTAGAGATCACCGGTTTGAATTGTGTTAGTTCCAGTGATGTGTGGTGATGTCGACAATCAGTGGCATGTTCAAGGGGTGGTTGGTGTGAGTCATACACACCCCTCCCCCTCCCCCTTTGGGCCCAGTATTCCTAAAAAAAAAGTACACGTAACCCCCACCCCATTCGAAAATAAAATACGATTTGATTTGATTACTAAGCCAGAGGTCCTGGGTTCGAATCTTGGCTTGGCCATGAGTGCTCTTTGTGTGTCTTTTCATCAATTTTATCGTATCATCTTCGCGATTAGCCAAAAGTGGCAGAAAAGCGAAGTAAAATACACCAAATCAAACAATCTATCAATCAATGATTTGATTTCATTTTTGTTACTTAGCATTGCTTTTTTGTCACATTTGGTTAATTGCAAAGATGATACGATAAAAGTAATGAAGGGACAAACACAAAGAACACCCCTGCCCAGGTTGGGGTTCGAACCCGGAACTCGTGGTGTCGTAGCATGCTGTGATAACCACTCCCCCATGGTTGGTTGATTTGTGTTTTAAGTCCACTTTATGCACATAAACAAAACACACTTCTTTGTAGTTTCTTCAATAATATTAATTTGGCTTCTTGAGTTCTTGGATACATTTTTCATTCCAAATTATTTTATTATTCACTGCAGAGTACAACACATAGGAACAAGAATGCACGCTCATCACAGTTTCGAATCCTGGCCTGGATTGTTAATATGAGGTCCCTTCAGCAATTTCATCATATCACTCATCCTCATTTTTGCAATAACCAAATGGGGTAGAAAAGCGAAGTAAAATAAACCAAACCAACAACAATATGAACACACGTTCTCTTGCCCAAATAAATACATCTGTATTTATGACTGTTAGAGGCCAAGAGATTAGTATATTTAAATATAACACTACTAAAACGAGAGTGAGAGAGCCTGAGAACATATCTGTAATTTAATCATTATATATTACATATTTCAAAAAAGAAAGCATAACATTATTGTCTGCACACAACACGTTCAAATTTCATAAATAATAAAACTACATCCCATATCATACATACATACATACATTGTACAACGTGTAAAAACTTGTGATGTAAATACAGAGAACATAAGTACTGCAGAAAATTCCCCTACACTTCCTACACTTACAATCCTTATGATTAGTTACAAGAATAAAAATGTGAAACACATGTATGCTAAGGAAAAAAACAACAACTAATTTTCATATATTTTTTCCATAGTTGTTGAAAAAAAAAAAAGCAAAGAACAAAAATAAGTTTGCAAACAATCTGTCAAGCAGAATTTTGGAGTTTTAATTGTAAATCATCAGTGTCTAGTGAGAAGGATGTGCCTGGATAGCCTGACACAGTATCTTGATGTCTGGTTGTGCAATTCAAACTTTCAAGCAGATTTGGCTCCAAATTTATCTATTATAGATTTCGAACAGGTATTTTATTTAAAAAAAAATGAAACAAAGACAAGTGTGCCAGTGACAAAATTAGCTTCATGTTTCTGTTGAGTGTTAAAGTTATGAAGTCTCAAACAATGTAGTCTGCTTTACACACCTGCAGCAAAAATGTCGTGGTTATTCTAGATATTTCTCTTCCAAGCTGATCGCATACCCCATTCAAGTCTTTCATGTACCCCTGGGGGTACACGTACCACAGTTTGAGAACCACTGTAGTAAAGTATTTACTATAGTTATCACCTCCACCAAATCTGTGTTAAGGGGGAGAGAAAATTTCCTTGCTATTTTCTGTCTCCACCTGAAAGACATATTTTAATGTAAATTATATGCTCAAAATTTAGGGCACGTATGGGGAAAAAAGGAAGACATCGGTAAGTGATGTGATGTGATGTCAAATGACACAACATAATAGAATATCTAGTACACCCAACTATTTGAAACTAAAAATAATGCAAACTAACTTTTTCAATGTCTCAATCTGTTGTTTGTACGCCTCTACATCTGGCAAGGAAATTGGTACATCTGAAAGAGATGGCTGATCATCAAATTTCTTCCTATAATATTCTGCATCCTCCTGGGCCTTCTTCAGATCAATCTTTGTCTGCGTAAGTTGGGCTTCCAGCTCACTGATTCGTGATTCAAACACAATGGCAGGGCCTTCTAAGCGTTTCTTGGCAGGGGATCCTTTCTTCTTTGTCTCCTTGGTTTCCTAAAATTCAAAGGAAACTTTACCCTGAAGTTCTTTCATAGGGAGAAAAAACAGTGGAACTCCGATTTTACAATCCCCAGTTTTACATTACATTACATTACATTGTACATTCGATCTTTAAGGTCACAACATAGCAAAATGCTATAAAATTTTTCTTCGATTTTATATTTTCCCACATTTTAAGTTTTTTTCAGATCTGTTCCCTTAAAAACATATAATTGAGGTTCCACTAAAGTTGTCCTGTAATATAAATGTTAACTATGGTCATGAGAACACTGTGGCACACTATCAAATGAACAACGCTAGTCAAACTTAAGGTCCTGACAATTATGAAACCTGACCAATGACTCTTTCTGATGCTACCTATAAATACTTGAGCCAATCTCCATGGCAGAATGGTCAGGACAGTGAACTACAATGCCAGGGGTCTTGGATTCAAGACTCAGCATTGGCATGAGTGTTCTTTTCGAGTGCCATTTCATCATAACTCATCTTCATTGTTGCAATTAGTCAAAAGTGGCAGAAAAGCAACACGAAATAACAAAAATCAAATATAAATATTCTAGCTTATTTTTGAAAATTTCCCATTGGGAAATTTAGTTACTTTACAGGCAGACAGTACACACACTTTTGCATAATTTCTTGTGTGTATATTTTTATGTGCCCCATGGAATACCCCCGATTCCAGAACAGAGTTAGACTGGTCTTTTTGAGTACTTCAGAACTGATACTTTCCAATATATAGGTTTTGGCATTTGGCAATATATTAGTTAACAGGAAAATAACCTAAGTAGAATACTAAGAATGGTTTGTTTGAGATTTTTTTGAAGGCCACTATCTGCACATACATATCAGGCTAATTGGGATTGAACCTTATGGTTTAAAGTACGATCCAAACCACTATGTGCCTTCCCCAGGTTATTGACCCTCAGACTCCTTGATTACAAGGCAACAGTGTCACTACTACACCATCAGGAAGGCCTCAAGAACATCTTGTTAAAACGTAATCATCATTCTTACAAAATAAAATAAATAACTCTGCAATATATCATGCAATGTCTTCTTACCCTGTGTTCATCACCATTTTCATCATCATCTTCATCTTCAGTCTCCAGATATTCAAAGACAGATTTCAAAAGTCCTGATTTCTGTTTCTCGTGCAAACCTTCATTTTCAGAGATAACTTCTTTAACTTTTCCCAAAAGATTAGCAAGTTCTTCCTACAAGTAGAAGACACGTGTGAATCAGTATTTAGTGTGCTCTAATTACATTAAACTGAATGACAACTATACATGAAATACAAATATAAAAACCTAGTTGGAAACTATCATCAGTAAAGTCAAAAAAGTTGTTACTGTATATGGAAATTATACAATTTAATAACATATTATTTGGGATAACTATCTAGAACCACTTGTTTAGTAGATTTCTAAATGATAAAAGAGTTCAAAACATTACACCTTTCCGAGAGAATTTAACATGCAATTTTTACTCTAACTACCATTAATAACTTAGTATATCAAACCAAAGTATAGTTTGTCAAACACAAACTTCTTGTGATCTTCATTTGTTCAAAAACCTTATTCACTATTGCAAAAACGAATTTTCCAGAAAAATAGTAAATTCCCTGACTTCCAGCATTTCCAGACCTCGATTCTTATGTATAGAATATGTACTCTAAATGGAAAATTATTAATACTAGGGTTGAGCCAATACTTTCCCGGCTTTTTGGTATTTTGCAGACTCTTCAAAAATGTTGTGCGACACTTTCACAGTAATTATCCTGGAAATTATGCAAAATTCGAAGTTTCTTTTAATTTTGCAACAACATAATTTTGTGATAACATGTAATTTAATATTCTGATGTAATGTTCAAATATTTTAACATCAGTGGTCCCAGGTTCGGATCCTAGCCTGGGCATGGGTGTTTGTGAGTGTCCTTTCATCAATTTCATTAATCCCTCATCCTCAACTTTACGATAAGCCAAAAGTGGCAGGAAAGGGAATTAAAATAAACCAAACCAATCTATCAATAAATTACTTTAAAGCAAAAATCAGGTAAATTGTTGCAGAGTGGAATACTTCCACACTAATAATCTCTAATTTGAACAACTTTTAATTATTACAATTTTCAAGCAGTGGTATCGGTGGGAATCTGTGAGAGTATACATATTGGTTCAAAGTGGTATCATCTTAGCCAAATCAGTAACATGAAATTCATTCATGTCGTCGGTCGGATGACAATGATGTAAAGCATTTTTTTTTCAAAATTGAGTTATTGACAACTCTGTGGTCATACGAGTGTCGCAGCACCTGATGAAGTGGCATAGCTCAAATCCAATTAATAATGAAGTTATGGATATCTTTTAATTTGTTAAAGGATTTGATACAACATAAGCAACGTATCTTAAGTCACGTCGTTATGTCAAAGTAAATCCTAAACTGTATCACAAGTTGGCATATCTCATTTTGTTTACAGTAGCCAAATGAAACAACAGGAGGAAATTTTCACATAAAAGAAAAATAAAGTAATGCAGAAATGTATATTTCAATGTTTACAAATCGGCGAAGTCACAATCTAACAATAGTGGCCCAGTCTGACAACCGATAATGTAAGCAAGAGATAAAATGAACATTGATACCTTTTGTTGAAGGAATGTCATATGTAACTCAGAAATAAAATGGACTTCATAAGTCTGAAATATCACAATTCAGCAATAGCGACACAGTTTTCCGAAGAAGGATCAAAGCTACGTACTAAATAAGCATTGTTTGTAAGCTTTATTAGGCAATATCTGATATTGTCAAAAAAATTCTCAAAGCTTTCAACGTGCCCCTGATCGTTTTGCGATCAGCCACCTTAGGAAGAAGATGGATGTCTTAGAACTCTGGGAAGATGGCTGAAGAAATATTGTTTCATCAATAGAACATGTGCTCGGAAAGAAAGATATGCAACCTGGGATATCTGAAAAAATTGCTGGCCTCCAGAAAGGAAGTGGAACTAAGGTACTGTTATGGAAACCGTTCATGAAGAACCTGCTGTATCATCTGATGAAGATATACCTCTGTCTCGGCAGCTGTACAAATGGAAGATATATCATCCTCTACGCAAGTGACATATTGACAGTCCATTATTTGAAGATGTCAGTGATCAGGATGATCCCGTTTATGTGCCAGGAAAATCGCAACATTGTGGATCAAGATGATGTAAGGATGCAGTCTTCTCCTCATATTCCAAGTGCCACATCCTGCTTTGCAGGGATCAGTGTACATATAGTGACTGCATATTTCACAACAAACAGGAGCTTATTGAGGTAAAGTGCCAAAGACCAATTCTATAATACCTGATATCATTGCCATTACTACAGACCACATTGTAAGAAATCCTGAAAATTTTGATGTCGACTGTTCACCAAAAGAAGGCACCACTACGATTTCTCGAAAAGAAGAGAAGAAAAACTGAGTAAGAAGTTACGTAATGAAGGCTATGAATACAAAAGTTCAGCTACAGTTGTGTTGGTCGAAACAAGAACAGGATTGTAGTGACCACATTGAAGTGTGTAATATTAACAGCCGAGAATATAACAAATTGTGCTGAGATTTTTTTGGCCTCATGGTGCTGTTTCTTGATAGAGCGTGTGTTGCTGCAGCTATAAATCTTCGGGTATAAGAAGGCTAGAGAGCTAGTTAATTAGCTGAGAGTTTTGGAGCTAAACGAGAGAGAGAGACTGCCTACAGTGTCATCTCCAGATCGCTACAGCAAGTTGCAGATATCCTTGTCCCATCTCAGCTCGTACCCATCATTTAACTGGCACAAAGAAATCATCCTTTGTGTACACAATGCAGTTGGAAGATTTTTTAGATTTTAAGGCACTTGCTGAAGATCTGAGGCTTTTCCAGCTTAATAAGACTGATTGATTGATTTGCTTTATTTGACTTTGCATTTGTGTCACTTTTGGCTAATTGTGAAGATGGGGATGAATGATGGTATCTTTATTTGGAAAGATATTTGTGAACAAGAAACAAGCCAAACACTATCTACATGAAAACACGTTTACTGCAAGAGGATCCCACAAAAATCGTAGTTAAGAGATATAATCCTAAGAAAATAGTTGCAAGAATGCCACCTCCATTGAACAAAGAACCTGTGAAAATATCGCACGAAGTGTGTGGAGTTATTGTCAGTGTGTGCTGGTCCTTTTCCCATGATTCGACAGTGATTGGAAAGGAAAAAAAAAAAGCAAATTGGAACCACTGGATTGATCTGTCATTGAACAATGTTTCTGGTCACTTTTCCACAAAAAGGGTGGAATAGTGCTAATGTAGACAAATTATCTCTCAATACTGTAGTATTGTCATGTAGTAATTTTGCACTTTTTGTTTATTAATTGTACTTAGTAATGAAAAGTTTTGTAAGTTGTCTACTGTATTTAAAACATGTACCTAAATCTAAAGAACTTCAAATTCAATATAACCATTCACTTTGAAAAGGAAAGAAAACAAATAAGCTTCACAGAAAATAATACTATAAATAATATGTCCATGATTTTGTTTACATTTTGGTTTAAAAAAAGGATTTGTCAAATCGTGCAGCTGCAACTTGATATTAATTTGTATGGCGTATGTCAAATATATTTCTGACAGATCAATAATTACGACATGACATACCAACGTATCAACAAATTATAAAATTTCAAGCACATAAAGCAGCATCTGTAACATTCAACCACACTATTTTATTGCAGAAACGTAAGTAAATTTTGTGACAAAATAAAATTTCTTAGGGGCAAATAATATTCTCAACTATCTACCAAAATGTGTTCGAAAAAGTCTTTTCAGTAAAATTTGCTGACAATTCTTATTCTTACTTTGTTACATACTTTTTCTTGTATGCACGTATTACTTTAATTGTAGAATTATTTCTATTTTAGTTTACAGTTCTTACAAGTACATAAACACAATTTTCATTCTTGTTTGATCAAACAAGAAAAAAATGCCTGATAAAGGGAGCGTGTGTTCTCTTAACATTACACTGAAAATTGTGCATGTGCTTGTAAGAACCATAAGCTACAAGGGAATAATTAGCTACATACACAGAAAAGGAAAGGAAAAGGAAAGGAAAGGAAAGGAAAGGAAAAGGAAAGGAAAGAAAAGGAAAAGGAAAGGAAAGGAAAAGGAAAGGAAAAGGAAAGGAAAATGAAAGGAAAAGGAAAGGAAAAGGAAAAGGAAAGGAAAAGGAAAGGAAAAGGAAAGGAAAAGGAAAGGAAAATTAAAATAAAACCATAAAAATAAGGGAAAAGAAAAGAAAAAGGAAAAAAAAGGAAAAGAAAAACATACTACTGCACAAAAATCCAGGTACTACTCACCCTGCAGTACTGAGATTCCTTCTCCAGTTGCTCAATGTACTCCTCCTGCCGTTCAATGAACGCCATCAACTCAGGTGAAGGCTGGGCTCCTTCAGCCTTTGAAGAGCTGTCCACTCCTTCGTTGGATGCTGCCAAATTGGACGGATCATATTTTGGAGAAAGCCGTGTCGGAGAGGCAGACCAATTAGGGAATAGATTCCTCCTAAGGCCATAGCGTGGTGTTTTATATGGACTAGAGATAAGTCTTGATCTCTCACTTAAGACTGCTGAAACATCAGTTTCCTCGCCACTATCATCTGCTCTACTCACGTGTACCTAAAAAGCAGGAAATTGTCTTTCATACACAATATACAGAAAAGTTGTGATACTCTAGTCTGTAGACATGTGAGTGATCCAATGTTGGATAGCCTTGTCCTGCAAAAAACAGCTCTGAGGTTTACCCTGATTATTAAATGGGTGCCCGAGAGCAAAACTGGAGGGTAAAGGTGGCCGAAGCATGGTGCTGAGCACAACACATCCAATTAAAATTAAACAAAAAAAAGCCTCCACATCCCTCTACTTGCCTTATGTCATGGTGTCACAAGCAACATACAACAACATTCACCCACCATTGAATAGTTACAAAAAATAACACAAGTAACGCAAAATATTTATGGTAACTACTTATTAATCACAAATATTCTTACATAGTACTCTCTGTATCTGTGGGCGATAAGTTCAAAGAACCACTGTGGGTACCCAAATCAACAAATAGTAGTGAACCTTTTTGTGAGCTCAGAGGTGTCAATGAACATTTGTCACCTTGTATGTCACCGTTGATTCATGAACCAACCAAGGAAGGAGCACTACCATGAAATTAGGTTTAGCAATGCTGAATTGAACAGATGCAATGACTTAGCAATACGAGGCTTTTAAGTTTCTGGAATGTGTGTGCTTTTCTCAGAAAGGGACATTGTGTGTTGACTGACTGAAGGATGGTTTATGACTCGAGGGTATCTCAACAAATATGACATCATACCCCTACCTCATTTGGAGTTTGAAAGTCTTAACTCTATTCTTTCATTGCATGGGCTGTTTCTTTTATACCTAAGTTTCAAAAATTATGAACAATAAAGATATTCTTGAATTTTTCTTAAAAATTATGAGAAACATTTCACGGCTTCTTAAGGCTTTAATATAATAACCATACTATAAAGGCACACTCAGGATCAAGATATGGCTCTGCATAAGCATTGCACCTTACCCCACCATGGTTATCCTACAGGTACCCATTCATGTAAGGCAGCTGGGCAAGTACCGGATCCACACATGCAAGAACGTTAAAAAAAAAAAAAAAAATCCACCAGAGTCACTATTCCTGAGAATTGAAGTGTTCTTTGCGAGTGTCCTCTCATCAATTTCATCATATCATCACTCATCCTCATCTTTGCATTTAGCCAAAGTGGCACGAAAGTGAAGTAAAATAAACCAAATCAATCAATTCTGCATGGCACACACCTTACTGATGAACAGCTCACGTAACAGAAAAATACCCCAAAAAAATGTATCTAACATTGTCAATGCTTCTTGCGTAAAGCTGAGAAATAAGTGAGAATACCAATTAACATGTTCTGCATCAATAAAACAGATTCAAGAAACTGGAAATTCCACATGTTTTATGGATCAACAGGAATCATTTCGCAAACAAATCATAATACATTCACAAGCCAATAAATTGTAATTCATCAATTAAAAACATCTAACCACCTCCTGGTGTAACTTTCCTCTGATGCTTAAGAAAAGTAGCTCTGGAGATCACTCCGCTCCCTATCAAGCACATCTGAAGATAATTCTTATATACTAAGGTCGAGAAAGTACAGATTCTTCCAAACACTACTCATGCATATTTTTACAATGGTTCTAAATTCAAATTGTGAAAAATCTGACATTTGTGACAACAAACATTAAAATCTTTTCCCCTCCATGTCACCTTTATTTACCTGAGGTAGCTTGCGCTGAGGACTAGACTGAGGTGAGTAAGAGTCTGCAAGGAGATATCGAAGTCTTGCAACTGCCTCCCTATAGGCAATATCTGTGTAATCTGGCGACTTCTTTTTAAACGTGTCCATCTTTTGAAAGCCATTGGATCTCCTGAAAGTAAAATTTAAACCAATGAAAAAAGACTTCCGGTATTGTAGTTTAAACCAGAGCTGGGACTGGAAGGGTACATAGTCCATGAGCAAGGACCTCAAATTTAGGCAATAGGTACTACTCGGGGGGGGGGGGGGGGGTTCTCATATGATTTTTTTTTCCCTAGGTGTGTATGCCTGGAACTGGAAAATGTGTGATAGCATCTCACAACTCTCTGCTTTTTATATAATATTATTGAATTAGTAACCATAGCAGAAAAATAATGATTTTTCATATTTTTTTTATAAATAGCACATATATTCATTCACAATATTTCAATAAATAAATTTAATTACTTATTAAATTCAATATTATTTTATAATTATAATTATTAAGTGTAATAATATTAATATAATCCTTATTATAATGATAAAACTTTATTATATTGCTTATATACTGACATACCATAGATTAAATGCATAAGTATTACTTACAATTTTCAATAATAATGGTGACTAATCTTAAATATGCATGTATGTTATAATTTAACATAAACAAAATTTTATTATTTACATTCATCATCACCTCCTTGTGAATAGGTGTCATCACTCATTGAGTTACACATTTGGGTAGTCTGCACTTACGCATATCAGTGTATCTGATGCTATTTAGACAGAAGTGCAGTTTGTAGTTTCTAATGGATTGGTTTGTTGATTGATTTGGTGTTTCAAGTTCACTTTATGCACAGTAAGGCTAATTGGGACTGGACATACATTTTAAAGTGGGATACAAACCACTATGTGCCTCTACCGGGTATCGAACCTGGGACTCCTGGATTACAAGGCGATGATGATACCACTGGTCATAGGGGAGGCAGTTTCTAATGTAGTTGCAAGATAGTAGATCTAACACAGTTTGAGGTGCTGGCTGCCACTCCATCCAGACCATTACCAACTCCTTTTCTCCATCGTGTCTTTTTCAATGTCCACCTTCTCCCACTTGGACTAGATGTACATGGAACATTCAGAAGACCTCTCTTGCTTATAGCGGCTTGATAATCACATTAAGCATGTTTCTTGAGACAATTCCTCAAAGGTGCAAGTTGATAAATGTCTATCTCACTCTTCTTTGCACAATATAGACAATATGCCATGCTTATTCACACAATGTACGGAAGATTTTGCAGCACACAGTAAGCACGAGAACTACAATTTGCCCATTACATTTTCATTGAGATCCCATTCATCTCAAGAGGCTGCGAAAATATTTCCTGTGTATGACTGTTGGCAGGAAGTATTTTCAATGCACTTACTTTTCCTTTTCCTGCAAATGCGTATGAAGACTTAACATATCTCGACAAACCATTTTAATAAGAAATGAGGCTATTTTCCTAATGTCAAGGACCATCATGGGTATTTTTCAAAAACAATTTAACCGTGATTCTTTTATGGAATCTCAAACACATAATACAAACATCTGTGTCTCTGAGCCTCTCGTTACCGCTTCATAACCCTCATTAGCAGAGGCAGTGTTCACCAACAAATTACCATCTCTTCATCTTTACTTTTGAGATTGAGCACTTTATGACTCCCCTCAGATGTGATTTTGCATCATTTATCTCCATAGTTCGCGAAGTGCTGTATTCAAACGTTTTACAAAATTCTCTGGTTTCCTACATTTGTTAACAAGAAATTCAATTAGAGTTGTTTTATTCATTACGTGACTTAGAAATTTTCTTCACTTTCTGACAATCTGGGATAATAAAATGCTCTGTGACTGATGCCCAAGTTCTTCCCACGTGATTGTCCTTTCGGTGTTCTTTATAGATGTCTCATTGTATGTATCAAACAGACATCAATTCTTGGACTCCTATTTCCTTCCTCAAAGCAATGGAAAGAGCTGATAGACCTCACCAAATTTTGACTCCTCTTCTTTTACTCTCTGAATAGGAGCCATACCACCAATCACCGTGAATGAATTTCCAGATATTTTCACACGGGGATAACATTTTTCTTTAAGTACGTCTCTAAAGCCCATGATAATGGTTCTAAGAGAAAGTCCATTTGAAGATTCCGATTCTGTGCTTCACAATAATTCAACCAAAGAGTGCCTATCTGATAATTGACCTGTCATTACTATCCACTGCCTTCTTCTTGGATCAACAGAGGATCAGCAAGAACTAGACGAAAACCATGTTTATGCAACTGAGAGAAGATTCATAGAACTGATAAAGTAGAGTATGGATTAGTACAGGTAACAGAAAGACCCTCAGTCGCTTGAACCAATGTTCACATGATGTGCGTCATTATAGAGCAATGTGTGCATCAATAGAGCAGCTCAGAAACAGACAGCAGTAACTCACTCCTAGTATGGTGTATGATCTCGAATGGCCAACATCGCTGCACATCTGTGGGGCATGGACTCGATGAGGTGATCGAAGAGAGCTATCTTCACTTGGGGGTAATTTCAGCTCTGGAAGAGTTGAGGGAGGTACCATCCTATCTACAATATGTGTGCTAAGTGCATCCCAGACATTCTCTATATGGGATTTAAGTCCAGTAATCATGCTGGCCCTCGTCCTCTTGCATGTTCTGCTCACAGAACTTTGTGAGAATGAGCATTATCGCCTATGAAAAGGAAATGATCACCTACTACACCTGTGCACGGCATGGCAAGAGGACTGACGTTCTCATCCCCATATCTAATGGCCATCAAACTGTCATTTTGGATGACGTGGAAGTCCGTACGTCCCACAATTTTGATTCCAGCCCACACAGTCAGTCCACCACCTCCATTTTAGAATGTTTATTGCACAAAATCAGGGTTATGGCATGTTCCACATATCCTCCAGATTAGGCACGTCTATTGTAAGACTGGAGGCTGAACCGCAACTCATCGGAGAACACCGCTCAACCCCATTCATTGTGGCCCCAGATGACTGCTGCACCCTATTGCTCTGAGAATGGCATGTTGTAGTTTTGTTGCATTCTGTCATCTTTTCCAATCGGTTGTTAACAAGAGGTATATGTTGTATCCTGGTGTTGTTGCTCGTGGATGGGCTTGACCTTGCCTTCGTCGAAAGGTCTTGCCAAATATACAGGCGAGAAATGGCACTGAGACACTTCAAGGGTTACAGATCTCTCTCGCTGTCTGTCAGCTTCCATCCTTCCTATGGCTCTCCATGCCATTAATCCAGGTAAATTGCACTTTAGAGGCATTGTACCACTTGCCCATGTTCCTCAATGAACTCTTACACTGTCCTTGGACTGCTACTGCCATTCTCACAGCTGCGCACTTCAGTTGTCAATTCAGATATATCGGCATTAATGATGGGCAAATAGCCAATTGAATCCAGTAATGGTGTTAAATCCCATCCAACTTGTCAATTAAATTATTAAAACATGCACATATTTTAATTCGTGTAATTATTGTAATCTCAATTATTATTAATTTAGATCAGAATTACTGTAATTGTCATTTCTAATAATAAAAGTCAAAATATTAAAAAATTATCAAGGTATCTGTGGAGTGGAGTGATAACATACAGAAGGCAACGAGTTATGATGACATGCTGTCACATATTTTCCATCTCTAGGAATCCCAACCTTGCCAAAAAATCATGTTAGAACCCATCCCCCGAGTGGTCCGACAACTTGCCTGGCTCAAGGCCTAACAGGACTAGAGTTTTGAATAAAGTATAAAAATATTTAAAACTGACGACAAATGTCCAGTGCAAAGTGCATAATAGTACAAGGCACATGTAATTATAAACAGAATTAAAACTCCTGGTTGGTTGTCTTCAGTGTGACTAGCAACATCATAAGTAGGTACTGACCAGTGGTGTATTCTGAAAAACTGACCTGGTTTACCGCAACAATTGTTATTGTATATTTTTATTATACCCCATCTAAATTAAATTAATTTATGTAATAAAAAGACACTAATGCAGGCATGCAATTAAGACAAAAACAAAAGTCTGACACCTTCAAGTTTTCTGGCAATTTCTATATTTTTTCTCAAATTTCCCTTCATGTAGCAACATTGCCTCTGCCACAGAAAGCTTGTTTGAATAGTTTGCATAAAATATAAGGAGCAATGTATAAAAATATATGAAACTGGTGCTAAACACTGTAACATGGGACAATATGTAACTGGTTTGACAACCATAAAATTTACAACTCTTCCTTGAAGTAAATAGATTGTCCATTAATCTGTGTTTATAACTAGGTACGAGGTTTTAATGTACAAAAACTGCATATTTATACTTTTAGTGTACAAAACCATCGCATACATATTGGGTTTATATTAAAAAATGATTACAAAATGGTAGGTAAACTGATATGCCTACATCAACTTGTACTGATAGAGCAGTCCCTACTCAAACAAAGATTAGATTTTCACCTATTTTTTTGATCGATTTAAGTTTAATTAAATCTCAGATAATATACAGGGTGTTTCTAAAGGTCGTTTACAACGCTTGGGAGGTGATTCCTCACACGAAAACAAGCAAAAAGTGTGAGTTCCATTTTTACGACTGAGGCTTCGTTTCCGAGATAGGAGCCTCGCAAAAGGTGACAAATTGAACGTCACACCTAACTGGGACGAATACTATCACAGATAGAGAGGCGGTTCCAAGGGAATCATAAAGGAATCGTATGTGCTCAGTCCGGATGTCACTATGAAAAGTTCACTGCACGCATGCGCAATGGAGTCCTCAAAGGAATTGGGGATTTCCAGCAAGTACAATGCACGGAAAGGGTATGTAACGCAGCAAGAAGGACCGTGACAATGAGAAATGCGTTAAATACAACACATCCCGATCTCAAGTATCAAAACATGAGCACGGAACACAAAATCCGAAAAGTTGAGCACGGTTGCATACCCCAGTTCCACGCGAGGAATGAACGAATCATGTCGTGAGGCATACGAGAGACACATTACTCCACCAGGAGGAGGGAAAGAAAAACACAATATCAGATCATTGCGACAACATGTATTTTTACACGCGACAACTACGTAATATGACCCCCCCCCCCCCCGACACACACCCACAACAAACAACAAATGCTACAATGTCTTACTCACAGACAGTGCGTGTCACTGTACACCAACTGAAGATGTCACTTTCAACACACAAAGGGTGTTGGGAGCAATACCAAGAGTGTTTGCATGCGATCACTGTGACGTTAAAGAGACCAGTTTTGGAAGCGCTGGCTCTCGTAGTCTACGTTTGACCTTCATGACTGCTGTACGCGCGAGAGGAGCTCGAAGGGTTGGTTCTCTCCGGCAGTCGTCCCAGTCCTGTTGCAGATGCTGGGATATGCTCAGCAGTTCGCTCTAGGTTGTCATACACATTGAAGAGTACTAGTATGTTGTATTGAAAGAAGTTGACGTGGTGGTGTGGGCAAGTCAAGTATCGCAACAATTGGTCTGTGGTGTTCGTACGGTGATACGGCCAATTTGTGCAGTGTGTCAGTGTTAAACAAAAACTATACTTTGCAGTTCCAGCTTCCTATTACACAGATGGCTGTGTATACGACCCAGCAGGTAGCAGACATGCATCTCATGTATGGGGAGGCACGTGGTAATAGCCGTGAGGCAAGGCGTCTTTATGGAGAACGCTTTCCACATAGACGTTTACCGTCTCACGCCTTCTTTCCGGTAGTGGACAGTCGACTGCGTGAAACAGGGTCAGTGTTACCACCGCGGCAAGAAGTTGGAAGACCCCGAAGTGTACTCACACATCAGTTTGCAGAAGATGTGTTAACAGCGGTCGCAGAACATCCTGGCACCAGTACGACGTGCTCGCTCGGGCACGAAACACGTCTCATGTGAATGTTTGGCGATTGTTATCAGAGGAAGGAATGCACCCTTTTAAACTGCAGAAAGTACAAGAACTGTTACCTCGTGACTTTCGCCCTCGTATGGAGTTTTGCCAATAGTTGTTGTATCAGCTGGACACAAGCCCTCACTTCGGGGCAAAGGTATTGTGGACAGATGAAGCCATTTTCACCAGGATGGATGTCTTCAATAGTAGAAACAGTCATGTCTGGGACTTTGACAACCCACATGCACTTTTTGTGGCCCATCACCAGCACAGGTTTTCAGTGAATGTGTGGTGCGGGATAGTACATGATCATTTAATTGGACCATACATTCTCCCTTTTCGCCTGAATGGTCGCACGTATGATGCATTTCTTAGTGAGATTCTGCCTGAACTGTTGGAGACCGTACCTTTGGCACTGCGGCAAGAAATGTGGTACCAACACGATGGGGCACCAGCTCATTTCGATTGTAATGTACATTTCCTGCATGACGTGTTTCGCTATAGGTTCATTGGTAGGGATGATCCTGTGCCTTGGCCGCCAGATCTCAACCCTCTCGATATTTTCTTCTGGGGAGAAAGGAAAACCCTCGTATACGACACACCTGTCACATCAGCTGAGGACCTCGTTGCTCGCATCAACTTCGCCGCCACGACGGTAGCAGATACACCTGGCTTGTTTGCTCGTCCTCGACAATCCTTGATTCGTCGCTGTAATCTCTGCGTAGAAGTGAAAGGTAGACATTTTTAAAACCGTTTGTGATTATCGCCCTCGGCAAATCCCAGTGAGAACACTTGGTATTGCTCCCCACCCCCTTTGTGTGGAGAAAGTTACATCTTCAGTGGGTGTACAGTGACACGCCCTGACTGTGAGTAAGACATTGTAGCCTTTGTTGTGTGTGTGTGGGGGGGGGGGATATTACGTAGTTGTCGCGTGTAAAAATACATGTTGTCGCAATCATCTGATATTGTGTTTTTCTTTCCCTCCTCCTGGTGGAGTAATGTGTCTCTCGTATGCCTCACGACATGATTCGTTCATTCCTCGCGTGTAACTGGGGTATGCAACCGTGCTCAACTTTTCGGATTTTGTGTTCCGTGCTCATGTTTTGATACTTGAGATCGGGATGTGTTGTATTTAACGCATTTCTCATTGTCACGGTCCTTCTTGCTGCGTTACATACCCTTTCCATGCATTGTACTTGCTGGAAATCCCCAATTCCTTTGAGGACTCCATTGCGCATGCGTGCAGTGAACTTTTCATAGTGACATCCGGACTGAGCACATACGATTCCTTTATGATTCCCTTGGAACCGCCTCTCTATCTGTGATAGTATTCGTCACAGTTAGATGTGACGTTAAATTTGTCACCTTTTGCGAGGCTCCTATCTCGGAAACGAAGCCTCAGTCGTAAAAATGGAACTCACACTTTTTGCTTGTTTTCGTGTGAGGAATCACCTCCCAAGCGTTGTAAACGATCTTTAGAAACACCCTGTATATATATATTATTTTAGGCAGGATATCAACACAAAATGACACCAAATGTGGTATACATTTGTTTATGGAATGAATAAACTAAAAAAAATCTGTTCTTCTGTAAATTGACTTCATGATTAATTAGACAATCAAGAAAAAGTACTGATTGCAGTCAGAATCACAAGGCTGGCAGGGGATGCCTGCCCTTCTACCCCCTCCCCTTCTCAAACAGGTGAAACTAGATAAATGTATATTATTTTAACCTTCACCAAGGCTATAGGTGTGAAGTGTGAGTGACCCTTAACTTACACCCCCTTTTTGCTGGTGACGTATTCAAATACGAGAATACCTCCTACTACAAGAAGAATGCGCAATATGGCATTGGACAATTAGTCACCCAAATTAACACTTACTTTCTAACGCCATGTTTACTTTTAATATTTACCTGCACTTGTCAAGGCCATTATCGGTTCGCAATAGCTTCCAAGTAAATACATGGAAAGGCATGGTCTTGAACAAAGCAATTAAACTGCGCCATAAGTAATTTTTATTTCGCCATAAAATACATTATCTGTGGAAACAAACTGGTCAAAATTGCACTATAATGCCAAACTGCAATCAAATGTATTGCATAATAAAGTAATAGTATAATTATATTCTTTGATTTTTTTTATTCATTGCGAATTTGACTTGGAATTTTTATTTTGTTACAAAATATAGGAGAAAAATCGTAATTATAGCCAGTGTGACATTTGAGGAAATCAAATGGAAAAATCTAGCAGTAGTTTATTCTGGATCAGGTTATTATTCAGAAAACATTTACTATCAGAGATGGGGGAATTTCCTCACACAACTACTAAAAGGCTCCCTTTAAAACATGCCTGATTACATTGATAACCGATCTCGATGGACTAGCTTTCCCCCCGCCCCCCTCCCAAAAAAAACCTGGCATAGGAGAGGAGCCTGTTTCGATTTCCGAGTAAGGTATGTTTATGTTAATCCCAGTACTAGTACTCAATGGACTTCCCAGGATATTCGAACGGGAGAAAGATTACGTGTACTTTATTTTAGTAGTCAGTTCTCATTTTGACATATTTCCTGCGTTTGATATTTTTTAGGAATACTGAGCCAAAGGGGCTTACGACCCACACCACCTTTTTGGGCACGCCACTATGCTCATACATTCACAATCTCGGCCACTTGTGGTAGTGATGTGACCAGCATCACCTTGGGTTCGAATCCCGGCCTGAGCATGGGTGTCATTCGTAAGTGCACTTTCGACAGGTTCATCATTCAACCATCCTCATCGTCGCGATTATCCAAAAGTGGCAAAAATCGACGTAGAATAGCCTAAACCCATTATTTATAATTACTACAGGGACAGGGCATACACACCAACTCATACGCATAAAACTTGTTCTATGTGGCACCAACAAATCGTCTTATATTAAATTCTTTCACACGCCACCAACAAGATTTGCAATTTGAGAAAAATATCGATAGCATCCAAGTTGTTATTCTGCATGTAAATCTGCAAACAAACCCACGAATCATAGCTGAAGCTACAGTAGTTACCAAGTAGGTCACGCCTTATTAGGAGCATGGTTTGGGTACTTGCCATAAACAACCCTTTTCTGAAAATGTCGGTCAGGCTGTTTCTTTCCTATACTATACTTTTAACAGCTACGAAATCCAACACAAGGCCATTATTGTGGCACACACACACACTATATAAGGTTTTAACGTCTCGCTACACCAAGGGAAATACTGTTGCATACGTGAGTATACGCACAAGTTTATAGTTAAGGGTCTTACGGTTTTGCCATGGTAGGTTCTGGGCTCGTTTTGGCATGGATATTTTTGAGCGAACTTTCACCAAATTGTCATTCATCCTCATCTTCGCGATTAGCAAATGTGGCAGGAAAGCGACGTAAAATACAAACACAATATGGTTACGGGTATACATTTAACAAAGAACGAATTTATATCAATAAATGAAAAATGTTGTAACTACTATTTTATACTTCTACATATACTCTATTACGGGAATCTCAGGAGCAAGGTCGCACAGAAGGATAAAAAGGAGGTGGGCGGAGCGAAGTAGTGCGTGCTGATACAAACAGCTGGTAGCTGCAGTCGCTCCCCCTCCACGCAATTCTGTTCGCTCGCACATGTTCATTGATCGAGCCCTCTCAGAGGCACTACTTGCACAGACTTGCTTTCGATCATTTGCTCCAGAGATTCCCGGAATAGTTTTCTCTCTCTCTCTGATATTTAATCGAAATTAAGTGCTTCAGCACATAGGCTGTGTGAAGAAATATCTTGTTCATTCTCTCTCCCAAGGCTGGGCAAACCGCCGTACCGCTCTTTTATGCACTTGTTGACTGCAGAGCGAGCAGCGGTACTGTAGCGTTGGAAGAGGGGCGGAAAGGAGGGAGTGAGCAAGGCAGGAGGCTTCGACGGTCGCATAAGTGTTGAACTTCTAGTCTTCAATTCTTATAATTGCTGTGTGGCATTGGGTGCGTTCCGAAAGTCATAACGAAACGAATGAATCAAACGAAAGTAACTGGGCTCGTGCACCTGGTGAAACCCATTATTTTAACCACTTATGGGAGACGAAAGCGCAGGCGCATCGTTTTGTCTATAGAAATTTTCCGCATGGCGTCCAGCGGAAGGCATTTCCTTCTGGCAGAAATAAACTCTACTGCGGACACTGTTACTCATTTTAATCACATTGTAAGAACAGTTGAGGCACACTCATCTTGAGCATGTTGCTTCATATCGCTCTCTGTTAAAATTATAATACCTACAATTCGAACTAGTGCAGTTTGAAGCCATCATGCACGCACGTTCTCTGCAGGCAGCAGACTATTCTCACCGAACAAACCAGCCTCCTGGACCGTGCGTTTGGTGAATCTCGTTCTTGCACGAGACGCATGGAAAGCGACTTTTGGGACAGCATAATGAATCTCACGAAACTCTTTTGGGACGGCCAGTTACCATAACTCTAACGTGTTAAACTCGTGCGACTTTCGGAACGGGCCCATTGTATTCATGGATGAAGAAATAGGTGGCGGTTAGAGGGTGCCCTCCCCGCACATTTTTTTTTTTTAAATAAATATTTTAAACCTCTTAACGCAAGTGGCTTCCCAGTCCTGCTCTGCTGCTGATTAGCCCATGCGAACTGAATTTGCCAATTAGATAGCTGAGCACTCAATTCACGATCAAGAATCTGAAGGCCCGGGGTTCGAGACCGGGCACGGGAATTTCTCTTTTCACCTTTGTTACTCTACTGTACCTGTTAAATCTAAGTAGTCTCCGTATAACAACCTCGCTTGTAGTTGTAGTATACATAGTACACAATCTCAATTTTCCGGTGGTAATGAACATGTGCACTTGTATTAATGTACTTTTATTGCTCAGGTAGAACATGAATTCCAAAATGATGGTAGCTATACTGTTGCTGATATGTTTGGCAGTTGTCGCAAGAGCACACCTTCCTTGCCGTCTTTGCTCCAACCAATCGAATCAATTCTCCAAGGACTGGTGCTGTAACAGGCTTCAAAAATGCTGTGGACCGCTTACGTCTTGCTGTTGAGGTAATTCAGTTTTATTTATTTTCTCAACATGGTGACAAACTTCAGGAAAATCCAGTGCATCAAACTGTACTCGAAATATTTAGGCGGTTAGAGTTGTTTCTCTGAGCAAGGCCAAACAGCCAGTCTACAGATGCTGTAAAGTGGTGGTAAGAAAGAAAGCTATAGATGCTGACTTAACTTAATGCCAACTACTGAAGTGATTGGAATATTCATTCAACAAAACTAGCTTTAAAGATCTACAAGCAGTTTGACCAGAAACGTTCCGGCGTTGTCATGTATTGCCCCCCCTCCAAAAAAAAAACCTTCGTTTTCTAACGTTGATATTCAAGAATATGCAACTCTGAAATACAGCACTCCCATTGTGGGAAGAGAAGTAATTTGTTTAAGCTAGATAGTCATGGAACAATCATATTCAAAGATATGTGTGCGCAAATTATCATCACTATATTCCTTCACTTTCCTGGTACAGTGATGGACTATTCTCCGTTGTATGGATCCCACTGACTACCAATACGATTGTTACAACCCAGAATTATCCGCGACTGCAAATCCTATGGGACTGCACGTGATAGTTGTGTGGTGAGGATATTAGGGAGGGTAGCCTCTACTTCAATGACAAGTTTTATTCAATTTTTGAATAGCACAACAATATGAATAAATATGATAAGCGAGAATTTGGCTACACGCAATCTTTGAACTTGCCTGTACACTGCTGTATTAAATAGTTTAGAGGAGTTCGCTAACTTATAGAACGGAAAACCAAATGAAGCTTAAGAAAATTACGTTATCTTAATAATAATATATGTAGCTACATATAATTGTTTAACAGATTGTTTTTATTTCACAGGCCTGGATGATTCGGAACCAAAACTACAATCTGTGTGATGGACGGACATTTGTTACAATTTTCTTTTATAATAAAGCAATTTTTTTACATAAACTATATATAATGCATCGTATTTTGAAATGGCCATTCCTTTATACTTGTATTCTTAAGTAACATCAGTATTAACAGCATTTCCTCCTGCACGAAAAATTGACGAAATAATTAACTGCTGGATGACGTTGATATGATACTTTCAACTGGAGAAATACGGAAACAATAAAAGTAATTTGTTACTGCAACAGCGGGCAATGATCCAGCGCAGCGTCTCCAATTATACAGGGTGAGTCATAAGTCTCCATACAAATGGTGAAAACAGTGACTAATGTTTATTTTTCCTTTTCAAGCAGGTGAACCAATGAAAAAGAGATGCCACTAAAGAAGGAAGAACGGATTGACATCATTCTGTTGGCTGGGAGTGGCACCACCCGTCATGTAGCACGTACATTCAATGCAACCCACAGAACGCAGATAACCCATGACACCGTGGTCAAACTTATCAAGAAATTCAGAAGGACAGGTTCCGTCGCCGACGAAAGCAGGCCTGGAAGACCAAATGTACGTGCTACCATTCCCAGCCAAAGGAATGATGTCCATCAGTTCTTCCTTCTTTAGTGGCATCTCTTTTTCATTGGTTCACGTGCCTGAAAAGGAAAAATAAACATTCGTCACCGTTTTCACCATTTGTATGGAGACTTATGACTCACCCTGTAGATTGACAGTATCAATTTTTCTACAAGTTGGTATTTTTTTCAATTGTTTACGAATTACCACCCGAGTCGTGGATTTATACAGAACTACGCAAATAATATATTTACGCTGAAAATGGCTCGTGTTGTCAAACAAAGCAAAATAAGTGACAAAATCTACCAGAATTATTATGCGCCACATTGCTCATAAAGCAAGCACACACACACACAAAGAGAGACAGAGAGAGAGAGAGAGACAGAGAGAGAGAGAGAGAGAGAGAGAGAGAGTGAGAGTGAGAGAGACAGATAGACAGACAGACAGAGAGAGTGAGTGAGTGAGTGAGTGTGTGTGTTAGTTCCCAAACATTCCAAAATTCTTTGAATTTTCCAGTTTGCAGATACTATTAAATAACTATCCAGACAACGTTATGACGATTCAACATAATAAACAGAAGCGCCGTCTTAAAAGAATTAGGGTTCGAATCCCGGCCTCGGCATGGATGTTGGTGAGTGTCCATTTATCAATTTCATCATATCACTACTCATCCCCATCTTCGCAAATTAGCCAAAAGTGGCACAAAAGCGAAGTAAAATAAGGCAAATCAATCAATTGCAAAAATTAGGGAGGGGCAAGATTGACATGAAATATATTTAATACATTTAATGTATACACCTCTTGAGTTTCACGAAGTGAAGTCTGATCATCCGAAGGTTAGCACCTACGCTAAATAATATTTTTTAATTTTTTTTTATAGTTAGAGGAAACATTTAAATGAGTTTTCAGGCCAACCCTCGCAAATAATGTCCTCCCCGAATTTTCTAGTTCTCAAATCGAGTTAAGTCCACTTTATGCACAACTAGGCTATTCTGGACTGAATCTACAGTTTAAAGTAGGATACGATCTACTATGTGCCTTCCGGGTATCGAACACAAGACTTATCACGTTGAATACATATATATATATATCATGTATTTGTGTGCGCGCGCGCCCGCGTCTAAAATGATACATTATCCTTACAACAAATTGGTGTTCACTGCACTTGCAATGCGTACTTGCGCATTTTCTCATGATTCTGTTAGAAGTCTCCGGTTATAACTACACTAATTACAGGTCCTTCACAATGCGACGTTTTGAATATATAAGCATATCTATTCTAATTGAGAGCATTCGACGCAAGCTTGGATGCTCGGCAAACGGAACGGTTATTGGATCAAATATATGCGAGGCCACTGCAACAGCATAAATACGAACTACGAAAATATCAGGCAGCGAATCTGGAAAAGGTAAGTGCCTGGTACTGCAATTCTTGTACAGTATATGTATTGGTATATTAATATTATTGTCTCTATACCGGGTGTTCATAAATAATTGAGGGATTACAAACATTTATTGCAAGTAAAGTATTGAACTTACGTTAATGAAACCAATCCAGAACGATCGAGGAACGCGAACACTTTGTGCGTGTGTTTTGTTAAGCTGCCGCTAGGCGACACTCGAATCAACCACATCACTCCCAGTGTTTTGTGCAATGTTTTGGTCCCCATATCACCGGACCTTACACCGTGCGACTTCTTGTGGGGTTTCATCAAAGACAAGGTATTCGTCCCACCGATGCGCGTGATATCGAAGCGATAGACAAGCCATGTTGATACGAGTGGGGCAAGAAGTAGACTATGGTATTGATGTGTGCCATGTCACTCGTGGTGCACACATGGAACATTTTAGGTGTACAAAAACACAATTCCTCGTTCGTTCTGGACTGGTTTCATTAACGTAAGTCCATTACTTTACTTGCAATAAATTTTTCTAACCCCTCAATTATTTATGTAACACCCGGTATATAGTACCTAGTCTAGGTTATTCGTGGGGATGTGCGCGTTGAAAAACTGAAGCATATAAGCAAAGAAAAATACATGGTCTGTCCCAAAAGTAATGATACTAATTCTGGAAAAATAGTTTTATCGAAACTAGGTTCAAATACACTTAATATTCTTCAAAGTAGGAAACCTGAGCGTCAATACAGCGGTTCCAGCGTTACTTCCACTCTTTGTAGCAGCACAGAAAGCCTTGACCGGAGATTCCTTTCAGAGCACTCGTCGCGGCTGCTTGGACCTTTTCGATCGTCCCAAAACGGTGTCCACTTAGGCAGAATTTGAGCTTCGGGAACAAAAATAAGTTGACCTGGCCTAGGTCCGGGGTGTGCGATGGGTGGGGAAGTGTTGCTACATTTTTCATGGCCACAGATTCCCTCACTTGCAGCGACGAGTGCGATGGCGCGTTGTCGTGATGGAGAAACCAGGTGTCGGCAATCTCAGGTCAGACGCGTGCGACTTTCGAGCACCTACGCGTAAAATTCTGCATTGACAGACTTCACATGAGCCACATGGTTGAAGTTTTGGCTAGTTTAAACATTTGAAGCGTGTCTGTAGTGGATTTACAAAGTTTGAGGCAAACTTTTATTGCGTGTCGCTGCTCTACACTATGCTGCATTTTCTACATTTTTCATTTTGCTGCCGATTCGAACGCTGGAATGGCTCGGAAGCAACTGAGTTGCATCAGACTGCATAGTGTATAGCTGACATACCCCACCAACCATTGCGCCTAATAGATCCATCTCTCGATCTTTCTGACTGGCCTGCCAAAATAGTCGCCTTACTTTTGGGACAGACCTTGCCGATGATTCGGAGTCTGACTTTTCACAAAATAAAGTAAATGTGCAGAAAGATCTCGATGAAATGTGGGATAACCCGAACTTCAAACCTCGAAAACCATTAATTACAGAAAAAAAACAAGATAAGGGAATGTTAAAGCGAGACAAGCCTAATTGACAACCTACAGAACCCATCAAAACGTAACTGACATACCCGACATCTGGAAAATGCCGGCGATACTGGTAATGGAGTTCCTGGTCTAACTGAATAACGAGACCTACATAAACAGAGTTTCATAATTTTTTCCATGTAGTTCCCAGCAATTAAGTATTTGCACGCACAAAAACTAACGAGAATTCAACGACCAGAAAGGAGCTTTTCACAAAGGTAAAGTTGCATACGTCAAACATAGGAGAGGTGCACCCACAAAATTTTAAGGGAGGGGGAGAGTTCAACTATTGAAAAATAGTTTTGAGCGCAATTGTGAATAGAAAATTGAGTGAAATCATTATATTTGCACTATTTTTTACAGTAAAGTGAAGTTCAAAGGGGTGCTTCTGATCCCATACCCTCTCCCCTTCGGTGCATCCATGACGTCAAGAGACTCAAAACTACAGCATTGGCAACAAGATAACAATAGTATGTTCCGAACTTGCATACCAGGATTCGCAAAGATAACTCATAATTACGTTGATTTTAGAACCATATATGTAGATATGTATTTACATGTATATCAGTTTCCTGCTCAGACAAGAATCGCTCTAAACTAAGCTCTACATGCAGTTTGACCAGAAACATCCCGGTGCTGTCATGTGTCGCAAGCAAATTCCTCAGTTTTCTAGCGTTGTCATTCAAGAATATTGAATAATCTGAGTTTACACAATAAGATCCGGATCTGACCTGTACTAATTTGGAATAACCAATATACAGGGTGTCATTTTAATGGCGCCCACGGACCATAGAAACGTCTAGGACATGAAAACAAACAACTTTTCTCAATAACATTCTTCTCTTTGGGCCTCCCCAGTGGCGCAGTGGTAGCGTGATTGCCTTGTAATCAAGTGGTCCCGGGTTTGATACCCGGTGGAGGCACATAGTGGTTCGGATCCTACTATAAACTGTAGGTCCAATCCCGATCAGCCTTACTGTGCATAAAGTGAACTTAAAACACCAACTCGATCAATCTTTGGGGCTTTGTTTCGGTGCTACAGTCGTTGAAAAAGGCCTGTTTTGCCGCCTGAATGCTGGCAACCCAACACATTTGATTGCATTTGAGATGTCATTTCCTGTCGTGAAGCGATGCGTGCCAGAGTTGCCAGGAACACACATTTCTTTGAAAAGTGACATAGCTACAACCAGCCACATTATGTAACTTAAAACAAAGCGACAAATCGCGTTCTGTAACCCAACGGGAAGTGAACCAACGATGCGAAAGATTGTAGTAATATCGGATTTTGTCTCTTCAAATACTTGCAAATCTTGGTACCAAGTTGACATCTTCAGTCTATCCACTTCATTCTTCTGATACTAGTTATCTGTGACAAACTGAACAGATGACAAAATAAAAATGAAAGAACTCAAAATTTCAAAGGTAAGTGACAATTGTTGAAAATACAGGGATATAAGTACATAAAACAAGCTCTCCGACGACTGTTTATCTACGCACCGCATACACATGTAATAGTTTGCAACTGTGAACATGGTAGTATATTCGATGCTGATTCATCATTAGATTGTTACTGTGGTTTTACGTGTTTTAGCCGTAATGTAACAACGGGAATCTTTGATACTTCTGTTATCAGCACAAAAGTAACATAAGGCCTGTATCAGGACACAAACCTGTAGATACCAACCTTGCAACGAGATTTGCAAATATTTTACATGTAGGCTGAGACAAAATCCGATATTGACACTTCATTTTGAATAAGTTTTTATCATTTCTCGTATCGTTGGTTCACTTCCCCTTTCCCCTGGGATGACTGCTGGGCTTCTGGAGCTGGTAGGTCGTGATACCCTAGATGTTCGGTCTACTGGACGCTTTCCTCGCTTCTTTTTACAGCTAATATTTGGTTGGTAGTCTTGTCATTTTTCACAAATTGTGTGTTCCTTGCAACACTGCCATGCGCTATTTCACCGCAGGAAATGACGTCACAGATCCGATCAGATGTGTTGGGTTGCCATCATTCAGGCGGCAAAACGGGCTTTTTTTGAACGAATGTAACGCCGAAACGACGCTCTAAACAGAAAAATGCTAAAGAAAAAAAGTTGCTTGTTTTGGTGTCCTCTATACGTTTCTGTGGTCCGTGGGCGCCATTAAAATGACACCCTGTATATAATATAAATATAGATATAAAATGACTGCTCATCAGCACCAAATCGTACAAATTTGTTTCGAGTTATTAACAGGGGGATTTATAAAACTTGGGGTCCTAGGCAATCATTTTGGGCCATCCGACATTTTTTGGTATTTTACTTTCACTAATTGCATGCTCTAATAAAAACACATGCAAACTTTAAAACAAACACATGTTATTAAAAATTATTCATTAAACTTTGCTAAAACAATAAACTTTGGGTATACCTTCGCTACAGCCCTGGATGGGATTGTAACGTGCCGAATCCTTGCACAAAAATATTATCATCAGATTACAATGCGACACGGGAGCGTGCTACATTTGTTTATACGTAGCTCTATACTCCCTCCTAGAAGCCTGTGAAGCAAGCAAACAAAAACAAGTCTTCTGTGCAAGTAGTGACTCGAGAGAGGGTTCGACAAATGAACGCATGAGGGGGGGGGGGGGATTCATTGGAGGGAACAACACGGCTGCAGGCACCAGCAGTTTGTAGCAGCGTGCACTGCTTTCCGTCTACTCGCCTTCTCTTTCTCTACCGTTATGCGCGGTGTTGTTCCACAGATATCTGGGTAGGAGTATAGTAGCCGTTAGTCAATCGCAGATATATATACTTTTCTATTACTTTTTAGGTAACTGGACATGATGCAGGTATCAACAATTGCAACTTTAATCATGCTGCTGTGTGTGCTGGTCTTGACTGCAGCGCATCTTCCATGCAGGATGTGCTCAAATCAGTCCGATGACTCGCTAGAGTGGTGCTGTGATCGACTGGGGAAATGCTGTGATGAACGGAAGGACAAGTGTTGCTAACTCAAGAGCTAAAAAAAAAAAAGGTAAAGTGTTCCCCTGTGCTTAGCACCACGCCATGAAGGCGTATAGGGGGTGTGGGGGTAACGCCCCACACTTTCTTGATCCGGTCGTGAGTGGGGTGATGTGATCAGCACCACGCCCTTGACCGCCTTTACCCCCCAGGGTTTCCCCCAGGTACCCATGTTATTCGACGCTGGGTGGGCGCCGGGGCCGCTTCCATCGTTAGAAAAGTTCCCGGATTTGAACCGGCCGGGGATCGAACCCGGGACCTTGAGCATGGTAGTCAGACGCGTTACCGACTGAGCCACCGCGGCGACAACTCAAGAGCTAAGGTTCTCTTTTATTATTATTTATTTTTCGGTACCAAATTGGCAAATTGAGTGAATTAATTAAAAATTAGCTAACAGGCGAAAACTAAATTAGCCGTTCCAGGAAATTAACCATGGAATGATAACCTTCCCTAGACGAACGCCAACTCTAATCATTAGTAAAATTATTTTCATTGAAATCATAATGCACCGACAAATAACGAGATACAGAGCGATCAACTGAAGTGTAGACCGCTACGTAGAGGTTTGCGCTATCTGCAAGCGAGGCGCTCGCGGCCGTATGTCGGCACTGTAGATTGTCCGTGAATCAAGCGCGCAAATTTGCGTAACTAGTTTCAAGAGTGATTTACTTGTGTTCAAACTAGTCGCCTTCGATGCGCATACATTTTTGATACATCCACTAACGAAATTTTCAAAAATTAGATATCTAATATTTCGAGAACTAACTTCCTCCCTACACAAATTCGGACATCGCAGCTGGACCATGCTATTTTGGTGCTTTTGAAGCCTATTTAAATTTATGAGCTACATTCAGTCGCCAAAAAATATGCAAAGGATTGATTGATTTGGTGTATTTTACATCGCTTTTCTGACACTTTTGGCTAATTCTGTAACTGTTTTACCTTTCCAGGTCAACACTGAAAAACATGTGAACTCGCGGTTAAGAGGAAGATAGGAACAAGATTTTTCCACTGTTCTACTCAATGTATTTGAAAGAAAATTGAATGAAACACTGTTTTGCATAAAATTCGCTGTGTATTTACTGCTAATCTATCATGTTACAGGACTACTCCAGCTGTTCTGCCAGGTAAAGAGGATCTGGGGACTTACAGCATATTTTTGCGTTGGAAACTATGCATTCTCAGCTCTAACAGGGTGTCTACCAAAACAAGTCCAAAATTGACTTTTATTGACCTTTTTTCATTTTTCTTGACCTTTATTTATTCGACTCCTACCTAGGCAAAGTTGGAAATTAGGAATTAAGAAAGTACATTTATTTAATGAAAAAACACTACCAAAAAAGACCAGTTAACATAAAAGCTGAAGTTGTATTTAACAAGAGAATTAAGACTTGCTTTATCAATGTATCCTGGACTGTATTTCGCAGACTATCGAGGCTCTGGCGTCTGGACTCTCAGCCAGTATAATCTTATGTGGGGCTCTTGTCCCTGTATATTTGTGACTGTTCCTTCATCCTCATCTTCGCAATTAGCCAAAGGGCAGAAAAGTGAAGTACAATAAACTAAATAAATCAGTCATTGTGATAGGAAAATGACTACAAGTATAATTTGTTTACTTTTCCTTGACTGTAGACATCCTATCTAATCATATTTTTTTGACACCATGCCATGTGTATATATAGTTGGTTGTATAGGGGATTAAGGTACCATGCTCGAAATGAAAAAGAAATTGACTAAGAGCAAATGGAGGATCAACCAGCAGAAGATGGCGGTATAATAAAAAGAATTCGTAACCCGTCCAAAACAAACTATTTCATTGCAGGAGAGCGAAAACGTCCGGTGTGGAGAGGGTGCAACTCTTTCATTGCTAGTGAAAGTAAATGATGAATCACACAAGACTAGATTGCCTGCTGGATTTTCCAGTAGGACTTTGACCAGCGGTGTGGTTCTTTATCTGCTAGTTTTCGCCTTACACGATACTCATTACTAGGGATAGGATTTTCATGGCCTAAAAATCACCAAAATATGCACAATAAAAAATGATCTTATGACCTAATTTTTTTAAAAATATGCACTATAATTTGAAAAATATGACCTTACAACTGAACTGTTTCAAACATCAGTATTTAACACATGCTGAGATATTTTCACATACAATTCTTAGTTCACTTTATGAGGCCAAAGTGCATTTCCTGATTTAATTCCATTACGAAAGGAGACTGGTTTTCACAATTTTTCAGGATATAAACTGGGACGTATAATTGTAAAATATTCAACAGCTTGAGTGAACATGGGAATATGAACGAATCTACTTCGAAAATGGCTGTATATTCCTTGAAAAAACAAAAAAACGCTGAATATGACCGAAAATCTATCAAAATATGCTCTATCACGTAGAAATGGCCAAAAATGCCTAAATATGCCCTTGAAAAGCCCCTTAATTTAATTAGTTTCTTCATAATATGAATCTATATATTTAGGGAACACATTACCCTTACCAAAAAAAAAAAAAAATGCTAAGTCATGACAATCCTAGCACTACTCATTACCATACTTGCTGGCAGACTTTTTCCCCCACAAGACATTGCGCAGAGCGCACAAGCTAAAAAGATGGACGAGAGACTTGAGCATAGTAGGAGAATGTAGCTAGCTACTGCTGCTATTTTCCTTACAACTGCCAAAACTTGAGTAAGCATTCATTCATAAGGAAAACATGTCAAACACATAATACAGTGGTAATAAAGATTTTCATTATTAGCTATACTCTATCTCAGGAATCTCTGGAGCAAGGCAGCGCATAACTGGGAGAAAGCCCTAGTGGGGGAAGCGAAGCAGTACACGCTACTGCAAAGGCTGGGAACTGCAGCCCCTTTTCCCGCCTCCATGCAATCCTGTTCTCTTGCACTTGTTCATTGGTCGATTCATTACTTGCCTAGAGACTTGCTTTCGTTCGCTCGCTTTAAGATTCCCAGGCCAGAGTATAATCACATCTGTCATGTCGTGTACAAATCTCACTACGGATAACTCCTAAATATAAACAGGAATGTACCCCATTCTTTTTAAATCGAGAAGCGCATATAATATATTAAACCGCTTTTGCTTTCGTTGCCAAACTCAGATTATCTTGCACGACCAAACTTTCTCTGATTGGTTGTTAGTACAGCAGAGGGGCAAATTGCAATTAGAACATGATCGTCACCAAAACCAGTCTACAAACCAACCTGGCAGCCAGTCTAGCGCCAACTAGGCCATTCCAGTAGGAAATCCAGCTCCGTAAGATTCGGCCTTAACACCGTTCATATTTTTAGCGTGAGTTATTAATTCCTACTATTTTCTTTGACGCCAGTCTGTTGACATTAACAATATTCCCCTGCCCACAATGAGTCACAAAATAATTTATGTCCTCATTTCGTAACGCGAGGAATGGAAACTTTTAACGTAATGTAAATTACAGTGTTTCAAGAACAGTAAAAATATTAGTAATAAGAAAACATTAGCACGTGGAATGGACGAGATAATCGTACAGACGTCTGCATTTCAAACTTTGACAAAATACTTCTATCCTTTTTCATTTCTTTAGCGTAGAGTTCATAAGGGTCAATACTACATCTTTCACCTTTTCACCGCATCTCTCTGTCGATTGCGCTAACACACTGTACATGTGAAGTAGTAGTGGTAGTACAATTTCCACAACATTAACTAACGGTTGTGTAATTTGCACTAAGGCAAACAATGCACGCATACTTATATTCCTATTCTCTGTTTACAAGTGGGCTCGTGAACATGGCGTCGCCGCATGCTATGACGTCACCTGAAAACAAACCGTATAGGGGAGAATGACAACCATGCCTCAGATTTCGAGTTCAGGACCCTCCTTGGTTTCGTAGCGCGTACGCTAATTACTCTTCCACAGGGAAAGTCTTCCTAACTTCGTCTTAATTGTATTAACCTCGCGTGACGTTAGACACTATTTCCACTGCGTCTGTAGCACACGTTCGCTCGCAGCCAAGTGTTAAATATTGAGTTTATTTCTAAAGGCATTTCAATATTAGAGCATTAGTCACTGGTAGAGATAGGTTGTGTCGTCATAGGATGTGGCTTCATGGAGTAGAGTGTTTTCCCCAAAATGTCAGGAAGACGGGGATTTGACATAACATTTCCAGTGTGATCATTTCCTTCAGAGGACGAAAATCGCGTACCACGAGGCAAGGTCTATAGCAAGGTCATCGTCTCTTGAGGAACGCTTCGGAAAGCCTGACGTTATTAGACAAACAGAGGCCTACACGCAGAAGGTAAGTTAAATGAAGTGTAGCTTAGTAAAATTGGCAGGTAAGCTCTTTCTGGGTGTATAATTCCTGCATGGATTTTCATACTTATGAAGCATGAGGTGGTACTTTAGTTCGGCAGAAGTATTGGTATTGGGAGGAAAAAATTCTCAAATGACTTGTTTGTTAAAGTATCGTTTGAGACAGGTATACTAATCGGAACAGGGCCTACAGTGCATTGCGACCAGCGCCACATGTGCATGAACTAACTTCGAATCGAACTACGTACCTTTAATAGGTCAAGCAATACTGAAGTGTTGGTTTTGACAGTGGCGCTGTCTAGAAAGAAAAATTGAAACGAACACGTAATGGCGTTCCTAGAGGATAGCCGTCCAAACTACGGCCCGCCACGGCTTTTTGCGTAGCCCGCATTAGTACTTGTAAAACCTCAAACTTTATTTTGATGCATTATACTTAGTGTAATATGACTCAAGTAGTTACCTAGCCATGCACAGGAAAAAGTTTAGACACCCCTGTTCTAGATGATATGATAAGAGGAAACCATGCCAATGACAGAGTGGTTATCGTAGTAACGCTAGGAAGGCAGGTGTCATGGTTTCGAATCCTGGGTAAAGTACGGATGTTTCAAGAAGTTTGCTCCTCCATGGAGACGATGTGATCAGCACCATGCTCTTTACCCCACCCCAGGTATCCATTCATCTGGGTGAGCACCAGAGTTGCTTTATGACGGGGAATTTTCAGGAAAATTACTATACCCGATGTCACCCGCCCCGGAAATCGAACCCAGGTCACCCACCAACGTGGTACACGGACGCACTACAGAACGGACCATCGTCATCACCCTATAGATGACGTATGAAACACTTGATCCCCTTGATGATATCAGTTTTATGAAAATCTGAGCACGAAACGCTCACTGTTAAAAGTAGTAATCATATCGCGCACCTTATTGAAAAGATTCATCCAAAGTTTCTTCCCATGAACATATATTCAGCAGAAATGTGAAACCGACCAGAGCACAACTGATTTCCCTATATCCATACGAATAGCCGTTGCTTAAAATTCCGAAGGGTGGCGGTGTAAATCGGCTGACGCTTCTTATTCTAAATTACTCTGACCACGGCCATGTTCCCGTAACAGAGAACACGCTCTTGCATCTCCTCTTTTCCTGCTCCCGTCCATAGACAATAAATACAGAACTAAGCGAACTACGTAGAAGTTAGCCTAAAGGTTTCTTAACGTTTGTAGTTTCATGCACATTTGGTAGAATTTCAATAAAACCTTTTCCGAGCAGGCCTCATCTTCTGGAAGGTATCAACTCAAGGCAAGCCCTGACCTTTTAGGTTAGGAGGAGTCAGAGGTCCACCAAAAGTAGGCAATGGGTAGGGTAGTATAGGGTGCAGAGTTCAATGACCTAACCGACTCTCCAACTAAGCACTGGTAATGGCGACAGACAAGCTGCCATCAAAACATTTCTCTTACGCTTACCTAGAGTTTAAGGTTTTATAGCGACGTATTCTATTATATAATCTATACTAGCACCAAAACTTTTGAAACCTCGGAAAATATGCGAACTACGGGCTTCCCCGTCACAAACTATACCCTGTACCAGCTAACTGTGGAGCAGGGGCGTGCATAGGGGCAGAGAAGGAGGGAAATCGAGTCAGAAAGCGGGTAACTCCAGTCGCCCATTACACAATCCCGTTCCTCTCACTGTTCTTTGGTGGAGCTGTCTCGCGTTACTACTTGCGCAGAGACTTGTTCTCGTGCCTGCTCTACAGTTAGCTGGTACAGGGTATAGCAACACTGCTTCCATCCCAAGGTTTCAAATAAAGCGGTGGATATATAGCGCATACGTAATGAAACATCACGCACGCCAATCTGTGCCCAGCACAAATTAGAAATAGGTGCCCAGTGCGAACAGGCTCTTAACAAAACAAGTCAATAGGAATGGTCTCAGGATAGACTGACACTTTGTCGTTCGGAACTTTGGTACACGGATTGGAAAATTTTACCTAAGCCAGATTTACTTTAACATGCGACTACTACCCGATTATACATGAATAAGTCATATTTTGTTCAGAGAAATTACAAAGTCAACCATTGGTGCAAATTGTGAGACTGCACTGCGTGGCTGCATATAATTTAGGATAAAATTAAGTTTTCGGCGGTTCCTAGTGTCGAAACGAGACGTGAAACAAACACGTCAGGAAAAGCTACTTTCATTGATTGCTACATTTGCAACGTTGTGCGAGTTTTTGTGGGGAGAGAGACAATCTTTATACCATTAATTTCGAGAATCGAGACAGGCATTTACATCTCGAGACGAAACCGAGATGCCATCTCTATATGACTAAATCAATGCGATTTTTCACGTCAGAACAAAAATGAAATGGCCATGCTTGTGGAATACTGTGTAACACTTCCTGATTTTTAGTACTTGCAACCCTTCCTGGAAATTTCACGGGAACATGGGCGTACCCAGTGCAGGACAGGGGCACTTGACCCCACTGGAAAAAGTGGTGAAAATTTCATCGCTCATTGTGCTGCTCTTACGTGCAAAGTAACAAATGTTATTTCCTTTTCAAAATAATCAAAATAAAACACTGTGCTCCGTGAAAAGATGTTTGTCCTCTGGAAAATTGACTGGATACGCCCATGTACGAGAATCAAATTTTATAGACCTATGAGGGGCTATAAAATATTTTCTCCAAAGAGGTGCAAGACTTTGAAAAACAAGTGTTCTCTGCTCTTTACAGGTAACTAATAGTGCAATTCCGTAAAATATCTACTGCTATACTTTGAAATTTTGGTTATTTTATGAAGCAACTGTACCTCTCAAGATTAGCAGTAATGACGATGTATAATGAATTGGCAAAATAATTATGAATGCCTCCATGGTCGTCCTCAGATTTGAAGTTCTGTTCCTGGTACGCCCTTATTATTAACAAATTACCGAGTGAAATCATGTGTGTGCAATAATTTTATGTTGACATTTTCCAGGGAGGGGCACATGCCCTCTCATGTCCCCCTTCCAGGTATTCATGAATGCCTTACACAGAACCCCATCTCAAGATGATATAATGCCGCCTCGAAATGTGATGTTAGAGAGAAAATTAAAATGGGGGAATGCATGAATAACCGTCGTCGCTAACATTTAGAAACTGTAGCCTCGTTATGTCAGTCCTTACACATCTGCAAGCAAAATTAATCACCTTGACATACCTATCCTTGAAGGGGGATGGGAAAATTCAACCTACGAAAAGGGAATGAACCAAAAAGAACCACTAACAACCAATTCACCAACTTCTTAAGGTAACTTTTAAATTCCTTCTCTCATTCTTCACATGCATGCTTCTACTATGGCTCTCAGAACTTTCATCCTTCTAATTCTTCTGCTGTGTATTATGGATATGGTGCTATCTGCAGTTCAATGTCAGTTCTGTCGCTTCAGTTCTTCTGATCGATATAAACGATTTTGCTGCAGTGTATATAGGAGATGCTGCTGATACAAGATGGTAGAATAATCCAGGTATGTAATGTGTTAGTGATATAGCAACAGTGCCTACATTTCAAAATAATTTATAAGTATGCAAACTTTGTAAGATTTTATGGTAACCATGACAGTTTGCACTAAAACAACTTTATAATAGGCCCGTCTAGTTCGCTGCACTTTTTTACTCTCTGCACTCACACGTCTTGTTGGTTACACGGTGCAACACCAACTAGTCTTCGTTGATTTGGTATCAAGTAGTGTATTTGTTGGTCTGCACTGTTTGCACTATATTCTAGAGTGGTGTAGTTTGTGGTGTATGGTCACGTGGTGCATGCTAACTAATCAAATGAACGTTTAAAGCAGCAGAAAGGCATTTGTTCAATTTTCTGAACTTCAACACTGCCATTCGTCTACTTCGTTTAACGTCATTTCCTTGCACCAGCCTGACACCAGGATGCACCTGCACTACACCTAGTGTCACGAAGTGCAGCAAACTAGACGGGCTGATGATGCAGGTTAATTTCTGTTTTCCACTAACACCCAAGCACATGTGAATGATAATCAAAATGATTAGTATGAAAAATATTGCACCAGGGACTTTTGGTACCATAGGTCATTGGAGGGAATAAAAATACTGGTTCAGAATGACTAAGACCAAGCACATGTGTGGAACAGTCAACAGACAACTGCAGAGTGTGGACTAATGAACAACCACATGAGGTCCTCCAATGGGAACAAAACACCCCCAAAGTTGATGTGTGGTTGGGGATTACAAAGTGCAACAAGGTATAGGGCTCATTTTCCTTCCCAGGACACACAGTGACAGGCAATGAGTATCTTGATTTGCTGCAGTTGTTCCTTCAACCACAATTGGAGCAGAATAGCATCTTCGAAACCTTGGTTTTCCAAGATGGAACCTCCTCACCTCACATCGCAAAGACCGTCCTTGCATACTTGGATGCTACATTTCCACGTAGGTGGATTAATACGATATCACAACACACATTAGCACCATCATCTCCAGATCTTACACCTCTTGACTTTCTTGCATGGGGCTACATCAAGTCACAGGCATACAGGGTGAAGATGACCTCTCTTCAACACCTATGCCAACATATCCAGCACACTGTGTTCAACATGACACCGGCAATGGTCTCAAAGGTGTTTGGTGAAATTGTGCATCATTGGGATTCATGTGTAGACATGCAGGGTGCTGATGTAGAAGTACGTTGAGGTGACACTTTCAAGATTTTCTTCTGTACATCTATTATCATGTCATATTTTTTTTAATCTCAAGCATCTTTTTTTTCTCAAAAATGGATCAAGACTTTATAATCACCGCGCGCATGCGTGCGTGCATGCGTGTGCGTGTGTGTGTGTGTGTGTGTCTATATATATATATATATATATATATATATATATATAAACAGCTAACTATATAACAGAAACAAGTTAATCTGATTAACGAAATCACAGTAAAATAAAAACTACAGATGGACAGAAATAAAAATTTGACCCAATATTGATTACTAATCTGATATAAAATTGCACAGGTGAGTTTCCATAAAAACATGAATGGTTCAGCCACCTCCCTCATGTATATAACCAGTGATAAAGGGTTTTTACCTTAGAAAAAGAAGCTCTGTTACAGTTTACAGAACCTTTAAATTCATAAAAGTTACAAATGCCACATTACCACTAAGTTACAGTAGCTACATTATAAAAATAAAAGATTGGTAAATTTATAGGCAATTTAACAGACACTGCTAATTAATCCATTTCATCCTTAATAAAAATGCATAATAATTAATACTACCTTGGCTCTATTGAAGTTTAGAAATACAACATGCATTTCTATTTGAGACACTGACTGGTAAAGTAATAAGAATTTACTATTTTCATTTCAGCTGTACATTCTAGCTACACTATGAAGGCCACTGTCACCATCATGTTGGTAATAATACTCAGCATTATAGTATTGTCATTTGGTCTGGAAACCCCTTGCCTACATTGCTCAACAAGATCTCAAGGAGTTCGAAGGTGGTGTTGCAGAAATGCCGCAAGGTGTTGTGGTTTCTAGGTAAGAAACTCCCACTGTAGCAACTTTATTTGCTGTTAACTGGTGTATAACAAATTTTTACACATGGTTGGCAGATTCTGAAAAACCAGAACATCAGCCCCGGACAAAAAAGGATATTATTCTTGTATTGGAAAGGCATGCATATTTCATTTTTGACAAACATTAATTGTGAAATGAATACAAGTATGAAATGAAGTAAGTACACAGTGGATTATAACATCACACTGCATCAGCTTGCTTAGTGGCAGCACTAAGATGTGAGCAGTCCCATGTTCAATCCCCAGTAAGAGCTACTGGAAGTAGCGAGTTTCAATCAAGAAAGCCACAAAACAGCATCATTCAGTGAAAACTGTTTAACATGCCTTGGGCAACAAATGACTGTTGGGCCACAAGTATAGTTTTAGTTAGTAGATTCCTTCTAAATGCTATCTATTAGAGTGCCGAAGGAGGAGAATTTTACTCATGCATTAAATAGTTTGCACTGTTGACGCTAGATAGCGTACAAAATTTAGAACTGCTTCACTCAAGCGAAAAATGCTTGAACCAGCCAAAAGAGCAGACTAAGACCAGTTGTACACCTATAACAATATTTGTGATAGTGGGCCCTCAAACATGGACCATGAAGTGAAAGATGCAGTGAAACAAACTTAAGTGAACATAGTAATCATAGACATGTTAAAATGTAGTTTAGTCTATCTTGCAATACACAGTGATAGCATCCTCGTGGGTGGGCGAGACGAATGAGTATGAGCGAGCAAAAGTCGTCCTATGCAGAACTCTTACTACCTGTATTATTTACTTCTTATACAGTGTTATATCATGCTTTACACTAAAAAATTAAGGACTTACTCACTTTCTCTACTTTAAATAAATTTTGAGGACATTTTAATGAAGCATGTTATGTACACATACAAATGCACACAACGATCTATTAATTAGGGATGTGACTTTTCTGCCTCTTTAGGCTAATTCTGATAAAGATGGATGAATGTTGAAAGATTAACACTGCTGACACTCACAAAAGGAATGCTCACAATCAGGCTGGACTAGAATCATAAATGTAGCAAAAAGTTAGTGTATCAAAATAATTGTTACACGCCAGATTAAAGCACCTCAGTTTGTATATTGAATCTACACTACTACTATGACCAGCAAGCATGCAGAATACTGAAGAAATGTTATTTAAAAAGAAAATTCTAGAATATTTATGTTTATCTCTTTACAGACTATGCAGCAATAGAGACAAGGAAGTCTTGTGCAAGGATTAATCTTCATTTGTCCACAATAAATTACTACATATTGTTGGAAAAAAAAGTACCTGGAGCATTGCAGACAGTGTCATTCAAAACAATGAATCAATGTATCATATGATAAGTTTTGTGCTAAGACATGTGTTTAAGAATCAATAACTATTACAAACCATTGCCTTGTTTAACTTCCTCTATTAATCCTTGAAAAATCATAATTAATATAAATGCCTTCAAGCCACAGGAAGCATGATGACAGTCAGGGGGTGAAAAAAATTTCCATTCCATGTCTTGCAAACTCTATATTGATGCGTACATAACAGGGACATATGTAGATTTGATCCAGACCACATGGACATCTTTCCTGTGTACATTTAGGTTAATTTTATAGGTGATTATATACATTTCATACCTGTGATACGGATATGGAATTCATATTTCCTTACCAAATAAACAAAATTCATGGTTAGTCTTCTTTGAGTTTTTAAGTCCACCTATATGCACAGTTAGGCTAATTGGGACTGGGCCTACAGTTTAAAGTGGGATCCAAAGCCCTGTGTCACCACCAGGTACCTCGATTGTATGTTCTGGATTTTACATCTTTCTGCATTACATATTCAATATGCATGATCACAAGTCCTGCACCATGCAGTCTAAGGATTTGGGCTCCAGCTATGGGACGTGCGCAGGTTTGAGTCTCCTGGGGGAGGCGTAACAACTTATCTCTTGAGATTTTGGCCTGTGTATGGGACTGGTGGCCACCCACCCCCGTGAGAAAATAGGGGAGCTACGAAAGATTAGCATAACCCAGTCATGAAAACCTACTACGATTGGGGGTTTATCATGCTGACCACATGTCACCTTTAACTAATAGTTTTTCTTGTATGTATGCATTGCTTCCATTGTAGAATTATTTTCCTGTAGTTTACGGTTATTACATGCATTAGAAAACAGTTTTTCATTGTGATGTTTCAGAAAAACACACGCTCCCTTCAACTGACATTTATTTTCATTTTGACTAAAGATACAGTTATAACAATGGTTAGCAATTTTTTAAACAAAAAGAATCTGTTATATAATGGATGATGTCAATGTTACATTGTTGTAATATAGCAACTTAACTGTGAAAATAAGCAGTGTTCTATTTTTATTTCAAATATAAATATTTTGATCACATTATTTTTTATGTAAAATTATGAATCCCAAATATCATCAGGTAATTCAAAGTCATCATTGTTTTCACAAAGTCCCTTGATGTTTTCTGTTACATTAAATTTTGAAAGATGGTGGCTTACTCCATTTGTGAAAAAGAAAACTCCATACTGGATCTATGTTACCATTTTCATTATTTAATTTATTCCAGTGTTCTTCTGCAGTGAACGAATCTTTCCAGACATTCAACTCTATGTTTCCCGTTAATCTTTTTAAAACCCTTCTCTTTTTAATCAAATGCTTCTCTTCGATGATATGAGTTGACAAACCTCTTCTTGGGTTTAGATTTGTAAAGTCCAAATCGTGTTCGTGCCATCTTATTGCCATTTTCCTTGCTGTTTGTCCTACATAATCCTTTTGAACATGAACTTATATTATATATTCCTGTGGTTTCCACATCTGGTAGAGTTTCTCATTTTGAATTCATTAAATGTACATTGCAAACTTCTTGGTGATCTAAAAACAATTTTGAAATTAAAACTTCTAAAAATTTTTGCAATTTTATGTGAGAATCCCTTGTGGAATGGAATGCACACAAATTTCTTTTCAACAGATTTTTCATCTTTGTATTTCTCTTTTCCTTTAGTTTTCTTGAGACTTGTTTTTTGATTTGGTTTATTCTGTTAGTGTGAAAGCCATTTTCTTTTGATTTATTAAAAAGCCTTTCTTCTTCATTTTTGATATCCTTATTATTAGAACATAGTCTTTGTGCTCTCAGGAAAAAAATTAAAAATATGTTATCCATTGTTATACATGTATGTTCTGAATTGGCATGGATGTATTTTTCCCCTGCTAATTTTTTCCTATGGACTGATGTTCGAATTGTTGTGTCAGTTGTCTTAATTTGCAGATCAAGGAAAGAAATTACATTGTTATTCAAGTGAATTTTATGCGACAATGTGATTCATTTAACAATTTAAATATGTCCATGATGGTGTTCTCATTTTTAGCAATAATTATCACATCATCTACATATCTGATGTAGAGTATGATATCCGCACCTATCTCATTAACAATTGGAGATTCTATGTAATGAAGGAAAATGCTGGAGATTATTCCGGATACTGGGTTTCCCATTAATAGATCATTACTTTGCTGATAGATTTTGCCATCAAATATAAAGTAATTGTAATTTGCGCATACAGTAAACCATCGAACAATTTCCCATGATTCTACTGGATTAACCTTAATCTCAATAAGCCATCTGTGTAATGCATCCGTGGCACCTTCTATTGGGACACTAGGATATAAATTTTCAACATCAAAACTTGCAATACGATACTCATTATCCCAAACAATATTTTTTAGTTTGTTTCACTTCATATGTATTTTTAATACTGAATGGTGTTCGTTGTTTAATTATAGCAAGCCTTTCAACTAAATATTTGGATAGTTTGTATGCAGGATATGTGAAAGTTGCAATGATGGGTCATATTGGAGTTCCCGATTTTTGAGTTTTTGGTAGTCCAAAGGCAATCGGCAGGGTTTTTCTTAATTTCTCTTGGTATCGTGATACTGCTTTCAATTCCTTTCTATACCTCATTTATTATTTTAGTTATAGGGTTATGAGAGCTTTCTGTGAAATTGTTTACTTTGAAACATTCAATTTTTTCTTTATAGTACTTAATTCGGATAAGGACAAGTTTATTTTCCTTGCCCGATTTTATTAAGAAAATGTCGTTTTCTCTCAACCAGATCTTGAAACTATGAACTTTTTTCCCCAACCTTACATGCTCTTTCTCCCGTTCTGTGTATTTTGGACCTCTGTTATTTCTTCTGTTGTATTCAAAACTTAAACCGTTCATCAAGAGCATCATGTGTGAGACTTTGTAATTTTCTCTTTTCCTCCTAATCAAAGAAATTCAGTGCTTTTTCTATTGAAATCACAAAATCTTCCTCGTGTATATAAGCACTACCAACTGAAAATTTCATTCCGAATTGAAAAATTTCTATATACTCATCAGGTACATCAATATCCGTAAGATTTATAAATAATCTGTTCTCAATGTTCTTAGTTTCTATTTTACCAGTGACATCAACAGTTTCCCTTCTTTCATTGTTGTTAAGCCACCATCTTTAATATTTAATGTTACAGAAAACATCAAGACTTTGTGAAAAGTCTGAATTACCTGATGATATTTGGGACTCATAATTTTAAATAAAAAAATAATGTGATCAAAATATTTTTATCTGAAATAAAAATAAAACAGACTGCTTCTTTTCACAGTTAAGTTGCTATATTACAACAATGTAACATTGACAACATCCATTATATAACAGATTCTTTGTGTTTAAAAAATTGCTAACCATTGTCATAACTGTAGCTTTAGTCAAAATGAAAATAAATGTCTGATGAAGGGAGCGTGTGTTCTCCTGACACGTCACAACGAAAAACTGTTTTCTTATGCTTGTAATAACCGTAAACTACAGGGAAATAATCACCCTTTAACTGGCTGGATGATCTTCCACCTTGGGTGAGTGAGGGAGTAGAATCAGGTGGGAGTGGTAGGTAGGCCCCTCAATGGGCTGTTGTGCCACAGGTTATAATTTATTATGAATGATCACAATAGAGAAAAATGCTATAAAATATTCCTTCATTTTAAATGTAACACCAAAACACAATTTGATAAAATGCTCCCAACCTGTATTCGGTTCCTTTTATTTTTTTTAGTAATTACAATGTGTTATTATTTAGTCTACAATTTTGCATATTAAGACAGTTGATAACATGGCACTTAATAAGAACTGATTTCAATTAATAATGATTACAGATTTCATGTGCTTCTTGAGTAAATGGTTGGTTGCACTGCGAACGGAGCGAGGAAGAAAATTATTAGAATTATTATTAGAAGAAAAAAGCAATCATATCCTTGTGGAAACGTAAGGTAACAATCTCCTAACGCAAGACGCATGTGTGCGTTGGTTTTGACGATTCAAAAGTGGCGATTTCGACTTGAAAGACAAAGATCACCCGGGCCAGCCGAAAAAATTCCAAGATGCCGAATTGCAAGCACTGTTGGACGAAGACGATACACAAACTCAACAACAACTGGCAGAGAAGTTAAATTATTGGTCGCCAAACCATATCTGATAGTCTTCATGCCATGGGAAAGATCCAGAAGGCAGGAAAATTGGTCCCACATCATGAACGACAGACAAATGGAAAAGTAATAAACTGTGTGTGAAGTGTTGCTTTCTCGGCATGAAAGAAAGTCTTTCTTGCATCGGATAGTGACTGGGGACGAAAAATGGATCTACTTCGAGAACCCAAAATGCAAAAAGTCATCAACATCGACCGCAAAACCGAATCGATTCAGAAGGGAAGACAAAGCTGTGCATTTGGTGGGATCAGAAGGGTGTGGTGTACCATGAGCTTCTGAAACCAGGTGAAACAGTGAATGCCGTTCGCTACCATCAACAACTCATCAATTTGAACCATGCATTGATCGAAAAGCACGCAGATTGAGCGACAAGACACTGAAAAATGATTTTGCAGCACGACAATGCCTCATCACATACAGCTAAAGGCAACAGAGACACCATTTCTGCACTTAGCTTGGAAATCTTGCCCCACCCGCCATCTCACCAGACTTAGCCCCTTCAGACTACCATTTGTTTTCATCGATGTCTCGCTCACTTTCCCAGCAACACTTCAACAATTACAAAGATGTTGAACAATGGCTTGCTGACTGGATCACCTCAAAATATGAACGATTTTTCTGGAAGGGCATCCAAAATTTGACGGACAGATGGGCACAATGTATAGCTAGCAATGGCGCATACTTTGAATAAAGCATTTGTTACCTCTCTCCCCAGATACACTTGTTTTCTTTCGGATCAATTAAGAATTATAAACCTGCACACCTGGTAATCACCTCAAGATTTTTCACAATTTCACAATCAAATTTCTCATTCGCCATTCCATTAAGCCTTTTACAGAATGCAACAAAATAAAATTATGCAAGTGAAATTTAGGTTGTTTACAAATTAATAGGTGATTCTGGAAGTATTTTGAATGCAGATCACACACATGACATCATCTTTCCATCATCATGTCAGGATTTCTAACAATTTTACAATCAAAAGTCTCACCTTTGCCATTGCATTACACCTATTACAGAACGCAATAAAATGAATTTATGCAATGCAAGGAAATTTCGGATGTTTAAAAACCAATGTTTGATTCTGAAGTAGTATTTTGAATGCTGATCATGCACATGAAATCTTTTTTCCTTCATCACGTCAGGATTTTTCACAATCAAAAATTCTCATATCTGCCATTCCAAAATGCCTATTACAGAATGCCTTTTGACTGATTGATTGGTGTTTTAAGTCCACTTTATGCACAGTAAGGCTAATCAGGACTGGACCTACAGTTTAAACTGGAATCTGTACCACTATGTGCCTCCACCAAGTATCAAAACCAGAACCTCTTGATTACAAAGCTACAATGCTACCTTTGCTCCATCAGGGAGGCCGATCTCAGAACGCAACAAAATATATTTTTTTCCACGTGAAATTTCAGTTGTTTACAAACCAATAAGTGATTTTGGAAGAATTTTGAATGCTGATCACGGAAATTACATCTTGTGAAGGAAATTTTTAGGAGGGATTTTCGAAAATAAAACTTACGTAATCAAAGTCCATGCAATTTTCATGCCAGTGTATCTTGTAAAAGTAGGAGATTAATCGCTTACTATTCTATGAGCATTTACAGTTCAAAATTGGAGGAATTTAATTGTAGAAAACCAATATTTTACCACTATCTAAACAGTCATATCTATTGGGGCAATTAAAGAAATACAAATTTTATTGTGAAATTAAGCCAATTAATATATTGCTGTCTTCTGAAAAAAAACAAGACGTAATGGATAAAAATTTATTTAATTTTTGGAATCAGCATGCTGAATTTATTCAGAGACAGTAGTCATTTGCGAGACATCCAAACACATGCACACCGGTGTAATAACGGTGTAATGATTACAGATTTGATGCGACAAATAAATTTCTACACTACATATGGAGCGAGCAAGAATTTTTAGCCTATTTGTTTGCAAACCGATAATATGCATTATATTATTAATAGGGCATATCTTTACAAAGCTTCTTCAATTTTTCCCCAATCAAAATAATGAAATATTGTTTTAACAGAATTTTGAGTGATGTAAAAAACGTTTGGTGTGAAAAAATTGTTACACCAAAAGTCGTACGGTAGCATTTCTCACCCCTCGTAACTTTACATATCTTTAAATGATCAGTCAATCACTCTTCCCCAAATAACAATAAATAGTCCATGAACATAAGAATATATATGCTGACAACTCTGGCATCTAAAACATAACGAGCTAGAGAAAAGGCCACCCGCTTCCCCTTTCCTCGAGAGAAGTTGATCCAGCATGGCATTAACACTATCAAGAGTTTGGAATGCCATCCTCGAAATTAGTTCTTAAATTAATAGAAGTGGTAGTCTAATGACTTATCTGCAGTACATTTGGGTCTCATGAATCCTCTCCACCACACCTAGTCTTAGTCATCCTAGCAAATCCCATGTATCATTAGTTTTCAATTGAAACTTTATAACACAGGGGTTCCAGAACTTTTTCGTTTCACGGCACCCTTAGTGTTTCAAGATTTTTCCTGAGTGCCCAAGTCAGAATGTAAGCCTATCTAACCCTTGCAACACTCAGTGTGGTTAGGTTGCTTGCCTTAAGTTAAAAAATACACACATACTTCAAATTCAGAAATATTTCACATTTAAAAAGTACTAATAAGCACATATTTGGAATAAGTGTCATTTCCGTGAAAATATTGGAACATTTCGCGATGCCCCTGTATGCCACAGTGCACACTTTGGGAACCACTGCCATAACAGATTGTTGTCTTGTCAGTGGCAGCAGTTCATGATGGGCAGTATTCTGTGAAGTCCAACAAACACAGACCATAACCTTCAAGTTGTGGTTTTGATCTATTGGAGGTCAAGTTCATGAACTGCTAACAAAAGATGACAATGTACATGTCATACAGGACCAACTTACATATCGGGAGCCAATCAAGAAACAGATCCTGAAAAGGCAGCAAGGACAAAAGGAATCAATTGTGTGTATTTTCTGATCCAAGCTGGTGGTGTTGTTTTGGTCAACATAGTGAGTTGGAACATAAAATATCATAAGATGAGCAAAAGTAATAAATTTCTCATTATATTGCAATTCATTTACTTAAAATAATGTCCCCTCTACTTACCAACTGGTAATTTCGAATGATACAGTCTCACACAGTGACCAAGCAGTCTAAGGTATCAGGCTTTAGGGTCAGATTAGCATGCTGGTTTCAGTCTCCTGAGATTACGGCCAGTGTATTGGACCGGTAGCCACCCACCATCCTGAGGAAATTGGAGAGCTATGAATGAGTAGTGTAACCCAGTCATGGAAATCTACAACTGGGGGTTCATTCTACTGACCACATGTCACCACACAACCGGATGGATGATCTCCCACATCTGCTGAGGCATGTGGGAGTGAGGCCAGCAGTCTGCAGGTAGGTAGGTAGGTTGTGCTATGGATTATGTTATCTCACATGGTACAAGTGAAAACTCAGCAATAAACTCCTTGGGTAAGAATCAGTGATGTGCTGTACACTATAAGTTTACTTCTACATGCATTGTCTACACGTACTCTACGTGTAGATGATTACATTTGGTTGTAGTTTACAGAGACTACGTAGACAATCTAAAGTACATTAAAAATAATTTTGAAGTCTTTCATGAAAGGAAGGTGACATTTTCAGCTATTTTGTTCCTAATGAAATGACAAGAATCCTACTTACAACAAAATTTCTCTCTTCCCGAAAGAAAATAAATCTTATGCAAAAAAAAGACAACAGATTGCAGTCGTGAGGCAAAAGTAGTATTTTTCCCACAAAACACAAAAATATTTCTTGTTAAGCTTTTTTCCTAAGTGAGAAATTGTTGAAATTGAAAGGAAGAGTATGAAGGTTTTTCTCACACATTAGCAACCGATACGCAGGATAATTTTGTTTTACTTCTACAGCGCCCTTAGCTAAGTTTTCACCTTTCGTCATGTTGTTTACATAATTACATTATCTACGTGTATAAAATAGTCTATGTATAGAATGTAGACTATCATTGTTTACATGTACACGCACATCACTGGTAAGAATTAACCAGACTAGTGGTTCTAGTTAAATACACCTACAAGCCAGTGCAATCATGCAAAAAAATTTACAGTTGAGTGCAAGGGTGGACATTTCGGCTGTTTCATTGACCATGACTGATTAGAGTTTTACATTTCTCGGTTAACTAAAGCTAAGTACTTCCGAGGCTTAATGATTACTTACTGAGTGTTTCTTGCAGAATGATTTTTCTCTTCCAAAATTTACCATCTACTTCTCCTGCACATGGAGCAAAGGCGTATTACATACCTAATGCTTTCTTGTTAGGTTAGACAGGTCAGGTTTAGGGCCCTTAGTATTAATAAAGCATTCCGTAATGTATTTGTTGTTAGGTTAGGTATGTCAGGTTTAGTACTGAGAATTAAAATAATGTATCTAATGCTTACAACAGCTGATCGCATAATATCTGGTCCTAAGAAAAACCTCCGAGCCTTGCACAAAAATCTGCTGCAACTCCTCGTTTGGGATGACCATACATCAAAAACAACTGCTGGCTGTGAAACGTGGATGCTCGCATGAAACCATAAATATTTCAAATCATAATTTCTCAGGTAAAACTTTTGGTAACAGTAGTAACAGTTCGGTATATCTGAAACACATTTCTTCAATTTTACAGAAGAAACTACTTACGGAAATGAGTTTCTGCAAGCTTTCCAACGTTCGTCGAGGTATTTTCTTTCATCGTGGAATATATTTGACTGGGAAATCATGTATTTTTCAAGAGAAATATCTCACCGATGCACAATTGCCATTTCTTTCGCTACGTGAACAGCATGCTGTGTAAGTTTGATGATGTAAGCCCCTGTCAATGTTTCCAACCCCCCTTTTTTCACTATGCTTGCCTAACCGAACCAAACCTAACCTTATCGGAAATGGTTCGTCGGGCTATCCATCAGCTACCCATGCATAATGTACAATTTTCAGCGGTAACGAACACGATAGTAGATATTTTTCGGTGAAGAGGGTTGGAAACACTGCATACCCACAACATGAGTCAAGACCCACAACATGAGTCAAGATGTGGCCGCCATATTGTGTGTTAAAGAAGCGAAGAAAGGAATAAAAAAATCACTATGTGAAAAATTGGGTTTGTTTTCATGTAAAAAGCATAATGGCACCTTGAACTATGTTCCGCAATACACAATTGGTAAGTACGAACCATGCGAAACACAAAATATCCGATTTTCATGTTTTTCCGATATACCGAACTGGTACCAAACTTTTTAACTGTGCTAATTCGTTTCTCCAAGCTTCGAACTTATTTCCAAAATAGTCTCCAGTAATCTAAATCACTTCCTAATGCTCTTATAAAATTTGCGAAAATTCATTAAATATTTGGAAACGTTACCAACTTGTGAAAAATCATTAAACACTTGAAACCGTTACCGAAGGCATATAACACAGAAGTTATTCCCAAAGTGAAAAAAAAAATGTTTCAAACCTCTGCGACAATTTCTTCCGAGGCTGGACGCATACATATTTCAATAAAGAAAAATGTGACAAGTATGAGCTTGCTAGCTCGGCGTACTAATCATGTGTAATTTGGATGCTTCATGAGATTATACACTATGTTTTTTTCCAGGGATACATTAATTTCATTTCTTATCGGATTTATTACGCGTTAGATCCAAGCAAAAAAGTTATTATAAAAAAATCTACCACAACGGAACGATAATTATCTAAAATTTGTACTTGTTTGACACAAGTGTGCTAAGTGCAAGGAATATTATTTTTCCCTTGAAAGTAATATACATATATATGAAAGATATTTTTCATCTAACAGGTCAATAAATATTGCAATAAAAATAAAATTAAAATTAGAACGAGTTTCACTTACCAAATTTAAAGCAACATTATTTATTCAACCGCGGAGACATTTCATATTTCAGCTATGTCGTGTAGGATGACTACAGCTCCGTTATCAACTTCCTGTGTGTCTTCTTGAACAAATGAAGAACGAAATTCCGAGCGAAGTGTTACTCGAGTGGAAGTGAAAATCGATTCGTTATCAAGTTTTTTCCTTATTTATTGTTAATATTAAGTGTTTTGATAGAAGAAAGTTGCCAATGGTAAGTTGTATTTCACTAAACTGTTATCATATTAGCGAACTTATCAGTGCTTCTACCAAGTATAAATGTTCCAATTCTAAAAATTCTTGACATACCTCAAAAGCAAACTGTTGTTTTTAGTTTTTTCTCTCGAATGCGGAACCAATGCCAAATCCAACTTCAAGGTATGCGATACGCAGTTAAGAAAAAAGAAATACCTATCTAGCGAACAAACTAAAGTGATATTTTGTTCCCACCCTGTACTGATATGTTCAATGGTAAATGCAATATTGTCCGCCTATTGCACTCAAGTGAATGTGCATTCACAGATACTCATTCCTTCACGAAATTGGGTAAACATTTTGACTGGATTTGTAAGACACTGAACTTTCATTCCAAATGAAGGCGTGAATTAAGAGAAGAGATTAGATACTTATAAATATGGGATAGTAAAATCAAATAGGTAAAGTGTTTACTTTTCTGAGAGGTATGTAATAAAAGAAATTCCTTTGGTATTGCATTTCTTGGTAACGATTAGATATAGCGGAAACACATTTCTTGAAATTTACAGGAGAAAAGACGAGAAAGTACTTACGGAATTTAGTTTTTGTGGACTTTCTGAAGCTGGGGAAAGTGTTTTTTCGAATTGTGCAAGTTATTCGGCCTGTAAAGAAGGTATTTTTCGACATTCATGTATCTCCGTTGCACGATAGCTCGTGCCACCATTACCGTCGACTATGTGAATCAAATGTTCTGTGCGTTCGATTACGTAACCCCCTGTCAGTGTAGCAACCACACGGTAAGTTTTACAAGATTACGTGTGAGCGGGATTTTTTTTACCAATTTAATTCTCTATATTTGCTTAACCTAACACTGAACCTAACCTAACCTTCTGTGAATGGTTTGTGGATTAAAAACAATCATTTTTTCGGTTAATAAGTGTTACTGTAACAACCACGCTGTAGTTTTACAAGATAACGTGTGCGAGTTTTTTTTTTTTTTTTCAATTCAATTTTCTGTTTGCCTAACCTAACATTCCATGAATGGTTTGTGGATCAATTTTCGCTTAAAAACCTTTTGTGAATAGTTTGTGCGGCATTTATCGGTTCATAAGTTTGGAAACACTGCATATCAGCTGCCGATAGACAACGTGAGTCAATATTTGGCCGCCAATTAGCAACGACCAATAAATACTTATAATGTTAAAAATAACACTTTTTCATTGAAAAAAAGTAATCCCTAGTTGAAAAATGTTCCGCTATGCATATGAGGTAAGTAGAAATTAAATGTATTTAAAAATAAACCAGTTGTGTGTGTTTCCGCTATATCTAACTAGTACCCATTTCTTAAGTATGCTCAAATGCTGAAGAGTTTTACATTTAAATAAGTTTAAAGAGTAACAAAAATAAATTAAAATATCTAAAGGTCTGGTATATATTCAGAATTCCAGAAGTACTTATTTCCCAATTACTTTAAAATCCGGCATACTCACTAATTTTGGCATCGTAATCACGAATCTGCAGTTAAAAATTGGCAGTCACGTCTACAAATTGCAAAATAAGCTTGTCAATTACCGCTATGCAATATCATGGAAACCATGTTTCTGATATGAAGATGTCTTCCTTTCCGCACAACGGTCTTGCTACCGTAGTCATTAAGAAAATGGCATCTTGTGTAAAGTTGAAAAATATGTTTACCCTACGAACCATTCCCAGTAAGGTTAGGTTAGGCAAGCATAGTAAAAATTAAGGGTAATCGTAAACATAGTTTTGAAACTCTAAATCATTGAAAAAAATAGTTGTTTTCTTCATAAATCAAAGGTGTTTACTCTGTTCACGGACCCACTTTTTTAGACTTATTTCGCAATTTCTAGACGTGATCGCCAAATTTTAACTACAGATTCGTGATTACGAGGTCAAAATTATTGAGTATGCTGAATTGAAAGCAATTTGAGATACTTCCGGTATTCTGTATTTGCTCCAAAGCTTGTATAAATATTTTACAAGCTTTTGTGACGTTAAGTAGCAGTATACTTTGAATGGACAAACGGTTCCACATTCATTGATTGATTTGCATTATTTTACTTCGCTTCTTGGGCCACTTTTGGCTAATTTGCGAAGATGGGGATAAGTGATGATATGATGAAATTGATGATAGGACACTCACAAACATCCAGGCCAGCAACCGAACCCAGGACCCCTGGTCGTCGTAGCCCAATGTGCTAACCACTTTGCCACTGGGGCTGGCAGTTCCACGTAGATTTAAGTTGTGCAAAATATGGTGAGGCCAGAGGTTGCTTAGTTATTTAATGCTAGAGTACTGGCACAGAATGTCAAAGATCCCACGTTTGATTCGTAGTTTAGCACTAGTGTTCGTAACTTCTCTGTAACCTATATTTCCTCTTTGAAGCTAGAGACATTAGAGAATCTAAACAGACTAAACACAAGCATGTGCAATGAAACAGCGATCAGACTACAGTCTTTGACCTAAAGAGGAGAGTTTCAACAGTACATATCTTATAAATGTGCGACACTGCAACATCCTGCCACAGCAAAGCGGTATTAAGTTGCACACGTGTTTACAGGTATAAATTTAAAAGAAAAAATACTAATCCTGATTAAATAAAGCAGTGACATATTCCAAATCAGAATATAACCAACTTCCACTTGAATTTTCTATCACAACGTTTGATGTGCCCATTTCAGAAGAGAATTCTGCATAATACAGTGTCTTTGTATCCAAAGTTCCTGTGTGCAATTGTTTTATAATCTTAAATAGAATAAATAATTCAAATTAGAAATCTTAGGAAATGGAGACCTGAAATGTTCTCTCACACAGAATCCTCAATTATTTTATGAAATTTTCATTACACAAATAAAATGTTGTTCCAAAATGAAACATTAAGAGAAGAGGGGGCCCATGTGAACCATTGACACCCATGGAATGATGAGAGGTTCACAGCCAAAGTGGATTGATTTTAATCAGGTGATTTAAAACTATATCACTGATTGAAATCACTTTAAATAAATAATTTATAGAATAATGTACACTTCTCCAAAAGTTACTTGACCACCCTAAAAGTTTTCTAAGTCCAGAAATTGTTAATTTGGCAACATAGCTCTTGAGAACCAGCAGAGAGTATCCAACTTTACTGCAGGTCCTTCTATTAGGCGAGAAACCCTGTGGTGAAAGATTTATATTCTCTTTAATAATACGAAGTCAGAAACTATAATTGATCAACATATTAATAGAGAAAAATATGAAAAACTCAAGTATGAGTATGCGATTCAGCATATTAAAATTGGAATCAGAGAAACTTTTGTGAGATTGGAAATACTGGACTCGCTTGTGGTACACCTGAAGAAAATCGCTGTCAGGTTTGAACAAAAAAGGGCATAATTATGCATAGTTTATACAAATAAAATATACCACCACCTTGCAAAGTGCTGTGCAATGAGCAAAAATTAATAATTCTCGCAATTTGCAGCAAAAATCTGTTTGTCGCATAGAAAAGTGGTAGCTTGAGCAATCGTCAACACGTTTCAAAGCATTTGCTACAAGCGATGTTGTAGAGTATTGGTAAAGAACTCGCCTCACAAATATCTCTTTCCTAAGAATTAAGGGTCGCGGGTTCAAATCCAAAGCTCTACCTCCCTTTTTTTTTTTGTAAATATGACATCAGATACTTTGAGCATGGAGTTTAGTAATTAACTCTTTGCGGCTCAGGAGTTGGATAAATTTCCCGACCCTTCCGGCGCGGAGAAGGTTTGAATTTTTTTTTTTACATTAACACTTTTAATATCTTTTATTTTGACATAAGAATACATATTTTCATAATATTACTTAAATTCTATTGTAATTGTAATTTTAATTTGAAAAAAACTGGTGGTTATCAGCACTAACCACCATGCAAATGTAACATGTTTTTTTATGCAACATATGTGAATGAAAATTGTGAAATACAAAGGTTTTCTTTACCTAAATTCAACTTCAATTTCGGTGAAAGGTTTGGAAACAGTCTTTATCCTTCCGCTATTCTTTTGGAGAGCAAACCTATATATACACATCCCTCCTGAACTTCTCACCTTCAATTTGATTGTGAATAATAAAAGCATTTGTTAGAGCTGCATCAAGAAAGTGAAAAAATAATCTCAAGTACCATTTCTTACTTTTGCGGTCAATCTGGTAATCATTCTTCAGTTGATCAAAATTATCGACAAAATTCATATTTTCATTGTACTCCTTCACAATCTTTGGGCAGGGCACATCTGAAATAGTACCATCTTTTGCCTTCCTACTGATGGTTATTGTATCATTAGGATTGTGGAAATTAGACAAAAAGTTCACTGCTCGTTTATCCTTCCATCTTATCATTGTTATGCCATAATCGGACTGTTGCCAATCATATTCTCCTCTCTTTAGTTCCTTCTCCCCTTTGAGACTAGGAAGGAACTTCCATGCAGGATTCACTGTCCCACAAGCAAAAATATTTTTGGCTTTTAGAGTTAGCAGGAGCTCATAGCTATTGAAGTAGTTGTCTACAAATATAACATGGTTTTTATCAATAAAATCATGATAGAGACTGAGAACAACTCGGGAAGCCAACCCTATCTCACCTTCCTCGCTTGTTTTCCCAGTATAGATTTCGAACCTGTGGTTATATCCAGACGAGTCACAGAGCATCCATATCTTGAAACCTCTTTTGATTGGCTTATCCCTCATGAATTGTTTCATACTAGATCTTCCTTTGAATTTTACCATCGATTCATCGATGACAAGTTTCTGATAAGCTTTGTAGTTTTGCGCGAAAGAGTGTGCCAGATTGTTCAGAAATGGTCGGAGTTTATATAATCTATCAAATTGTGGATCACGACGCTCTGGTTGAACAGCATCGTTGTTGAAATGTATGTGACCCAACAGCCAAGCAAACCTTTTTACACTCATTAGTTTTGAAATATAATAGTCATGCCAGTCTGGTTTCGATGACCAATAATCTCTAACTTGACATTCGTTTGAGACCCATAAAAATGTTCATTCCTATAAATACTCGAATTTCATCCATGTCTGTCGGTTGGAAGGGCTTACCTTGTTGTGTAGCATATAAGTTCGTGTGACACACAATATAATTGAGCAGCTCATCATTGAAAAAGAGTGAAAAAATTGCAAGAGGGCTCTTATCTTGCAGTTCCTTCACAGCATCAGTCGGTCCCCCCCTACTTGAAAAATGTGGCACTGGAGTTGTTTGATGAGATGTCTGATCCCAGACTGGTGACCTTGTTACATGAACCAATGGCACAATAGGAGTACCCACTGTGACCTCACTGGAACCATCCTGTTGTCTGACGCTCACTGAATGCACTAACACAACCTGTGGCACTTTGTGTTGATGTCAAAGGTCCTTCGTTAGTAGGAATATTACACCCAAGAAATTCATCTTCAGAGGACGTTTCTGCAATGCACATTCCTTCTGCACTCATTTCTGGGTGAAAAGTGGGATCTGTATCTGAATCATCACTACTGAAGTCCAAATTTGAGCCTGAGGGTATGTCCTCAGCATTAAAAAAGTCTCGAATATCCTGATCAGTCAGCCTCTCCATGATTCTAGGAAATATGTAAACTTTACACAGAGTTCCGTAAGCAACCAAATCTGCACGGTGGTCAGCAACACTAACCACCTACGTATGAAGAGTTCCTTTGTGAACGACCGCACATAAACCTCCACTTCTTGGCACAGACGTAGCAACGGTAATGGGGAAATATAAAAGCACAGTGGATTCGGCTGAAAACTAAAAAGAACTACCATTACAACAATTAGTCATTAACAATCACTGTTTACAACAACATTCAACAAAAGCGGCACCATAAAGGAGACTGGAGTAAACATAAGAAATAACAATCCCCAAAATCTCATTTCAGACAAAAGGCGATACACCTAAAAGCGAAACATTCGAGTTAAAATACCGCACAAAACAAAAATTTGCATTTCAAGTGGTGGTCAGTGACACTAACCACAGAGCCGAAAAGGACAATCTTGAGGTGGTTACCATTGGTAACCACTGCACCGCAAAGAGTTAAGTTCAAGGATTTTGTTTCACAATGTTTGCAAAAAATAATTTGGTGTTGAAATCTACGAATATTTCCAGCAGCTCAATGTATTTGTTTATTCTTTCTGACACTAACATTCATAAATTTGGATCGAAAAATACCTAAATTGTTGTCGTATTCCAACAGATAGTATTTGGTCAAACAAGGGATGTGCTGACTATGGCTCGGAAGTTGAAGAATCATCTTTTCTGAAGCCTACAAAACAATGCTAAACTGAATATAAGTACTTTTAACACCCTCACCTCCTGCAAAACACAGGGGTTTACTGCAGTTTGCGTCCCTAACACATACACACACACAGTCTGTGCATATTGAAGAGCAGATCTAATTGTGCAAGGAAACTGCAGTCGAAAGTGTTTTCAGGTAACAAATGAAGCCATCTCAGCAGAAGGTTATTCTCTTGACCAGGGACTGAACGAGATATCACAACCAGCTTTGATGCCCCATTCTCAGGCAAACAGCAGCTGCTATTGGCATGCAGGGAGTAGAATGAAAGGCTCAAGTTCCAATTGCTTAATTCCAAATTTATAATGGTGCACAGACATTTTTACATGGTTCGAATTCTAATCATGTCCACTGACACATACTTCAGTGTCTTAGCAACTAGTTCCTGCATATTGTCTGGAGAACTGTTTTTCCCTTCCGTGTACTCCTAATGATTTTTTGCGAGCAGTCATTTGTTTAACTGTTGTCTCGGCTACAGACTGCTGCTGCCATCTACTTCACATACATGGGGTGTGAAAAGGTAATTGCTGAATGCTTTAATTAGGTTAGGAAGGTCAGGTTTAGGGCGCTTAACATGAATAAAATATCCCTAATGCCTTTTGTTGTTGGGTGATACTAAATGCTTTAGTTATATCTGACGTTGAGCACAAGATGGCCTTTGAGACACATGCAAATCTGCAAGAACTCTTGCCAGAGTCGGCCGGAAACCAAGAATGCCTGCTTTCGCAAGCCACATTTCAAATCATAATTTCTCTAACTGTGCTAGAAGCTTCGAACTAGTCACACGATTGTTCCCAGTATTCTAAAACACTTCTTAATACTCCTATAAAACTAGCAAAAAAATCATTCAACTTTCGGAACCATTACTGAATGGAATTATCAACAAGGTAAACTTTGTACATTCACAGTTGAGCCAGGCTTACATTACCCCAGGTACATGGACGTCCGCAGGATTTTTTCCAGGGAGGGGCAAACGAAGGCAAATTTTCCTCAAAAATAGTGTTGTTCCCTAAAAAACATTGCTTAAATTTGAATTTATGGTGTTTATGCAATAAATAACACATATTATTGTGGCTAAAATGAAATTATATGTATGAAATACATATTTTTTAGTTGACTTTCATTTTCCAGGGGGGACCACGGCCCCCCCCTTGCCCCCCTTCCGGACGCCCATGCCCAGGTAAGTTGGTTTGTGGACTCAAGTTGCACTCATAGAACTTTGGACAGGGAATAATAAAAATAATGTATAAAAAATGAGAATATTCCAGGATTTCAATGAAAGCCTCACTAATTCCGTAAATAAAAGTGAATTCTATAGTGTTAAATGTAGTTGAGATATTGTTTAATACAGCAAGACGACATAGGGTTGATCGAACACCTATGTCTGCAACCTTCCTTAGCTCATCTGTAGTAAGTCAGATCAGGGAATATTAACATTTTTCTTGTATAGAATTTTGTTCAGAGAAGTTTACTTGTAAAATGCATGACTTAAGCACAGATAGGCTAATCCGGACTATTTAGATTTAAGAGAAATTTACATGGAAAGAAAGATGCAGTATGCACTCTACTCTCAATTTATGCAGAATTTTCCACTTTTTTACTGCAAAGGAAGGGCAGACACCTGGCCTAAATATCTTGGCAAATTGTGTTTCTGTGGTATACACATTACACAACACATCGAAATAGTTGAACTAATTTTCAGGTTCAGTCTGTTCTATTTTTCTAGGTTTGACAGTATATTGTCTAGTCAAGTTCAAAGATATGTGACTCTGGGTTCAGAGTTTGAATCCCAGCACTCACCCCCATCTTTGCAATTAGCCAAAAGTGGCAGAAAAGAGAAGTGAAATAAACCGAATCAATAAATAAGTGAACACAAATTGTCCATTATTTGCAATCACTTTATTTTTACGTCTCGTGGGCTTACACTGAGTGAATTTTGCACTAGTGATGCTACACAGGGTTATTCCGGGCTTTGATTTGTACTGAACAAAGTGGGTGGACATGGTGGACTGTTTGAGTACATACATCTTTGAATTCGACCTTTTGTCTTGTAGGTTTCATGGCGTTAGCGTTGGAGCGAGTTAAGAATATATAGAATGTCTCCAATTTCATTAATATTTGGTATAACTAAATTTGGCCTTCTAATCACGAATCTGTTGTCAAAATGCGGGGGTCACGTCTGGAAATCGTGAAAAAATATGACGTAAGTTGAATTTTTTTTTCAAACCTGTATCGCATTGTTTTACGAACAAAATTTTAGCTATGCTTGCCTAACCTAACCTTACCGGAAATGGTTCTTGGGGCTATCTGTGAATGGTTTGTGGGGCTACCAGTGCATAATGTACAATTTCCAGACGTGACCCCCGTATTTTAACAACAGATTCGTGATTAGAAGGCCAAAATTAGTTACTATACCAAATATTAACGAAATTTGAGACATTCTCTATATTCTTAATTCTTACCTTAGCTTTTCATTGTGTATGTGAACCTATTTTATTAGTCTCACTAAAAAAATAAGAAAAAACAAACTTCAGGGGCGTTGGACAAACCACAGGCAAGGTAAAGGCATTGCCTTGCTTGTGATTTGTTGGAACTAGCAATAATTACGCATTAATGAAAATAGAAATTTACTTTTGGAGATAGAAAAAAAAGCGCGATTTCCCACGATTTAAACTCTTTTTCACTCCCTGTCACTGGCATTCAAAGGGGGCTACAGCCAGTCCTGAAATTTTGAGAACCAAAATGTTCAAATGAAAGCAGTGAAAAATTCAGGAAAAGTCGAATTTGTAATGCAAACTCCCCTGAAAAGGACCCCCGATAAAACACTTTAAAACGAACGTTAAGAAGGTAATGACGAAATATTTTATAGTCTATTCCACCCCTATCTAGAACACAGCTTATGTAATATCCACTTTTACAATTTCAGTACACTAGTGCTCCTCATGTATTCTTTTACACGGTTATCATCTTTTCATTACCACAATAGCGAGCGATATGGACAAAAATTGAATGAAACCTTAGTTATCCGAATTCGTTTCTTCATTAGACATCCTCCATCTCGGTAAATACAATTTCCACTTACTCATTCTTCGACAAGAAATTAAGTCATCCAAAAAATTAAACGTGGACTAACGAACAAATGAATTATTGAAAAGAGATACTACTGAATTAGATGTTTTATATTCTTTATGGTCCAAATCCAGGGTCAGATCATACGTTGATTTAAAACTAAATTACATGTACTTACAAGTTTTTCGTTGAAGCCAAGTCGCATGCTTCCAGCCATTTCTCCTTCTAGAATCGTCGCGGAGAAACCATACTTCTCCCTCGCCTTGGTTTTGCATTTTCTCCAACAAGAAACATAATACTTACATACCATTTGCTTCTGCTTGCACAATAATCATACGAACTGCACAACACAATCGAAACTCCTCTGACAGGTTTCAATTTGCCCTCCAACGACGGAGCAGTTCCAACGCGGCCGCGTTCGTGCACCTACACTTGTGCTGTTGCTGACGTAATGGCATGTGAGATTCAAGAGAGACACGCCCCCTTCAGGCACCGACAGCTTATGGACACACTCGGAAGTCATCTGCTTTTCATGACTTGAAGACGATGCTATACATATAATGGTAATATTTTAACATTGTTTTTCTTTTGCACATATTCGTGGGTTATTGTATTTTTTTAGTAGTTTTACAGGTTTTATTGCATTTATATCATACGTCAGGTTTGTGCATCTTGACGATCGGTGACAGGCGCGTACGTAGAAATATATTTCGGGAGGGGTCCTCCTATGTTAACTAAGTTTCTGACATGTAAAGTAAATAAAAGTAAAGTGCTGCTCACCCGTGCTTTGCACCACGCCATGAAGGCGTATAGGGAGTGTGGAGTTGGGGCCCCACACTTTCTTGATCACTGTCGAAGGTGGGGGTGATGTGATCAGCACCACACCCCTAGTCGCCTTTACCCTCCAGAGTTTCCTCCAGGTACCCCTGTATAGGACGCTGGCTGGACACCGGAGCCGCTTGAACAGGTGGAAAAAATCTCCCACTTGCGATCGAGGCCGGGTCTCTCACTTGGTAGTCAGACGCCCTAACGACTAAGCTACCGCTTATTATAATAATACTTTTATGTTATTGTTAATTTAGATTATTTCCCTTCGTTTTTCTGCCACTATTGGCTGATCGCGAAGATGAGGATGAGTGACGATATGATGGAACTGGTGAAGAGACACTCACGAAGAACAACCATGCCAAATACGGGATTTGCACCCGGAACCCTTAGCGTATTAGTGCTCTCTGTGTTAATCACTCCGCCACGAAGATCGGCAATATTATTATTATTATTATTATTATTATTATTATTACATAAATGTGCAACAAGATGGTGTAATAGATATCACAGCACGTATTTATATCTACTTTATTTTATATTTGTGTGAAAATATATTTTCTATCAAGAAAATTGTTGCCATAATATTAAAACGGAATATTTATAAATAGCGAATAAGTTGTTAGTTTGAGCTGATGAAAGGTATGGTCCCTGTTTGATATGTTATTATTATGATGCATTATTTTCGTAGATTCTGTAGGGCCTCCCCGATGGCGCAGTGGTAGCGTCGTCACCTTGTAATGAAAGGGTCCCGGGTTCGAAGCCCGGTGGAGGCACATAGTGGTTCGGATTCCACTTTAAACTGTAGGTCCAGTCCCGATTAGCCTTACTGTGCATAAAGTGATCAATCAGTCGTAGATTCTGTAATAAATAACTGATACAAATCAGTTTAATCGTCATCATGTAAGTTCGGCGGAAATAAGTGAACTCCATAATATACGGCAAATAGAAAAATAGGTATTTTTGGCTTATTTAATTTTTCTAGGGGAAACTGTTTCGGAGAGAGATCCGGAATCCCTTTCCCCCTCTGAATACATGTTTGGTCGTTACGTGCATTTCAGTGTCCCAAAATTCCATTCCTTAAAACAACGCAGAATATAGAATAAAAAGCAATCAAAATAGCAATGGACAACTTAACTTGCCTGCTATTATATTTGTCGTTGACTGCACGCTTATACTTAATCCCCCACCCCTCCTTTTTAGCTTCAGTAGTTTAAACTAGGGGATGGTCTGAATTTTTGAAGATTCTGATATCTGATTCGGATCCTGCAGAATTTCGAATTCCAATAATTTTAGATTCCGACAACTCGGGTCGAACATTTCAGTACTTTCACAAATTTGTCATTTACATCATCAACTTCTGAGCCGTATGTATGGAAATCACTTTTTTTTTTTTTTTTTCCAGATTTTGGAATATCATATCATAGTTTTTGATAGAAGAGGTATTTCGAGAACGAGTTCGCTATCATCGGCTATAGGTCCAGTCGAGCCTTAAGGTCCCTCCTGATGTTGAAAGAACTGTAGAATGTCGTTAGTTTCCTAACAAGAATATGAGGGGAGGCGCTGACAGCGCTGTCCATGATTTCCAATCTGCCACACGTCTTCCCATCTTACGTTTCGGGTAACCGCAGCCGTTCAAAGGTGCTTTTCAATTCCATTTAAATTAATGGTATTTTTAATATGCTTTGTACGCCAAACCAGAACCAGACGTTGAATTTTGAAACATTGCTTATCTTCGTGTACCCTTCTAGAAAAGCATTGCAGAGTATCACAAAAATTGAATGCATACGTTCTTGTCTCGAGTCTTGAAATTGTAATTATAGATTTTAAAAAAGTGTGGCCGCGGTGGCTCAGTCGGTAACGCGTCTGACTACCATGCTCAAGGTCCCGGGTTCGATCCCCGGCCGGTTCAAATCCGGGAACTTTTCTAACGGTGGAAGCGGCCCCGGCGCCTACCCAGCGTCGAATAACATGGGTACCTGGGGGAAACCCTGGGGGGTAAAGGCGGTCAGGGGCGTGATGCTGATCACATCCCCCCCACTCACGACCGGATCAAGAAAGTGTGGGGCGTTACCCCCACACCCCCTATACGCCTTCATGGCGTGGTGCTATGCACAGGGGAACACTTTACCTTTTTACTTTTTAGATTTTAAAAAATATATTGAAAACCCAAGTTTTTGCACATAACCAACCATATATATAACCTGTATATAATCAGCAGTCATGAATATTGTATGTCTGAATAAGTTCCATAACAAAATAATTTTAGTATAGATGAAATTTTCACATAGCTGCTTTGAATCTTAATTTAGTAAAGGGAAAGACATTAATGCAGATAGGATGGTACTAGACCATTCGAGACTTGTCGAGACGAGACAGAATCGGACGAGATCAAGGCTAGAGGAAGTTTGAAATTTGTACACAAATCAAAATTGTTCTATTGTGTGACTTAACCTATGGGATGGCTTATTTATAGACAACGAACTCTGTGGATCCCTAAACCCGAAGGTTTTCCACCTGAACCTAAGTTCAATCCACTCTTGACCATCTTTACCAATTTCCTTCAGGTCCATCTTAAAGTTGTCATTCCATCTTTGTCTTTGCCTTCCCACAGGTATCTTACCACCAGGCTCCCAGGGACCCTGTAAATGTTTCTATCCTCTTCCATGGTCTACGCATAGGTCATATATTATTTTGTTTGTAGTGGTTAGTGAATCCGTTAGTGGCAAACCCTAAACTGTGCTGTGTGGTTGCATATGTACTCGGGATAGAATTAAGTTTTTCCAAAGCTTGTAGCGTCGAGACGAACAGTGAAATAGGAGGAAAAAGCGTTATTAAGAAAATGTTTTACGTGGGTTGGAAATTTAACAGTGGCAACTATTAATTTACAAATGATACGAAAGAGATTTTTCTGTAAAACTTTTACAGCCCTTTGATGTAGTGACCAGCATTGTGTACAATTGTTGCCAGCGATGTGGAAGTCGTAATATTTCTGTATCAGTGCCTGTTCTGTTGATGGTTTGAATGGAGCGGTCTATTGCCTGAAGAATCTCTGTAACAGTTCGGCAGATTTATCATAGGGATCAAATCATAGTCACAGGGGCTGGTAGAGCTACTGCCAGCCCCATCGAGCTAACAAATCAGCCACAGGTTGCGCTACATGCACCCGAGCATTGTCCTGCAAAATGATTCAGAAGAGATACGGAGAGAATCACCAGTGGGCTTCTGACTACACAACTCTAGATCACCAACTCCAACGACACACTTTTCCTCTCGTCACTGCGTGTGCGCCTATACTTCGGCCGCGTACTAACAGGTGTGCAATCACAGTGCAGGACGGCTAATCCTGTTTCCCTGCTGGCTGGTTCGGGGAACAGGGATTGGAAACCGTAAGAATCGGTATGCCTAATTGGCTGTCAACAGCGGGTGACTGCCATAAAGGCGGACCCACGCCTGTTCTTGACCCGGCGCAGCTATAATGTTGGAAGGAAGAATCTCTTAATTTGACCAAGGGTCGTCGGCGTTTCAGAGCAGAAAGTTGTCGGAATGATGACGAATGCAAGTAGTCCTGTGGTTGAAGCATTTCATCGGCGACTAACAAAATGACAAGATGTTTTTCCATGCACAGATAGGCTAATTGGGACTACACCTACAGATTAAAGTGGAATCTGAACCACTATCTGCCTCCACCGGGTATTGAACCCAAGACCTCTTGATTACAAGGCGAGTACTTTACCACTACGCCATGAGGCGGCCCTGCATCTCTTCCCCCCTCTCTCTCCCTCTGTGTGTGTGTGTTGCTAATAGATCGTGTATTGACCATTTAACGTAGACGACTTACCTTCCTTTGAACTTTCGTCCTTTCCCGCCATCCGGTGCAGTCCGGGGCCGCAACGTAGGCCGGAGGGGCCCGATGCGCGGTTTCACCAGGAAACTGGTCCCCGATCCGGGATGCAAACCGAGACCCGCCGCCTGGGAGCGACCCCGTCTCGTCCCTCCCAGCGGCATCACGTTCCGGTACGCACTCAGCATGTCGGTCGCACTGTAAGCTTTGATGTAGGCGCCGGGTCTCTTTATAATCTCGTCCGATCGATCCTGTACCACGCGGAGACGTGCTGGGGAATAGCCTGGTAACCATTCGCCTTTTTGCCATGCGGACTTCCTATTAGACCTTCCTGACTTGGGGAATGTTATTGGTGACCGCGAGCTGTCCCGCGGGGCTGTTCATATATCACTGCATTGTGCTCGAGCGCTGGGGAGTGAGGGTTGTTGACGAACTGTCAGGCTCCTTTGTACGGCGGTGCTTGATAGAGACGTAAGGTCTGCAACTTCCAAAAAGGTGTTTGGTTTCCGTTTCAGTGAATTAATGGCATCTTACTTGAGGAGGAAGGTCTTTTGACCGCAGCTTCATTTATCCAGTGCTATTAAAGCTGGACGCAGATCTCGTAGTCCAAAGATCGTGGGTTGGAGTCCAGCTGCCACTTACGAGCTCCCATGTAGCAGAATGGTTGACGTTCTCGCAGTCCCAGATGGGAGCCAGTGGTGCAACAAGATGGAAATTTCCCTCGTCGAAAAGGCAAAAGGAAAAAACAACAACTTAAGAAATCAAAATTGCTGGAAAATTTGAAGAGATCAGATTTACTTATCAAACTTAAGTTCGCTCCCTTTGTTTTGTCACAATTTATTTCTCCAAAACTATCATAATTTAAAATTTTCATTGGGTTTGATTAATTGATTTGGTGTTTGAAGTCCACTTTATGCACAGTAAGGCTAATCTACAGTTTAAAGTGGGATCCGAACCACTATGTGTCTCCACCGGGAATCGAACCCAGGACAAACTTGATTACAAGTCGACGACGCTACCACTGCGCCATCGAGGAGAGCCAATTTTCATTGTGCTTTGGAACAGTTAATATCTCTTCACTATAACTGCTACTTCCACTCTACTACTGCTAATAATAAAGGTAAAAAGGTAAAGTTGCCCGTGCATATAGCACCGTGCCGTGAAGGCACATTTATAGATCGACCACAAGGAAAAAAAACCTTGGGACGAAAAGTCCCCGCGCAGCTTTCCCTTCTTCCCTTCCACATCGGGCCATAAGGAAGCATGGTCCACTCTTCCTCTCCCCTACTCGCGGGAGTACGGGAGTCGCGGGTCTGCGCAGGTTGTTTTGCTCGTGGTTCCACTATAGGACACCCACACATTCTCGATCCCGGCCATTTTGGAAGAGATGTGATCAGCACCACGCTCCAGCTGCCTTTACCACATTCCCCCGAGGCTTGCCTTCAGGTACCCATGGATTTGAGACTGGTTGAACCACAGAGCCGTTTTATGCGGGGACAAGGCCAGAAAAATTTCGACCTTAGATCACTCACCCCGGAAATCGATCACACGAATCATTGATAAGACTTCGTGATCGTGATATTAGTTTTTCTAAAGTGAAGGGTAGATTTGGATTAAAAATGGTAAATTTTACATTTGCAAAAGGGAAATTATGACTACACTAGTGGGAGCTAAAAAATGTGGCAGCTATTTTAGATCAAAAGTAGCGGACTGTGATCTCGCAAACCAGATGATAGCAACATTGGGACTCGTATTGAACTCCCTTGTTTGCATAGAATTTAAAATATTGGAAATAATTTCCGCAACCTAAGTTATTGGTGGGACCTTTAACTTCTCGCATTCTCGATAATATCGTTAAGTGTTGACTGTGATCAAACTCTTGAGCAATTTTATATTAGCAATTTCAATAGATACTAGTTTTTAAAATTAATCGAGATTGTGTAATACACTAAAAGCTTCTTTATACATAGAATGTCGCGGTACAGCGGAATTTTTAGTGTTTCTCGCGAATTTCACCACTATTTAGACACATATAGCAAAAATTACAGGGAAACAAAGCTAACTTTTGTGTTTCTCGCGAATTTAGCCGCTTTCTAATCGTACAAGACAGCTAAACAGCGGATTTATTAGTGTTTGTCTCGAACTTCAACATTTTTTTAGGGATATATATATTCTCATTGAGGGACATTTCAGTGATTTGGAACATTTTTCTATACTTTTTATACTGTTTGTGTGATACATTAGATTCCCTTCTAATTCGCAGAAGATTGCGCTGCAGTCTCCTACGTGTCCGCAGAACGAAATCCAGTGTGCGCTTGCGTGAAACGTCACTTGTCGCTTACCGCTTCATATCTTGAATTCTACTTCTCGCTTGCCGCTTCCTATCTGAATTCTACTTCTCGCTTGCCGCATCCTATCTGAATTCTACTTCTAGCTTGCCGCTTCCTATCTGAATTCTACTTCTAGCTTGCCGCTTCCTATCTGAATTCTACTTCTCGCTTGCCGCTTCCTATCAGAATTCTACTTCTCGCTTGCCGCTTCCTATCAGAATTCTACTTCTCGCTTGCCGCTTCCTATCTGAATTCTACTTCTCGCTTGCCGCTTCCTATCTGAATTCTACTTTTTGCTTGGCGCTTCCTATCTGAATTCTGCTTCTCGCTTGCCGCATCCTATCTGAATTCTGCTTCTCGCTTGCCGCATCCTATCTGAATTCTACATGTCGCTTAGCGCTTCCTATCTGAATTTTACTTCTCGCTTGCCGCTTCCTATCTGAATTCTACTTTTTGCTTGGCGCTTCCTATCTGAATTCTACTTTTTGCTTGGCGCTTCCTATCTGAATTCTACTTATCGCTTGCTGCTTCCTATCTGAATTCTACTTCTCGCTCCGCTTCCTATCTGAATTCTACTTCTCGCTTGCCGCATCCTATCTGAAATCTACTTCTAGCTTGCCGCTTCCTCTCTGAATTCTACTTCTCGCTTGCCGCTTCCTATCTGAATTCTACTTGTTGCTTGGCGCTTCCTATCTGAATTCTACTTCTCGCTTGCCGCTTCCTATATGAATTCTACTTGTCGCTTAACGCTTCCTATCTGAACCCTACTTGTTGCTTAGCGCTTCCTGATTGATTGATTGATTTGGTGTTTTAAGTCCACTTTATGCACAGGAAGGCTAATCGGGACTGGACCTACAGTTTAAAGTGGGATCCGAACCACTTGTGCCTCCACCAGGTATCGAACCCGGGACCCCTTGATTGCAAGGCGACGACGCTACCACTGCGCCATCGGGGAGGCCCTGCTTAGCGCTTCCTATCTGACCACGCGTCACTTAATGAAAAACCGCTTCGCCACTGAGTTTAGTTACCACAGTTACTCGTCACAAAGAGTTTCTCAAATGAAAGCTACAGACACTGTTTATGTCCATCCTTGGTGTAAGCTTCCTCGCAGCTTTACAAATAAACGGCAATATACACCAGTTTGTGTAGGCTATTTTATATCGCTTTTCAACTTAATCACGACAGTGATACTGTACATTTTATTTGCAAACATTGATAGTAAACTAACACAAGGAAATACAGATTCGACCAATGGGCGACGTGAGAAGGAAAGGTCGAATCGATGAGTAGATGCCCCTTGAAAATTATCATCGTTCATTTCAAATTAGAGAAAAACAGAAAGCTGTTATCTCGATATTCGATTAGAAAAATAAAGCTCAGCAATTGAGTGTTTCAGCAGAATAACCAAACCAAAAAATTCGTTAGCTCGAAAAATTAAACCAAGAAATAAGAGACTATACAACGTAAATTTCGTTACTAAAATTTCCCCCGAAACTTTCAGATTTTCATTGAACGACATCGAGGGGAGGAGGAGGGAGATTACATTGAAGAAATGTAAGTGATTTTGCCACTGATAGCAAACCCATTTCAAAATAAGAGAGATGTTGCCATTACTTTTTATCTAACGCTTGTAATAAGCAAATTTCATGATAACAATATAATAAGAATATAATCGGAAACTTTTGAAGATTTGAGTCCAGGATCTCTGGTTTCGGAACTGACTCTAGTTACCCCTTTATCGTGGAGATCTGTAGTACAATAGTATTTGCAATATTTTCCATGAGCTCATTATACTGTCTATAATTTTTAATTATTATTATTGCGAAATGTAATCAAACCTAAAATTTTAGACATTTTTAATGTAGAATTTCAATTTATGTAATTTCTTTTACTCCAGTATTTAAACTTAAGTGAAATAAAAAAAATACATTTTTATTCGAAGATACCGCCATGCCACACCAGAAAATATGTCTTTGCTAATGAGAACAGATCTGTTAACTCCCAACAGATAAAGTAATTATTACCTAGTATTGGTTGTTGCCGCAATCGTAGCTCGCTCTATTCGATTCGAATGTGGTTTGACAGACATTAAGCATGTGAGGCGAATACTTGAAATAGTTCCATATTGTGTCCTTAGCTCTCATGCTCTGGCAGGGAGCTTAAAGGGAAATTTTATGTTCTAATAAAACTCTTGGTTGTCACGCATTCGCAGCGTGAAATGCTTAAAATTGCGCGAACTAGTACACTATTATTCTGGCTGGCTATCAGAAGCGCAATCTTGATCTATTTTCGCCGTCTCCATTAACTACGAATGGTGTTATTCGGAGTCTTACCTTGAATCAAGGTCGTTTTCCAGTTCTTCTCTCCCGCTTGGAATGGATCATTCGAACATTATGGAGTTTTCCTCAGCTGCTGACGTAGAGTATTGACTGTTTGAGTGATTTATTTTACAGAAGAAAAGTTCACAAGCACGCATGGCCGTCACATGTATGCACATAATAATGATAATAACAACAAAAACAAAAACAACAACCCTTGGCGGGCCAGAGCCTACCTATCGACTGCCGGCCTCATCCAGACAGTTACTGGGTGACGTGTGGTCAGCACGACGAACCCCCAGTCGTCGTCGTAGATTTCCACTACCGGGTTACGCTACTCATTCCTAGCTACACAATTTTCTCACGATCGACCATTTGTGAAGTTGATGTGATCACTCAGCATTACGCTCCGGCCCCCTTTAACCCCCAGATATGCATTTCTTAGAGACAGACTGGCTGAACCCCAGACCTGTTCCATGCAGGGCTCCGGAAATCGAACCCAAGTTTCCTGCGTGGTAGTCAGACTCCGTACCGACTTCTGCAGCTCTATACTGAACGCAACTCCAACTGGTGGCTGGGAATCAGCGATCAGTTGAATTTTCTTCGACTGAGATCGGGCATTTTCGAGTCACAAGGTACCGAACGTTGTTCGCGGGAGGAAACAAATGAGCGTTGGGTCCACCACATGTTGCCAGACGTACAGTAAAGCGAGAAAGAGTCTTCTCGAGCAACGATATTGCCAGCACCAGAAATCGGCGGGGGTTAATGCACACGCGGTTCCGGAAGGAACCCGCAGGTTGGAATGCAGTCATATAAAGACAACTGGGTAAAACATAAGTACCCTTGGCAACGTTGCTTCGGGAGAACAATGTGATGCCTTCAACTTTTACTTCGCAACTGAGTTTGTTGACACCCACCGGACCACACGCCCCCGGAAATGATTGGGGGACAGGACGCCGCAGAAACAGCCAACAAGGTCAACCGCCAGTTGGAGTTGGGTTCAGTATAATAATAATAATTTAGATTTAATTAAACAATATTATTTACAGCCCGCTACAACGCTAGAGGTCCCCGGCTGATCCCAGTGGTTACATAGCGCGCTACGACACCAGTGGTCCCTGGTTCGAATCTCGACTTGGGAATTGGTGTTCATTGTGACTGCCCCTTCCATTTCATCACTCACCCACATCGTCGCAATTAGCCAAACGTGGCAGAAAAGCGAAGGAAAATAAACCAAATCAGTCAATCAATCAAGTAGACGCCTTCTTAAGTTTGTATCAACAAAATATACAGGGTGGCTCAAAAAGTCACTTAACACCCCCGATACAAGGCCACTGCAGCTCGCAACATGGAAATGGTGATGACCAATCGTTATCAGGCCTAGGGGGGACCACATTGACGCCACCCGCGCGGTTTATGAACTTCCTTATGAACATAAACATTAGCCTTGTCACTGTGAAGGACTTTTAATTCAATGGAAGCGTCACACTGTAAATTGTTCGCGACAACCATTCATAATGCGCAGCTCTTCATGGATGTATCCGATTAAAATCTTGTGCAATGGAATGCGAACTTCTCTCCCTAGACTTCACTTTGATCTCGATGCATTACCGATGCGCTAAACAAATTTGAAGGCATTTTTCTAACACCTCGAAAAGGAGCAAATTGGTACAAGAATTCAGTCATAACTTTTTACTGGTTAAAGATACGTCGAAAAACCTTCACCATTGTATTTCTCGTGAAATTCTAGCCTGAGTTGATATATCATATCACACCCTTCCCATTTAAATTTCTGAAGTTGAATTCAAGATGGCCGCCGACCGCGCGGGTGGCGTCAATGTGATTCCCCCTTGGCCTGATAACGATTGGTCATCACCATTTCCATGTTGCACGCTGCAGTGGCCTTGTACCGAGGGTGTTAAGTGACTTTTTGAGCCACCCTGTATTATTGTTCGTGCTCATTGTTATATGAAAAGCATGTAATATAGCATATGCATAATAACATGCATTAATTTGCTTGTGGAATTAATACAATGTCAGTGTATACATTGTGCAGCTTCGTATCTCGTAAAGGAATGATATATTTCTGATCTAATGACCCAGGCTTGGCAGTACGCGCTTTGTCCTTTTCTGCGGCAGTGTTTTGTTTTATTGCTAGAGAGAAGAAAGCTTCCGACCTTCTACGTTTATTTATTGAATCGAATTTTATGGCCTGTACGCACGTGCCTTGAGGATCGTCCTAGCCTGGTAGTGCCAGCGTCTTCGTGCACGCTCAGGCACTTCCTTCCAACCGCTGTGTGTTTCGTCACCACGAAAGGTTCCGAGTTTTTCTGGATAAAAGCGATACATTTTCGTCATGAACCGTTCCCGTTTAATTAAAAGGTACACACAATGTTAGAATAAAGATGGCGTTTTCTCAGATCTTCTGTAAAGCACTCGTGGGCGGTGAAATTGTACCTCGGGTGGCATGGTTGCAAAACGTACGTGAAAATCGCAGTCTGGTCGCTTACGTTATACGTGGACAAATTGAGTTTTGTTGTTTTTCATTAACCCGGTGGAGGAACATAGTGGTTCGGACCCCACTTTAAACTGTAGGTCCAGTCCCGATTAGCCTATCTGTGCATAAAGTGGACTTAAAACAACATATCAATCAAAAAATATTATTTCAGTATAAAATTATCATGTTCCTGCAACACCTGTATACTGTAATAATGAACATATGCTACTGTGACTTGAATGAAATTGAAGGGCCAGGGGGAAAAGCGATGAATGTCTATTTTTCTCATTTTGAGATCGCAACGCCATCTGATAGTTCAGAAGCTGTACTATAAGAATGAGAACGGCGTTGGTTGGGAAACGATGAGAAGTGCCTGAAAAACGCATTATTATTTTGGCATATATTAACGTACTTATGAAAAGAAATAGACTACTTTGTTTTTTCATTTCCTGGCAAATCGTCTCGAATGAACATTCATCGTTTTTCCCCCTGGCCCTTCAATTATATGTGTGGAACACGTATATAATTTTAGGTGGACATTCATAATCCAGGGAGGGACACGGCTCTCCTAGCCCCCCTTTCCCTTCTGGACGTGAGCAGAAAGCACGAAACGTTGCTCTCTGCAGTCAATCTCATGGATACAGCCGCGAGTTTCTGAGTATCCATGATCACATTGTGATTTATATTTCATCGTCTATTCATTTTTTTTTAAATCTTCAATTTTGTGGTCTAGTTAGTAGAGCATCAGACTGGCACTCGGGAGACCCGGGTCAGAATCCTGGAATAGGTGATCTCTGGTGGAAATTTTCCGACCTGCATCGTGCATAGCGGCCATGGGATTCTCCCATCCTCAAATAAATGGGATGGGTACCTATGGGGGAACTAGTAAAGACAACCGGAGCGTGTTGTTGATCCCACCACCTCCACAAACAACCGAGATCGTGAATTTATGGAGTCCCTACTTCACATCTCTCCTATGTGAGTTCACGGCACAAGTATTTACCTTTAACTATTCTTTTACCTTTTATCTACGTTTTATTCCTTCCAAACTAGAAACGGATTATCTCATTTTTCCTATTCTTGTAATAAGGATGACCTTGGACGTTCAAATGCTAACCTCTATTCTACATAGTACATACCGAATTCTGCATTCTTAACGGGCCTCTAGCGCCTGGAACCACAACAAGTACAATCCTCTAGGTTTTGGGTTTCCTGTCTTGTTCATGCTTATTCAATACATACAATCACTCACTACTCATCCTCATCGTCGCGATTATCTAAAATTCGAAGTTAGATAATCAATGATATTTCATCACATGTGACGTCTTGGAGGTGTTTATACATTTATGCGTGGGTACTTGTTTCAAGTTCAAGATACACATAAGTTCATTAGCGCCTGTTTCGCTAAACCAGCGCCATTAAAATCCATGTACTACGTGAATTTATTAGTTTTCCTAAACAGGTTTTTCTGGTAAGCCATAGAATCGTTGTTCTGCGAAACGCCAGGCGAAAGTTCATGGTTGTTCACCTTGTCTTCTATTGCATCCCATGTGAAACCAAGTTTTCTTTGTTGTTTCCTCGATCCAACAAACTTAACTTCTGTGCACCTTTCAAGGTCTTCGAAACGGCTGATAAGGTGCTGGTGGTGGTATGAAGGCACGTTGGAAATGCTCAGTGGGGATTCTTTTCCGTAAGTTTCTGCATGTAGATTGTAACCTTGCGTCCAGCAGACAGGCTTGCACGGTGATGTAATACCAAGCTGCTGTCAAACTTGAAAGGGCTGGGAGAAACTATGCTAGTGTCAGGGAACGCTTCTTACAGTCTTTTTTCCTTGTGCCGGTCATCACATTTTCTTATGGAGAGAGTATTCTCACGGCTTTGGGGGTTATTCCTGAGTAAACAAAAAATGATCGATCAGATAATTCGATTATTCATGGCGGGGAAAGAACTACCGGTTTGACGAATTTTCCAATGTAAATAAGTGGAATACAGATCGTCACCGAGCTTATTTTCTTATAAAAAACCGGAAACGAAATGGATCACTCGAAATTTTTGAGTGATATAGAGGAACAAAGGTACCTAGAAAAGATTGGCAATTTCCCTACTCCCTTGTGTTTGTGTCCAATCTTTTCGCTTTACTGCCTAAATCCACTGATTTTTTCCGTATCGGTTCTGTCTGAAAACGATTGTTTGTTCCCTATCTCATGTTGAAACCAAAAGCCACACACGTATTGTCGCCTTTTCCGAAGACACTGCCTTTACACCTATGAATTCAATGTTATTCTTTTCAAAAGCGGAAGTGCAGTACCCGCCAGCGCCAAGGAAGCACAGAAAGGTAAACATCCGGTGAATAGCGCCCATAAGGACATTTAGTTCTGTTCATGCTTACTAATATCGTTTGCAGCTTGTTAAGCAACCAAGTAGTTTTTCAGAGTCACAAATAGAATGGGAATTATTTTTTTCTAACTCTGGATCTTCTCATTACTTTTTTAAACATTTTTTTTTCTTTTACCGTAAGTTTAGTTAAAAGTATTTACGGCCCTTACCAAAATGACACATTCAGTTGTACTTTATTTACACATCTGCTGTTTAAATAAAACATCATTCTTTATTGGAGGCACATAATGGTTCGGACCCCACTTTAAACTGTAGGTCCAGTCCCTATTAGCCTATCTGTGCATAAAGTGGCATTAAAACAAAAAATCAGTCAATCAAAACTCAAGATTATAAAGTGGATAACTTCATTGTAAAAAAAAAAAAAAAATTGTTCCGACCTTCGTGGCGCAGAGATTAGCACACCACGCTACGATGCCAGGAGTCCCGGGTTCAAATCCCGGCCTGGGCATGTGTGTTCTTTGTGAATGTCCCTTCACTACTTTAGCCATATCTTCACTCGTCCTCATCTTCGAAATTAGTCGAAAATGGCAGAAATGCGTAGTAAGATAAGCCAATTCAATTAATCAGTCATTGTAAAAATGTGTAACAGGTACAAAATTAATAGGCATAACTACCGTACGTGTACATCTTTATACACCTCCATAGCGACGTCTGACAAACAGTATGACTCTCATATTTTAAAACGTAAGCAATTTCAGTGCTCATAGTGTATTTTACATTGATATAGAATTAGGGGAACTACTATTTTTTTTTTGCAACGTTATAATATTAAATCGCAAGAAACCCGTTGGATATTAACTAGTATTTTTTATATTTAACGGTATACATAGAAAACAATTTATTCCTTTGTATTTCCAAGTGCTGAAACTATTCCCTGTGTAAATAAGGTACCGTCTCTCTTTTCTCTTTTTCTTGGTTGCTTGCTGAGTAATCGTTTCATGGTGTTACTGTACCGTGACACGCGCTCTATATTTCGTTCAGCACAATTCTTAGCTTAATCTTTATTGTTCTAGTTAAGTCTTAATTAGGAGCCCTGAATGCGAGGGCATGAGCATTCGTTGGAGATTTTGCACTTCTGCTACTGCGCAGAAGCTTGTTTTCACGGTTGGTTCCAGAGATCGGTTTTCGTATAATTTCCCTTTTCCTCTGAAAAATCCATTCACATTATATTTATTTAGTGATCAATATTTTTGTAACACATTGTATTTACTAGGATGGAATAAATAATAAAATGGCTTTGTAATCAAGATATAGGTTAGTAGTAGTAAATTTAGGCACAATTCACTTCGAAATGGATGTAATTTTTCAGTGCAGAATTGCTAATTTATAAATCGTAATTTCGTGACATCTCATAAAAAAGCACTCTTAGAGTCCCCAAATTCTAGTTTACACTTCTAGAAGGTGCACGGTTGTTATCCAACAAAGAAAATAGAGATTAGACACCAAGTTCCAGTGATCTGATTGTTTTTATTTAGCCCTGCTTTTCTGCAACGTTTGGTTAATCGCGACGATGGCCTGTGACGTGATGAAATTGTTGATTACTGAACACTCGCAAAGAACACCTATGCCCAAGCCGGAATTCGATCCAAGGACCCTTTATGAAGACACCCAAATATCAACTTCTCTTCCTCTTTGTACACCCTGGACTGCATTTTGCAGACTAATGAGGCTCTGGCGTTTGGACTTGCAGTATAAACCATGTGGGCTCGTGTTGTGTCCTGTCCATGTTTGTGATAGTCTTTTCATCAATTTCAGCTTATTACCATTCATCCTCATCTTCGCGATTTTCCAAAAGTGGCAGAAAAGCAAAGTAAAATAAATCAAATCATTCAAGACTAAGTACATTTTTCCCCCGTCTTTACGGCTCTCACCAAAATTATTCGTGCGAGCAATCCCAAAATATTGTATACTTAGCAAATTTGTTTGGGTGAATGCAATATCCTATTGAAGAACAATTGCATATCATATTTGACGGACACATAAAGCGATTTGTAGTGTCTAATAACCGCACTTTCGACCTTAGTTCCTACGGTAATGCTTTATTAAATCGGAGATACAGACATCAATCTCTCTCGTGCAGAAAGACCTACCGCATTGGGAAGGAGGAACCGCAGGAAGTGGTTGAGGTTAAATTGGAGGGGAGTGGAAACCTTCACTAATTAACCTGTTAATATTGATTGTTTGGTTTTTTGATCTGCACGTAAGCTTTAGCTACAATTCCTTTTCTTTCACTGAAAGCAGTGTTTCTAGCAAGTTAACTGCCGAGTAGTGGCAAAGGCAGTGTTGTGTTGCTGCAGGGGGACGAATATTGAGATGGTACCGAGACGAGACGAGACTTGCCACAGTATAATGTATAATAAAAATGTACGAATTATTTCAAGCAAGCTAAAACTTAAGCCTTTTCACTCCAAATAACTAATAAATTGTATCTACACAGTGTATCTACTGAGTTTTTAGCCTGGCAACATTGTAACAAGATAAATGCTGCAATGTGCCATTTGGTACAAATATTACGTAGTGTCTCATGTAGTGAGTGTGTAGTGAAATTGGTTTGATTTGATTTGGTGTTTTAAGTTCACTTTGTGCACAGTAAGGTTAATCGGGACTGGACCTACAGCTTACAGTGGGATCCGAACCACTATGTGCCTCTACCGGGTATCGAACTGGGACCCCAATGAAATTGATGTCTGATTCAGTGCAATATTGAGTGAGTTACAGTTTTTATACTAGTGCAGTGTTTTGTACCCTCGTCACTTGGCACTGGATGACTACTTTTATTCCCCAAATTGAAATTCCACCTGAAGAACTTTTTGACAGCATTTTGAAAGTTGAAGGAGCTGTGACGAGACACCTAAACACAATCCTAAAAGAAAATATCCACAGGGGGATCCAGCAATTGTACAGCCATGTCACTAAATGTGTGGACGTTAGGAGACATCGAAGACTAACCAATGCTTATGGCAAGTCTCACATATTTACACTTTTGATTAAGCCAGTCTAAAAACTTCGTAGACACACCCTGTATAAAGGATCACACAGACAACTTTCATATGTCTCTTAGTCGCATTAGTACGTAATTCGTTTTTGATTTAGACACGATTTCTCTACACTTCATATTCTTATTTACTGAAATCACCTTCCCTTTCCCTCTGTCGAGAACTGCTCAGCTTAATGGCCTACGAAGTCAAGGTCCCAGATTCGAATTTTGGTTAAGTAAGACTCGGATGCATAATTGTCTTTGCGCAGTTCATCATTCATCATCCCCGATCTTAACTCAAGATGTAGGAAAGTGGCGTAAAATGAACGAGACAATAGAATGAGATGACTGCCAGACAGTGCTATAAGTATTATCATAGGGTGATCTTATACAAAAGCTCTGTAGTGATTCTCTTTGTATAGGTTTTGGTCACAACTAAAAGAAACACAGAATACGTAAGAATGTAGGAAGTCATGCAGTCATATGAATACATTTGCAATGTTTACATCTCATAAAAATAACTAATGAATTCTTTAATTGCTTGGCATTTCCTGCTTGTTGTGCATAATAATCTTGAAGGAATGTTTCAGAAGAGTTTCCTCTGCTTACACTCGTGGTTTCTTTGCATTTATTCAATAATTATTACTAAAAATTAAGTCGTGCAGTTTTTTTATAGCTAAGCGTACACATGTAATATCTTCATTATTATTTTTTCTTTTGAACCGAAAGAAACTGTGCTTGTACAAATTTTATCGTTGAGAAATCTATAAAGATGCAAGTGACCCGAAGATTCTGTATTGGCAGAAATCAACACAATTTATTTGGCCAAGGGGGACCCGAAAGGGGCCGGGGGAGTCACAGTCACCCTGTAAAGTGAATGTCAGTCAAATAATGACTGTGAGGTATAAAATTAATAATTATTCATCAACTGACATACAGGAAAATATACAATTGCTACATAATTTGATGCGAGAGTAGACTTAAGGATCTAACCATGAAATATATTTGCTTGTGCAAGTACTTGTTTCATGTCCAGATATCATTAGATATTATTAGAATAATTAAATCAAGAAGACTTAGATGGGCAGGCCATATGGCACGAATGGGAATGGAAAGAAGAGTTTACAGGATTGTTGTTGGGAAACCTGATGGAAAGAGACCTGTAGGAAGGCGAAGACGAAGATGGAGGGATAACATTGAGATGGACCTAAATTAAATAGGTAAGGATGGGAAAGATTGGATTGATCTTGCCCAGGATAGGGGCAGATGGAATGCTTGCGTTGCTGCAGCCATAAACCTTTTAACAAGGCTAGAGAGTTAGTTAAGTATTTGTAAACGTAGTATGGTTTTATTATATTGCAATATGTATTTAATATCACGTCTTCTTCATTTGGCAAACAAATGCCCCATTTTTTTTACTTTTCTCATTGTAAGACTTCCCCCCCGTTTATATAGTTCTCACTCCCTTTCACACTGTTGAGTTGAGAACTTACTGTTCTTCGTACCCTTTGACGCACTTGCGCAAATTTAATCATGATTTTGCCTGAAGATAACTTCTAAAATACTCATCAAGATGAAGAGATTGCTGGATGCTAAATTTGCGAACCAAAAGCGTGACTTCCATACAATTGACCCTTCATTCCGTGGTTCTTAGCTTTGCTCTACATTGGTATTCGCCAACATGGAGGGTAACTTAACTCTAAATGGTTTTTAATTTCAGTGTTTGCAGGACTCTCTTGTTCAGTCCACGTTACCCAATTCGTGCTCCTTATAGCAGTAATATTGTTCTTTTTTATGTGTAAATATAATGGTAATCATTGAAATTTGGCCCACGAGAGACTGCAACTTACAGAGGGAAACGTTTGCAAATGAGTATAAACTTTTAAATTGTGAAAAGAGAATTTGCTCGTTGTGAAATTCAATTACACTTATGTGTAGTTATGATAAAAAGCATTTTGTTGCAATGACATTATCGGTTACTTTATAATGAAGAGTCTTATGCTGTATAAAATAATGTTAAGTTAGCATGGTATTCGCGAATGATTGGGGTGGGGACGCATCTTTATAAGACTTTATTGCGGAGAACTTAATATTTGTGTCGTAAATTTTGTATTAGATTTCCTTTGCAGAGGCGCACTAATTTAATTTTTGTGTGGGTGACGTATCAATTTGATTTTGGTTTTTGTTATTTAGCGTCTCTTTTCTGGCACTTTTGGGTAATAGCGACGATGATGATGAGAGGTGATATCATGAAATTGATGAAGGGGCAATTACAATGAACACCGATGCCCAGACCGGGACCACAAGCATCGTGTTAGCCACTACGCCTTTCCGAGGAGCATTTGACAGGTATTTATGGCAGGGTTAGCTGTTTTGCCCCAGTCCTTCGAAAGGACGCAGCCCAGTTAGGTTTTCACACCCCCCCCCTTTCCCTCCTCATTGCCAGATAACACCCGAAAGCAAACGCGAGTAAAATTGGTAATTTTTGCACAATGCATTTGCATTTACTAAATTCTCTAATAAAACCACATTTACTCCGTGCAGTAAACCATCTGTGCATTGATTTTTTTTTTCTTTTTTTTTTCTATTGGTACCCATATAAGTGTGTTCCGATAGAAAGAAAACTATGAAGATATTTTCTTCACCATATGACGCGTACGTTACTTGATCGATATTGTAAAACCTGTGGTACTATTATTTCCTTTTGTAGGTAAAATTGGTGATACCGGTCTGCCTTACGTGTGCGATCTTGCTTCCTCCGCATTAGAGGAAGGTAGGTGGCAAATGCAAACTGAATGAAAGTAAGAACCGCAGGGGACAAGACTAGAAAGCGTGACGTTTACTGTATTAGTCACCGGTTGGGATAGATGTGGGTGCACCAAGCATTGACTGGCTCATCTTATATCCTCCTTTCTCCATTTCAGTGCTTCTCAACCTTTTAGAACCCTCCTACCTCTTTCTCTAGTCTGCTTCTTTCCTCTCAGTTTATCCTTGCGTTTCTCTGAATCTGTCTTTTCTCTATACTTTTGTCTCTCTTCCTCTCTCCTTTTTGTGCTTTCCTCGGTTTCTCCCTGCTTTGCTCTACATGTGTCTATTCATCTAAACTCCAACTCTCTCTTTCCCACAGTTTTTCTTGCCTTCTTCTACATATCTTTTTCTCTACATCTCTCTTTCTCTCTCTCTCTCTCTCTCGCTCGCACTGCTCCTTTCCCACAGTTTCTTTTTGCCTCTCTGTGCATATTTTTATCCAAACTTCTCACTCACTTTCTCTCTCTCTCTCTCTCTCTCTCTGCTTCTTTCCCACAACTTCAACTTGTCTAAACTGCTTTCTCTCCACACACACACACACACACACACAAACACAAACACCCACAGACAGATATATATAATTCTTTGCTTCTTTCTAACAATTTATTGTGGCCTTCCTCTGTATGTGTCTTTCTCTCTCTCTCTCTCTGCTCTGTGGATGTGTCACTCGTTCTCTTTTTTCCTTCCATATCTACCTCCATCTATTTATCTTTCTCTGCGCGCGCACGTGTGTAATTTCCCCTCTCTATATATAATAATAATATCCATTACAACATATAAATATCCTTATGTTTCGTGAAATAGTGTGTTTCGGAACTTCCTAAAGTCTGATGTTTAGGAGAGACTACGTCCGTAGTCTTTAGGGAATGTGATCGAACCATCTTCTGAAATAACTGAGGTTATTCGTGTAAATGTGGCCATGTATGTGTATTCAGTGCATGTGTAGTTAATTGGCCGAGGCTGCGATACGTGGTGGAACTTGGCCAAGCTGTCTGCTGGAGCATCTGGGAACCGTTTCTGCTCGCTCCACCTGATACCCTTCCGCCACGACACGCACGGCCCTGAGCGATGGGACCCGCACGGCATCATCCCTGCTCCTAAAATGCAGGCCGTGACTAGCACTGCCTGGACACCGAAATTGAATTCCTATCTTCCTTGATTGCAGCGTTGGTCCTTCGCTTCTCAAATATAAAAAGGACCAAAAGTACAGGGGACGTTTCTGCGATGGTCGCACGAAAGGGTTAAGAGGAATATGGACTTTCTGCCCTAGGCATATTTCTTGCTCTTTCATTTCTTCTGATGGTACCGATCAAAACTTCTCAGTTTTTGTACCGCCAGGGTAGCCTTGTGACTAATGCACGCATGTAGAACAATACTTTTTCATAATTTATTTTTGGCACTCCCTACTAGCCCCTGGTACACATTACCTGCATTGTTCAGTTCCATACAGTGTCTTCTTCCATTTGTGTATTCCGAATTTTTGTTCCGATCCTGCATTCTCGCGAAAAAGAAGTAGTTGCCATGACATACTTTCATCCTCGTATTATCTTCATTTTCGTCGCTTCTCTTCCTTTCTAGGCTAATTGCGACAATGAGGATGATGGATGGTTGGATGAAATTGATGAAAGGACATTCTCAAAGGGCCACGCATGAATTGTAGATTTCAGGGTAGGGTGATCTCTTAATTTTAGACGTAGAGAGGAGGCGATCGTCTGTTTAGACTTTGCAGGGTGGGGGACTTTCAATTTTCCACTCCATGATGGGATAACATCGATAAAGTTCTGTTTTTGTTCGCGAAATGAACATTTTTTTTATCACCAAAATGTTGTTTTACCTAGAAAAGTATGTCTCAATATCATAGGGTGTTAATGAAGCATATTTGAAAATTCAGGCACCTGATAATAACTATTTTTGGTACATATTCTTGGCCGGTGCTTCCTTTCTCAATACATGACGTAATTGTCAGACTTACTAACAAAATATCAAACAGCTAAAGATTTATATCGTATGACTTGGGTATGCACAATTTACACTCCAATTCTTCTTGCACAAAATGCCCAGGTAAGAAGATAGGCCTAGAAACAAAATGAAAATAGTAAATTGAGTGTAGGGTATCTTTTCAAGATATAAAATGTTCTAAAAATATACCTAGACATACACACAACCTATGACACAAATAGAATATTAAATGACAAAATGTAATCGCACAATTGTGACATGAGAAGTTATGGTGTTTTGCCAGGTTCAATAATGTTTGAAATCATGAAAGTGTTGTTTTCCTTCTTCAGCCTCGTCAACTGTTACCCATGGTAATTCAGTACATGGCTATTGATAACTTGTCCTTAAAACATAATGCATATAACTCTGTAATTTATTTTTCTAAATATATTTCCTTTATTTGTTTTCCGTTCTTCATAGGTACCAGTAGACTCCCCTTGATGGTTGTCAGCCAGTTATCGTGTATGGAGGATCTTCCCCTAACCACCCCTCTCTGCTGCAGACGCGAAGGTAAAGAATCAAACTTTACAATTGTAAACCTTAAAGAACTTGTTTTTTCTTTATTGTCTTACTCGATTTCTTCAGGCAGATTGGTGTACCGCCTTTTTTCTAAAGTTTTGGGTCGTGAATCTGAAAATGTTCTCTTCAAATGCAAGGTGTTGGATTAAAAATTAAAATTGAAGAATTGGTCATGCTTATAACAGCTCTGGAATCATTGTGTCATACAGGGTGGCGCACGAAATGTCTTACCATTTGTTTTGTTTATTACACATTTATTTATTATCGAAACATTACAAAATTAATGCATAGTGAATTATCAGAGTATGGAAAGTTTGTTTAGTGCAGAATGTGTTCAATGTGTCCACCATTATGGTTCACAACATCTTGCAAGCGAACCTTTACATTTGTCACAACCCTCCGGCACAAGTCCTCCGAAATTTCACGGCACAACTGCACAATAAAGGCCTTGAGTTGCACTACATCTGCAGGCTTCCGTGCGAAAACTTTATCTTCCAAGAAACCCCCCCAAAAAAAGTCACAAGGATTAATATCCGGGCTATGCGGAGGCCACAATCTCCCACCTGCTTGACGTTCAGGAAACCGATTAGACATTACACGCACATTAAACATCTCATACAGGAAATCAAGAACAATGTTTGCTGTATGTGGGCGGGCTCCATCTTGCATGAACCACTGAGTGTGTAAATGGAGACCTGTTGCCAAGAGCTGCGGAATAAATAAGTTCTCCAACATTTCCTTGTATCGTTCTTTGTTTACTGTGTCGTCAAAGAAAAACGGTCCAATGATTCCATGAGTTGAAATTGCTGCCCACACACTCACTTTTTCTCCATAATTCTCACGTTCATGCATTTTGTGAGGCTGTTCACTTGCCCAGAATCGAACATTTTGCTTATTTACCACACCATTTAAATGAAAGTACGCCTCATCTGTAAACCAAGTGTTGTGCAGAACATGATCTTCTTCCACTAACCACGAAGCAAACTGATGCCTTCGTTCCTTGTCCACTGCCGTTAGTTTCTGGACAACTGTCATTTTGTAAGGGAACAAGTGAAGATCAGAGTGGAGAATTCTTTGGATTGACCTACGAGATATTCGTAACTCAGCAGCCGCCTTTCTTGTTGACTTGCTTGGACTTCATGCCAAAGCCACGCGAACTGCTTCAATGTTCTCAGGTGTTCGGACACTTGACGGGCGCCGTCGATTATTCTCCAACACAAAGCCAGTGGTTTCTAATTGTTGGCACAATCTGCGAATGGTCTGTTTACAGGGAGCCCATCTTGTACCAAAGTGTGCACGAAAATGCCTTTGTGTCGCTACCAAACTCTTTGTTTCTGCAAAAAACATTACAACTTTCACCTTCTGTTCGACACTCAACCAGCCGTTATCCGCCATCTTGCAAACTGCTGTTTCGCAACAAAATAAAGTCCGATACTGACTTCTCCTGACATCTACCTGATTTTCCATGAACCAACTCACCCGCATACGTGTTTTGAACATTCAATATATGATATTGAAAATTTTATGAGGTGATTGAATGGTATGACATTTCGTGCGCCACCCTGTATGTTCCTTCGTTAAAAATTACTTTTGAATCTTTCTGAGCAACGCCTGAAAGCTATAGATGTCACGTGGTTAAATCAGATGAATGCTTTCGTATTACGTCTCTGTAAATTAGATGGCAAAGAAAGTGTTACAGTCTCATTAACGAATTCGCCTCCAAACTCGAAATGCCAGTTACAACATTTAGCAAATTAGCATTGCCGACACGGTGACAGTTCGTTAATTGTCGACTTTTGATCTCGCCACTGAAGTTCCCTGGTTCCAGCCCCGACCTGGTCATGGGTGTTCTGTGTATGCGTGTTTCTTCATCAATTTCATATAACCATCACTCATCCTCATCATCACGATTGGTCAGAATTGGCAGAAATGCGACGCTAAATAATACAAATACAGCAAATTAGCATTGGGTAATGTAAACGATTGGTGTTATGACTCCATTTTAAGTTTGTGAATACTTACCATGTTTTCGAGTCTTTTTTTTTAATAAAATACTTGATCCTGCCAATCATTACAGGTTACGTCTCTGCGATGTTTAAAACTTGGAACACTGAATCACAGTCTAGTGCATAGAACAATAAATGTTTCGCCTTGAAATTGAAAGGGAAAGTTAACTACTAAATTTGTTTAAATTTCATGCACTTTTGGTTCAAACTAAGTTCAAGCACGATTATGACATTCTATATCTTTACCGAAGGTTCGAATTTCGATGATAATTTGGGCGTGTAAGGGGTGTGACCTGAGAAGACACCCAAAAGTCAATCTCACTTTCACGTAGTACACCCCGGCAGGTCAACGAAGCTCTGGCGCCTTGACCCACCGCCAGTCTAATCCTTTCTGGGGTCGTGTTGTCGTGGGTTTGTCCTTATATGTACAGCCTCAACTTTTAACTAGGGTATGAAAATTTTATCCTGAGATAGTATAATTTTAGTTCTTGTTAAAGAATCTGTGACTTTCTTAGTTTTAAAAATTGAGTGAGGATGTTTTTAACAGACATATTTTATTTTATTGTTGTCTTGTTTCTTGTCCTCACTTTTGTTGTCGTGAAGAAACTTTCCCCGTCTTGTGTGATGGGCAAAAATAGCCTATGTGCTGATGTACCCATGATATTATAAGAAAGAAAAAAACAATTGTCATTCCGGCGTTAAGTGTGTGACATTCACACATAAAATGTAAGGTTGTAGATATGCTATTGGATTAAAATGTTCGTAATGAACTGAGTTCATAGAATTATGAATTATGTGGTGTCTGCTAACAAATTATAAACTTGAGTATGATTTCATAGCCTGAATGCATCCTTTACACCGCCGAGCGGGTTTTCGAAAGTAACCCCTCACTGGGCGGGGCCTTTGGGCGCGATTTTTAAATTTTTACACCTATTTCAGAAAAACGTTATATCTCTGAGACTATTTGAGCAATCTACTTCGGCTAACTTTTGTTTGGAAGAAAAAACATCGGAGCACACGACCGTATATAATTCAGAGTGCCCAAGTGAGAAAAACGGGGTAGAGGGGGGCTAAGTCCCCAAATTTCCCGCTATTTTGGGAAAAGGGCGCAAACTTTTGCATTGTTTTAAAAGAATAGACCTTTTGCAACAAAGTGAAACTTGTTTCAAGTCCGTAGTCCTCATACAGGCTGAAATATGCATTCATTTCCCAGCTGTCAAACCTCACATCGAAAACGCGACGGGAAAGGAAGGGGAGGGGGAGGAGAGGAGGGGGTCATGGGAAAGTGGGTTTTCTTTGACAGGACATTTCAAAGTCTCATCTGAACATCTGAACACCAGTGACCCATCCGCCGACTACGCCTATATTTTCTATGGGTCATATGCTTTAAAAATGTAGCAAAATTTGACTTCATTTGTCTGTGAAGCATACGTATAGGCTACAGATGCTAAAAATGTTTGGTGAAATACGCAAATTATATAAATCTTAATACAATCAAAAACAATAATAATTTTCAGATTAATTCATTTTGTTATTTACATGAAGTAGGACTACTTATCGTGGAATACCTCTGATGATAATTTGGTGGATGTAATTGTATCTACTTCATTGCTATCTATATATTTTATTGTCGCTTATAATCATGCTGTAGTTAGAGCAAAAAACAAGCGAAGCCTTAATTAAGAAGGGAACCAGTCACACGAGCCCGAGCCCAATTGCTGTAATCAGAACTCAAATGTACACACGATGTGGCTTTGCAGTTGCATTAATATCGTAGCGAAATGAAAGGGTATGTTGACCCGAAAGGTCACGAACACCGCCCGCCCGCATACGTGCCCGGGTATGTGGAGTTGCCGGTTTTTTCTGATAGGCTGTCGAGTGGGAAATGTTGTCTTGGTGAGTCGGTGGAAAGTTGGTCATTGCCGTGCTGCGGTGTCGCTGGCGACAGGACTCAACAAAGACCAAGCCCGTAGGAGCGAAACGGGATAGCGATCTTGTAGCCAGCGGTCGTTAAAGTGCAACAAGGGTAGGAAGAATCGACGCCGATCTACTTGAATGCTCGCGGTAGTGTCCGTACCAGCTACTAGCTTCCTGGAGCAAGAATTCTTCTGATAAACAAACAACTTTTCCTTTCGCAAACCAGCGTTGAGCCGCAATCAACAGTATTGTGTCAGTGGTGTTACGAAGGCCTTCGTTATAGTGGCGATCTTGGGTTTGTAGTGTCCACTTAGTGCCAAGTGAAGCTTCGAAAGTGTCCCTTAACGTTATTGGATCTAGTGTTGCTTAGCCTCGGGCCATAATATCATGCTGGTAGATGCAAAGTGAGAGAGATGCTGTGTGGACCCGGATGTAGGATCAAGGTTTTCAACTACCTTGTGCGGTGAATGAGGTGCAGACTTAATGCTTGGTGTGGGACTCATGCTTACCTCGTGCAACACAGGTATGACATCATAAAGAAGGATTGTTTTTTTCTTTTGCTTTTGGATGTTACGCAATGGTTTCATGCTCGGGGTGAGTTAAGAGTCTACCTGTGTAAACATTGTTTCATCCATATTTTTGTTTGACATTAACATACTCGTTTTTGAACTAACTACATATTTTCACTAACTAATAACCTTTCACTGGATATATTTTTCTCAATTAATTTTTGTTATTTCGCGTCGCATTTCTGTCACTTTTGGCTAATCGCGACAATGAGGATGAGTGATGACTTGAAATTGATGAGGAGGCATACGCAAAGAAAAATTATTATTTGTAATTAAATGTTATTCGTCTTATATTATATCTAGTTATTAGGGAATTATATTTAATGTAGCTTTCATCGTAGTAGTTTTTATATTAATTTGTATTGTAATACAGGACCCTTGGCGTCGTACCGCGTTGCACTAACCACTCCGCTACGGAGTTCGGCGGCTTTCCTTTTCTTTTACCTGAAAAGTGTGTGATAACTGAATATTAGCAATCTTCTCACAATTACAAATAACTTTTGTCTTCACGCGACATTCACTGTTTTAACAAATTTCAAACAATCAGAATAAATAAGGAAGATGCAGTTTAGTGTTTTTTGTTAGAAGTTCCGATTTTAACGTAAGTCGCATTAAGTCGCTTGTAATAAATTTTAACTTAATTTTAAATTGACATTTTCAGTTAATAACATATATTCACGTAACTTTAGACATCCTGCAGAACTTGTATGATATTTATCCTATGTTATATCAAATTAAAGATTTTGTACGTACAATGCAAAGCAAATTATTTTAAATGGAAAACTAGATCATTTGTGAATTTTGGCAACTCGTATATAGTACAATGTAATAATCCCGAAAATAACTACATAGTAGTTAAATTAATTATGACACTAAATGGCACTGAAAGATTAAAATATGCAGGGGAATAGATCGTAAGAGGGAGATAATTCACAACAACTTTGAGAGAGGGAAATAGGCATGAAATAAAGAAAAACAGATCTAACATGATGTGAATTCACTAAAAAAAAGGGGGAAATCAACACTAAAAGAATTAAATGAGTCATGAACGGCTTGAAGTTTGGGTACGGTTGTCAACAGAGGAGAAAGGTATTGCATGTGTGAGAACGTTGGAACAAATGCATTAAAAACATGAACACCTTATAGATCATTATAATGGCAAGTCACTATTGTAATACTACGAATACCAAGAACTTAACAAGTGTATTCATCATATTTTCTAAGGGGAAAAACTGTGTGTAGTAACAAACAGCATGCAAACTATTTTCATTGTCTTGTAAATAGCATTTCGTTAGGTTCCAGACGAAACACACTGAGGCATTTTAACCAAATACTTATAGATACGTTGAGCTTACTTATTTCTGCATAAGAAATCTTTATTTTTATATTGATGCAAGAAAAACATTTGATAAGTATTAAGACAGGGTTTTTAAAGTTAACAAAAAATATTCAAAATCAAGCTGGAGAACTAGGTCATAGAATAGGTGCATAAATTTTAGAAGAAATAATATGCATTTCATATTATGTTATATTTTTTCATACTATGCTCTGTCATGATATAAAGATTTTAAATAAGGTCATTCATTAATGGTTGTATTTTATGCTGGTAATTTTGAAGAGAAATTGAGACTTTCCATTCACTAAGAGGTGAAGTAAACCCCTAATTTTGAATGTTTAAAATAAAATATGACTTAAAATGAGTGAATCCTTAGTTACACATACAGTAAGTATATTGTAATAATAGTTATAATATAATAATATTATAATAATATTATAATACTTGCTCAAATGTTATAAACAGAATGGAATGGAATGCCAGTTAACACCAAAATTATTAAAAGTATAGTAATTGTAAACACAGTTTTATTATTATAAATTCCTCAAATTCATTAAATTCATCATTACCTTAAAAGGTTTGAAATGGGGGAGGGGAGGCAAGCAAGGAATTACTCAGTATACGCGTGAAAGATTCAAAACCTTATTGTAATGCGTAAGAACAAAGGCAAATGCTAGAGACTGCTGAACTTTGTTGCGAAGTTGGTTATGTGGCTTAGGTTAACGAGGAAGTGGGATGAGAAGTTATGTCTTTTGCTTGTTTCAATTGTCAAAACCAATAATCCCGACACTGCAACAAGAGAAGAAAAGAAACCGCAGTCGCCATTGAAAGGAGGAATTACGGTCACCGATTAATACTTCCTTTGTGAACGGAATGGCACAATATTTGTGCAAGACGAATTAAAAACTTTCCTTCCTCGATTTGATAGAGGCCATTCAAATGGACAGACCTTGAGGCGATTATGACTTACGGAAAGGCGAGGTTGAAATTCATGCTATTTTGAACTCTTTTTAGTGCGAAGAAAGCTGACAAGAAGGTATCAGTTTTTCTACACGTAGAAATGCCGGAGACGTCCCAGTCAAAATGTAAATTCAATTTTCATTGTAAGGCATCTGCTCATGGCTGATTTGTCTGTTTTGTCTCATTTGATTAGTTGGTGTGAACACCACACACACATGCTTGCTGGAAAGATGGAACGAATGAGTCGTGGGAACACTTATTTCTAGTTACTAATCGTTTCCTGTGCATAACGATAACTATGCTCCGTCCACAGTAAATACGAAGCCTCTGCACACAAAGCCACGTGACCTGGGAGAGATCCTATTGGTTGATTTCGACAGCAGCTGTTCCGAAGAAACGGCCAGTAAATCTTTGTGAAGGAGCCTGAACAATGAGGAGGCTCAGAAGTTTACACTTCGTTTTTGCTCTGGACGGAGAGTAGGTGAAACACGTACAAGTGTGCCGGTCGGTCAGTTTGAGTTGGGAAAGTTTAAACTGGTTAACGTTGAAGCTGCGCACAAATTTGTAACGACAGTTCTTTTACGATACATATTGAGATGTGTGTATAGTTACACATCGCACACCAGAGCTGCGTAACTCTTGCTTTTCTGCTGAAAATCGGTGTACATGCAAAACAAGAGATTGTTTATGTTTGTTGGTATTTGTCCCAATAAGTGAATCCAAAATTCTGAACTTCAAACCTAGTTAAAGCTTACATGAGAAATTCCAGAAAAATGTCAGTCTTAGTGGTCAAAACTATATATATATATATATATATATATATATATATATATATATGTGTGTGTGTGTGTGTGTGTGTGTGTGTGTGTGTGTGTGTGTGTGTGTGTGTGTGTGTGTTGGTATACCCGTCATTAGGAGGAACAAGATCAGAAAAATTACCAGCATTAAGAGGGACTTTTTCATTGCGAGGTAATTTTGGTGGTTCCTCGGAACGAGAAAGCACATTATTTAATATTATGGCCGAACCGGCAAAGGAAAATTTAATGTCGTGGAATTAATCGACGAAGGGGACCAAGATCTATATTTTGATAAAAGATAGAACAATGTCCGACAATTGTACTCGGAGTTATGCTACAAAACAGTGCATTTTTCTGGTTCCTCTTTTCGGGGCATTGTGCCTGTACGTGTGTATCAGGTGTTTATCGGTTCCTCTCAACGGGGCTCTGTGCTCATCACCTACACACAACGTGTGTGTCGTTTGTGCGACGCCAGAGACATCTGCAGTGTGTGAAAAATTGCGGAACTACATCAGCGGTGACGTCAAGGCGGAGCGAGGAAGATCGTAGGGGGTGGGGCCTGCGGTTGCAGAGAACAGCGTTGTCGGATCTCCCCCTCAACTTACATGACTCAGCATTTTTCACTGACGGCTCTGAACGTTGCATTGTTCGCAGTGCTGCATAAGTTGCAACGCTGGAGAATGCAGCGTTGCTACATCATTGCCTACATGGGAAATGTTAACGGCGCTTCACGATTGCGTTCTGAGAGGGTTCGTTGTGTGATAGTAGCCGTATTTAATATAACGGTTTGAGCTTGGGCAATTATGTCTCGTATTTCTCGGAAAAGATATATATCAAGGAAGAATTGTAGCAATCTGCCGGAGGGCGCGTGTGAGCGAGCAAAGAATATTGTAGGAAATGCTTGTGTATTTCCTCATCAAGAAAGCAAACTAGTAGGATTTCTTCTTGTATTAATTAACAAAATATTCAACCAGAGTTCCTATGCTAGAATACTGGAAATGATTGCGCTTAATCTAACTAAAGCACAAACGCCAGATACAGGACAATATAGTACAAAAACAACATACATATTTACGTTCTTAATTGTGGTCTAACTATTCGTTTTCTCCGTCTACTCCACTCGTTAAAAATTTGCTCCTCCTCTGTGGTGACAGTGGCGTATTTAAGAGTACGACTTCAATCTCCTTCCCAAAATACCTTCCACCCTTAAAATGTTTCTTTCGTCACTAGAATGCAGATGCATATGTTCAAAAATGGCAAAATACGTAGTTAAACATTAATAACAATAGGTTCTTCACTAACATTTCAATATTTCTCGTAATACATGTCTCTAAAGTAAGGTAGAATTCACACCGAACTTACAGGCGACACGTGTTGCTTGAGGATTTCACCAATCCAACGCAAGTTTCTGAGCCCTATTATGCCTGCCGCTACGTTATGAAACGTTGCTGCGGATTGACGCGTTTCCAATCGACATATGTCATTTGCACTTGCTGTTTGGAGTGAAATCCACGTGTTACTTGACGTTTCGGTCTGAAAGTTACAGGCGACAAGCAACACGGAGATGCCAAGCAGCTTTCAGACCAAAGCGACACACAACACATGTCGTTTCGGAACAATCAATATCAACGTTTCACACCTTACCGGTAGCCCCAGAAGACTGAGTTCGACTGGTGAGATTCTCAAGCACCACATATCTCTTCAATGTGAAATCTCTCAATGAGAGAAGAGCCCAGTTCGAGCGACATGTAAAAGCTCACTAAAGCAACACATACACCGCGCACAAGTGAACAGACCAAGTCAATTTGATGCACGGCCCGAGCGACATGGTGATTTCACACCCAAGCGACAAGCGACACGAGACCCTTCAATCTAATGCAAAAGATTCATTGCGTATGCTGGAACAACAGAAACAGGTGACACGATGCACCGTATTGAGAACATAGTCCAGTCCAAGCTACAAATGCAGCTTGTGTCGCTTCAGTTCACAATTTTAGTTTTCAAGAAGCACGTTACATGGGGATTTCACACTGAAACGACACGACACGCATGATTTTGTGCGAGCAGTAAAGGTTTCAATTTCCTGTGGGGCATAGCACCTTGCACTGGCGTACGCAGGGGGCGCTGATGGGGCTACTCCCCGCCAGAAATTTTAAGAAAATCCAAATTTTAAATGAAAATTTGTAAGAACTCACAGAAAGGAAAGATGTAAACGCAAACCTCCCTTAAAGTTAAAATGACACCCGATAACCATTTCTGTCTTCGAGTACAGTTTTAATAGTGAAAAGCTGAAAATGTACGATAGCCTATATATTTCATTCGGTATCCCACAATTCTAGAACAAAGCTATATACTATACACCTTTACAATTTCAGACCCTCCAGAACAAAAATCCTGCTTACGCCAGTGGCACCGTGAGAACAATTGGAGCAGACTATGATATCGAAAACCAGAAAACTACGGCGACTCAATTGTATTTAACTTAGTATATGGCACGTGTTTTCCCTCTTCTCGAGTGGCAGCAACGAATCGTCCCCTACGTATGGTCAGTGCATCGCCCACTGGCATAGACATGAGGGAGGGATGAGAGACAGGCCTGCGGCAAGGAGTAGCAAGTCTCCATTTCCACTTCACAGCCTAACAAAGACAACTAAAGGTGGCTAGGTAGGAAAATTTCCTTTGGGCTCAGGATGGTGGTGTGTGTTGCAAGGCGTGCTGTCGACAGTGGCGGCTATTGGGTTCCAAAACTATATTGGGCAAAGGAAATTTACTTTTCCTTTATAGATAAGCTTTAGCATAGTGGCGGAGCAAAAGTGGCTAAAAGTGAGGGACAACTGCCGCCCTACGCTCCCTCAGTCAGTAATGATTATTCGACTGTGAAATCAGTTGAAATATTGGAATCAGATTCTTTCCTCATTCATCCATAAACATTCTATTTCATTTCGCTTTGTAATAAAAATAAGCACTTTATAAATTTTAAAAAAATATATTTTTAAAATTATTCTTATAATCAACGTAATTAAACAGAATTATGGCTGACAGATTTTAAGAAGGAAGTTACAGTCCGTGAATTACTTTTTCACAGTGTTCAATAATTTTATTAGGAGGCGCTTTTCTGCCATTTTATTTAACCGCGACGGTGCGGATGTGTGGTGATTAGAAGAAATTTAGGAAGGGACACTCATGCCCAGGCTGGGATTCAAACCCGGAAACCCTGGCGTCGTATTACACTGAACTAACTTCTCCCCCAGATTTTGGAGGACAGAAAGTAAGTTATTCATATAATATATAAGATGTAATATATAATATATTACATATTATATAATATAATATTCGAACCAGTGTATAGTGCACCTCCACTGCATATCGCCAGTTTACAAGGCGATTCTCATATTCTGTATACTCTGTACTATTCACAGTTACAATACAAGTGTTAACCCATTGAGAAACCTAAGTTTGCCATTTTAGAATCTCTCTCTCCAGGACGTAGTGTAATCAAGAGGTCCAGACTTCGTTACCCGGTTGAGGCACTTTGTGGTTCCGATCCCACTTTAAACTGTAGGTTCAATCCGATTATCCTTTCTAGGAATAAAGTGTACTTAAAAAGAATCTTACGTTGAACTTGATTGAAATTACGTTTTTGCTTGCAAGTTTGAATATGTATATTAATATTAATAATAATAATATTAACTACTTTAATTAATGGAGTATGAGATTTGATCAAATTGTCCTTTGCTTGTAGAGATGTTACTGACGCAAGTATTGATGGAATGAACTGCAATGAGTATTTTGCTACCCTTGAAAAAAACGAACCAAAGGAAAACGCCGCCCGCCTCCCCCCTCCCTGTCCTGTTTAAGTGGGGGGAGAGTGGTCAGACGTTCAGACCAGACGCTTGGCAATCTGAACTACCCTTTCTTTGTCAGTGCCAAGGGGTAGGTGCGAAGAAGTGTTTGCGCACCCTTTAATTTTCTTCCTCACCCATTTTTCAACCAATAACCCCAACTCTTATAGAGTGCCATACCCGGTGGAGGCACATAGTGCTTCGGATCCCACTTTAAACTGTAGGTCCAGTCCCGATTAGCGTTACTGTGCATAAAGTGGACTTAAAACACCAACTCAACAACAACAACTCTTAGAGTGCCATGCTGTCTCATGTCATATTCAGCGCCGAATGTTACGTTCTAAAGTGAGACCGCTGTTATTGTTTACATCAGGCAAACACTGATCCCAGATTTCTTTCCTGTACTGTCGGCAGTTTATAAAGGCAAGCCGCCATTGTCTTTCTTTCGTCAGCATTGTTGTTAAGAATGGTTTCTTCTTATGTTTCAAGTAGTCTGCGTTTGTCGATAAATGCCTATAGCTCAGAGTCAGGTGTTTTGTGTTATCCTTTGCATTGTTGATACACCGTTTTTGTTGTCTGCCTACTATCGGATCAAAAGCTATGTATACTCGAGTTTTGGACTCCAATTAAAAATTAATCAGTAGACCTAAATAAAAACGAGTTACATCAAAATTTGACTGTTTCAATTCTGTGTTAAGCTATAGTAACCAATTATTTTCGATTTTTAGTCGTCTTGAGAATAAAAAAACTGCCGTTTTTTTGCTTTTTCAAACAAGAAATAAAAAAAAATTTAAAAAATCGTCCGATCGTGATCAAATTTAAATATGCAGGTAGAAAGGTTGTAAATAGAATTCTTAATTTTCAATGGGCTAAAAAGTCAAATGTGTCTTATCCATTTTCTGAAACATATTCCCTCCCATCCCGTGGGAAAATATCTTGCTTGCCTTTCCTTGGAAACAATCTTCCAATTTTTCATGTGTCATTCGCCTCCCTTCAACAAGCTGTTCTTTTCAAATTTTTGGCCTCTCCGATGGCGCAGTGGTAGCATCGTCGCCTTGTAATCAAGGGGTTCCGGGTTAGATTCCCGGTGGAGGCATATAGTGGTTCGGATCCCACTTTAAACTGTAGGTCCAGTCCCGATTAGCCTTCCTGTGCACAAAGTGTACTTAAACACCAACTCAATCAATCAAATTTCTAAACATGTCTTGTACTAAAACCGAGCAAGAATGAAGCAGTTGGAGTTTTAAAGTCCGCTTTATGCACAGTAAGTCTGGACCTATAGTTTAAAGTGGGATCCAAACCACTGTGTGCCTCCATCGGGTATCGAACCCGGGACACCTTTCGCTAGTTTTATACACTTTCATTGGCATATTATTGGAATTTCAATTAGTGGCTAAAACATGCATGCATGTCTCGTGTTTTCTTTATTTTCAACACCGCGCCCCTTAATTTCATTCCACACCCTCTCAGCACTTCTACAGAGCATTCATTCCCCGACATTCGCTACGAGACTCGGCGGCAAGCGGCCCGGCGTCAGCGCTTGTCTTTCCCAGTGAACGGGTCCGCGACAGTCGCACGCTACAGTCTGTTTTTTTCGCTCTCCCTGCCTTCGCTCTCCTTCCCTTTCTGTTGACGTTGCAGACTGACGCCAGTATAATCCCCTCGGAAGTTGTGTTGTGTCGTGTCCGTATGTTGAAGATTGTGGCTTAATATGGCACAACAAAATTTACATTGCAACAAAGAATTTACGTTGTCGAGTGTTACTTCGGAAAGAGGAATTGTGGATAAGTGCGACGACGTTTTGCATCGAAATTTCCTGGTGTTCCCGTTCCACGTAGGACCACTATATTAAACCTCGTAAAAAAGTTTAGAGTAACAGGGTCAGTTCTGAATAAAAGTGGAAAGAAGAATGGGGAAATCTGAAAAATAAAGTATACATAGACAATCCGCACACCATCCGTGAGTTAAAAGAGAGTATTGTACGAGAAATCGGGAGAATTACAGTAGTAAACGAACTTGCACGTGTAAATGCCAATTTCTTTCTGAGATGCCAGCAATGTGTTGTAGCAGAGGGACATCATTTTCAACACCTTCTGTAGTCAAGGTTAGTACACAATATGAAAACTGTAATTTTAATAGCCGACTCGAGCGACTGTCGCGGACCCCGTTCACAGGGAAAGACAAGCGCTGCTACCGGGCCGCTTGCCGCCGAGTCTCGTAGCGAATGTAAGGAAATGCTCTGTATATAATAAATTCTGGCAACGCACCAAGATTTACGGTTGTGGTTTTCTCTCCGTTGGGGACAACGAGGACGTTTAAGTAAGCAAATAAATAAAATAATAATAATAATAATAAACAGTTGTGTTTATATACGTATGTATACGTATATAATTTATATCCCCTCCTCCACATTCACCTGAAAGTGGCAATAGTTGTGATTCGTGGGACCGTCTGCTCGGTTGATATCTATGTTTTGGCTTTTTGAGTGTGTGCAGTATTCCCCAAGGCCCTCTTCTCTTGTTGTTGCTGTGCAGAAACACAATAATCCTGAAATCGCTTGTATGGCTAGGAATTAAGTACAATGTAAGTGACAGCGCTGAAGAGATTAGAGGGAAGAAATGGTATGGCAATGAGCGAAGTTGCCAAATGAAGAATGTGTGTATGAGAAATTACTATTATTTTTGCATGCATAGTTCGTCATTAACTTTTTTCCTTTTGTTGCAACATATGATTTTTACTTCAAGACTTATAATAGGTCTGTGTGGGCCTCCCTGATGGTGCAGTGGCAGCGTGGTCACCTTGTAATCGCTGGTCCAGGGTTCGATATCCTGTGGAAACACATAGTTGTTCGGATTCCACTTTAAAGTGTAGTTCCAGTCCCGATTAGTCTTTCTGTGCATAAAGTCGACTTAAAACAACAATTCAATTCAATTATAACGAACGCTTTCATTATACTTTAATAATCCTAATTATTATGCATTGAAATATATATTGATACAATCAACTCCATAAAATTCTGAAAATTGATATTGGAAATATTAATAGATTGAAGAAACAGGTGTATATAACTTTACTCTTCTTGTTTAAAGTAATAGAATTTTGAAGGAAAATGTAACTCACTTCCCCTTTTGTTATTTAGTGTCTAGTGGAGTGACCTACTAATTCTGACAGCAAATTCAATGAGTCATGATATTCATCTTGGTCAGGGTGTGGCTGTCTTTAGATTGTGTTTCTTTTATCACATATTTAATAGTTCATCCTCATCGCCGCAATTAACCAGTATACATATAATTTTGACCATAAATAGCAAAATGCAAGTTAAAACTTCTTGATGTTTACTATTTTCCTCGCATCTAAATTGTGGACATACGCCTAGTAGGCTCCTGTTGTCTGCAAGAAACAATCTGGAATTTTATTAAATTTCTTGCCGCGTCTCATCGGGCTTGAAATGTATTACTTCGCAAGAAAATTTTGAATAACTGTACTATCTTGCATTAGGAGTTATAAAAGTAAGTAAATTCATCAAAACTTTCACAAATCGTTGGTTGGTTGGTTGATTTGGTGTTTTAAGTCCACTTTATGCACAGTAAGGCTAATCGGGACTGGACCTACAGTTTAAAGTGGAATCCGAACCACTATGTGCCTCCACCGAGTATCGAACCCCGAACCCCTTGATTACAAGGCGACGACGCTACCAATGCACCATCGGGGAGGCCCTGAGGACGCGTTAAGAATGACCGATAGTTCACAAGTTTTCTTTTTGGCGTTAAAATATATTTTCAACCAAACATGTATTTTTATGCACCTGCAACTGCAACATAAAATGTTAATCACTAGAAAAGTAGAAAGCGAATTACCAGATTAGAAGAAAAATCTTCATTAGCTGAATATTTCAACCTCCGATTATTATACCCTAATACTTAAACCGGACAGAAACGTCGTCGCCTTGTAATCAAGGGGTTCCGGGTTCGATACCCGGTGGAGGCACACAGTGGTTCGGATCCCACTTTAAACTGTAGGTTCAGTCCCGATTAGCCTTACTGTGCATAAAGTGGACTTAAAACACCAAATCAATCAATTAAACTGGACAGAAAAGAGAGAGATTTTGGTTATGCTACTCCTCTATTTTAGACGCTGTTTATTGTGTTGGTTGGTTTCGTGTGTTTATTAGCTTTTTACCAATAGGTTCGATAAACACTTTAATGGTGCTTGGTGTAAAGGTAAAATTAATGATTGGATAGGTTTAAGTAAAAAAGAAATCAAACACCAAACCGATATCACATGGTATATTTGGTGTTGCGATATTTTCGAAACTATTAGTTACAAGTACGAAATTTGGTGATTTGAATTAACTATGAATTATCAAGTTGATACAATATGATATCCTATTCTACATCAGCCTGTTTGTTTGGGTGTTTTACTCTGCCCAACAATCGAACCCAATCTGAACGTAGCGTCACGATCCACATTCGTTCATACGTAACTCAGTTCTGAGTAATTCGGTTTTATACGTCAATTACTGTAGGTCTCGGGAAAATATAATTTTAAAACGTGTTAATTAACCTTTACTTGTACGTAATGCATTTATAGGTAATTCTGTGTTATACCTATAACATAAAATACAGTTGATTTGTACGTAACCAATCTACAACAATGTCACACAAAAACACAAATACGCAACAGGATAGGTGGATATGGCGGCGGTCGGTCTGGAATTGCGAGAAAGGGGAGTGCGGCGCGGCGGTGTCACAGAGAAGACAACAAACAGAGGCGGCACGAGGCATGAAATCAGAGGAGATTTGACGCAGTTGTTCAGAACAAGATACCAATTTTATTTTGTACGTACACTAGGTTGACCAGGTTTTCTGAACAGAAAATCAGGACATCCATGAATGCGTACGGGGGGGGGGGGGGTTGTAGTTATAACTAAAAGAGCACAGGGTCCAGTACACCCCGCCCCCCTCTTTGGCAAAGAAAAAGTCATGCTGCTTATGTTTCCTGAAATATTACATAATTCTCTTTAATCTATTTTCCTTTTGATTTTATTTTATTTTTGTTATTTAACACCGTCTTATTGTCACTTTTGGCTAATTGCAACAATGAATATGAATGATGATATGATTAAATTCATGAGAGAGGAAAAGTTACATGCTTGACCAGAAAGTAAGTTGTATACGGGAAGTGGACGCTAATCGACATAAAACTATTAAAGTGGCAAATGTAATGTACTTAAGAATCAAACTGTTAACTTTTAAATTCGTTAATTTAGCACTTTATGACAGAAATGACCTGTATTATACTGTATGTTGTAACTCAAAATATATGCACTTATTTTAATAATGGCGTGTTATGTAAATCTGATTTGAAAGTAATTCTCAGTTATACGCAGGGGCTCTGATCACTGAAAAAAATTAATGAATGAGTCACTTTCTCCCTTTTCTAAGTTTTGGCCTCAGTGTTCGGAATCTCGTAAAAGCTAGGGGTGTGCGGGATTCCGAAAAGTCGGGACCGGGATCGGGGAAAAAATTTCTCGTCCCGATCCCGAGCAGTCGGGAAATACCGAATGCTCATTTTAAAATGTCGTTATTTCTTGACGTTTTCTGCATTGTCAATTTCTGGAACTTATCGTAAATTGTTTGTATTTAATCCACAAATCACTTAAAGTGAAAATGACGTGTAGAATTTGAGATTTTCAGAGCTTCCGGAAATTTCGAACATTTCCTGTCCCGAAAATTTTTCCCGTCCCGATCCCGTCCCGCACACCCCTAATAAAAGCCCATGAATTCCTCAAAAATATCAATTTTTTTATTCACAGTTCGAATGCAGAATATTAATATACCACGGATGGACATGTCACAAGTTTCGTCAACCATAATAGCAAAATATTCCCGACTTTTAATATCTGCTACCAAGGAGCGCAAAACAGATCTCCCTAATATATCAATGACCTCGTTCAGAATGTCATGTGAGCCATTTGTAGCCCGAACGTCCCATCCACTACCCTAGTTCATGCACATCGTCTTTTGAAACTCTTTTTAGTAAACATTTTAACAATACTCAGACTGTCTCAGGTCATAGCCTCCCCAGAGTTGATGGTTTAGCGGTCTCAGCCCCCCCAAAGTTGATGGTCTAGAAAATTTTAAATGTTTATTTAAAGTTAAGTTCATGTGGCGCAATTCAGAGTAAGCTTTACAAGAGAAGCAAAATAATACATTAGATCCTCTTAAGCAAAATTATTTGGGGGCTCTGCCCTACATAGTTAATATTGGGGGGCTTAAAGCCCCCCCCCAAGCCCTATGGAGTCGGCGCCTATGGTTATACGTATTATTTTCTCTTCACCTTGACATACATATAACTCAGGTTTAACTGCATAACCATTTTGTTTTTCAACTCCCGTCAATAGTAGCATCATGTATCTGTTGGGATCAGATCCAATGGTAAACCATATTGCTCGAGTAGTGATGCCCAAAATAATCAATACCACCCTCTGTGAGGCAAAGGGTCATAAGATTGGGGGGGGGGGCGCTAGTTGTCGTGGTGGGTTCATTCTTGTGTAATGTTCGCTTATTTACAATTTTTAAAAAGTAACCTCAAGAAAGGTACCAAACTGGAATGTGATTTCACGTGGGGATAGATGGCATTTCTTGCTTACAATTTAACTTTTAATTTTATTATATTTTTTACACTATAAGAGAGGAAAGAGGAGTTTATTGGATTCTTGTTGGGAAACCTGATGGTAAGAGACCTGTAGGAAGGCCAATACGAAGATGGAGGGAGAACGTTGAGATAGACCTAAAGGAAATCGGTAGGGATGGAAAAGAGTATATAGATCTTGCTCAAGATGAGGACAGATGGAAGGCCTGTGTTGCTGCAGCCATGAACCTTCGGGTTTAAGAAGGCTAGAGAGTTAGTTAGTTAGTTTACAGTATAAGGCAGAAGTGTTTGAAATTTGCAACGGGAAGGTGAAGATTAGACTATGTACGTAAGTAAATAGTGGAGATGGGTCAGTGCTTCAAAGTAATTCGTTACTTCTAATGCCGCCGTTTGCAACTAATACTTACATTCATCGAGTACCTAACTGTAACGAAGTTACCTTCCAAAGGGAATAACTGCAACTCTGTTACTTTTTAGGTACGTAAATGTAACAGGTTTATTATTTACTTCTAAAGTTGCTTTTCCCGGTAATTATATGCTAACTTTCCGAACAATAGGACGAAAGAGAAAACCATGACAACTCACTTTTCTCTTCTCTCATTTCTATGCTCAATTTAGAAGCATAACGTACGAGTATCGTAAGTAGTATAAATAAAATACAACAAAAAATGGGAGATGCATAATTATCTACATCTGAATTTAGAACTGTAGATTCGGATCTGGTATGAAAATAAAAATCGGGTATCCGGAACCGAGAATCAGAACCGGATATCAGGATCCAGTTGAAATTAAAAGACACAAGAAAGAAAAGGCACGGCTCACTTTCATGTTTGCTAACATAAAACGTACAAAACTGCTGAGTCTCACTGCCATTGTTAGTTTGTTTGCTTCACTAACCTTGTATTAATGAGAACAGCATGTCCCCCACCCTTCCAAACCGATTCTAAAGGCATAAGAGGGGGTGTTTCATTTCTATCCCATCGCCGTGATCACCCACAGGTAGGTAGAAAAACTGTACATAATAACAACCATAACTAAAAATCAATAACAAGTGAATCAAACGAAACTAACCCCACATTTTTGTGTGAAGATATGTATAATTGGTAGCTAAACTATAGAATCTTGTCCCCCTAAATATCCCCATGACTCAGGTACGCCATCAATCTCCCTTGTGAGCACTCCTGGGCCCCGATCAGAAAAGAATTCGGCGCTACACATCAATTTTAGGAAGAAAAATCTTCTAGTTCTGTCGGGATTAGTTTTAAGAGAAGAAACATTTGATTGATTTATTGAGTTGGTGTTTTAAGTCCACTATATACCAGTATGGCTAATCGGGACTGGACCTACAGCTTGAAGTGGGATTCGAGCCATTTTATGCCTCCACCGCGTATCAAACCCGAGACCCCAGGCAGAAACATTTGATGATGCCTAAAATGTTTTAGAGTGCGAGCACGATTTTTTCTTTTGGCAAATATGTTTATTACAAACCAAAAACAACATTAGTTTGATAATGCGCCAGCCAATATTTTCAAAGTAATAGGCCTAAGTATAAACTTGGTATGATCCTTCTGGAAACATTTTTATTGCGAGTGTAGTGAGCAAAAAAAAATATGATCTCTCAAACATTTGCCACATTTTTATTTTTTCGATCATGGATTTAGGGATGCTGCAATACCATCAGCCCCTTGCGTCTGTCTCTGTCTCCTACAAATATGACATGCGAAATTAGGAAGTATTCCGTCATATCGCGAAATATATGAGAAAGGATGGTTTATGTGCAGAGGCAACACAACATTCAAATTAATCTTAACTGACGCGCCACCACAGCTATAGCGCCGCCCTAAAGCCGTCCCTGCCTAGCGATCTAGCTCGAATGGTATAGCATAAGGAGAAAAAGCGTTCCAAATGCAGCAGTCTGCCAGCGACGTAACCGATAATATGGCCCATTGAGTTACTTCGTTAGTTAGCAGGATCTTAGAAACTACCTGGATAAATTTAACCCAACGCATGCTCACACGTTTCAGTTTGGTGTTTCAACATGTTATTTCTTTCTCGTTTTTATTAATTGTGTGATTCCATTCAAATGTTCAAAATTAATAAAATTAAATTAATCAATAAAGGTATTACTAAGTACAAGCTTTAAAACAATTAAAATTACACAGCGTGCGTCCTGCCAGGTTAAAAATTGCAAGCAGAACAAATACGTGTCGATTCTCCATAGAGGCACGCAGTGGTTGGGATAGCACTTTAAACTGTAACCCAGTCTCGAATAACCTATTTCAGCATATAGCGGACTCAAACATTGACTTGGAGATCGCCCACCTTGGAAATCAAATCCGTGTTCGCCGCGTGGCAGCGTAACAGCCTCCCGATTGGACCACCACGAGTACATAAGATTAAGCTATGATTTAAATAAGCAATCATTATTTGTCCATAATTTACTCGTTTCATAACATACAAATCGTGTATAAATGGTACTGTGAATTTATTTTTATGAAGATACGTCAACCTTTCCAATAGTAGATTTACCGCTTCTGGTGGAGAAGTATTTTCAATAATCAACTCACGACCTATTACACAGGAGTCTAGTACTAATTCCGGCATGCCTCATCATAAATTCCATCCAATCATTGCTATTAAGCTAAAAAATGGCAAACAGCAACTCAGAAGAATACAAATTACAACAATCAAGCATAAACCACCCAGCAATATACGTGTTTCTGTCTGAATATAAATAACTTCACTTTGGAATCAAATGTATACATGTATCTCGACCCCCACCCCCCTTGCATTTTCTTTAAAGCAATTCACGGGTTTACTTGTCAAACTTTTTCTGTACCCCATACAGTGGTATGTCAAGGATTTTCATAAGGGAGGCTGATGCCTTCATTTTAAAGGAATGCTGTGGCAAAGGGATGAGAGGTATGGATGGCCCGACCAACACCTGCTCTGGCACACTAATGACACTAGAAGATTAAAAGCATTCTTTCTTGTAGATGGAATTGGGAAATAATGTGAAAATGAAAAGAAGAAGAGCATTGATCCGTTCAGTGCTTTTGTAAGGGGTGTGTGAGAGAAGCTACCTCTGGATAGGTGACCCCAGTGTCTTTGAGGCAATTTCTCGATAAATATGATATGAAAGGATAGATGAAAAAAAGTTTTTACATTTTCCAGGGCTTTTTACTACATTACCATGAATTTTGAGTAGCTGATTTTATTTCCTTTGAACGTACATGTACGAAAATTCGTTTTGTACTGGAGTGTTGCACGTACGTAAGAACATCAAATAGGTGAAAAACCTTCAACGGAATTGCCCAGGTAAGATTTAGCTCAGTGGCGCCAACTGTGGAGCTCAAGTCCACTCAGCAATTTGTCTCGTATTGATATTATATTTTAGAAATAAAGTCCCAGCATTTAACAAAACAAAGATTTTCATAATTACAGCATACTCTTAAAGAATTCTCACAACTTAATTACTGCTCATAATAATCTATTAGATTTTCAATTTGATACTTGTCAGTGTTCTATATTATTAACACTGCTCGTGGTCATATCGTCATCATGCAAATAAGGGAGAACAAGAGCTTAGGGCATGTATTATGTGTGGGGTCCAGGACTTTACGTCCTATAAAACTGTAAAATATGTATGTAATTATGTCATAAAAATTGATAAATATGTCACACAAAATTAGAAATATGTCATAAAAAATGTAAAATGTCAGAAAATGCAGAAATATTCCCTGTAAAACTAAATATATGCACAACAGTACTTTCAAACTTCTCATTATTCGGGGAAGATGGATTAAGGTGGGGTATTAAATAAAGACAGAATTCCTTTAACCGAAGAATGTGGTGGGAAAATATAGGAAATATCGTGAGGATCACTGCAATTATTCTAAGCAAGGACAGAGTATACACCAGTGACGTGCACTGAAGTGTAGCTAGTCTAGCAGAGATAGATCAATCAATCTCACGTCTCTAATTATTTTCAAATCACAATATTTATTATCTTGAAGCCTCAGTTCATATGCAACACTTCTTTACACGCGCTTCTAGTCCCTCGATGTGATCAGCTGGCAAGGCTGGATACCCTAGCTGGCTCTTCTTCCGCCTTACTAGATCCAGGTATAGACAACCGGCCGAAGGGATGAGAAGATTTCTGCCTGTACCTCCCTTGCCCCCTCGCCCCCCCCCCCTCCAATGGTTGAAAGTCCGTGGTTTCAGGTCCTCTATTCTATCTCCTATAGGACAGATAGGGGATTGGTTTCCCTTCGATTCCTTTGTAAATCCTCTAAACAACTCAGGGGAAAATCTTCTGCAGTACTTATTTATGTTCTCTGTATTTACACAACCTTTTAAACGTTGTTCAATATGTATTATGTATAATATGGGATGTACGTAGTTTTATTTGTATATGAATGGGAACGTACTTGTATTATGTGCAGACAAAAGTGTTATGGTTTCTTTTCTTTTTTTTTCAAATATGGAATATATAATGATTAAATAACAAATATTTGCTCGCGCTCTATCTCGCTCTCGTTTTAGTAGAGTTTTATTTAGATATACAAATAATTTGGCCTACAATAAAAAATGGGGCAAGAAAACTCGCGTTCTAATTGTTGTTGTTGGTTTGGTTTATTTTACTTCACCTTTCTGCCACATTTCGTTATCGCGAAAATGAGGATGAGTGATGATATAATGAAATTGATGAAGGGACCTCACAAAGAACAATTCAGGCCGGGATTCGAACCCGTGACGAGCGCGCATTCTTGTTCGTAGGTGTTGTACTCTGGAGTGAATAATGAAATAATTTGGAATGAAAAATGTATCCCAGAACTAAAAAAGACAAATGAATATTTTTGAAGAAACTACAAAAAGTATGTTTTTTTAACTGTTCATCCCCTCTAATATATTTAATTTTTGCCACCTTCCATCATTTTTTCTAGCTGTATAGATTTAATGGCGATAAGTAGCTAACGAGCTTATGGAAGTGATTGCACGAGGGACAATCATAAACAGAGAACTCTGGACTCCTGATTTCACAGTGCCCTGCAGATGCACTGGGACGAAATTATTTGTATTTTCTTTTCCTTTCTTTAGCGTTGCTTTTCCATCACTTTACCTAACTTCTGCCATGACGATGAACGTTGATTAAATTAAACGGATGAAAAGTGGTTACAAAGGAACACTCATGCACAGGCCAGGCCTCGAGCCCGGATCCTTCAGTGACGAGATCGTGAGATGGAGAAATTAGGGAAATCAAACAATGCATTTTTTTCGGAAAAACGTTAATCATATACAAATACGGTGTTTCAAAACTCCAATTGAAATTTACGTACCACTGAGTAAATACGCAGTTTGCTTTACCGATACCCAAGTATACGAATAGTTAGAGCTTTCCACTCATCCTTGTTGTCGGCGGACCTCCGTGGAGGAGTGCAAGTGCCCCGGATCGGTACCAGGTTGAGGAACATAGTGGTTCGGATCCCACTTTAAACTGTGGGTCCAGTCCCGATTAGCTTTTATGTACATAAAGTGGACTTAAACACCAAATCAACCAACCGCGGGGGAGTGGTTATCACTGCACGCTATGACACCAGGAGTGGCGGGTTCGAACCCCTACCTCGGCATGTGTGTTTTTTGTGTTTGTCTCTTCATTAATTGTATTGTACCATCTTCGCGATTAACCAAATGTGACAGCCACGCTAAGTAGCATAAATCAAATCATTGATTGATTGTTTAATTTGGTTTGTTTTACTTCGCTTTTCCTACACTTTTGGCTAATCGTCAAGATGGTACGATAAAATTGATGAAGGAACAAACACAAATAACACCCATTGCAAAGTAAGGGTTCGAACCCGGGATCTCTGGCTTAATAGTCAAATCAACATGTTTTGGATTTTCGAAAGTGGGTGGGATTAACACGCGCTTCTTTTCAGTAGTCCTTCCTCATTTTGCAATCCTTTCCTTTCTTTGACGGTCTAGTTTTAGGAATACTGGGCCCTAAAGGGGGGAGGGGGATTATGACCCACAACAACCTCCCTGGGCACGCCACTGATTGCTACCCCAAGTGTCGATGTCACCGCAGGACACTGGTATACACACTGGCTCCAACGAAAAATATCTTGAAACTCCTGTACTCGATTGCCGATAGAGAAGGGGCTGTAATGTACAGAATGCTATTTTTGCTTTTGACTGATTGAGAAGCGAAAAAAAGGTAAACAAACGAGAACAATTGACACTTGTTTACTGTGAGTCTTGTGCATGCACAAAAATGACAGAGTACATTCTTTCCTCAATAATGTTCGCACGGCTATCAACTGCCGCAGGATAAAAAAATCGGGGTGGGGGTATTATTGTTCTGTATTAGTTGGTAAGAAAAAACCGCATCTTCTTTTAATTTCTTTGTCCTTAATTTAATTATACTTCCATCGATAATATAAACTATCCGTTGCGTTAAAGGTACGAAGAATAAATTATAAAATAACCGATTATGTGCAAGACAATTACGAAATTATACAGAAATATGTCTTATTATGAGAAAATTGAAGAAATACGTTGTAAAGACGCGAAATTGGTAAAATATGTTAAAATATGCCTTGTCAAGCTTGTCTATTTCGGCTGATTTTCATCAGATAAGCGTAGATAAGTATTCGATTCCATGCCAAATGAAAAATATGTTATAACAATAAAGTCCCGGGCCCTAGTTATGTGTTGTATAAATTTGTAAAACAAATCTCAAGAGTACAGACCACCATAGGAGTGGGCAAAGGAGTGGGGGGCAGTTGCCCCTTAATACTGCCGATTAGAAATTTAGTGTAGATGAATCTTATCGACAATATTATACTACTAAAGAAAAATGAAATATCTTTATGTCAATGAGAGTTCCAAGCAATTACGTTATTTACTATGTAATTGGACTTTCCCACTTTATCCTCTAACACATTTATTGTCATTAACATTCCGGAAAATTTCTTGTTTTTAGCACTCCCTTATACTTAGGTGGTTGAATGATTCTCATACTACGTCAAATGCGACATGTACATTTTTTTTCTAAAATTCTGCAGATTAGTGGCAACGATTAGTGGACAAGGGGGCAGTTGCCCCTCTACTTTTTGCACCCGGAACATTGCCTCTTGGAGCTAAGCCTTGTCTACTAAGAGAAAGTAAACTTCCTTGCACCCCCAAGTTTTGGCATCCAATCACCGGTACCATTGACGTCCGGAAGGAGGAGCAAGGGAGGCCAACACCCCACTGTAAAATGAATGTCCACCTTAAATTATATGTATTTCACACATAATTTCATTCAGACACGCTAATTTTTGTTAATTATTATAAGGGCATTGAAGAATCATTGCTAATGCGCATAATTAAATTTATAAATATATTATTATCTAAACCTAGAATTATCATGGTTGTTCAATGGTGCTGATGTAAGAAAATTAATGGAAAATTGAAAACACAGTTTGCGGAGGAAAGTACTATAAGAATACTTCTGAGAATTGAGTGCAAAAATAATCACTCAGTTGTACGCTGTGTGACAGACTTTGTATGTGAGCGACTGTGCTGTTTATTGTCAGGTTGGGAAAGGGGGTGTCTATCGATGAATTAATTTTTTGGATCATAATTTCAACTCTACAATTATATATCTCCTTGCAATACCACCATAGCATTGCTGGTCACATCTAATACTCCAACAGCTTTTCGCCTACCACCGTGGCAGAGTGGCTAGCGTATCACGCTCTGACGCCAGGTTCGAATCCCGGTCTGGACATGAGTGTTCTTTGTAAGTGTTTTTAATCAATTTAATCATATCATCAATCATCCGCATCGTCACGATTACATGATTAGCCAAAAGTGGCAGAAAAGTGACGTAAAATAATCTAACTCAACTAATCCAACTGCATTTTCGGCTCTTCTCTTTGTTCCACATTTTGGGATATCCCCCACCCTAAAAATCCTGAGTATGGGCCTTTGATATGAAATGAGGTTTTAATTTCCCCGACTGGATTTTCATCTAGGCTTTTGCCCCCCTCCCCCTTAATCGGAGTGTCTGCGCACTCCTATGCAGCCCACAGACGAAGTACCCGTAACGAAAAACAAACACCGCTTCAAATGCCCTGGCTGTAGCTTGAGCAGATAAAACAAGGGAGAGGGACTTTCAGACGGCAAGGCTTTGATCAAAGGTGAGAAGCCGCGATGGAAACAACCAGCCAAACTCTTCAATAACAGTAAAGGTGGGGGGTTATGTTACGATTGTTGTGTGGCAGCTAATGTCTCCGAGAAATCTAGTTACAAAGGAAGCCTGCCGATTTACTTTGTCAGTAATCCATGAATCATTGTCACTGTAGTGCGGTGCAAATGTTTGCGTCTTTCTATTTCATGCAATATCTCAAAACCCAGAGAATTTGAGTAGTGCAAAAGGTGTGACTAAGTTTACCATTAATATGGCAGTTAATTAATTAAGGAGAGGACGTTTCACGAAAAAACACCTTGCGACGCCAAGGAGTTCACATTTAAGCTGATTTTATGCATCTGTTGGGAAGGCGGGGTGGGGGGGGGCTAGTGCTGCATTCATAAATCTTACGAGTTTAACTCCATGAGTACATATAGTAATTTGTCCACTTAATTTTCCCTGGAAATTGTTTCTTTGTTTAAGTTTGATTTTAAGCCCACTTTAAGGAAAAACTATTGAAATTAAGAAATTAATGTATTTTCACCACAAGTGATTCTGATATCCACAAATTACTTATGTGCATTATTGTATATTCCTTTTATTTCAAAAGTGACATGAAACACTGATTTTTGTCAATCACACAATTTAAATAAATCAAACTGATTTATACAACCTTGAAATTTTGTAAGCATATCATGCAATTTGTCATGTAAAGGCTTGTAAATGACTATTTACGTTAATGGTTTTTATATTTTTCTTCACGAGTAGCTTGTAGAGAGAAAAGGAAACATTGGGAACTTCTCTGTACTTACATTTAAATTGCGCACATAGGCATGGACATGAAAACTTGAAAGAGAGAATGTTTCCTTTACCAAGGAATCTTTCGATTTTTAAGCCAAGACCTCTCCCTGATGGCGCAGTGGTAACGTCGTCACCTTCGGATACCACTTTAAACTGTAAGACTAGGCCTGATTAGACTTTCTGAGCATAAAGTGGACTCAAAACAAAAACTCAAACTCATTTTAAGCTGATAACCGCGATGATGCGAACACGAGCACTCGGATTTCATTACATCATTAATTACGGAACTCCGTAAATTGTTACTTAGAAAACAAACAAATGTTTTAAAACGTGGAAAGTATAATTTCCCTTTGCATTATGAAAAATGTCCATTTATCCAAGGAAAAACTAAATCACGATCACAAAACTTTATGAAGAAAATACAGTTTTCCCAAGTAAGAAGTTTGAAATATGTAATTATGAAAAACTGATAATTCGTACCTCCATTCAGCTTGATTTTAATATGCAACGACTGTATCTTCAAATATCTCTGCAGTTTCGATCCCTTTTCACCAACGGCGGCGCCAGAATTATTCATCTAGGGTTGCTGAGGGGTTGCAGAAAGAAAGTTAGGGGGTGCGATTCTGAAAATAAGGAAAACATGAAACACGCATGCAACCTGTCAAAACTGAGGGAGCCCGGTGCCAATACTGTGGGGGGAGGGGAGGGATAAGGACAGTTTACTTTCCCTTGGTAGATAAAGGTTTAGCACAGTTCAGGGGCAAAAAATAGCAAAAAGCGGAGGGCAACTGCATCCCTAATCGCCGCTACTGATTAACATAAATTACTGAGTGAAATTAAAATATATGTGTGAAATATATAACTTAAGACTGACATTCATTTTCCAGGGATGCTCCCTCCCACCCTGTGCCCTCCACCTGGACGTCCATGATGATATGTATTAAGTCTTCTACTCCAAGAAAGTGGTCATACCATGCAGTGTAAACATTCAGATACACGTTGCAGTCTTATTGAACAAAGTAGTGAAATACAAAATAAATCCATCCTGCCCTTAAAAAGACAATTTTTGAACCTTCTCAATGTAACCAATGAAGGCACCGTCTGCCACAAGACAAAACGCGAAGGGCACAGGAACTGTGTCATATTTAAAATCCCTTCTGCCGCACTATCCCCAACAACTAACTGTAAAATTTCTTCGTGAACATTGGGCCTCTTCCTAACAGTCTTTGAAAAAGCTTGAAATGGTACGTTTACTGGACATTTTTCGTGGAACAAATACATAGAACGTATTAAGAAGAAAACTACCCTTCATGTTACAACTCGCATTAAATAATTTCCAGAGCACGACCTGATGAGGTGATACCTTAAAAGCACCTGAATTTTTTGCTCCAGTGTAAGGAAGACCAAGTAGGCGGAAAACAAACCGTTATGAGCAATGCAAAAAAGAAAAAAACAACATAATTTACATTAAGCTATAGGCAATTATCAAAAACCACGAACAGACCACATGAAGAAACAAAAGAAGAAAAATTGATAACAACAATGCTGACGAAAGAAGAAAAAAGACCGCTGATCTTTACAGAGGCTGCCGCAAGTACAGAAAAGTATTGGTACCTCTTTCAGTGCTTGCCTGTTGCATACAATAATAACCTATCATTCGGCGCTTAATATGACATGACATAATATTACATATTAATGTTAGTGTTTTCAGTTGAACGTAGGGTGTGCTGAAGGGGGTGCGGAAGAAAATTAAGGGGCGCGCAAGCACTCACTCGCGCACCCCTGGCACCGTCCCCTTTTCACCTAAAATCTTGTCTGAATTCTTCTGCCCTGAGGGAAGTTTACCTTCGCATAGCAACACTAAACTGCAACAATGATTTATACCAGTAGGATGGGTGAAAGAAAACATTGCTTGCCTGCTCATCTCTTTCCTGGCGACAGGAACCTACCTTTAAACGTGAAAGTTTAAACCCCCTCGCCACACTGTAATGGACGAATCCTGAAAGGCTGGCCTTAGTGGCGGATGATGGTTAGCACAGCACGCTACGTCGCCAGGGGTCTCGGCGTTCGAATCCCGCGGCCTCGTCATGGGTGTGTGAGGAGTGTCCCTTCATCAATTTCATTGTATCGCCACTCATCCTCATCTTCGCAAGTAGCCAAAAGTGGCACAAGAGCGAAGGGAAATAAACAAAATCACGAATCCTGAAAGTTCGAATTGCTTTGTAATTTTTGTGTGCATACTTCTTTCCAACGGTAAGGGACTAAGGGTATAAAAGATATAGGATCACAGTTAGTCCAGTGGCTAGTGAGAAAACTCTAGGAAGGAATCTCTTCACTTACGCCATCAGCAGTTCATCATGCCATCACAGGTCGGACAACCCTAAGCCTGCGTTCGATTGGTTTTATTTTTACAAAACAAGTGTTTTCAATATGCAATGAATATTTTACAAGTATGTAAAAAACAATTTAATCAGCGATCAGCAAAAACAAGGTAATGCACACAATTAACAATATTTGTCTTTTTAGGTTGCACCGCGTCCTCAACGATTGTAAAGGTCGAAACTTCTCGACACTCTCTCTCTTTTTCTTCAGTTATTTTCGTTGTTTTTTATCTCTTGGGGTGACGACGAGAATGCATTTACGAGTGTACAATGGGACAAACACAACTATACACTCTCATGTCTCGCACAAAATAAAAAATAAAATTAAAAGGGATTCTTCTTTCGCGCCAATAAGTGCTCCTTGATAGCTTTGTAACGACTGGGGCAGCCAAGGAGACTAACTTTCCATTTTAGATCGTCAATTTAGGTTCTAATCTTGCAAAAATTGTGTGAATCTGAAAATTTGTACATCTGTTCTATTTGATGTCAAAACAACATATCAACAGTCCTGAAGCCCTTTCCGCATCCTGAAATTCCAGGCGGTGGTCAACTTGGGATACTGAATGCTGGAGAAGTGCAAGTTATCACTGGAATGGATGTTACGTGCAAGCAGCTAAACCCACGGATTTGAAATAGGGCTCCACCGAAAGAGAAATAAGCGGGCTTTAACTATGACTACACATATTGTCTTCCAGGACCGCACAAAAGGAACAAAAACTACCAAAGTCGATTTTTTTCTATTTATCATTCTTGACGCTTTGATATCGCAGATGTCGAGAAGACACTCTTATAAAAGGTTTTCATCAAGCTCTAAACTTTCCGTTGACATCTTTGTAGACCATGTGCAGAATTGTTACGCCACGGGATGTATTAAGCTCGTTTATTATTCTGGAAAAAAAAATCAAGAGGCTACTTCTCTGATATATGCTGCAATAACGCTAGTGAAATAAAAATCAAGTGCAGAGAAACAAGAGGGAATATTCTTTTCTGGGTATTACGTCGCATTAAAACAGTGAAATTCATTTAATTAACATTTTTGTCGTGCCTATTTGTGGCGCGGTGGCTCAGTCGGTAACGCGTCTGACTACCATGCTAAAGGTCCCGGGTTCGAACCCCGCCCGGTTCAAATCCGGGAACTTTTCTAACGATGGAAGCAGCCCCGGCGCCCACCCAGCGTCGAATAACATGGGTACCTGGGCCCTGGGGGGTAAAGGCGGTCAGGGGCGTGATGCTGATCACATCACCCCCACTCACGACCGGATCAAGAAAGTGTGGGGCGTTACCCCCACACCCCCTATACGCCTTCATGGCGTGGTGCTAAGCACAGGGGAGCACTTTACCTTTTTACCTATTTGTGGCGAAGAGTTTTTAACAGCAGGGAATCTAAATTGTGAACACTTTTCATGCAAAATATAAATGGATTGTCAATAATTCAGGCATTTATATACGTCGATAATACAACCTGTAATTCTTGTTTACAAAGAAAGTTACTTCATCATTGTTTGAACAACTAATTTTTTAGGTATTCATGAATTCTAAATGAGTGACATTACACTTTATTAAAGCTGACGCCAATTATAGTCTAGTGAAGGACACTTGCTTTCGGAGTTTCCCCTTGCCTCCTCCACACCCCTGGTCCTCTAGGGTTGCCTCGCTTGTTCTAAGCTGCTCAGTTGACACTTTGCACGTTGTACAGTCAGGGACATTTCTGGATTATAACAATACCATTGACTTTCAATTTAATCAGTACAACCTACAAGTGTCCGTGACCGTACGTTTGCGGTTGGTTTCGTTTTCGATGTTGTTTTGTGAAAGGGCTATTTGGTTATCTATTTAGTATTAGTACAGTAGCTGCGATTAGGAGGGGGCGAGGGGGCAGTTGCCCCCCTCACTTCTCGCCACTCTTGCCCTCACACTATGTTAAATCTTATCTACAAAGGGAAATATACTGTTTTTGCCCCCCCCTCCCAGTTTTGGTATCTTGCCCCCTGGTTTTGGAACCCAATCGTCGCCACTGAGTGTTGAGGATTGAGGAGCAGCAGCTTACGTGTGGAACATTAGCCGGTGGAAGTGAAGCGTCCCGAAAGGACACTAGAAAGCAAAATAAAATAATCATTGCAAAGGTTAACAAGATTTTCAAGAATCTTGCAGACAACGAAAAATTTAGAAAGCTACATTTATTTCAATGCGGTCTCTACAAAGATCAGCGGCTGCTGTATCTTTTCAGTCAGCATTGTTGTTAAGAATTGTTTCCTCTTTTGTTTGTCGCTTTCGATAAATACCTGTAGCTTAGTGTGAGTATATTTTCTTTTTTGAGTATTGTTGATAAAAGCAACACTTAGTTCTTTATGATTGTAACTTATAGCGTTGTACACAATGTAGTATACCATGGCCAGCCTTGAACAAGCTTTGTTCGTTTCGAATTTCATAGCCTGTGGTTTTTGGCTGTGGTAAAAAGAAAAAAAAACTTGCAAAACTTAAGTGCCTCCTCGATGGCACAGTCCAATATTGTCACTGAAGTTCAATGGTTAGAGCCCCGGCTTTGAGTTCCCTTTCATCAATGTCATATAATCATCATTCATCCTCATCTTCCTGTTTGGTCTAAAGTGGCAGAAAAGCGATGCTAAATAACACACATATACAAAAATTAAGTTAGTTCCTACAGAAGTCTTCACTTTCATTGACACATTTTCATAGAAACATACTAAAAGTTGATTAGTATTTGATGTAGTGGCTAAAGGTTTCATGCATTCTATATTTTTAACATCGTACTCCATACATTTCATTCCGTACCCCTTCCGCACTCCTAGATGACTAATCGTCTGCCGCCGTTGTTACAGAGATAGAGAGCGAGAGTGTGCGTTGATTCTTACTGTGGAAGAGACAAATATAATGTTTTGTAGAGTTACGGGAAATATTTGCATCTCCAGTAAGCAAATGAAGCCTGGCAAAAGCCACAGGTAACGAGCGCGCAAGATCAATGCGCAGCAAAATTCGTTCAAATGAACCATAAAATATAGCTGACATCTTACAATAAAAACGTTGTATCCTATTTGTTTTCAAAATTAATTTGAATATTTTATTACAAACTTTTGTCACTGAAAGTGTATAGGTGATCAATTAGAATGCAAGTTATAGTTCTTGTCTAATGTTACGGCGGGCGCTCTACATTCTGCCAAGAGAAGTGGGGATCGGGGAAGCGACCAACCCAGCGCGATAAGAAACGCAGCAGCAGTGTTGTTAGTAGACCCAAATAGAGAATTGACAAACACCAATTGGAGCTCGGTGGAGCTCGCCTTAATGGATTTCTCTCGTAAGGCATGAGCTCCATTTGGTGGCGCAGTGTTGCCAACTCCTCACCCAAAAAAATCACCAAGGTTTTTGGGGTAACCTAACCTAAAACAAGGAGCTGGTAACCTTTTTCTCGCAGTGTTGCCAGCTTCTCACTCGAAAAAATCACCAAGGTTTTTGGGGTAACCTAACCTAAAGCAAGGAGCAGGCAATTTTTTTCTCGCAGTGTTGGCAACACTACACCCGAAAGTAAAGCTCGGTGGGGCTTGCTTTGATGGTTTGCTCTTGTAAGGCATAAACCCCCCCCCCTATTTTCGGACACAGTATTACCAACATCTTACTCGAAAAAATCGCCAAGGTTTTTGGTCTAACCTAGCCTCAAGCAAGAAGCTGGCAACCTTGCTTGAGGCTTGTTTTACAGTGCATAAAGCAAGGTTGCCAACCTACTGGTATTTTTGCCATAGCTTTTTACAAAAAAGAGAGAGAAGAGAGAGAGGGAAGAGTTAAACAGCCGACAGTTTACCTACAGCTTTTTTTTTGTCTAACCTAACCTAAAGCAAGGGGCTGGCAATTTTGCTTGAGGTTTGCTTTACAGTGCATCAAGCAATTTTTGGTAACCTACATATACTAAACAAAGAGAGCCGGGCACTGCCGTAAAAGAGAGAAAGATGGATGGGTGGGAACACTGCACGGGTTCAACGTCATCAAATAAAAATCGCCTTAATGGTTTTTTCTTGTAAGGCATGATTTCTATTTTCTCGCAGTGTTACCAACTCCTACCTACACTTTTTTTTAGTTGGCAAGAGGCTAGAGAGAAAGAAAAACCTATAGCTGGGAACAGTAACCAGCGAATGCGCCATATCGTAATTTTCCAACTCCCGGGGGGTTAATGTTTGTAGATCGCGACCTTCGTAAACCTCTCTCTCTCGGGGGCGATGTGCCACACACACACACACACACACACACATACACACACACACTTATATTATAACACAAACAAACAAACAAAATAATAATAATTGTTGTTTTTTAGGATTCCTGTCCTCCATAACCCCGCCAGGAGTGCGTGGTGCCCAACCAAAAAAGTAAAGGTTTACAAATAGGAATTGGCAACACTGACTAGTTGCTTCACAAATCTTTTGTTTTTTAAAAAAAATTGCCATATGATATTTCAGAGGCGAGGCTAACCTACAAATAGGAGTTGACAGCGTAGCCTTCTAAGATGATAAGTATGCGGTAAAATGAAGAAGAAGAATTAATGACGCTAACCGGCGGTGCAGTGTTAATGCTTTCTCTTCTTCTTTTTTTTTTTTTTGTATTTTCTAGCATACTGATCTATTGCATGCTAACCAAACCTCTTGGGAGGTGGGCCACGGGTCCTCTACATGTATGTATGTATGAAATGCGATTTGGGGGAGGCCAAATTTTAAATTTACAGCTTAATTAATCTGCATGCATGCTTAATGTTTGATTTTTTTGTTTCTAGTTCGACATGAGATACACACAATTTTTTTTTTGAAGTACAGTTAATATTACCTAGGTTAATCTGTGACATACAACTAGCGATCGACACGACCACCTGACACACAGACACAGAGAGAGTGAGCAAATTTAAAATGTGATCTATCGTGAATTAAACTAAGCCCCCTCACCTACCCACATATAGCCTTACAGGTGACTCAAAAGCAGAAATTGGTCATAGCGTGACAGGTCGATCTATCGTGAACTAAACTAACCTCCCCTACTCATACATACACACTATGTCTTACAATAAGTAAGGCTGCTATATTACATGTAAGGGCTGACGGTTGCCAACATACACAAGATTTATTGCAAATTTTATTAACCTACGACATAAGCTATGGACATACATACACCAAGCCTTCCAGATAGGCTATAAGCAACTCACCTCTTGCAATTGTATAACGGGGAAAATTAACCTACAGCTAGCAACACTGTTTGAGCTGCTTTCGACGAGTAGTGTTACCAAACTTATTTTTTTGCAAATAGGCTCTACAGCTAGAGGCTTGAAACATATACCCTACCAGAGTATGCCAACTTACCTCATGTAAAAATATTACCTAGTACGGGTTAAGCTGTGACATACAACTAGCGAACGACACGACCACCTGACACACAGACAGAGAGAGTGTGATACAGCTTATACGCAGTTTTTCCTACACACGTACTGGGTTTAAAAGATAACTTGCAACAACCATTTCACTCACCTCCTATCATATAATAAAATTACCACAGGTTTTTGATACTTGCTGCCAGAACATGGTGGTTTTAGACTGGAAATTCAGCCCGATTATTCTATTTGTGCAAGAGAAAAATGATGATGCCTGCATTTGGAATATATAATTCTTCTTACGGTATTTTGCGTGCCCCCAGTAACCTTGCTTTCGATTCGCGGAAGCTATGACGTGTATTTCCTGTTTCGCGAACATACGAGAACCTTTCACAATGTCGCATCAGATAATATATTGCAAGAGCGAGTTGGTTGTGTATATAAATCTAGTCTTGGGGAATGGACATGAATATAATGTCAAAATTATTGCATAACTTAAAAAGAACATTTATTGCACTGCGCTTTCTAGCAAAGGTAAATGTGGAATGCCCCGGCCCCTCAGAGATTCGAATACTGTTAGTTAAACAGCAAGTATTGTCATATGGACTGACGATTATTATTTTTTAAAAAAAACAGACCTCGTAGTAAGTTATAACCTGAGCTGTCTTGCAAGTCTCTCGAGTTTGATATCTGGTGAAGGAATATGATGCCACTATAAACTGTATACAAGATATACCCAGTCCCTGGCATGAGATGGACGAGAACCTATACAGTTGTACAATGGTTGTTTTTTTTATTAAAGCATAGCGCTTATTTACATGTCAGCGCAACATGCATGCAAAGAAGGGAGGGAGACCATAACGGATAATTCTTATTTCGATTTCAATATTTTTGCTAGTCACGCTATCTAGACGAACACTGGAAGATGGGCAAAAGCGAGGGAAAGAGAGAAATGTTACTTTTTGCCTCTCTGCCTGTGTGTGATATACTAGTTTTACATGCATACGGCTGTATCGTGAAGCGAGGCCGAAAATAATTTTTGAAAAGCAGTCTCGAGCATCTTCGCGTTCAGCCAACAAGAGAAATAAAACATTACACATGGGTGTGGGGCGCAACAGCCACAGTACGGTAATGTGCATGGATGTTAAAACTTTTGGGTTTTTCTGAATAGACATACATATCAGTTTTGCAGTCTCCAGATGGGACCGGAGCTTATTCTTCATTTGGACAAGGGGGTTCAGATCAACTATAATTTTTGTTCACATCAAAATGAAACAAAGGATTTTACTCCACTGCTTACTTATTCAATATTTTTATTATTGTAAAGAATGGGGCGGTGTGTCTTATTGTATATAGTCTTCCAACAACCACCTCGGGGGCGTAAATTTATGTTTCTGCATGTATGCAAAATGCACTTAACTTCAGTTGTGAAGTTTGTTTTGCTGTTGTGATTAAATACTAAACCAAAATCTTATTACATAACTTTGAAGTATATTTGTTAATACGATCTATATTATATCATCGCTATAGGTGGTCCATATTATGCGCAGGAGAATTTTTAAAAAATGTCTTGTTTCTCGAACCTGTGACCTGCAGATTTGCTTTTGCTGGCAACAGAAACAGAAAATGGCACTATGTTATTCTATACTGATACAGGTGTACTGTAATCATAACAATTTTCTAGTAACAAAACAACAACTATGTCGGAAAGAAATGGTGGGGGACTTGTCTGTGTGGGGTCTTATTAACTACTTCACATCTGTACCCGCACAACTCATCGACTACAAGGCAACAATTTTAGGAAGTGTGTGCATGGTCCCAAAAATACAAAATTTAAAATCACCAATGAGACATGAACTCCCTTCACTGGTGTGTATTTGAATATGCGAAAATGAGGTACTTTGAATAACCACAAAAAAGCTTGCAACGGTATAGAGAAGGGTCACAACTTCAAACTTTAGACGATTTTTCGTTAATCTGCAAAGGGCCAGGGCGTACGGTAAATTGATTTTATTGAAAAGTATGCAGAAGCAGTGTTGGAAGCAGTTTGAAGACTGAAACGGCTATGGAAGGACACTTATTATAATGTTAATATTTCAGTATAATGTTTTCAGAATTGCTTTTCGATAATGTTCGCTACTTAATTTAATCAATTGTTAGACAAAACACACATTCGAATTCAAGGACGGAAAATATGAACAGCGAATGAATGCTTTAGAGTAGATGTGATATTTAAAGAAGGTGATTATTTTTTTACTTTCTCAATTCAAAACAAAAATTCATGAATATTATTATCATTGAATGGTTGGTTAGGTGCTCGGTTTATCTTGTTCCTCCGAACGAAAGATGGAATGTATACAAGCCTGTGCCTCCTAAGTTTATCGCGGCTATGAGGATGAATCGCGAAATGAAACGAACTGGAAATTTTCAATATATATATATTTTTTATAACATCCTTCACTAAGGAGGTCAAATGACAAGTTGGATTGCTATCCTTTTTTATAATTTGTTAAATTTTATTACGAACGAGGAAAGAATGCATGGCACTTAATGCTGTAATGTTATTGATTAGATCATCGTTTATCTTGTCCACATCGATTAATTTTCTTATGTCCTTTTTTTTTTGTCTTTTCGTCGCGTCCATCTCTTCTGTTATCACAATCGAGACTTCCAGATTATTATTTTTTCTCCCTGCAATTTTAGAAATGTAATTTTTCATGATCATCCAGCGAACGCCTGAGACATTTCAGCAAAATGTCGATTATTCAATGGATGTTGTAAGGTTCCATGTTTTTTTTTCACTATCTCTTGTTTGGTCGATTTTGAATTTGGGAGTTATTTTTTTTTATTTTGCCTTTCGCGACATGTTCGACTAATCGTGACAATACGTTTCAACCTTTCTGCATAAACGTTGAAACGTTTCAACGAACGAACGTTGAACCAAAAAAAGGTTTTCTCAAACGTTTAGACGACTACGAAAACGTTGAAATGTAAAATATTGTTGCATTGTAATCAAAAAAAAATTCGTTGAATATGCCTAACCTAAAATAAAATTGAAGAATTAATAGAGTTAAACATTTGCCACTCTGAAATAGCGACGGCTATCATAACATTATTTTCAGCAGAATAATAATGACAATATTATATATATTAAGGATTAGGCCCGAGGGATTCTTATTCACTACACTCGTTTCTAACCTGTCCATACTGGAAACCGAAAACACAAGTACGAGACACTAACTTGGGAGAGGACATGCAAAAACTCTGCGGGGCTCATCTTAAAAACTTCAGTAGATGTTTGTCATAGAACTCCCTCCTTAAATTCGATTCGAAAAGCACAAATATTCCGGTTCTTGAATAAGAAGCGCGTATGCCTTCGGAAAGAGAGAAGAAGAAATAAATAAATCAACTCATGCATATTCTTCATGTACGTACGCTTGGTGACAAGAAACAGTATTTTTTTTTCTCTTCAAGAAATTGTTTTCAATTTTTTGCTAGGTGACCCAACAGGAGTGGACGAAATAGCTTATTTATTCAAACTGGAAGCTTGCTTTTTTTTTTTCAACAATGGAAAAACATATTATTTCCAGTGAAATATCGACTCAACTACCTAGAATGGCTACCACGGGCTTGGTGACTGAATACTAAAAAACTATCGAGCGACTTACTTCACAGCAGTGTCACTTAGTTTCAACAAGAACAGTTCAAGGCTTCCCGGGTGTCCTGCAAGGTTCGGCATTTATTTTTTTTAATAGCAAGCAGATGAACTGGCCTTACAATATGAAGACCCCTCTCACTGTGTCGGTTTTAGTTATTTTCTGGTAATTATGTCTTGCCGATGGTGTTGTTGCTTTGTAATCAAAAAAGTGCTAGGTTTCGATTGATACCTGTTGGAGGCGCATGGTGGTTTGATTTACAGGCCCAATCCCGATTTGCCTTTCCGTGCATAAAGCGAACTTAAAGCTGCAATTCAATCAATGATTCACTGTTAATTATATTCTTGTGTCAAGTACATCCCCTCTCTAGGAACTTTTAACATATATACTGCTTGTTAAATAATATTGTGTTTCTGATTCTTTCATCCTCATAGTCATGAATAATCCAAGAGAAAAATATATTGTGCTGACATTCGAAACATGCAATAAAAATATATGATCAAAAAGCTAGCGAAAAGAATAAACAGTGAAGGTAATACACACAAGATTCGAGCCGTATGGTTTGAACAGAATTAGATACAAAATTGGATTGATCTTGCTCATTTATAGGGTGAGAGATGGAAGGCTTCTGTTGCTAAACCTTCGGGTTTAAGAAGACAAGAGAATTAGTTGGTTAATACCGAGCTATTAGGAACTGGTATTCTTAAAACTTCATGCTGCAAGCCTCGTCCTCTACACGTTTATTTCCGACATAATCCTCACTCTCGTTATGCTTTTTTTTACAGATAACATCAAAAGCCGTGACATGCGATTTTCTGGCTTTTTCATTCACAACATGGACATTCATGTTTCTCATCACATCGCAATGATGAGGATACTCAATACCATATAGGGTTTGGCGAGTCTCAGAGCTCCAGGAAAAAATAAACTCCTGTAGGATTTTCCGTGTAGCAGTGAGACACGCTAGTACCGTAAATTGAACTGCACATAATTTAGATTTTATTGAAAAGCAAGCAGAAGCCGTGTTGGGAGCACTTTGAAGACTGGAACGGCTATGCAAGGACACTTATTATAATATAAACATTTCAGTATAATATTTCGAGAATTGCTCTTCAGTACTTAATTTAATCAATTGTTAGACAAAACACAACATTTTGAAATGAGAATTCCTTTTTTGGTACTTGAGAAACTATTTAACACTCTTCGTAAAGCTGTATATACTATTTCCAACTTTTTGAGCCTGAAATTGTGGTGAAATCTGTTTTCTGTTCCTACAATAGTTAGCCCAGTTTTTTAACAGTACATCTACAAATTCCATGGAAGTGTACCAGTTATCAGTAGTTACATTTCTGTTGGTATCAAAATTAGGTTTACACAGTCTTACTACAGCCTGCCTATGTATAGAAAGCTTTTTCTCGTTTTCACATAACTCTAGCCTATCTGTTCTAATGTGTTCTGATTATTAGTTCTAGTTATATTAGCACCAAGCGAATAGCAAGCTTGAGAATTGACATTAAATTCACTCAGAACTTGCAAAATTGCTTTCAGGGTTGACAAATCTCATACAACTCGGAAGTACTGCAAATCTAGCTGATGACATGGTTACTCGAAATATGTCCTGTTCCGTCTGTAGCAAAAAAAAATCGAAAGTTTTTGTTGTTCTATTTAAAATTATATTGTAAATAAGAAGTCCAAGGAAGCTTTTCAGTTCTGTAAGAGCACAAGTTGTGAGCACAACTCTATCAGAATTAACGTATTTCTTTCTCACATTTTCAATTTATTTTCTTTGTCTATTTTAGCATGTTCTCCTGCATAGTGTCTGTGATAATGTAGCCCCATGCATCAACTGGAACTACTTTGTTTCTTTTTTGTAGTTAGGGGTGAAACAAAAAAAAATATATATATTCCGGGACTCTGGTATGTTTCGTAGTCTCTACTGAAGATCTCTTGAATCTACTTTTTATCATAAAAATATTTGTCACTTACTGTATCAGGTCCACTGTTTTGGTTGTCTTCATCACCGTCAACTGACACATATGAATCGGTATCATGATTGCTTTGAATATATTCTTCGTCCTCTGTATTGGAAAAATTCAATATCTGACACATTACTTGAAATCTCGGCAAGCATATTTGCAAGTTTCTGTTCGAAGTTCGGATCACGAAAGAAGAGGTCGCATTGCCTGATATGTTCTACATTTTTTTATTTAACTCACAGTACACACACAAACACAGTCGTGACGTTCGCTAAAACCGACACAGTGAGAGGGGTCTTCATATTGTAAGGCCAGTTCATCTGCTTGCTATTAAAAAAAAATAAATGCCGAACCTTGCAGGACACCCGGGAAGCCTTGAACTGTTCTTGTTGAAACTAAGTGACACTGCTGTGAAGTAAGTCGCTCGATAGTTTTTTAGTATTCAGTCACCAAGCCCGTGGTAGCCATTCTAGGTAGTTGAGTCGATATTTCACTGGAAATAATGTGTTTTTCCATTGTTGAAAAAAAAAAAGCAAGCTTCCAGTTTGAATGAATAAGCTATTTCGTCCACTCCTGTTGGGTCACCTAGCAAAAAGTTGAAAACAATTTCTTGAAGAGAAAAAAAAATACTGTTTCTTGTCACCAAGCGTACGTACATGAAGAATATGCATGAGTTGATTTATTTATTTCTTCTTCTCTCTTTCCGAAGGCATACGCGCTTCTTATTCAAGAACCGGAATATTTGTGCTTTTCGAATCGAATTTAAGGAGGGAGTTCTATGACAAACATCTACTGAAGTTTTTAAGATGAGCCCCGCAGAGTTTTTGCATGTCCTCTCCCAAGTTAGTGTCTCGTACTTGTGTTTTCGGTTTCCAGTATGGACAGGTTAGAAACGAGTGTAGTGAATAAGAATCCCTCGGGCCTAATCCTTAATATATATAATATTGTCATTATTATTCTGCTGAAAATAATGTTATGATAGCCGTCGCTATTTCAGAGTGGCAAATGTTTAACTCTATTAATTCTTCAATTTTATTTTAGGTTAGGCATATTCAACGAATTTTTTTTGATTACAATGCAACAATATTTTACATTTCAACGTTTTCGTAGTCGTCTAAACGTTTGAGAAAACCTTTTTTGGTTCAACGTTCGTTCGTTGAAACGTTTCAACGTTTATGCAGAAAGGTTGAAACGTATTGTCACGATTAGTCGAACATGTCGCGAAAGGCAAAATAAAAAAAAATAACTCCCAAATTCAAAATCGACCAAACAAGAGATAGTGAAAAAAAAAACATGGAACCTTACAACATCCATTGAATAATCGACATTTTGCTGAAATGTCTCAGGCGTTCGCTGGATGATCATGAAAAATTACATTTCTAAAATTGCAGGGAGAAAAAATAATAATCTGGAAGTCTCGATTGTGATAACAGAAGAGATGGACGCGACGAAAAGACAAAAAAAAAAAAAACATAAGAAAATTAATCGATGTGGACAAGATAAACGATGATCTAATCAATAACATTACAGCATTAAGTGCCATGCATTCTTTCCTCGTTCGTAATAAAATTTAACAAATTATAAAAAAGGATAGCAATCCAACTTGTCATTTGACCTCCTTAGTGAAGGATGTTATAAAAAATATATATATATTGAAAATTTCCAGTTCGTTTCATTTCGCGATTCATCCTCATAGCCGCGATAAACTTAGGAGGCACAGGCTTGTATACATTCCATCTTTCGTTCGGAGGAACAAGATAAACCGAGCACCTAACCAACCATTCAATGATAATAATATTCATGAATTTTTGTTTTGAATTGAGAAAGTAAAAAAATAATCACCTTCTTTAAATATCACATCTACTCTAAAGCATTCATTCGCTGTTCATATTTTCCGTCCTTGAATTCGAATGTGTGTTTTGTCTAACAATTGATTAAATTAAGTAGCGAACATTATCGAAAAGCAATTCTGAAAACATTATACTGAAATATTAACATTATAATAAGTGTCCTTCCATAGCCGTTTCAGTCTTCAAACTGCTTCCAACACTGCTTCTGCATACTTTTCAATAAAATCAATTTACCGTACGCCCTGGCCCTTTGCAGATTAACGAAAAATCGTCTAAAGTTTGAAGTTGTGACCCTTCTCTATACCGTTGCAAGCTTTTTTGTGGTTATTCAAAGTACCTCATTTTCGCATATTCAAATACACACCAGTGAAGGGAGTTCATGTCTCATTGGTGATTTTAAATTTTGTATTTTTGGGACCATGCACACACTTCCTAAAATTGTTGCCTTGTAGTCGATGAGTTGTGCGGGTACAGATGTGAAGTAGTTAATAAGACCCCACACAGACAAGTCCCCCACCATTTCTTTCCGACATAGTTGTTGTTTTGTTACTAGAAAATTGTTATGATTACAGTACACCTGTATCAGTATAGAATAACATAGTGCCATTTTCTGTTTCTGTTGCCAGCAAAAGCAAATCTGCAGGTCACAGGTTCGAGAAACAAGACATTTTTTAAAAATTCTCCTGCGCATAATATGGACCACCTATAGCGATGATATAATATAGATCGTATTAACAAATATACTTCAAAGTTATGTAATAAGATTTTGGTTTAGTATTTAATCACAACAGCAAAACAAACTTCACAACTGAAGTTAAGTGCATTTTGCATACATGCAGAAACATAAATTTACGCCCCCGAGGTGGTTGTTGGAAGACTATATACAATAAGACACACCGCCCCATTCTTTACAATAATAAAAATATTGAATAAGTAAGCAGTGGAGTAAAATCCTTTGTTTCATTTTGATGTGAACAAAAATTATAGTTGATCTGAACCCCCTTGTCCAAATGAAGAATAAGCTCCGGTCCCATCTGGAGACTGCAAAACTGATATGTATGTCTATTCAGAAAAACCCAAAAGTTTTAACATCCATGCACATTACCGTACTGTGGCTGTTGCGCCCCACACCCATGTGTAATGTTTTATTTCTCTTGTTGGCTGAACGCGAAGATGCTCGAGACTGCTTTTCAAAAATTATTTTCGGCCTCGCTTCACGATACAGCCGTATGCATGTAAAACTAGTATATCACACACAGGCAGAGAGGCAAAAAGTAACATTTCTCTCTTTCCCTCGCTTTTGCCCATCTTCCAGTGTTCGTCTAGATAGCGTGACTAGCAAAAATATTGAAATCGAAATAAGAATTATCCGTTATGGTCTCCCTCCCTTCTTTGCATGCATGTTGCGCTGACATGTAAATAAGCGCTATGCTTTAATAAAAAAAACAACCATTGTACAACTGTATAGGTTCTCGTCCATCTCATGCCAGGGACTGGGTATATCTTGTATACAGTTTATAGTGGCATCATATTCCTTCACCAGATATCAAACTCGAGAGACTTGCAAGACAGCTCAGGTTATAACTTACTACGAGGTCTGTTTTTTTTAAAAAATAATAATCGTCAGTCCATATGACAATACTTGCTGTTTAACTAACAGTATTCGAATCTCTGAGGGGCCGGGGCATTCCACATTTACCTTTGCTAGAAAGCGCAGTGCAATAAATGTTCTTTTTAAGTTATGCAATAATTTTGACATTATATTCATGTCCATTCCCCAAGACTAGATTTATATACACAACCAACTCGCTCTTGCAATATATTATCTGATGCGACATTGTGAAAGGTTCTCGTATGTTCGCGAAACAGGAAATACACGTCATAGCTTCCGCGAATCGAAAGCAAGGTTACTGGGGGCACGCAAAATACCGTAAGAAGAATTATATATTCCAAATGCAGGCATCATCATTTTTCTCTTGCACAAATAGAATAATCGGGCTGAATTTCCAGTCTAAAACCACCATGTTCTGGCAGCAAGTATCAAAAACCTGTGGTAATTTTATTATATGATAGGAGGTGAGTGAAATGGTTGTTGCAAGTTATCTTTTAAACCCAGTACGTGTGTAGGAAAAACTGCGTATAAGCTGTATCACACTCTCTCTGTCTGTGTGTCAGGTGGTCGTGTCGTTCGCTAGTTGTATGTCACAGCTTAACCCGTACTAGGTAATATTTTTACATGAGGTAAGTTGGCATACTCTGGTAGGGTATATGTTTCAAGCCTCTAGCTGTAGAGCCTATTTGCAAAAAAATAAGTTTGGTAACACTACTCGTCGAAAGCAGCTCAAACAGTGTTGCTAGCTGTAGGTTAATTTTCCCCGTTATACAATTGCAAGAGGTGAGTTGCTTATAGCCTATCTGGAAGGCTTGGTGTATGTATGTCCATAGCTTATGTCGTAGGTTAATAAAATTTGCAATAAATCTTGTGTATGTTGGCAACCGTCAGCCCTTACATGTAATATAGCAGCCTTACTTATTGTAAGACATAGTGTGTATGTATGAGTAGGGGAGGTTAGTTTAGTTCACGATAGATCGACCTGTCACGCTATGACCAATTTCTGCTTTTGAGTCACCTGTAAGGCTATATGTGGGTAGGTGAGGGGGCTTAGTTTAATTCACGATAGATCACATTTTAAATTTGCTCACTCTCTCTGTGTCTGTGTGTCAGGTGGTCGTGTCGATCGCTAGTTGTATGTCACAGATTAACCTAGGTAATATTAACTGTACTTCAAAAAAAAAATTGTGTGTATCTCATGTCGAACTAGAAACAAAAAAATCAAACATTAAGCATGCATGCAGATTAATTAAGCTGTAAATTTAAAATTTGGCCTCCCCCAAATCGCATTTCATACATACATACATGTAGAGGACCCGTGGCCCACCTCCCAAGAGGTTTGGTTAGCATGCAATAGATCAGTATGCTAGAAAATACAAAAAAAAAAAAAAGAAGAAGAGAAAGCATTAACACTGCACCGCCGGTTAGCGTCATTAATTCTTCTTCTTCATTTTACCGCATACTTATCATCTTAGAAGGCTACGCTGTCAACTCCTATTTGTAGGTTAGCCTCGCCTCTGAAATATCATATGGCAATTTTTTTTAAAAAACAAAAAAATTGTGAAGCAACTAGTCAGTGTTGCCAATTCCTATTTGTAAACCTTTACTTTTTTGGTTGGGCACCACGCACCCTGGCGAGGTTATAGGGGCCAGGCCTCCTAAAAACAACAATTATTATTATTATTTTGTTTGTTTGTTTGTGTTATAATATAAGTGTGTGTGTGTGTATGTGTGTGTGTGTGTGTGTGTGTGGCACATCGCCCCCGAGAGAGAGAGGTTTACGAAGGTCGCGATCTACAAACATTAACCCCCCGGGAGTTGGAAAATTACGATATGGCGCATTCGCTGGTTACTGTTCCCAGCTATAGGTTTTTCTTTCTCTCTAGCCTCTTGCCAACTAAAAAAAGTGTAGGTAGGAGTTGGTAACACTGCGAGAAAATAGAAATCATGCCTTACAAGAAAAAACCATTAAGGCGATTTTTATTTGATGACGTTGAACCCGTGCAGTGTTCCCACCCATCCATCTTTCTCTCTTTTACGGCAGTGCCCGGCTCTCTTTGTTTAGTATATGTAGGTTACCAAAAATTGCTTGATGCACTGTAAAGCAAACCTCAAGCAAAATTGCCAGCCCCTTGCTTTAGGTTAGGTTAGACAAAAAAAGGCTGTAGGTAAACTGTCGGCTGTTTAACTCTTCCCTCTCTCTCTTCTCTCTCTTTTTTGTAAAAAGCTATGGCAAAAATACCAGTAGGTTGGCAACCTTGCTTTATGCACTGTAAAACAAGCCTCAAGCAAGGTTGCCAGCTTCTTGCTTGAGGCTAGGTTAGACCAAAAACCTTGGCGATTTTTTCGAGTAAGATGTTGGTAATACTGTGTCCGAAAATAGGGGGGGGGGTTTATGCCTTACAAGAGCAAACCATCAAAGCAAGCCCCACCGAGCTTTACTTTCGGGTGTAGTGTTGCCAACACTGCGAGAAAAAAATTGCCTGCTCCTTGCTTTAGGTTAGGTTACCCCAAAAACCTTGGTGATTTTTTCGAGTGAGAAGCTGGCAACACTGCGAGAAAAAGGTTGCCAGCTCCTTGTTTTAGGTTAGGTTACCCCAAAAACCTTGGTGATTTTTTTTGGGTGAGGAGTTGGCAACACTGCGCCACCAAATGGAGCTCATGCCTTACGAGAGAAATCCATTAAGGCGAGCTCCACCGAGCTCCAATTGGTGTTTGTCAATTCTCTATTTGGGTCTACTGTTGTTAACTCTAGCGAGAAGTCGCTAAACCTGGAGGATTTGTAATGCTAGTTGGCGACAAAAGACGTGAAAAAATGACGAGCGACTTTTCTGGCTACTTCGTGTGCTCTTTAGCAACTAATCTGGAGAATTCACAAAATATATGCGTAGGTACGTCTAAATACCGTTTCATAGTTATTAAATAAGTAAACACCCTCGCAATTCGCTCCTGATGCGAAAAAAAAACCGAAGCAAAGCGTATCCCCTTTTCCAGTAAGGTTTGTGATGTTTGTAAACATCACTGCTCACAGCTCATTGTTATCCGATACTCCTCCTGGCTCCGTTGCGGCTGAGTTATTATAAAACAGAACGTTTGACTTCGCGGTCGCGTCGTGTGTGGGTTCAGATTGGAGTTTTTTGTGTAGTGTGTGGTGACAAAGGAAGTGCTAGTGTAAATTATAAAGTTTGTGTGTGGATTTGTGCGCAGGCCAGGACAGGGTAGTGTCCAGTATGGGAAAACCGCAATACAAGCAACATTACCGGAAGGAGTGGGGAAAACTCTACAAATGGTTGGCCCCTGTCGATAGTGACACGGCGAAAGCGTACTGTAAGTACTGCATAGTAGATCTGTATGACAAAGCTACTGATCTGAAAAAAACTTTCGGAAATACAGAAACATAAAGTCAGATCTGGTTACTTCTGTTCTGCAAAACATCAGAAAAACAGTTCAAACCGGAAAATTTAAATACTTCTAGTGCTGAAGCTGGTTTAGCTTTATTCGTTGCCGAACACTGTTCTTTGCTAACCGTGAATCACTTTTCCGAATTATGTATGAAAAGATTTGGTGACAGCTGCAGTGCAGCATGCATTCGTCTGCATAAAACCAAGTGCACAGAAATAATAAACAACGTTCTTGCAATGCATTTTCTCGTTGATTTAGTATCTGACATCGGTAATCAGTGTGAAGTGCAGTGTTCAGAGGAAGAGGAAAGTAACGAGGAAATATTGTTTTTATAGGCAAGTACTAGATTTTTTCACCTTTTTGCTATTTTTTAAAAGTACATTTGATTTAGCGACTTTTTCTAGAGCATTTACATTTCATTTAGCGACTTTCTAGCGGATTTTCTAAGGACTTTTAGCGACTTTTACGTTCAAGTTGTTGGCAACACTGCGCAGCAGCCTTGTGTTAAGCTGCTGTAGTATGAGGTGCGTGAAGCACCTCCTCCCGCGACGTCGTAAGTCTAGGCGCATACGCTGTGGTCGGGTTGGTCTGCTGAATTTTCCTCGCTTCCCACATTTCTTGCCAGCATATAGATCGTCCGCCGTAAGAGTAGACAACAGCTATAATTTACGTTCTATTTGATCGCGTATAAATCTTACAGTTGAAATTGTTGCTTATTTGGAAAAAAACTGTAGGTAGATGGTGTGATCTTGACTGGACTATTTTCGTGGCGTCAGCTTTAGGATAATGTTTTACTTTTATTAATTTCATCATGTCATCACTCATCCCTATCTTCTCAAATGAGCCAAAAGTGTCACAAAAATTAAGTAAAATAAAGCAAATCAATCAATCAATGTGTCGAGACCACCTCTCCATCGTTCGACAAGAGTTTGCGTAATACCCAGACACAGGGCGATACTGTCTCGAACCCTTGAAAATATTGCTCACATGCACAGGTTCGGATTCAAAAACTATCTTGAATCAAATCGCTCTAAGTGGCAGCTTACAAATGGTTAGTGGTTATGCAGAAAAAAATAAATTCGAAATTAGGTTTCTGTCCGAAATCAGGATTCTCCTGGGCCGAAACCGAGTGAAACACCCTGTATTTCATATATACTTTTCATTCATTCTCTCATCTGATCATCTTCTAGGTCAACGTGACGGCACACATATTTTATGTTAAATAAATAATTATAAGTAAATATCAACATGACTTAACGGTGTTCCAATGGAAGTGAAGAAAATTCAACCATGGCTTAAATGGCCAGAATTAAGATATATTTTAAAACAGTTTTATCTAGACATCCCAACTGACAATACTAACAGCAATCAGCCTCCAACGCATCACAATATCCATCGAAATAATAGTATCTGATGCCATGCGATGGTGGTGGTAGATGCACATTGCAAGGTGGTTCGATTTCCACTTTAAACTGTAGGTCCAGTCCCGATTAGCCTTTTTGTGCATAAAGCGGTGTTAAGAACTAACCCAAACAAGTAACAAGTCCATGTGATGAAAATTCAAATATATTCTTTTTATAAAAATAATTTTTCATTCTACCACAATTTAGTCTATCTCCCTAAGATACATCTCCCCATTTATTTCCTTTTATTTCCCACACACCTCATTAAATCACAAAATCAATAAGTGTCTTTGTTATGTTTCTAGAGTAATACAGGATATAATTGTAAAGATTAGTGAGAATACCAGGTAGGAATATGTTCTGTACATTTCGCAGGGGGGTAGTTGCCCCCCTGCCCCCCTCTAGCTACGGGCCTGCATTTATTTCCTTTCACCTTACGCCGACTAATTGCGCGAGGTAGAAAATGGTCACCGTACGTTCCTTGCCTGTCGTACCGCTTGCACCGTTACTAAGCCATCCGAAACCAGCTTGTTCCACCCCTTTTGGCGCGGAGACGCTCTCGCACATTGTTGCAACATTTATTCCCATACGTTTTGCTATGGAGGGCGGTGCTTGGGTTGCCGCGTGATGGACGGCAGATTACTGACAGCTAGCGCAGCCAATGGGGGCCGAGTTATGACCGTCAAACACCAGCGCGCGCTTCGAATCAACCGCCAATCATCATGTAGTTCCTCTCTATTCACGTTTTACGAACACTATTGTGTTTAGTTGGTTCCTCGCTTCGGGGTTTGGTGCTTGTAGATTCCTCTTACATAACGTTTCGTCAACGCAGTGTGTGACCTAAGAAAGAACAAATGAATAACGATTCCTCGCAATACTCTTAAGTTTGCACGTTCCTCTCTTGGGGGTGCTGTGCTTGTCCGCACATTCTTTGTCAATATCTCAACTTCCGTGGAGTGTATAGCAGCCACACCCAGATTCCCGGTATCCTCGGGAGTAGCTCTATTACGTGTAAAAATCTCAGTCCAATCAGAGCACTTTTAAAACTTCCTCGCTTTGGCGTGAAAAGTCGAGCTTCCTCTTAATGGAGGGTGGGAAAACAGGGGTGTGTGTGTGTGTGTGTGTGTGTGAATAGGAGTGTGCTGTACATTTTTTTTATGAACATCTTTAGATTGCGAATACACAATACATGTGTTTCTAAACTCTAATTTGTATTTAAAAATTACCTCACCAAGTACTATTCCAGTAACTTTCATTCAGAACATCTAGATTCATAGGTTGCAAATTGTGTCAGTCTGTTACCTTCAAATTTATTTTCATATGGTACTGGCAGTGGCATTTGAAGAATCTTTTGCTAGAAGATAGACTCTACTATTAGTAAATTTTTCTGGGTTATATATTTTTTTCGTTATATGTTTCATGGATCATACTAACTAACTAACTCTCTGGCCTTTCTTAAATTCGAACGTTTATGGCTGCTGCAGCAACATAATAAGCCTTTCAATCCCCAAGAAGAATCCTGTAAACTCTTCTTTCCTCTTCGTGAAACATGACCTGCCCATCAAAGTCGTCTTGATTTAATGTCATGAATCATATACAAGGAAATAAAATATAAATAAAACTGCTTCTAAATTGTCAGTTTGTTACGTCTAGAATTGCTCATATGTACATATATTTTTGTGTTGTATCATTCATGTTTCGCATCGTAAAGTAGAGCAAAGACGAAAAGTTCATGAAAAAATAACTTTACATACACTTCTCTTTTCCCTCTCTGTTGATATGGTGACATTATAGACCGTCCCCTCAAGATCAGGCTAATGTTCGGAGGAAATTGTCCACAGAATATTCTTTCATGTCTGGGATGTGGGTAGCAAATTGTCAGTAATGTAAAGAACAGCGGTGTAATACCAACTCGGAATTTTCAGGGAACACAGAAGTGGATTCTGAATGCTTAATGTAGAATGTCTCCAGTGCTCTTCCATTGCCTTAACCTCAATTTGTATGCGGCGTAAATAAGAGCTGAAGGTAATGTTTCTTACTTAGATTCTTTTCAAAACGTATTAAGGTCAATGGTACCTAGTGACATGTGGAGGGAATACTGAACGATAAATATGCGGTTTGTGGTTCGTGTATTTTTGCATGGAATTCATACTTGATGTGTGTTCAGTTGTTTTAGGTCCACTTTATGCACAGCTAGGCTAATCAGGACTGGATCTGCTTTAAAGTGGGATCCGAGCCACTGTTCAATGTGCCTCTACCGGGATATCGAACCCGGGACACCTTGATTACAAGGCCACAACGTTACATGTTGCTATTTATACGTCGAGTATACTAATCTTAAGGTCTGGCGTAGCTAAACAGTTCCTACCGGGATTCGAACCTGGAACACCTAGATTAGAAGGTGTTAACGTGAGCCAAACTTGCTGTATCTTGCAACGAAACTAGTGGTACTAGGTTCGAATTCTGGGTAAGACATCGACGTTCCACAGTGTTTATTATATTTGCAGTGGGCTGTACCTCTGAGAAATTAATAATTAAATTAGGCAATAACACAAAGAAACGCCTGTTCTTTTCATGGGATTCGAACCCGGTATCTTGACGATGTGAAGGTAAGAAAGTGTGCTGTTTCCGAAACAATAACGAATAAGAATTGTTTTTTCGAAGTGTGTCTTCTCCCACCACGACATAGTGCGTGAACGTGTCGTGATCAGCAATCACGAAAAACTTTTCACCGTTACTGAAACGGAAATAATATGCTAATGGCATCTGGAAAACTGCCCGCGGAGCATATTAACACAGAAAGCAATCTAAACTCATTGCGATCATCAATCACAGGTCCGAGAAGAAGGACACAGGGGTAGAACTCTGGAAATTAGTTCCTGTGGGAAGATTTGATTACGAGTCGCATGTTTCTCGACGGTCATCTCTTTGTCTCCCCCCCTTCCTCCTCCCGGGCTTTAATATTCTGTAATCGAGCTGAGACAATCCATTAAAAAGTGTTTTCAAGTTGTCCGGTGAACTTTCAGAAAATGAACTTTTCTTTTGAGGCTCATGCCACGCGCGAAGTTTTTATTAGTAGGGTTCGGAATTGGTCTTCCATATTCATGTCCCATTTCGTTTCCAGTACGTCGCGTTTACGTGGTCAAGATGAAAACGAGGCTTGCCAGATCCATATCAAGTACAGCACCAAACGAGAATTATTTTTTAAAAAAACTATATTTCAGGGCATTTTAGAACCACGTAATGGTGACTTATTAAAACAAAATTACTTTTCTTCACTCGCTTCTCCAGGTAACTTGAGGAGGAAAAATTTCATTCAAACAAAGCTTCAAAATAACGCACTTCAATAACTGACACTGTAAGGACAGTTGCCTTCAAGGTTTTAGTGTATTGTACCAATATCAATACTGCATAATCCACGGTCATAGGGAAACCGAAGGGAGGGTTTGGTGGCCATAACACCCTCCCTTTCCATCCTGGACATAATTTTCTTGAAGTATATATAGAGGTCAGTTTTTAATGGTAACGCTGCCCGACCCTGTGGCCGAGCGGTTAGTACATCGCGCTTCGACGCCAAGGGTCGGATTCGAATCCCGGTCGGGCTTGGTTGTTTGTGAATGTCCATTCATCAATTTCATCACTCATCCCCATCTTCGCAAATTAGCCAAGAGGCACAAAACGCGAAGTAAAATAAACTAAATCAATCAATCAATTAATGGTAACGCTGTTAAGCCTTGTTTCCATGTTTTAAAGTGGGTAGTTATGGAAAAAGAATAGTACGAGAGGAAGTATGAAGATGTAAGAGATTTGTGGATCAGAAGAGGAACAAAATATTAGAGAGAAGATCATAAAAGACTGTGGGATGAGATGATTTAGAAAGTGCATAAAGGAGACAGGAAGACTGCCCAGTTTGAAAGGCTTTCCCAAGATACACAAAGAGGAGATAAAATTGAGACCAGTAATGGCTTGCAGGAACAATGTTTTGAAACCCTTGGAGAAGAAGTTAAAGAAGATAATTGGAGTGTTAGTGAAAGAGCAAGAAAGCAGAGCAGTGAGGAACAGTAAGCAGGTGGTGGAACTTATAAAAGGACTGAAGGTGATTGGTGACAAGACGACTATGTTTAGCCTAGATGTGAAAACTATGTTCCCGAGCATCAAGAGGAAATTGTTAGGAAGAAGATGGGACAATAAATAATAGGAGAGTGGGACGGAGAACACGTGGTGAATGCACTGCAAACTGTTTGGGATAATGGTTACTGAAAAGTGGGTGGATAAAATAATGAAAATTAGTGAAGTCCTAAATATAAATTCTAGATTAAGTCCAGTGTTAGCAGAATTGGTAATGATCGAATGGGAAAAGAAAGTGATCCAGAAAGGACGGGACAAGATAATTCTGTTCTGCAGATGTGTGTACGATTGTTTCTGCATATGGAGAGAAACAAGGAGGCAGCTGGACATATTTGTCAAAGAAATATAAGATGAAGCACGAGGGATATTGCTGGAGCTTGGAATACAAGAGGAAGAGAAGATAAGTGCCCTAGATATCGTGTCGAACAGTAAAGTTCGTGGGATCTTACGAGTACCTAGAATGTTAACCAATTAATCAATGGGTGATGTAAGTTACTCATCATTCATCCTCTGATGAGAGCACTCGTCATTGGCATGACGAGTTAACGCTTGGCAATGCGAAAGGTACAAAATCAAACTAAGGAACTAAACTGCAGAAAAGACAATGGTCACTCGTTGGGTTTTGTGGACCTTTGAACCTGAATCATGGCTGGGTGTTAGGATAATTACCTGTCTATCTGATGAATTAGGCTGAATAGAATATACGAAGTCCTCTGTTGGCTTCTCAATTTGTCGACCAGAGCGTCGTCTCACTTCTGCCCTACTGCTCTCCTAACCACTTCTCCCTTCTCAACTCCAATCCCAAAGTCAGCCCCCTCTCAGCTTGTCTCACCTCTATATCACTAGGCCATCGAGCTCTTCCTCCATGCCGAATCGTGTTTTTAATTGCCACTATGCAAACCGCCGACTCTATAGGCCGAAGAAACTACCTGTTTCCTGAATGCTCAGGAGGTTTGCATAGCACAACACTGTGCATTGTTTACATGCCTCAGAGGCTGAGACAACTGAGAAAAACAAGTGAATGCCCTGGTCAACGTGAAGCATTCAGAGAGACTTTATAAAATAAACATATAATCTTAGGGATTGATACGTTCTACCGCCGTGGAGAAAATTTTCCATGTTGAAAATTTAAAAGTCAAAATCGCAAAGCTTGACATCACCCAGCAATTAATTGCACAATGACTGGTTCAGATCCCATCATTCTTTAGAGTGATGAAAAGGGAGAGGTAAAAAGGTAAAGTGTTCCCCTGTGCATAGCACCACGCCATGAAGGCGTATAGGGGGTGTGGGGTAACGCGGAAAGGAAATTGAAACCACTTGGCATCAGAAAAAGTGTGCAGCAGGAGTCTTCTGTCACAAAAGAAGTGATGTGAGTGAGGGGACAAAAATAAATTTTATAAAGAGTATTGCAGACAAAATCAAGAAAATATGCACAAAAGAAGAGGAAAAAGACAGCAAAATAGAGAGCCTATGGGAGCAGCTAGAAAAGAATGGGTATGACAAAGAAGACAGTCTTGACGTAAACAGAATAAGAAGAAAGAAATAAGATAACGAAACAGGAGAGGGGAAGAGAAAGAAAAAGAAAAGAGAGGTGGTTTGGAATGAGGCGTATGGGGAAAGCCACAGAGACGATAAACAAAGTACAAGGTAACCAAAAACGTTCTTGCCGTTCTAGAGCAGTGATAAACAAAGAGCAGTGGACGGTACGTACCTTTAGGTTTCGAAGTAATCTCCATCAGCATCCAACACCTTTTGCCAACGTTCCTGCAGATGCACAATACCCTGGTGATAAAACTCGGCGGGCTTGGATGCAAAGAAGTCCGTGACTGCGTTCCGCAGGTCTCCCTCATTTGCGAAGGATCTCCCACGGAGGTGGGAATGAAACAGGTGGTAATCTGTTGGTGCAAGGTCCGGTGAATATGGTGGATGGCAAAGTGTCTCCCAGCCAAGTTGCTGAAGGTTCTCCCGGGTCCTCTTTGTCACATGTGGCTTGGCATTGTCATGCAGGAACAGCACACCCTTGCGATTCACCAATGCCGGCTCCTTCTACCGCAATGCACGGTGCACTCTCTGCAACTGCTGAGAGTAGAGGTCAGCAGTGATGGTCTGACCAGGTGGAAGGAGCTCGTAATGCACCACTTGCCGACAATTCCACCATACAGAGAGCATAACCTTTCGTGGGTGCAGAGGTGGTCTTGAGGTGTGAGGAACAGGGTCACGTGGCGACAACCAATATCTGGTACACTTGGGAGTGTCATACAGGACCCACTTTTCGTCACCAGTGAGCAAGCGATCAAATATGGGTGTGTTCAGGTGCCGAGTGAGCACGGACAAACAGGCTGTCACTCGTTGTTCCTTGTTGGCTGCCGACAATGTGTGGGGTACCCACTTGCTTAACTTGTATGACTTCCCTATCCCATGCAGGTGCAGTCTGACTGTTTCAGCGGAAACATGGAACCTTTCTGCAAGTTCATCACACGTTAGACCACTGTTCTCCTCGATGGCTGCTTTCAGGGCCTCGTCATCCAACACATGTGGTCGTTCGCTGCGAGGTTCATCCGAAAGGCTCACATCTCCGGAACGGAATTTCTGGAACCAATGCCTGGCAAATGCGGCGACTTGATGCGGCAGCTGACAGGCCCACGTTAAAGTCATACAACAAACACATGCGAACAAGCTGCTTCGATACCTCCATTTCTCTTCGACACTGGACGAGCCATGACTGCTGTGTGTGCGCAACGTGCCTGTATTACTGACAGTCGACGGTTAGACTAACTCCCGATCGTTTTACAGGCACGTGCGGAGAAGAAGAAATAATGAACTAGAATGAGGACTGAAAATCAACAAAGAATGAAAAGGAGTGTTAGAAAGAGTGAAAAGGATGGCAGAATGGAAGGAGGAAAGAAGAAGGAAGAATAATGAAGAAAAGAAAAGAGGAGGGAAGGAGTCCAGGAAATGAGGAATCTCTTCACCTCCAGAAGTGGAGGAATTGATAAGGCGCACTCTCTCACCAGGTACCTGTCAAGCACCTGTCAGGTAGTGTCAATTACCTGTCAGGTAGTGTCAATTACCTGTCAGGAGATTCCAGACTCAGGAATTCCTCACAGGAAAAGTACTCAGATAAGGACTGGCGCCTTCATGTTGTTTTGTGTATGACCCTGTACTGGGAGTGTACATATAAGATGATGAATGGATCTTTCATCAATTTATTGTGAATCTTCATCTGAAGAAGACCCTGTTAGATGGTGAAAACGTTACGTTTTTAGTGTATATTTTTTATACAATAAATTTTACCTTCGTCACCTTTTTAATATTTTATTGACAATTTTTAATATTTTTGACATATTTTCCGCCTTATATGGGGGGAGGTTGTAAGGGGCAACCCTTTCTGAAGATACCCAAATGTCAACCTCACTTCCACTTAGTACACCCTGGACTGCATATTGCAGACGAACGAGGCTCTGGCGTCTGGACCTATGTCCAGTATAATCCGCTATGAGAGTTGTGTTGTGTGCTGTCCATATGTGTTTGTGATTGTCCTTCGTCTATTGCATATTACCACCATTCATACTCATCTTCTTTATTAGCCAAAAGTGGCAGATATGCGAAGTAAAAGAAATCATTCATTCGTTCCGGCTCATAATGTCATTAACAATGCTTAACACTTGCTCAAGAAACTTTTTAGGTGCGTCTGTGTCCACGACAATGATAACATACGACAACATTGGAACACCTAGGTTCTGAACGTAACGTCATTTCAATGATGAGAAACCATTGCGTCAAAACTGCAATTCTGATGAGCATGACAGTGTACACTCGTGTCCAGATAAAGTGGCACATTCTTCAACTGTTCAGCCTTATAAGATGTGCTACTTTACGTGAACAGGGGTGTACAAACACCATATTGTAAATATCATTTCTTCCTCCTCTTTTACCATCCAGCTGTTATGGCATCATCAAGAGCAATTGCATATATACGCAAGGAGCACAGGTTCATTCATTCTGTTAGTTTCCACCCTGCTAGAGTATACTTCTAGGGGAACAAAGTATGAAATGACGTGAATTTTGAATAGCTTTTACTACTAGAAAGTGGCTCGTGTTCCATTTTATATTCGCACTTGAATCTGCTCTGTACATTACGTGCAATAGCATTTCTCATATTTAAGGTAGCCTTGACGTTATGCAGCCTACTTAACTTTGCCGTATGTCCGGTTGCGAACGTGTAAGGGGCACAAGGTTCAACGCCACACTCAAGCTATGCTATCTGTTTGTTGCCCTTGAAACCGTGATGACGTCGACAGTGCTTAGTTTCTCCAAGCGTAGATACGTAAATTACCTTGGATTTGGCACAAACAGAAGACACCCATTACTGGCTCGGTATATCAGTTGGTGGAGCAATGACACGGTATGCCAGAGAGTCTTAGTCAACACTACATTTTTCCCTGAAAATACTACGTAGTACATCACCTTTGTGTGCCAGTTCGTAAGAAAGGTATGCTGTGACAGTTCCATGACTAATTTCGTTTATTTTACTTCGGTTTTCTGCTACGTCTCAATAATTTGAATCCGGACCAGAGTGTGTGTGTGTGTGTGTGTGTGTGTGTGTGTGTGTGTGTGTGTGTGTGTGTGTGTGTGTGTGTGTGTGTGTGTGTGTGTGTGTGTGTGTGTGTGTGTGTGTGTGTGTGTGTGTGTGTGTGTGTGTGTGTATATACACATTCACTTTTCATCGCCGCGACTAATCTAATGAGGTATAAAAGCAACGTTAACAATGCTCAAATTCTAAGAAATAGAATCTTACTGGGTGCGTCATGAATAAGTACCCCAGCTTAACAGTACCCCATGGTATTGTTTATTGTTCATTTAAACGGGGACCATTTGTAGCACCTCTTATGACAAGTGAGTGTGTTACCAAACCTTTAGTAAAAAACGATTATTGAATTATCAGTAATAATGGTAATAATAAAGTAGTAGTTGCACATTATCCAGGTGCTCAACAATTTGGGGCTACTTTTCCGCGGCCCACTCTGTATAAGAAGTGACGGACAGAAGAATTAAACCAAATGTTTTTTCGGTGATTCACAGAAACCAAGAAAGGTAGAAACATGGGTTTCCTGCGGAGTGCTAGTGAGATTCACGTAAGAAGCATCCCCAACATTCCTTGAGAATTCTACTGCTTTTGTTCTGCTGTTATCCCTTCAGAAGCATCTGCCAATACGAATTTATCAATTTTCCTCATCTCACTTTGCTACATATCTTACTGTACTGTACTATCACCATAAATACTCATTTTAATTGTCATCGCGTGTGCCTCAAGTGCCTCCCCAATGGCGTAGTAGTAACGTCGTTGTAATCAAGGGATCCCGGGTTCGATACCTGCTGGTGGCACATAGTGGTTCGGATCCACATTAAACTTCATGTTAATTCCCGATTAGCCTTCCTGTGCATAAAGTGGACTTATAAACAAACTAAAACGTGTACGTACAAAATTATGAAATATGTAAATTGCATTTAAGAAGATCTGTATTTCTTTTTGGCTCGTCCCAAGGTAATCTTTTCAAGCCCTAAAACTGGTGTGTAATTATATGGAATAATAATTTTTCATCAGATTAACAATACATCCTACTAAGAATCAAAATCTCGTTAAAATACTTAAAGAGAAACAATTTGATGTATTTTTAATTTGAAAGTATGGAAAATTATGAAAAAATGTATGTGAATTGAAAATGAACCATCTCAATCGGTTTTCATAATTTTAAATTCAAAATCCATCAAATTTTATCTATTGAACTGTTGAAAAAGCATTTTTATTGCAACAGTGAATAGAGCACACATACACTCACTTGCATAGCCTGAACAAGAGACCAGATATAAGTTTTAAGAAATAGGTAGCTTGGTGGTAGCGTCGTCGCCTTGTAATCAAGGGGTCCCGGGTTCGATACCCGGTGGAGGCACAAGTGATTCGGATCCCACTTTAAACTGTAGGTCCAGTCCCGATTAGCCTTCTTACTGCGCATAAATTTAAAACACCAAATCAATCAATCAAATAGGTTGGACCGTTAGGTATGAAAAATCACGTGTACTATACGTTCTAAATTTGTATGGATCATTTTATGGACCCTGTACATTATTAATTGAAAACGTATCGTAAATATAAAAGTTCGCATATGCTTGCCGAACCTTATGAAAAATCATTAACTGTTGATTAAGTAAAATTTACGTTTTTGTTTTAGTACATAAAATATATATATATATTTTTTAAATCTATGAAATTATGTTTTACCAGAAGACATTTCGACAATTCTCTTCTCTGGGTATAAACTGCGAGAAGTGTGCTGTGGCGTGACTAGCTCGTTCTGAAATTACGTAGTGTTGTTCTTGTCATCACGGCCTTCCTCGTTCTCTAATGTGCAAATATTTTCCTTTCCTCGAGGATCGTGCTTTCACTTGCTTGACCTTTATAAAGAATTTAATAACGGCTTGAAGCCCGTATCTACAAGATACGGCCGTACCTGTTATTTCGTGGGAAAATTGGAAAATTATGCAATGGGGATTTCTTCGGGGACGGGGGAAGTTTTTTTTTGTTGTTGTTTGGCAATTTATGCAGGGTTTTCACAGACCTTAAAAGAGGCCGTCGGTAAAAAAGCTGCTGTGGAGCGTTTTCTCCTTTGTGAGCATAATCTTTCCTATCGGTCACCTAGGATAGTGTTTTCAGTTTTCTAGTAACGTTTCTAATTTCTTAGTGATTTAACTGTTTAAATAGTTAGATCAACATTTGGGGTGGGTATCCTTCCTTCATGTGTTTCTGTATGTCCAAACCTATCCTTCCTCCACACCAGCATGGATTTGTACAAAACCGTTCAACTATGACTAATCTCGTCGAATTAACAAATTACGTTGCGTCAACTATTGACGATAAAGGACAAGTCGATGTTATATACCCGGACTTCTCAAATGCCTTCGACACGGTACACCACGATACTTTTATTCAGAAAGTAGCCTACATCTGCCTCTCCCCGCAACTTATAAAACTACTTGCTTCATATTAGCCAGCTCTGGTGTCCCCCAAGGTTCGAACCTAGGCCCCCTGCTGTACTTGATTTTCATTAATTAACTCGGAAAAGTTAATCTTTGCTGACGATGTCAAAATTTTCAAACACATTACAAGCGATCACGACTGCACGAAACTACAAGACGAACTTAACGAAGTACTTGATTAGTGCAAGAACAACAAGGTTAATCTCAATCTCAAGAAATGCAAAGTAGTATCATTCACACGTAAGAAACATCCCATCCAATACTCATATAGCATTTCTGACGTAGAAATCCTAAGAGAGAATACTGCAACTGATCTTGGAATCACATTTGACAAAACTTTAAATTTTCAGGCACACACTGCGTGCATCTCAGTGAAGCACACATGAACCTAGGATTTGTGATGAGAGGGTAGCCAGTTTAAGAAAAAAGAAACCTTTTTGCTACTTTACTATACATTTGTCAGATCAAAACTTGAATATGCCTCAGTCGTTTGGGACCCGTTATTCATAAAAGAAATCGAAAAAATAGAGAAACTCCAAAATAAATCCTTAAGGTATTTAGTATATAAATTAGATGGCATTTATCCTAAATTCACTTCAGGTGACATCTTACGCAACATGCTGAGTGTCCGGTCCCTTGACAAAAGAAGACAGATGCACCAGTTAACCTTCCTTCCCAAACTCTTCAATGGAAAAACAGACTCCTCCTCACTTCTCGCAAAAATAAACTTTTATGTTCCATACTCAAAATTAAGACCCAGAAATGACCTCTTCCAAATTCCATGGTAGAACGAGGATCCCATGAGGAGGATGTGCGTGTTGTACAGTATAGTCCCCTGACATTGATCTATTTAGACCTAAAAGCAAACATATTATGTGAACATGTATAAAGGCATTGTAACCAAATATGTGGTATACTTTACGATATACCACCCTTGTATTATGTATTGTTGTTATGTAACGAGTATTCTGTTCTTTTTATAGTTTCTTTCTCATTGTTTTGTCTTCTCTTTCCAATTCTTAATTACTTTTTGTTTTGTCAACATGTATGTGAACTTAACTCAGAACTTAACCGTGTGCCTGGTGGTCGCTATCTTTACATATTTTTACAACGCTGTAATCTTGTTAATTTTCTGTTCCTTATATCCTTGTATGGAACCAATTTGGGATTGTACTTTCATACAAATAAATAAATAAATAAATAAATAAGTATAGTGTAAACCAGTGGTTCTCATGATACGCGTACCCCCATGGGTACATGAACGACTTGAAGGGGGTACGCGATCAACTCGGAAGAGAAATGTTGAGAATACCCACACGACAACATTTTTGCTGCAGGTGTGTAGAGCAGACTTCATAGCTTTGACACTCACCAGGAAAATAAGGCTGATTTTGTCACTGACACTCTTATATTTCTTTCATATGAAACTCTCAGGATTCACAATAAAAACTCCAAAATTGTGCTTGACAGTTTGTTTACAAACTTTTTTTTGTTCTTTACTTTTTTCAACAATTCTGGAACAAATATACGTATAAAAGTTATAAAGTTGTTTATGTACTTCTTATCATACATGTGTTTCACATAATTAATAATGAAGATTGTAAACGTAGGAGCACCCAATAAAATAATAAATATAGGATTCTAATGCTTATTTGTTTACCATCTTTCCACATACAGCCCGAATGCCATTTTGCTCTGTTGCAAATACAAGCCTCCAACAGATAAGGAACGCCCCACGAATCAAGCAGCCAGAAAAAGTCCCTAAATCCCACTATTCCGATAAACATATGATGGGGTACATTAGACGTTTAGTTACGACTTAAGGGTGCAATGAGAAAAAAGTTTGAGAACCACTGGTGTATACTAAGGTTGGGCGGATGCGAATAACACTTTCAATCCGATATTCGGAAATCGCATCCAGAATTTTAGATATTGCATCCAAGTTTCTGAATTGGAATAATTGCATTAGGGATTTGGGACTCGGATGTTGCATCCATACTCGAGATTCGGATATTTCATCCAGGATTCGGGATTGGAATATTTCATCCACGATTCGTGATTCGAATATCGCATCCATCGCGATCCGGATATTTTATCCAGGATCGGGATTTGGATAGCATCTAAGGATTTGTGATCCAGACAGTTCATCCATGATTCGGGATTTGGATATTTTATTCTGGATTCGCATATCGCATCCAGGATTCGGTATTTGAATATCGTATCCAGGATTCGGGAATCGATTATCGCATACAGGATTCGAGATTCAGAAATCGCATCCAGGATTCAGAATTTGAATATTGCATCCAGGATTCGGGATTAGAATATCGCTTCCAGGATTCGGGATTCTGATATTGCAATCGAGATTTGGATATCGCATCCAGAGTTAGGGATTTGGATATAGTATTCAGAATTAGGTTATCGAATCCAAGATTCGGGATTGGGATATTGACCTCGGGATTCGGATATCAGATCCACAATTCGTGATTCCAGAGGACTTGTGCTGTGTACAGTTAAGGAAAGAAAATACTTCCCCCATAGAGCTTACCAGTAGTCTCAAGGGGGAAGTGCAGGCCCTCGTGGCGGAGTGGTTAGCACATCGCGCTACGACGCTAGGGGTCCAGGGTTCGAATCCCTGCCTGGGTATGTATGTTTGTGAGTAGCCATTCATCAATTTCATCATGTCATCACTCGTCCTCATCTTCGCAAATTAGCCAAAAGTGGCACAAAAAACTAAGTAAAATAAAGCAAATCAATCAATCAATCATGGGGGATTAGTATTTCTTTTAACGACTGCACATACGTGATGCGGCTGATTGCAGACTAATAACTATGGCAGCCATGTTAATATTGAAGCTGGATATGCACAGGAGAGAAATTGTGCATCCGCGGTCTTCTCCAAGGAAACTATTACAGCACTTAGTTCCAGAGAGTGCAGAAATCCTTGTCAAAATTAGCATAAACTATTTGTGAATTGAAGCGAGAATTCTCAAGCGCACGTCAAACCACCGAGATGTTACCAGCGTCCTTCCAAACGCAAGGCCACAGTGCTAGTAACACACCTCACGTGTTCGTTGATTCGATTCTGTTCTTGATTCAGCCCGACCTTCCAGCTTCATTGTTTCTTTGCTGTACGTGTTTACAATGAAACTAGCTGGTGCACACGTGCGTGTGAAGTTGTTCTAGCCTTGGCATTTGAGTGTGCATTATTGCACGGCGCTCCTCACTTCGCTGATTGGTTAAATGGCTGCCGAGTTTTTTGTCTTCGTCGTGATTTATCTTCGCTCCAGTATTCGTATGATCATACCAGCAGAAGTGCGTGGCAGCTATCTGTAGGAAATTGATTTCCAGTGGTGTGTTTTTGGAGCAATTGATTTCCAATGGTGTTTTTTTTTAGCATTAGGAACTCATTAATACCCAGTCAAGGTTACCCACACCAATACATATTTTGTGCTGACAAAAGACTCGGCACCATCTCGTCTTGTCTCGTAGAAGTCGGTCTGGTTCTCGGTCTCGTTTGTTCATTCATCTATTTCCTTTAACCTAGAAAAGCGTCGCCAAGTACAAAGAAATTATTCACACGTCCCTTATTCATCTAACCCCTTAATGATCTATGAAGTAATTTATTACACAGTGCTGAGAACATACAATGAAGCTCTTAGTTAAGTTTGTTTTGTATCTTTTTTTTAAAAAAAATGTACTAAGCAATAAATTAACAATAAGTGCAAAAAAGTATAGGCTTGCGAAGGGGAGGGGGACAGATACCCCCTGGTATTTTCTCTTCGAAATTCCATGTAGTGTGTTTTTATCGCCGTTAATAAACAATATTATATGGCTACTATTTTCAAGCCGAGGAAACTTTTAAGCTAAGAAAGGGGAGGGCATTATTTCTTACGTAAATGGAGGTGTTCAAAATTCTTGTACCAACTGAACGAAGGCTAACAAGATATTTTCGTCGACTGTAGAAGTTGGACCAACATTGTTTCATTTGCTATCCAATATTTTAAAATTCACAAAGCAAGCGTGTGTATTCTGAAAGTTCCAGTTTAAGAAAAGCCGCGAATTTTGTTCACGTCCAGCTTTCCTGTACTTGGAGCATATGAGCTCACTTTCCGCACCAGAGGTATGCCATGAATATAATTACGCCTAAATGTATACAGGAATGGGATTTTCGTACGTAAAAGTGTTATTTTTAGTCCCGATTACTCTCAGTGCACTGAGCTATTTACAATTTACCAAAAGTGATCGTTCTCGAGAGCGGAGAGAGGCATTATTTGCCAACGTGACGTTTGTGTGGGTGAAAGGATAAGGATTGCATCTTACGCAATCAGTTTGCGTGGCTTATGACGTGATCGAACTGGTCCAATTCGGTTGATGAACGAATTGAGCAGGTGTGTAACCTGATTGTTTCATCTAGGGATGAGCCGAAACCGATTCCGATGATATCGGAAAGTATATTCGATTTTATTTAAAGGTACTAGCCGATACTTTCCCGGCGTTTTGATCGTTCGCGGGATCCGCAAGAATACCGCATGACTCCAGGGGGTTTATCCAGAATTTTCCATCCGTGAAGGGGTTGTAAGTTCCGATTTTGTTGGCGTAAGGGTAAATTTCGAGCCAAAATGACCGTGAATTGGTCATTTTTTGTGGGGGTAGATAAATCACAAAAGCGACAATTTCGCAGTCTAGTTAACCTGGAAGTTATCCAAAATTTGCGATTACATTATTATATCACGATGCATTTTTTTAAAATATTTTAAAGCAAAATGCCTTAATTTTTATAAGCGGAGTGGAATACTCACCCACTAATATTAATAAATATTTTCAACAACTTTTAATTGTCACAATTTCAAACATCGGTATCGGTGGGAGTCGGTATGGGTATCTGTTAAAAGTGGTGTTGGATCAACCGTAGGTAAATCTGATCTTGCACCATAACAAAAACAAAAGTGATGCTTTCAAACCCGCATCTGTTCCCGTATCTGCTGTATTGACCACCATTTTGTATTGGTTTTGAGTAACGCGCTGCTGGTTTATAGGTTCGAACGCCTTTTATGTCTTTAGTTTATTTCCAGCTCTCATCTCTGCCCTTAAGTTAGAATTTTTAAAAGAAATTGAAATTCAAAAGAATGCTGGTGTGAGGGCCACGGTAAGAAAATGTGAGGCTCTTATATCTTGAAAAAAGAAAATGACTTTGCATTTGTCGTAAATATCCACACGGTTTTCAATAATAATAATAATATCAAATAATGAAAATTAATATTGCAGGCCCTCCCCGATGGTGTACTGGTAGCGCCGTTGCCTTGTAATCATAGGTTCGATACCCGATGGAGGTACACAGTGGTTTGGATCCCACTTGAAACTGTAGGTCCAGTCCTGATTACCCTGCCTCTGCATTATGTGGACTCAAAAACAAAAACTCACAATAATTAATATTTGTAATTCCTACCTATTGTTATACTCGTATATCACATACACACAGGTATCTTCGTAATTTGCAGTTGAAACAGCATTTCACATTGATTGATTGATTTGCTTTATTTTACGTCGCTTTTATGCCACTATTGGCTAATTGCGAAGATGGGGATGAGTGATGATGTGATGAAATTTATAAATGGACACTCACGAACATCCACGCCCAGGCCGGGATTCGAACCCGGGGCATTTCACTTTGAAACAGGCATTCAATAACACTAATAAGCCCTAACGCATGCTAGCACCATTAGAATTACAGTTTGAAACCCTCCTTATCTGAAAATCAGGAAAGATAACAAAAGTTTATGAACTGGTACATGACACATACTTGCCAAAAAAAAAATGGACACGCAACGAAAGATTCAACGGAGCTACGGCGGACATTTTCTTTTCACAACATTGTTCCGCAACAGTAACATGTATTTGATTATTATCATGCCTTGTAGTCACCGTTTGAAACTTTTTCTGTAGAACATAATCTTAAAGTTGATTTCGATCTTAGTAGTGCAGAATATAAAACGGTAGTAGGAACAATGCTTGTCAATGAATAATCTTCTTCCCAAATCATTATCTAAAATCTGTACACACACTTAATTAGGTATAATAATAATAAATGTATATACATTGGTGTGTAAAATTCGTACTTTTTCTTCTGCTGCTGTGTTGTTAATGTCTTAGTATTTTGTAGTATTTAATTAGAATTTTTGATTGTATATAACTTATATGTAGGTATATAATAGTAATAATAATAATCGTGTGTATGGGACTGTATAACATGTATAGTGTATAATGATGTTTTCTCGTAACTTACTACTTATATTTTACTTTGCATTTGTATTGCCACTGCAATTGGAGATTTTCTCTCTTGATATCAAATAACTAAATATGCTGATTACAAGTGGAGTTGTATCGCTTATGTCGGTTACTTTGTTTCTTTCTTTTCGCAATAACATTTTATGGATTTCTGAAACGCAAGACCCTGTGCGGTGGCACACGTCACACACCCCTAAAGACGGCCCTAGCTATTTTAAAAAATTCGGATGTGTAAGTATGAAGTTCCAGTGATTAGTAGATTTATGAAGCAACCATAAACACTGTATTCTCTAGCTCTAATTCCAGCAGTTTTTCTGTATCCAGTGGGGGTTGGTGAGGGTCATAACTCCCTCTCTTTGCCCAAGTATTCCTTAAAAGAAAAAAAAAGTGTCGGAGTAAGAAAAATATGGCAAAATGTAGACTGGTTAGTAAAAATAAAAGTATACGTATCCTTCACTTTCGAAAATCCTGGGCACGTCACTGCCTGTATAGTCTCATACTCGGGTAAATGTTGCCGGCCCCCGTGGCGGACTGGTTAGTACATCGCGCTACGACGCCAGGGGTCCCGGGTTCGAATCCCAGCCAGGCCATGGATGTTTGAGAGTGAAAAGAAATGGAACTTATTTTATTTGTGTGCTTCTGTAAGTAAGGCCTGTTCTGGCTACCAGAACAAGTCTTGTAATCAAAATACATAAATCAAACAATGTTTAAAGTTATTATAATACATGTAATATGTAATATCATAAATAAATTACACATAAAATAAAAACGGGGGAACCGGTAAGACGTCCTGGTTTATATTTAAGGTACCAGGACTTCAGCGCATACCCTCGAATGTATGCGGGTGTCATGATGTCACTCATCCCCATCTTCGCAAATTAGCTATAAGTGGCACAAAAAAGACGAAGTAAAATAAAGCCAATCGATCAGTCAAAGATACATTTCTTGTGCTTCAGAACTTAAATGCTGCTTGAGGGTAATGAATGTAAACAAACACTATAATGTTTTTCGGGTAAATGTTTTTTCACAATTTGATTGGAAGTGCGTCGGACGTTGCACAAGTCAAATGTGTACCCAAGTAGTTGGGACTGAGCTCGCTAGAGGGCAACTGCGTGTGTGGTGCATCTTTGCAGGCTTGGATCGCACTGCCATCTGGCGAGTGAGCTGTAAGTTACTTGGGTAAGGTGTATTTGTTTGATAAACCAACGTCACGTGATTTATGCAGTGCTTGAGCAGGTGTTCAACGTTTATTCGGAGCTCTGACAGCTTTTAGATCCAAAAATTGGCGGTAGCAGAAGCAGTTATCTATTATAGAATCAATAATAAATAATTACCACTAATTTTGAAAGTTGTTCAAAACAGAAATGGTAATCAGAATTTGTATCTACCACTTTATTGCTTTCTTTTAAAAATTTAGATTTTCTCAAACTTTCAGAGGTGGCTGTAGCTCCATTAGCTCCCCCTCCCTCCTGGATACACCAGTGTATGCATACATTCAAGTCTTTGCTAATTTTTCTCACGTGTTCTTCAATATTTCTCGTGCCCCAGGCCTCTTTCCGTACGAGTCTCCAAGGAAACTATTTTCTTTAATGAAGTAACTTAAAAAGTTAGAAACCTTCAGCTCCTCACATTTAGGGACAGTATTATGTATTATATCAGACAGTAACCCCCCCGCCTTCCTCCCTTCTCTTTCGTAATAACATTTTTAATGTCAGGTGTTATTTGACGTTGTTAGATGTAGGACAGTATAAATCCCCATTTTAACAACACCGTTAGTTGATTGATTTAGTTTATTTTACTTCGCATTTTCTGCCACTTTTGGCTAATCACGATGATAAGATGAAATTGAAGAAGGGACACTCACAAAGAGCACCCATGCGCACGCCGGAATTCGAACCTAGCGTCATAGCGCGCTGTGCTAACCACTCCGCCACGGAGGCCGGCTGGCGACATCGACAGAACAGTGATATAAAATTTTCTGATAACGAATATAAATTTGCCAGCGTTGCATGAAGAACCTCATTGCTTCATTAACCTCCTTAATTAATAGCTATATGTAACCAGTTGACTGCAAAAAGTTTTGCTTTAAAGAAGAAAGTAAGTATATTTAGGGATTTGCCTTACAAAATTAGGGCATTTGGATTATAATACCTTATGTTCATAAAAATCATAACGAAGTGCCAGAACTTGAACATACAAATTGGTACATTTATTCAAGATGGGAAAGGACAACGTAGGACGCAAAGCTGTTGATTTGCAACCCTAATTGATAGCCTACTGTTAATATTTTGAGGCGAGAAAAAGCCAAATAGAATTAAGTAAAAATGAAGGTAGCACCAGTAGCGGAAAGTGGGTGCCAAAAAGAGGCGGGGTCAAGAACACTTTCCTTTCTTGTGGTACACAAGGCTTAGCATTAAGAGTCAATACCGCGGGGCAAAAAGTTGGAAACTGCCCCCACACCCCCTAAACGCCGCCACTGGGTAGCAGTCATCAATCAATTAAGGTCCTCCCCTATTGTGTAGCGGCAATGTCGTCGCTTTGTAATTAAGGGGTCTCGGGTTCCATACCAGATTGAAGCACATAATGCTTCTCACTTCAAACTGTAGGTTCAGTCCTGATGAGCATATCTGTGCAAAAAGTGGACTTCAAGCTGAAACCACCCAATCAGACTTGGACCCAGGGAATGTGATTCCACATATCTGGACATAATTTCAATTCTCACAAATCGTGCAGTGTATATAATTCTCTCTATGAACCAGTTTAACAGCTAGAAATTTATTTGTTTTATTTTAAAAATAAAATTTTCTATAACATTAATTCACCTAAGTCACATATTCAAATTTGGCATTGAACTGTTCAGATATTTAGTTACTGCGAATTACTGGTAAATAACGAAAACTGATTTTATATGGATGTTATAATGGAAGTCTTGTATGTATAGCCGAAACCTAAAAAAAAACACATAAAATCAATTGGACGTCCGGAAGGGGGAGCCACGCCCCCGTCCCCCTCTGGAAAATGAAAGTCAACCAAAAATTATATATTTCACAAATATAATTTCATTTCAGCCACAATAATATATGTAAATTATTGCATGAACATGATACATTCAAATTGAAGCAATGTGTTTTGAGGGAACAACACTATTTTGGGGGAAAATGTGTCTCTTTTGCCCCCTCCGGAAAAAAAATGTCTTGCTTGCCCCTCCCTGGAAAGAATCCTGCGGACGCCCATAGTGAAATCGGAAACAATACAATCATTATAATAATAAGTAATTACTTTATTTCCAGGATGGATGAAGGGGGAGAGGTGGGGAAGTGGAGATGGTTGCTGGTACAACCAGGATCTCAGTTTTACTTTCCACTCAACGAAACCATGATTTTTGTCGGCCGAGAAGAGTGTGACGTCATAGTTCAGGTAGGTTGATATTTTTTTTTTCACTCTAACATTCAGCTTCATTGCACATTTTGCATGGAAGGTTTGGTCATATGCTTCACTGTATTAAATTGAGCATGGCATTAGTACGAACGTGCTTATCCAATGCCTTCGTACACGCTATGGCAAAAGTAATGGTAGACGAATTATCCATCACTACTTTCGTTCAGTATGTGTTTCACAATGTGATGATCATGAATTGAAATAAAAATGTCAACAGAATTTCTTTCCATATAAAAAAGAATGAAAATAGTGATGAACAGTGTTTCCTACCTATTATTTTTGCCGTTGGTTGTACAGCAATCTATGGTTTACATTACCTACCTGTGATGACGTCAAACCCCTGTGCGCAGGCCTGCTTGTAAGAAGGTATTGGTATAGAACGGAGAGAATTTATCGGTTTGTTTTCAAAGAGTGATCGTGACTTAAATTTAGGTTTACAGCGACTCTTTCTCCTCTCCACTCCGGGAAGATTTTGCCAATACTTGGAATAGGCCACATCTTTCAAATCGCCCAGATCCAAGTACGAAATTTATAACATGGTTTCTCTCACACAAATATACAGTATGCTATACACAGATGGAAATTCTGAAGATCGTCACTACAACTCGAAGTTGTGTTCGTTTTTGAGAATTGGTCAGAAGTGAGTTCTGAGATTAGGCATCATAGGCGAGTTTCAGCTTTTTATTGGAATGGCAAAAAGTACATTTCATTTGGTCATGGATCCCTCATAGTAAACCAAGATTCCCACCCATATGGAAATTGTGGATTAGTCCGTAGATTTTTAAAATGGCAGCCAGTAATTCCAAAAACTTGGATTTTTTCCTTCTTCCAGGATTTGGAAATGAAAATCAACTTCATTTTTTCTTGAGCCAGGCTCTTGGCTCATGTTCTATATAGAATGTCTTTACAGTTATTTTTCTTCATTTATTTCCAAACATCGGTGCTCAAGGGATCCCGGGTTCTGTACCCGATGGAGGCACATAATGGTTTGGATCACACTTTAAACTATATAGATCCACTTCAGATTATCCTATCTGTGCATAAAGTGGATTTGAAGAAGCAACTCAAATACAAATATAAAGATTCACAATTCACAAATTGTAATTTTTCAGACTTTTGAATATCGTTGGGCCTTTCAAAGCGAGAGAAATTTCGGAAAAGCCAAAATAATGTAAGATCTAAGAAATATAGCACTGGCTATACACCAGAAGGGATATGTCTGGATCCGACACCCTCACACTGTAGTCACTGCTGCCACGTTCACAATAAAATATTGATTGATTGATTATGTTTATTTTACTTCGCTTTTCTGCCCCTTTTGGCTAATCGCGAAGATGAGGATGAGTGATGATTTGATGAAATTGATGAAGGAGCACTCACAAAAAACACCCCATGCCCAGTCCGGAATTCGAACTCGAGACCTCTGACGTCGTAGCGTGCTGTGATAACCACTCCGCCACAATAAAATATATTTTAAGATATATATCGATAAAATTATGGGCCGTTATCGATTAATCAATCGATTCGAATCGAAAACAATTGCACATTCTTGGTCTATACACATCGTGTTCTGTTTTCTTCGCAGATACATAGATCCCCATTGAAGGACAACAGCTGTTTCTGAGATGCAGAACCTTGTTAAAAGAATGCCCCCGCGAGACTGCAACAGATGCTGACAAAGACCTCTTTTTTTAGACCCCATATCCTGGAAGTCAGTCCCGAGAGCCCTCTTCCAGCAACAAAGGGTCGTTTTCTTTCGACTCCTCCAGCAGACGCGTTTAAAAGGCTAGGATGTGACAACAAAGAGCTGGTTAACGTTTTACCCTTACGGATGCCGCCATGCTAGCTCTTAATGTGTTTCTAGGGCTCTTGTGCTTGGTACTCAATGACAGTTGTAATTCCTCATTATAAATGGCTGCCTTTCTTTATATAGAACAGTGATGTTGTCTTCTTGTTTCTAGCGGAGTTCGAACTTCGAAGATATCACAGTTTCTGCAGCAATTCGTGATTGCAATTATGTATCGTTAATGTACATTAATTGGCCGTTATGGTAATACGACGGCCCAGGGTCATTGGCGTAGCTGTTAGAGTAATATGCTGTGAAGTCAGGGATTCTAAAGTCTATGCACTCCTCATCAATTCATCTTCAGCAGAAAACCGACAATTTAGGCAGACAATTCTCAAGTTAACGTGCGATGAATATTAAACAATGTATTTTACTTATTCAATATTTTTGAGAGCACCGCCTCCCGGATGAGGTGGTGGTAATGTCGTCGCCTTGTAAGCAAGGGGTCCCGGGTTCGGTACGTTGGAGGCACATAGCGTTCGTATACCACTTTAAACTGTAGGTCCCGTCCCGATTAGCCAATCCGTGCATAAAGTAGACTTAAGACAAACACTCAAATTTATTAGAGCATCAAATGGACAAGTATTACAAGAAATAGATCAATCATTCAATAAATTTATTTTTAAATATTGAACACAAAAACAACTATTATCCCTACATATTCACGCCTATAATAATGTTTTCCGTATAGTCGAACTGGATTTCAGTTTGATATACTCGTATATGCAACTTAATTGCGTACTAAATTGTGTTCATTAATTATTGAAAATTAATTTCACTGACGCAATTGTTCATCATCAAGTTTCAATTCTTCACTGTATGCATGAAATTCAGATCTAAGGTAGAATTGTCGATCCAGCATATGGCAATATTAGATCCTATAAGTCAATCGAATGTGCTTCGAATGGCACACAATAAATATTTAAAATACAAGGAACTTATTTTGATCGACAATTTTCAATTTCGCTCATGCAGATTTTGCAAGGGCAGAGGTGCAGTGTTCATCAAAATATTGAATTATGTTTCTTTCTTTTTTTACCTAATTATGTTTATCGATTTCGAACCGTAGGTTTGCAAGCACAATGTGTACCATATAGGGGGAATAGAATTCCTGGCGGATGTGACGTCATTTGAAAGGTCTGGTAACACGAACTACACCTGTTATTGGCATCTGTTCTAAACTCCCATTTCTACCTGGCCGTGTACCCAGTCCCCCAAGGAGGGTTAACTCAGATAGAACGTCCTATGTAGGGCGGAAGTTACTTTTGGGAACAAAGTCAGATTGAAATGTGATGTTTTGCTCATCATGGGTTGATTATTATTTTACTTTTAGTTCGTTGGAATCTTTTGCCATATCAAATCGTCAAATATAACTCGTTTTCAGAAGATTCCGCAAAGTGCCTATGCTTAAATATAGGGGAAAATGAGGAATCGAAACTGTAAAAGTCTTGTTGTTATTTCACAACTTTCATTCTAATATGTGACGTCAGCTTTCCCTTAAAAAAGAAAGAATACTGTAACAAATTTAAAATATAACACTATGTCCATTGGACCTATGTGTATGCATAGACAATATTTGAAAATTTTCTGCACAATTTTTATGCACATTTATCGTGTTCGTTACAACTGCCAACCTGTAGTCAGTATGTCAGTTAATAATCATGTGTGTAGTCATATTCTAGTGTCTTATTTTTTTTCGAGTTCATGGCTTTTTTCAAAGACATTTGTCTTTTTCTTATTAGAACCCCCCTCTGCGCCTGCTAAGTGTCACTGTAAAATTCTGGTCGCGATACCAAATCATCAATATAAATGTTGGGTTAAAACTTTGATTAGATTGATTTGGTTTACTTTACTGCCACAAGTTCAGAGGCTAGAGCCTCGCTAGTATGCAAATTGTAGTCCAGGCTGTACTAGATTAACATTTGGGTGTCTTTAGAATGTGTCACCCCTTACATCCTCATTAAGACTTTGTTATTTACCAAATCTGATAGAATGTAAACGCTGAATTCATTCACCACTTTACTTTCTTTTGTACACCACTTTTGATCTGAAATTCATTTTTGTTGTTATTGTTGGTATGTCGTTGCTGAGTGTCGTTTGGGAGACCTGGGTTCGATTCCTAGACAGCTCTGGGCTCACCCAGCCTCACATCAATACGCATCTGTTGGGGGGGGGGGGCAAATGTAGTCGGAGTATGGTGCTGATATATTCCACTGTGAGAGAGAGACAGATATGTGGAATCTTTGCGGCACAACTTTAAGTTGTAGCCTAATTTACATTGTACGAAACATCATGTCGCGAGTTTTTAGTGGTGACTGTGCATATAAGGTCTTAAGGCTCGGGTAAACCCTTGACCGACATCAGCGAAACGGTCTACGAAATTTCCCCTCTTTTTGAAAACCGATGTGATATTCAACTTCTGAAAAATTACATCTGCTTAGAAGAATTCATTCTAGACAGGCCCGTAGCTAGAATTGATCTCCAGTGGGGGCTCACGGGTTATCGGGGGGAGCTTTGTAAACCAAGTCAATTTAAAAAAAATATATTAAATGAAGGTAAATTATGTGTGGGGTGCGCTCATTCATTTATAAATATCATATACTACATTTTTCTACATCGTTTAAAACATCTCTTGAAGTGTTAATTGACTGATACTGAAATTATCCCTAACACACCCCATACTACAGGGTGTCCCACGAACGGCGCAACTGGGCATTAAGAGTGGCGTTACTTTGTAACCGAAACCTGTACATACATAAGTCATACACCAAATGTTAGCCCTGTCCAAGTAGATATTTTTAAACATAGAAACAACAAATGGGGTGCAGTGTTGTTCATGCAGTGTTGCCAAATGTAAGTGAAAGTGTAAATTTATTTTTCCACAAAGCATGGAAAATTGCATGTCAAACATTCGTACGGAAATTTGGACGTCAATTTCCACCTTGGGTAGGTGGACTATTTCGCCATCTATAGTTCAGAGAAGAAAACCGATCGTTTTCGCGTATAGCCAATCCTGAAATGCCTCGTAAAGGCGTACCGGTCCAAATGGGTGTTTTAAAAAAATTATGAGGTACAGTGGCAACACTGTTGATGTTTGAAGGCAACAAAAGGTGTGTTTAGTGATGGTCTATGACATGGAAATACTGGTAAAAAGGAAAAAAAGAAAATTTTCATTTTCTTTTTTTCCTGTTTCCAGTATTTCCATGTCATAGACCATCACTAAATTTTCATTTTCTTTTTTTCCTGTTTCCAGTATTTCCATGTCATAGACCATCACTAAATTTTCATTTTCTTTTTTTCCTGTTTCCAGTATTTCCATGTCATAGACCATCACTAAACACACCTTTTGTTGCCTTCAAACATCAACAGTGTTGCCACTGTACCTCATAATTTTTTTAAAACACCCATTTGGACCGGTACGCCTTTACGAGGCATTTCAGGATTGGCTATACGCGAAAACGATCGGTTTTCTTCTCTGAACTATAGATGGCGAAATAGTCCACCTACCCAAGGTGGAAATTGACGTCCAAATTTCCGTACGAATGTTTGACATGCAATTTTCCATGCTTTGTGGAAAAATAAATTTACACTTTCACTTACATTTGGCAACACTGCATGAACAACACTGCACCCCATTTGTTGTTTCTATGTTTAAAAATATCTACTTGGACAGGGCTAACATTTGGTGTATGACTTATGTATGTACAGGTTTCGGTTACAAAGTAACGCCACTCTTAATTCCCAGTTGCGCCGTTCGTGGGACACCCTGTATTTTAGATGATCCAGATATGTATATCACACACAAAAAACGCACAATATTTAATCACAGTGCCTACAGTATATTCCACCCCCGACCGAAGCAATTAAACTCCCCTTCTTTCCCAAAACTTGGGAGCTGTTGTTGACCTTTGACGCAGATGCGGAGGGAACTTGCATGATGACATCAAAGTCACAGATTTCTGTCTAAACGGGAGGTTGCAACAGATAAAGAAGCTCCCCTATGAAAGAACTTTCTGAAGTCTAGAGAATATTCTAAATACTTGCAGCTACTTCTGCTCATAAACAAAATGAGCGAATGTAATAGATACTGTTCATATTCTGTGGATTTATCCTTAAAGTTGTGAATTTTCACTCTTCACTGCAAACAAATTATGCAAAATAGTTTACCTAATGTAAAGGGGGGCTGACGGCAGTTCCAGGGGGGCTGAGCCCCCCTTGTTCCCTGCCTGGCTACGGGCCTGATTCTAGAGCATTTGCTTGAATCTTCGTGTGGTTTCCTTTTACTGTTGTTCTAGATGTTCCCAATAGTTTCGTTGCTACGTAAGCCTATTAGACTAGTGCTTGTATCTATACAAGGACGAAAGTAAACCACATAAAGATTCCCGTTAATGCTCTAGAAGGAATTCCAAGCAGATGTATTTTTTTCAGAATTTGGAATATCATACCGGTTTTTCGAAGACATCATCGCCAAACTTCCAGTCGAGGTGTCGTTTTGTAACTTGGTAAGCAACTGTCAGTATTTAGAAAACTTTAAACTTTTCCAGTATTCGTCGTGCTTTTGTTCGCTGTAAAACGTGCAGGAAGTTAGTTAATGTTCGCTTCGGAGTTCCTGTGTAGTTTTTTGAAGCGTAAAAAGGGAAGTTAGCTTGTAGTCCGTACTTGACCTTGCGCGAACTCCTCACTGTGTGACTCATATTGGAGAAGGTCGTTCGTGTCGGTGAATTATATCGGGTAAACTTTACTTCTAAGGTGACCTTGATGTCAATTTTCAGGATAGAACTCCAAAATAAATGTGATCTCATCTTCCATATTGGGCTCCTATAATTAATAATATATTCCATGATACATGGGTATATAATAAAGAAATGCGAAGCTGAATATTATATTCTCACTTCGCATTTTACACCTAAGAGTTTATTTAAATTGAGTGGGTAGAATAATTACGTAGTGCACAAACCAAAATCCTGCATTTCTATTCATCTTTATATAAGTGAAACTTAACAATACGTCTTAAAGTGGGACTCAAGTCTTCTGCCAACCTGATTTATTTGAAATAACAAAGTTTTTTTATTTGATGTGTGCTATTTCCAGTCGCTTTTCTCTCATTTTTGGCTAATCGCGACGATGATGAGAAATCGATGAAGGGACACTCACAAAGAATACCCATGCTTAGGCCGGAATTCGAACCCAGGACCCCTGGCGTCGTGGCGCGCTGTGCTAACCACTCTGTCACGGAGGTAGGCACCAATTGTTTTTTTTTACAGTAAACTGTGCCAGTCTTCATCGGGTGAGTAATACTCAATTAATAAAGGTCGAGGACAGTCGATAAATTATTTCAAAACAAGTGTTATATGCTAAGAACAACAAAGCAACATAAGTGTTACGCATTTATTATTTTTGTAAATATTTAAGACACCGTTCCTATTCCCATTTCCATAGCATGGACTGACTGATCATTATCTCAGTAATCCATAATAACTTGTACAGTCGCGGACACTTCTAGGTTGTAATGATCCCATTGTCAGTCAGTCAGTCAGTGGGGTTGGTAAAACCCAGAAGTGTCTCTGACTGTACCTACATATTTGTTATTTTGGGAGTTGTGTAAGAGGTGACCTTTTCAAAAGACACCCAAATGTAAACCTCTCTTCCACGTAGTACACCCTGGGCTGCATTTTCCAGACTAGCCAGGCTCTGGCGTCTGGACACACGAGCAGTATAATCCTCTATGGGACTTATGTCCTGTCCATATGCGTTTGTCATTGTCCCTTCATCTATTTCTTCTTATCACCCTCATCTTCCCAATTAGCCAAAACTGACAGAAATCGTAAGAAAATAAACTAAATCAATCAATCAATAATTATTTTGCATCACCCTTCTACATCTTCTACATCTTTAGATTGAGAGGAGAATAAGTAATGAACGAATGAACCATTAGCATAGAAGCATGCTTTGCAGAATCAACCTTTTTTATTTTAATTATCTTAACTAATCTAAAGAGTACTTGCAGCCTAAGATCTTCAGTAATGTTAAAATATATACTTCTACCCTCATTTTGGGGAGATGCCAAAAGGGAGGGGAATGTGGAGATTTATATTTGGGGGAGGATACCCTTCAATATAGCGCAATCCTGGAAACTCTTCTTTCGCCCTTCCCTAGGGTCCTAAAGAAAACCCTAACGACTTTCTAGATGGAGTTACTTTGCTTGTTGTGGATCAATAAAAGAAGTGATTGAATCTTTTTTGTTCAGTTTGTTCGAGGAGAAGAAGAACAAAAAATCCCCTCTAAAACTTGAGTTTTTCCTTTGATCTTCTTCAGCGACGCTTGCGGTTTGTCTTATTTGCTACAATAGGGTGCGACTAAAGGAACTTGCCTTCTTTTTCTCTCATTCTCCTGTCGTGAATACAAAGCATTGCCTTGTAGAGGGTGTTTCAGAAGTTGCTGGTCATTCCGAGGACACCCAAATGTCAATCTCCCTTCCACGTAGTACACCCTGGACTGCATTTTGTAGCGAAGCTCTGGCGTCTGGACTCACGGCTAGCATAATCCTCATAGGGTCTCGTGTTATTTATGGGCAATACGGTTCCTCGGGGTCTTCCCACTGATGTTGACGTCTTGTAATCTAGGATTCCCGGTTGAGCTTAGGTTTTGTTTTAGTCCATTTTATACAGAGATGGGCTAATCTAGATATAAAATAAGCCGAATAACATTTTATTACAAATAATCATTTTAACAGAAAAATGTAACACTTTCACCTTAAAATTAATCGGAACTAGACCTGTAGTTTTAAAATGAGCTCCGAACCACAATGTTCCTCCACTAAGTATCGAACCCGAGACTCCTTGACTACAAGGTAACGACGCTACCATTACGCCATCGGAGAGGCACCATGTGGGGAAACATTTCATAGTGGTTTGGATTCTACTTTAAACTGTAGATCCAGTGCTTTTTAACCTAAGTGAGCATCAAATTGATTCAAAACAAACTTTGTCAAGCGTTGTGAAACACTTACTGTGTCGTACTATATGTGGTCCGTTAAATAAGTAATTATCAGCTTAAAATGTAGGTTGGAAACACTTTCAATTGAGAACTTGCTCTCAGATGTGACTATCATGCATTTATTGCATATCTTCTCGTAAAATTGTAACCTGCAAATTTGGAGACAATTAATTTTCTGAAACTTGCAACTCTGAATAGAAAAAAAAGTCTGGCGTAATTACTGACAGTACCGCATTATTCTGAGATAGTTTTGCATGCCAGTGTTTCCAGCTGCAGCGAAATTCGCATCTGTAACTAAAATTTCAGCTCTTAAGAATTAACAAATGCTAAAAGGATTCGTGTTGCACGCAGAAATTTCACCTCCTTCCATTATGAGAAAATCTCTCGGCCTAATTCCGGGTTGATTTATGTCCGCAATAGCTTCATGGCATTACATGGCTCGCATTACATTCGTCTCGGGGGACCATTTGTTAACCGCAAATGCAGCGCTTGTAGCCAGGCCAGACTTTACAATGCACGGAAAAAAGAGAGATTTTGGCTTGGTTGGAAAGACCTTCATCTCGCTATTATAGCTCTAAGAGTAGTTTCACATTGTTACAGGCATTGCTTTTCTCCATTGTTCCATAATGCTTTATAATTCCTGTATTTCTTGACGTGCACTACAGGCATTGCTTTTCTCCATTGTTCTATAGTGATTTATAATTCCTGTATTTCTAGACGTGCACTACAGGCATTGCTTTTCTCCATTGCTCTATAGTGATTTATAATTCCTGTATTTCTTGACGTGCACTACAGGCATTGCTTTTCTCCATTGCTCTATAGTGATTTATAATTCCTGTATTTCTTGACGTGCACTACAGGCATTGCTTTTCTCCATTGCTCTATAGTGATTTATGATTCCTGTATTTCTTGACGTGCACTACAGGCATTGCTTTTCTCCATTGTTCTATAGTGATTTATAATTCCTGTATTTCTTGACGTGCACTACAGGCATTGCTTTTCTCCATTGCTCTATAGTGATTTATAATTCCTGTATTTCTTGACGTGCACATAGACAAGTTTTTCTCTCATGTCTGAATTCGAGTCTTGTCCCTTTCGAGATTTCAATCAATTTTGAATGTTCAATCAAAATTGCTTTCGTTCACAACTCTTTGAGATAAGACCAAGGACGGTTTTTATCTAAACACACACACACACACTCGCACACACTTTGTTTTACGTTGTAACCTCTTTTATTCACTTTACATTAGGTTTTACATTCTTGTATTTAGTTTTATCGAGTTTTTTTTACACGTTTATATATAGATTTGTAGGATTTTAGTTTTTATTTCGTTTCTTTTAATACGATTTTACACGTTATAATTAGTTAATTTTAATAATCATTTAATACACTTGAATCCATTTTATTAACTTTTAATAAGTTTTTTCACTTACATTTACGTTTAGTCAGTTTTACACTTCTTTGGTTTTTACTTTTAGTTTGTTTTAAAAGTGTTTTCACTTATGTGTATTTAATTTAAATATTTTTGCACTATTTATTCTTTTTTTTAAAACTTTATTACTTAGTGGCATTAGGAAATTTGGTCGGGAATCGAACTCCGGGAATCGAACCCAGGTCACCCGCGTGGCAGTTAGAGTGTTAGACAAATATCAAGTTTGGTATATTTTAAAACTGAAAAAAAAAAAACTAATGACTTTTTGTTGTACAGATGTATATCTATGTCCCTTACCATTCTTTACTGTAAGTGGTAAATGTCCCCACTTAACACGTATCTACATTTAGTTCCGCTTGTTGTGAAGCGCGAAGCGGTATTGTGAATCCTGTGCTTTGGGCGTAGGAATAGGTCTCGCCTTTTCATTGTACAGTTAAAGACAAATAACGTTGGGTAGTATGTAAGAGGACTGCTTGTCATAAAGTATATGTTGCAAGGTCTCGGAATGCTTGAGGCGGGGATACGAAACAGTAAGAATCAGGGGAACGAAGACGACGTTGTGATAGGGTAGTTTAAACAGTTAAATACTCACTGTTAGTATTCTTACATGTGCGTAACGGAAATGGAAGAGATGCAGCTATTTGTCGCTTGTATATGCAGTCATTGCTCCTTAACAGTTTTTGAATGGGGAAACGTATGATTTTTGTAATGACGTTCTTGGCTGTAACAAGGGCCGAATTTAACATGTCACCACCCTCGCATCTAAATTTATCTAAAAATCTCCCCTTCTCACAGTTCTTTCCTGACAGTTATAAAAGTGCACCCCCCCCATAGAAGGGGGTGGCCCAAGGGTACAAGTCCACTTCCAAATGGTACACCTGGACTGCTTTGTTTCAGACTAAGGAGGCTCTGACGTCTACACTCACAGTCAGTATAATTCTCAGGGGGCTTTTGTACTGTCCTGTCCATGCGTGTTTGTGATTCTTCTTGCATCAATTATATCTATCACTTTTCATCCCCAGCTTCGCGATTAGCCATAAGTAACAGAGAAGCGACGTAAAATAAAACAAATAAAATTATTTGGTCCAAATATTTTCTTTCAAAAATTAAGAGCTGTTTCTCAATTTTCGTTTTGAATATCCGTGTTTCGCGAGTATAGGTAACGCATTAAGAAAAAGTATTCTAGGGTTTAACTTGGATTTTCTGCGTATTAATTGCTGGGGAACAGATTCATATTTGCATATTAAAATCAGGACTCAAAAATCTGTTCCATCTTACAGAGTTAAGAAAAGAAATTGAGTGGAAACATTCCAGTAGCCTCGTCTATTGCGATGCATTTTTTGACACTAGGTGTAGTGTAGGTGCATCCCAGTGTCAGACTAAGTATTCAAATAAGTAAAGGCTGTTCTGTTCAAGTTCAGAAGATTCAACAAATGTTTGCTCCTTTCAACGTTCATTGATTGGTTTCTAAGTACTACGTGACCATACACCATACTGTACACCGCTCCTCGATTGAGTTCAAACGATGCAAACACCAAATGAAGGAAGTAGACGGTTCAGTGTTGCACACGTGAGTGCAAAGAGATTTATTGATTAATTTCGTTATTTTACGCCGTTTTTCTGATACTTTTGGCTAGCATGAGTGATGATGATATCGTGAAATTGAAGATTGATTGATTTTGTTTATTTTACTTCACATTTCTGCCACTTTTGGCAAATCGCGAAGATGGGGATGAGTGATGCTGATGAAATTGAAAGGACACTCACAAAGAACATCCATGCCCAGACTGGGATTCGAACCCGAGACCACAGGCGTTGTGGTGCACCGTGTTAACAGCTATGCCACGGAGGTCGGCTATGAGTGCAAAGCGAGTCAAGAAATGCAACGGACTAGACCTGGCTAATGTAACCACTTTCGAAACGTTGCGAATTTTGTTTCGCTTTGTATCTGCAAAACAAGACCCCATAACAGCTCGCCCGTTATGGTGCGTGTGGGAGGGTGGCATGAGCCTCGTTCGACCTGCATCCGAAGCGGTTTCCCTCAAGCGACGGTGAAGGCAGCTGCAAGACCAGAACACCTGAACTTCCTGCTTGGCGTTAGCTGTTGTTTAATTCGTGGCCATGCGTGTCTACCCTGCACGTCTGCCTCGGCCTACGCCCGTGATTATCAACAACGCAGTCGTTATGTCCGCTGCATTTCTTACCATAACTATGTCGCCTCGAGTTTGTGTTATATGCGCAGTATAGAGACTTGTATGTGTTGATTGTACTGAATGTCCAATACTTGATCGATTGATTGATTTGCTTTATTTTACTTCGCTTTTGTACCACGTTTGACTAATTTGCGAAGATGGGGATGAGTGATGATGTGAGATGAATGGACACTCACAAACGTCCATGCCCAAGCCAGGATTCGAACCCGAGACCCCTGGCGTCGTAGCGCGATGTGCTTACCACTCCGCAACGGGGGTCGGCTCCAATACTTGAACATGAATGTGTTTTGATTTGATTTATTTTACTTCGCTTCTTGTGCCGAACCTTTACTCTGGCGTACGCACACGGCAGAGAAAAGGTAGAACAAACAACAATGTGAATAAGTGTGAGCGGTCTTGCAAATAAGGAGTCCCGGGTTCAATACCCGGTGGAGGCAAATAGTGGTTCGCTTCTTCCTTTTCTGACCTTCTACCTATAGGTAGATGAAGTTCCATCCGCATGTACTTGATATCTTGGTGTCTTCTGCTTGGCTCTTGAGGCAGACCAGAACATCATTAATTTTTGGATGCGGTCTTATTTTGTTGTTCCAACCTTCTGCAGCATTATTAGTTCTGTGGCGCCTTTGGTTAGGTTCGGTTAGGTCCCGATCGTTGCAATTGTCCTACCATTAATTTTTAAAATGACTTTCACCGTCAAAACCATCGCAATTATCCTATATTCGTGAATAAAATGGACTGGAAAAGAAACAAACATTGGAGTCGAGCTACTCTGACATGCACGAAGTTGCGAACGTGACACCACCTTTCAAACTAAAAACATTCCGTCTACCTTCAAATCCGCTTGATTACTATTGGAAGTGAATATGTATTTTCAACCGCCTGTTTTTATAAAAATCTTATTGCCGTGTTTCATGTCCTTTGAGTATTGTCGGCGAAAGTTAGCTTTAACGCAAGAACGGACGGGATCTACTCAAGCATGTGAAATGTATTGAGCTAATCGTTGCTCTTCAAGAAAGAAAAGAAACCGTCGTGATATTGATATTTTTACGAGTTCAAAGTCTATTTTTTTTATGTTCCTATAATTTACTTTCGGTTTTGAAAGTAGATGTTTATGAATTCAGGCAAGTCAAGATGCAACGGAAGTGCAGATCTGCGGAAAATGTATTTTTTTCTTCTCTTTCTTCAAGGTTTCACCGAACTGCCAACTTTAGAAGCGATATCATGGAAAACACATAAACCGAATGAAACTTTCCTGGTGTCGGATACTTGTGAAGTTCGCTAACAACGGAGATAACCGAGCAGCAAAACTTAATTTACAATGAGGATGTATAGAGAAAGAGAGTCTTTCGTACTACAGGTTCCGTTGATAGGAAGGTTTACAAAGTGTTTCACAAGCGTGTGTTAAATGACTGTACGGTTTCGTCTCGAACAGAACTTTACATTAATAGTTGTCTTTACACTATATAACGTCTTAAACTTCGTTTCTTTGTTCACGGTAAAAGTTTCTCCCAATATGCTTACAGAGTTCTGGCATATAAATTAGTATTTAATTACTACATCAGCCAACTACGTGGCGAAGTTGGTGAGAACAGCACGCTACGACGCCAAGGGTCGTGGGTTCGAATCTTGACCTTTGCATGGGTGTTCATTGTGAATGTAGCTTCATCAATTCCATCATGGCATCACTCCTCATCGTCGCGATTAGCCAAAAGTGGCAAAGTAGCGAAGTAAAATAAACCAAATAAATCAATTACTACATCAGAATTCTCACTGACTTGGAATTTCTTAGAGACCTACAGAAGTCCGAGATATCAACTTGTGAATTAAAAAGGCATGAATATAAGGAAATATTTAATACATTTTGCACTCCTTAGGAATTGGGGACTAAAACCATGTCTCTTTTGCTGCTTGTCTTTTTGTTGGAGTAATTTGACACTGAAAGGTTGTTCGTTCATTTTTCATGGACTTAAGCTTCAGTCATGTGAGTACTATAGGTTTGAAAATTTAACTCAGGCCGCCATATTTGTGGAAGAGCGCTCTCGTATCACCGCACGTGGCGCTTGCTGGTCTCCACAAGTGCAAGCGAATACTCAAGCTTGATTTAACCGTAACTCGTAACTATTTGGAAGTTTATTTTAAAATTCTTTCTTGAAGGCTAGAGCTCCTAGGGCGCTGGGGCCGCGTGAAAAATTAATGGTTTGGCATTGAGCTAATACAACCTGTAGCTCCGACCAAGCTGGACCCTGCCTGCCTCTGTTGTCCTCATACTTCACAGGAGCTAATAACACTGTTCTACAAAGGTTTTATTTCTTATGTGAAAATAAGTTTTTCTGAAGGAATTTGGTATGGGAAATTCAAATCCGTAATTAGAATTTCGCTATCAAGGACAGTTTTTTAGTTATAAGGAATTAAGAGTCATTTTACTGAGATTCACCGTTTGTGATAAATGCAGGGAATTGTCAGATGAGCAGTAGGCAATCTGCTTCTGAGCTTCTGTTTCAGATGTTGGCAGTTCTGGTACTAAGCTACATGATGTACCTGCAAGTTATTGTCAAAATACTAAGCATTGTGTTTGCAGCTTTTGTTTAAGTTGATATACTTTGCCTGTCGAAATCAACCAGGTAGCTTCTGCTACATCTGTGGAGAGTTGGTCTTTGCAAGGCAGAAGAGGAGGATCTGATCTATCATGAAGAAGTATACTACAAACATTACCTTGGAATCGACCAATATAATCTCCACCCCAGCACAAACGTTACTAAATTTAGGCAAATGTGCCTATTTTGAAACTGACCACCTACGGACTGATCGGAACGATGTTAGTGGTTTAATGAACGTTCATACGTTCTTCTGATGTCACAAAGAAACCTGTGAGATATTAGAAGCTAACTAACTAACTCTCAAGCTTCTTAAGCCCAAAGGCTTATGGCTGCAGCAACACAACCCTTCCATCTGTCCCTATCCTAGGCAAGATCTATCCAATATTTTCCATCCTTACCGATATCCTTTAGGTCCAGAGATATTAGAAGAAATCCATGGAATTTAATGAGCATAAGTGGAAGATATTTGGCGACTTCAAGATAGTTGCAATGATATTGGGAATGCAACATGGCTACACAAAGTATACCTGCTTCCTCTGCAAGTGGTATACCCATGACAGGAGAACCACGACACATAATAGAATTGGTCTCAACGAAATTGACAAGTGGGAGAAAAATTATACAGCGTGTGATGTTCCTCTTCCCCCTCTTCACATCAAGCCAGGCCTTACGAAACAATTTGTAAAGGCTATGGACACAACTGGAAGAAGATTTAAGTGTCTTTCAAACAAAATGCCTCGTCTTTCACCAGAAAAGGGAAAGGAAGGTATTTTGTGGGACCTCAAATTAGAGAACTTCAGCAAATCCAGAGTTTGAATCATGTCTAACAGACAAAGGAAAAAGAGCATGGATATAATGTTATATGCAATAAAAATTGCAAAAATTTTATTATATTTTTGGAAAATAAGTATTATATAACAATTCTGTGTACAAATATTGTGTCACATATCACATTTATAACTTTTAAACATAATATACTAAGTTTCGAGAAAGGATGATTAAATTATTCCATGAGTTCACTCAGTATTCACCTTAAAATTGCAAGAATTTTGAAAGAAATAAAATCATGATTACTCGTAAACTATCCCTGACAAAGAAAATCTAAATACAGATTTGAAATCAACGCAAAATTTGCAATAGGAATCAGAACTTTTTCCTCCAGAAAAAAGAAAAAGTTTTTTTTTTTTTTTTTTGTAGAACAGTGTAATTAATGGTTGGGTCAATACAACCTGTCCTGCTCGAGACCTCTGTAGGACCTTGGACTACAGGAGCTAAAAATTATTTGCATTGGGTCGATACAACCTGTAGCCCCGAGCAAGGAGGGTCCTGCTCCAGATCTCTGCAGCACCTCATTATTTACAGGAGCTAGAAATTAATGGCTTTGGGTCAGTACAAAGTGTAGCTTCGAACAAGTAAGGCTCTGCCTCTATAGAACTTTAGACTTTACAGGAGCTAAAAATTAATGGCTTTTGTTCAGTACAAACTGTAACTTCGAGCAAGAAAGACTCTGCATCTGTAGAACCTTAGACTTTACAGGAGCTAAAAATTAATGGCATTGGGTCAATACAATATGTAGCTCCGAGCAATAAGGGCCCTGATCCAGACCTCTGTAGCGCCATCTTTACAGGAGCTAAATTAAAATAAAATAATAATGAACATTGATTATGAATGGTCTGTACTACTATTGGATACGAATTTCAATAATACTATATCCTTGCATGTTAGACTGAAAATTCGTGTTCGTTCTTAGCCTGTTCCTCCTATCCTCTGAATCTGCGTCTAGAAAGTAATTAGTTGTTTTACACTCTCGTTCTTCGTTGCCCTCCTTTCCTTATTGTCGATCATGTCTGAAGAAGTTTAGTTGTCCGTGACTGAACGTCATGAAATTACAAAAAAAAAAAAGACCATGTAGTTCCTCTATTTCATTAAGAACTGTCGTGGTTTTCTCTTACTTCTTTTTTTTACCTTTGAAAACACGCCAGTGCACTAAAAATTGCCACGCGCCTGCGTGTGTGTGTTAGTGTTGTAAAACTAGTGTAATATAGTTGTCGCTAACTGATGTTCCTCCGAGGAAAGGAAAGTAGGAAGCCAGAGTGGGAGAAAAACATTTCTCATCGCTCTAAATTGCCTCCAGAACAATCGAAGCGTTCCACTGTCAAGTTAATTCAATTGGATTCCTGAAAATGGGGCGCTTTTTCCTGTATAAGCGCTGTAAATCGTTTATACTTCCAAGATCATACATTGCGATTCGGTGGATGATGTTTATGTCCGTGGGAGAAATCTTGCGGCTGTTAATTATCGTACACCTACTGCTATACGGAAGAACTAGCACGTATTTAGCTGTCACGATTCAGCACTGGATGGAAACCACTCTCGCTGCGATGGGAGACGTTTCCAGGAGTGGGCGAAGCGAGTACTCCACCCTGGTCATTCTGCAGTGATCCAGTTGAAGTTGAGCGAATCCTCAGTTATCAATGGTGTAGTGCGAGAGTGAGAAGTTGTCGCCAAATCAGTGACGGTATTTTTCTTTTTTTTAAAAGGGCGGATCCCTTGTTTTTGCTTTACACCCAGTGCCTCTGCGGTCTCGCCCAAATCCGTTTTTTTTTCTCTCGCAGAAGCGGTACCCTGATTCCGTAAGTGTGAAGATGTGCTCGAGCGGATGGTTGACTTAAAGTGCTTCGGCAAGAAATAGTTTCATTTTGGTTTCGTGCTTCTTCTTGTGTCGACGCGCCAAAAAACTGCAGTGACACCTTGTCAGGGATACGACGTAGATATTTCTTGTTCTTCTCATCGGTCCCTTGAACGTATTGCCGTCCAGTGGGTGTAGGTCCTCCTGCTGTTCTTCTCGCGTGAGACCTTGGAAGAAGTCGCCGATATGAATTCCGTACTGGACGCTTCAGGACAGAGAGGACTATATCCTTGCTACTCTGAGCATCATCCCCTTTTAGGTATGGGCGACACACGCGTCATCCCAAAGAACATTGTGTCGCTCCAGAAACACCGTCTCCTGGTTTTGGCCAATGGAGAGACCGCCGATCCGAAATCAAAGGTATGCTTGTTTATAGTAACAATCTTTACAAGGTTGATTGATTTGGTTTATGTTACGTCGCATTTCTGCCACTTTTGGCTAATCCCGAAGTTGATTATATGATGAAATTGATGAAGGTACACTAACAAAGGGCACCCATGCCGGGATTCGAACCCGAGGCCCCTGGCTCTGATAACCACTCCGCCAGATCTTTATGGCGGGTGACACTTAAATCAGTTTCTCTTCTTCTAGCCGACTTCCGAAGCGAAGTAGTTAGCACGATACGTTTTGTGTCAGGGCCTTCCAGATGGCGCAGTGGTAACGTTATCGCCTTGTAATCAGGGTGTCCTGGGTTCGATACCCGGCGGAGGCACATAGTGGTTCGGATCCCACTTTAAACTATAGGTCCAGTCCCAATTAGCCTTACTGTGCATAAAGTTGACTTAAAACACCAACTCAAACAAACGTTTTGTGTCAGCGTCCATTCATCAATTTCCTCATATCATTACTAATCCTTATCTTCGCGGTTAGCCAAAAGTGGTAGAAATGCGAAGTAAAATCAACCAAGCCAAAAGAAAGAAAGAAAAAGTACAGTTCCCGAACAGATAAAGATCGTTTTGTACTCACTTTAGAGAGTGTTTACTTCCTTATAAAGTTTAACTTGAGCGCAGATCATGTGAAGTAATTTGTACCACAGTGTAGTATAATAAGTTTGCGACATTTTTTTTTTTCATTCTTTTGGATAAGGATTATAAGATACTCTTTGCGTTTAGCTACTACACTACGAATGAGATCATTTGAACGACAGCATCTTGAGCCTGTCTAATTATTTGAGAGGGGGGGTACAAGGGAATCAAACCCCTTCCCCAAAATATGGGGATGACAGTATACCCTTGTACCCTCCGTTTCAACGCTACTGCCACTGCCTAATTTTCCAAGTACGAAAGGTAACCCAATGCCCTTATTAGTTTATCTGTGGTTCTATACGATCAACTTATTTGCAATACTACGTGAGGATTGTTTCTGTTTGAGAAAAAATGAATGTACAGCCTATAAATCATATAGTGAGTAAATTTCGTGCGACGTTTACACGGTGTCGAACATTTTTTTTTCTAATGAAGCGAAGACCTCTGGTTGCCCTTGTTCCTAAGGAGGAGTGCGGCGTCTTCCTACGCTCCATTCAAATATGGTAACTTGTTTGTCTTCACATAATGGCTGGCGTATCCATTGCCTTTCTTCCAACCTTGGGGTTTCCTGCATCAATTCCCTTACTGCTTAACGCAAAGCAATTGCCTGTTTGTCGAGCACTATTCAGTTCAGTTTACCCGGCTTATTTATGCTTAAAGCCGATCTCCGTGGTGGAGTGGTTAGCACAGCGCGCTACCATGCCAGGGGTCCCGGGTTCGAATCTCGACTTGGGCATGTTCTTTGTGTGTGTTCCTTCCTCAGTTTCAACATATTATCACTCATCTTCATCTTATGGAACTTTACCTTCGCTGAGAATTCAACCTAGACGCATCAGTGGCGCCTGTTGGGCTCCAGTCCAGCTAATAGTTTGCCGGTTATTATATTTTATTTTACAAATAAAGTCCTCGCGCTTGAGAAAACAAAATGTTTCATCATTATATTCTCAAAGAAGTCTCACAACTTAATTATTTACTGAGTGTTATCAATTTTTTTTTCATAATGACTTGTTTGCTACATCTCCAATATGGTACTTTCAATGTCCTATAATATTAACACTCTCCTTGGTCACATCGATATTAGGGAAGCATGGAAGGATAAGGGCTCATAACGAGGATGAGGATTGATAGGCACTAAAAACTCAAAATAGACAGGCAGAAAAATCTCCCAAAAATACATAATAGTCACAAAAAGTTATGAACATCGACAGATTTTTCATAATTTTCCGAATTAGATACTCAAAAAGATATTCGAAATAGGCACTTATGAATAAAATGGGGAAAAAAACGACTACTTTAAAATTCATGTATTTCTCTCAGATACTCCATGAAACTGTTTTTAAACGTAAAATCCTTCATTTTCTGGTCAAGGAACAAGAAAGGCATTTAAGGGCTAATCCCCAGACTTATATAATACTAGATGATTACCCGGCGTTGCCCGGGTATTTATTTTTCCCAAACTTGTATTAGACAGGAAAATAATGAATTCTAACTATAGTGTAAAATGTAACTAATTTTAAATGTGATCATGAATGTCACCAATTAGCTTAGCGACTCCGAAAACTATGGATTCGACGTTAATCTAGGTCATTGGTGGCATTTTATTTTTCACTCCCTCTCACCCCCCATGCCGATAGGTGATAAACTTGAAGTTGAACCGCATTGGGAGTGTCGCGAAAACTATGGATTCCATTCGCAACACCGCCTGAATGTTAGACAACCCGAGAAACGCTGTCGTTGTGCGGATTGCATGGAGTCACGGATGTCTGTCTGTGCGGAATTTAATAGCGGTGGTTCTCGATTATTTTTACATGTCACCCCTTCCCACCCCACCCCTATGGGTGCCAGGGGTGTCTTACCCCAAAATATTATTTCCAGATTGCAAGTGATACGTGTATCAAGTTAGCTTAAAATTGCTCCAGGCGTTAGAGAATTATGCCGGAACAGACAAATATACACACCCACACATACATACATTTTTTTAATATATATATATATATAGAAGATTGTGTAAAAATAATCTCCGAGTTCAGTCCATACAGTGTATCTCAAAAAATTAGCACCACTGTGCAACTGACACTGTGATACCAGTGTGAGGGATATACAACTGACATAACTTTCAGTGTAACTAGGATAGAAATAAAATGACCAGGTGATTGGTTCATTGCTTCGCTTTGTTCAACATAATCCTTTATAAGGATGAAAACTGCAGAACATTACATCCCATTTACCAAAAACTAACCTACACAGTGTCAACTTTTATTTCTACAATATAACGTCGCCGATTCACGCAGAATGCACTATCTAACAAACGGGAAGTGGATGTACGAATCAAGGACACTTCCAGATTTGCAAGGTTAATACACCATATATTGTCCGACACGAGGGTGTCTGTCTGTGCAGAGGCGATATAAGGATTGTTATTCGCCGTGAACATCTTTCATGCGTGGTAGCAGTGAAGCGAAACATAATATAATAAAAAGTGTTTTATGGATTGTGGGAGTCTCCGACTCTAAAAACGATATTCATGGATAATAAATCATTTATTTTACTGCGTTGTTTTCCTCAAGGGCTTGAAGCACGGTTTCACATAAGGTGTACATTTATTTCAATTCTGCCAAAATCCTCTTGAATAGCGAGAAAACCTCCGATGTATACGAGATGATGTATATTTTCTTATGTGGCAGTCACAAGCAGCTCTCTAGGTCGTTAATGCTCACATTATGTTAGGGTAGGTTAGGTTTTTATATAGTTAATTTGATCGCATTTTTGTAATTGTAATTTTCAAGGCAGTAAATTGTTTAAAATAAAATGTTCGAACTCATATAAGTAGTATAATTACACATATTGTCAACTAACCCCGCACACATAGTCAATTCGTCCCATATACGAGTTGGTTTGACAATATTAACACTTCCAAAAAACAAGCAAGAACTTTTCAAGTTTGAGGAGCATAGTGAAAGAAAAAAAATAGTGATCCAGGACACTATAGGTATTGCCCGTAGCATTTCATAAATAGTAAGTAATAATTTTTGAGAGCTACAAACAATCAAACACACAAACATGATCAACTCACCCTGGTCTTCCCTTCCCTACCCTTCCCTTTAAGATTTTTTTACTCCACACATAATTTTTACACCAAACCATCATACTGAATCTGTTTGTAAAAATATATGGGATTGTGTCAGTGAAATATCACACAATGATTCAATTGCCCCTTTTTATATTATAGTCCTGTGGTTATAAAAAAATAAGCCCCAGGTTTTGTATTTTTGTCGATTAAAGTAAAAACTAAGCACGCCTTTTCCTAGCGTTTTCGTATGAATTTAACGCATGCTTACGTACCAAAGCTTTTATAAGTAGTGTTTTTTAATAGTTTATATGATTGCTGTACTGATAGTTGATCATATTTTTATTTTCTTCCAAAGCAACTTTTTAAAGGATGTTTTGAAACTTTTTGGTAAGTTCTACTTTTCAGATTGAACGTGTGTGGTTTTGTCTTGTTGTATATGTTGTATAGCTGTTTTCTCTAGTTTTAGTATGACCTATAGATAGTTTATGCCGGTATGAGAATAGAATTGCATGGTGTTTTGTATAAGTTAGTACGATATAGTGTTGGGTAAAGTAAATAGTCAAATTGTGATAACACTAGCTCTGCATAAACGGATATGTATATGGTTGTGTTTTGGAGGCAGGAGTGAATGCCATTTTACACTAGACTTTAAAATCCACACATATATACGTGAATTACAAGGAAAGCTTTATGTCGAAATTAGTCGTTGATAATACACATATGTAGGTGTTTGAATTTTTTTGAGGTCTAAACTTTTTTCTTCGTCATCTTCTGTTTACATTATATCAATAAATATTATTACATTTAAATCAACAAATATATCATAGAATTTGAACTGGCGAACAGGAAGCATAAATGGGTAAATTAGAAGTGACAGGCGAAACTGTCTATAACTTATGCATATGTACTTTCTGTCTGTCTGTCTGTCTCTCTCTCTCTCTCTCTCTCTCATATTACTCTTTTCGACGTAGTACACCCAGGATTGTATTATTGCAGACGAATAAGGCTCTGGCGTCTGGATTTGAGTTGATCTTTGATATTTAGCGTCGCTTTCCTTCCACTTTTCTCTCATCCCGACGATGAGTGATGATATGATGAAAGTGATATCACCATCATCCATTGAGCTCAGGCGTCTGAACACACAGCCAGTAAAATTATTTGTGTGACTTGTGTTGTGACCTGTTAATGTGTGTTTAATCTCATCACCATTCATTATCATCGTCGCGATTACCGACGCGGTACGACGCCAGGGTTTCCGGGTTGGAATTCCGCCTAGGGCATGGGTGTTCTTTTCATCCTGTCATCAGTTTAATCATATCATCACTCATCAAAGTGGCAGAAATGTGAAGTAAAAATAACCAAATCAGTCCTCCTCTTCTTTTCTTCTTCTTTTATGTCTCCCTTTGTCCTTCTTCTCTTTCGCAGCTTGTTCGCACCAATCTCTTTTACTATGTCATTCTGCATCCTGTCAAAATTTTATGTCAGCACTCTTCCTATTTCTCTGTCACCGCCTCTTTCTTCCCCATGTCTTTTGCTTTTTTGTTTCTATTCTCCAGCTTTCAAAGAACGAATGTAAAGTTGTAAAATCGAAAGAAATCCATTCGCATCTGGTTATTTTTTCAAATTCCGTAAATATATTCATTGTTTGGCTGAGATTCTAGAACTGGCAATATGCGCGAGAAATGTGCAGACCATCACGATTCTTTTATTATTCGAAACTATTCATCGAACTTCTTGAAGTCGACAAATAGTGGATTTTCATGTTGAATCTACTTCAATAAATATTTAATACCCTTAAGAACTAAATTAAAGTAATGAATGGAGTTTTCCTTTGAAATGTTCCATTTGGGTAGAATTTATAACCTATATTACTATGAGTCGATTTATCCTCGTATCTAATAGAGCATTTTCTTTCTCTTTATAGTCCAGAAGCGTGGACAAGAGACATGCAGTCATCACTTTCGATTTCTATGAAAAGAAATACAAAGTGAAGGACCTGAATAGTCTTAATGGGGTGAGCAGTTTTTAGATATTTTTTTTTACCCTAATATACTGTATTCTCTTTTCGTGCTCGTACAGTTTCTCGGTTGCAGTACAGTTGCCCGCAAAGGTAATAGAAGGAATGTTTCCCATCACTCTTTTCGTTCAGTCTTCTCTTTCTGCTGGTTTGTAAGTATTTGTGCATATGTTTTCTTCTGCTTCAATAACGCATTAGTTACAAAACTTCGCATTGTGTAAAACAAAGTATATGAACGTGGTGATGGGCAATTAGCCTGCTATTATTTTTGCGTCGTCTTAATAGTTTACATGGCCTGTTTTAGTATTCTGTATATTTTTGTAGATATTTTCTTTCATTTTGCAGTGTATTATAAATTTCTTAAATATAGAAGATTGTGAAATTACATTCGTGGTAATACCAGTAACAAACAAACGTTCCTGTAGTTACTGAGCTTTTTAATTACCTAGCATTTAGATACATTTAACATGTAATTCTTGTCAGGGGGTTATAAACAGTGGAACCAAATACCAGTTACATTTTTTTTCAAAGGGAGAAACCCCGAAGAATGCCCAGCCTCCGACCGCATACATTGGAAGGTATACGCTTTTGTACTGTGCCTAAAAAGACCAGGATGTCTTTTTCGCGAATGTCTATTCCCCCGTTTTCTTTTCTTTTTTATTTTTGTTCGATTTTTGCAATTTGATTGATTGATTGATTGTTTTGTTTTACTTCGCTTTTTTCTGCCACTTTTGGCTAATTTGTGAAGAAGGGGATGAGTGATGACATGATGAAATTGATGAATGGACACTCACAAACATCCATGCCCAATTCGGGATTCGAACCCGGGACCCCTAGTTTTTGCAATTTGTCTTTATTCTATAGGTGTCTTGTATTGACGTTCTGCAGGATGAAGTACCGGGACTGTTCGATAGTCCTGGTCAGCCCCGGTTTACAAACATATATTACAATAACTAATACAAGTTACAACAAATAATAACTAACAATTGGATATACAATTAAGTACTAAACATTTACATAAATTTAACAATTTTGAACTTTTATTGTAATAATAATTATTAATTAGCAGCTTGTAACAACATTTTGCCGACCTCCGCGACGGAGTATTTAGCACTGCGCGCTACGACGGCAGGGCTCCTGGATTTGAATCCCGGCATGGGTGTTTTTTGTGATTGTACCATCATCAAGTTCATCATATCACTCATCGCCATCGTTGCGATTAGTCAAAGGGTGGCAGGAAAGCGATTCTAAATAACAAAAATCAAATCAATGTAAGTATTTAGTACTAATTGTTTATTGAATGCTTACTGACATACGTTTCGTTGTCTATAACTCCTGAGAAAGAAGACAATGTGTCGGAAAGTTGTTATGTAAAAAGGTTTAGTCACTACAAGTACGTTTTTGTTATTAGTAATAACACATTCTTCTTACCTTATATATTTTTTCAAGTTTTCTCTGTTTGGAAGTTATTGTACGAATGTCCTACGTAGTAAATATTTAATGTTCCATTTTTATTTTTTTATTTCAGACTTACGTTAACGAGACAAGGATACCCGAACAAACTTACATCAAGCTAGAAAACATGGATAATTTGAGATTTGGTTATGATATCCTTTAAAGTACTAATTTGAATTGTAAATATGGTGTTTTCTTGTGTGAAAATCTACTAACGTGTCCTCTCCCTTGCTAATTTGCATTTGATTGTTATGGTTGATCAACTGGTCGCAATGTGCCATGTAAAATGAACATATTTTAGAAATGAGAGAATTAAGATCTCTGACTCCCCCAGAGTATTATAAATTGAAATTTCAGTGTTACTTCAATATTTCCTAGGCTGACAAAATTTCTACTTGAAATCCGAGATGTTTTCGGAAATTGGCAACACTGCTCTGCAATGAAAGGTGTACAGAAACAAAAGTAGTCGTTCTGTATAGATTTCGAGGTGCCGAATTCGACAGACATTGACGTTTGTTGATATACTTTTTTTATATCATTTTAAGGAAGGAAGTATAACTGTAGCACCCCAAAATATCTGTGAAAGACATGGCGAAAAATTGTAAATTTTCTGCTATGTATTCGATAACAATCTGCAAAAAAAAATAGAATTGCATGAATATCGCAATTGATATGCAGAGTAAAATACATTCAATTTTTTTTTTTAAATAGAGTTTTCCTTAATCATTTTGCAACACAGTAAGTTTTTGTTTGTTTGTTTTGGGTGCCTCCCGAAGATAAATCCTAATTAAGCCTTTGTTTTGAAGCTAAATATTGAACGGCACTTTGTTGTTGAGTACGCTGGCTTGAATATCCTCACAGAATATTTCAGCATTCCCAACACCAAGTTTCTTATGGTGGGAGATAATCAGTGTTTTAAACTATGTTTTTTTGTGTTTTTTTTTTAAGAGAAGTGGTGTTTACCTCACCTTGTTTTATGCTTGTTGAGATCTGCCCAAGGAAAAAGTAGGGCACAACCTTTTCACTTATAATTCCAATTCCATTCGGGAAGGTCTTACATACCCTTAACCTTGAAATAAAATAAAATAATTATATCAGAAGGTATGTTCTGCTATTTCACCATGTCTTTGGAGTTACATTACTTCGTAATTTTTAGAGTATTTGGTCCAAAAAAGCAACAGTTGTATGGAAGAATAGAGCTTTATTAGATGTGGTGAGGAAATTTCTTAACATTTCTCTAATTACCCATTTACACCACTTCCTCGTATACATATCTCACCCCCAAGTGCAGGGTTAAGTGGTTTCTTATCGTGGACGTGTTGAAACTCTCGAGAGCCTGCCTTGAATTCGTGTGTTGGTCGAAAGCCTCACTTTTCGTTTCCTTAACCAAATGTTTACATTCCAACGTGTATCAGGTACATCAACTTCCGAAATTGGCTCCAGAGACAGACGCGTCTGCTTCGACAACCAGCGGCAGCGCCTCCTCCAGCCCTAACGAGCAGGAAAACATCCAGGAGATCATCTCAGTGCCCGGTGACTTAAAAGCCAAGGAGGATCATTCAGCAGATGACCAACTGCTGCAAGCTCGAATGGTGAGTGTGCTAGTGCATTTAGTTTGAATCATTTTTCTCTTTTGTGATGGTAGTTTGCTATACTGAACGCAACTCCAACTGGCGGCTGGGAAACAGCGAATCAGCGATCAGTTTAATTTTCTTCGACTGAGATCGGGCATTTTCGCGTCACAGGGTACCGAACGTTCTTCGCGGGACGAAACAAATGAGCGTTGGGTACACCACATGTTGCCAAACGTACAGTAAAGCGAGAAAGAGTCTTCTCGGGCAACGGTATTGTCAGCACCAGAAATCGGCAGGGGTTAATGGTACAACTACACGCCCTGTCTTGAATGATGAAGTTTCCGGAAGGACCACCCACAGGTCGGAATGCAGGCGGACGCACAGTCATATAAAAACAACTGGCAAAAACAAGTACCCTTGGCAACGTTGCTTCGGGAGAGCTATGTGATGCCTTCAGCTTTTACTTCGCAACTGAGGTTGTTGACACCCATCGGATCACACGCCCCCGTAAATGATTGGGGCACAGAAAGGGCCAGAAATAGCCTTCAAGGTCAACCGCCAGTTGGAGTTGCGTTCAGTATAGTTCCGCAAAGTTAACGTTACTTAACTTCCATGATTATTCGGGATAGTACCGGGATCCAAACTTAATTCCGTTGCCAGTAATTTTCCTGTCACGCCTCGGCAGAAGTAATGCCATCTCGTGCTTAATATTCGAAGCATCACTCCCGGGTTCGAATCCCGGTCGGGCTTGGTTGTTTGTGAATGTCCGTTCATCAATTTCATCATTTCATCACTCATCCCCATCTTCGCAAATTAGCCAAGAGGCACAAAACGCGAAGTAAAATAAACTAAATCAATCAATCAATCAATCGAAGCATCACTGACGAGGTCTTGAGACCTTAAGGCTCGGTTGAACCGTTTGACCGATGCCAACGAAGCCGTTCCTCTCCTTGCGTAAAACCGCTATATACTCCAAAATCTCTCGATGACGTAGTGGTAATGTCGTCTCATTGTATTCAAGGGGTCACGGGATCGGTACCCGGTTCGAATCCCACTTTAAACTGTAGGTCCCGTGCCAATTAGCCTATGTGTGCATAAAAGTTGATTTAAAAACAAAACTGAAATAAACAATATTCAAAAATCTGAAATATTAGATCAGCTTAGTATTCCTTCTCGAACATTCACGTGAATGTTGGAGTGGTTTCCTTTAGCTGTTGTCTAGATATTCGCAGTAGATTCGTGACTACGTAAGCCTATTAAACTATTGCAAATATCTAGACAAGGGCGAAAGCAAACCACACGAAGAATCACGTGAATGTTCTAGAAGGAATGCTAAGCAGATGTAATATTTCATATTTTGGAATATCGTGTTTCGAAAGGAGAGAGGATATCCAAAACGGCTTCGTTGGCTCGGCTAAAGGTTCAACCGAGTCTTAACGTGAAGATACTTAGTGATACTTTGAATCTTAACCACGAGATGTCATTACTGGTGAGAAGGGTGCCTGCCGCATGTTCTTAAAAGTGTATTAGTAGGCTCGTCAGCCAACACGTGTCTGATTTTTACGCTTTCATTCCATTCAATTGCTATTGCTACCAGGTGGTATGTAATTTCGTATGTAATGAGAATTTGTGTGTTTTCATGTCGATTATTTTAACGCTCCCTATTTTGCTAAGTTATTGATATCGAGTCTATGGTGAGAATAGATTTGGAACGAAAAGAAGATGATGGTTTGACTTTTCAGGATAGGGTTCAGATTTCCCGAGTAGAAATAGTCTCTTGCTGTGTTCAGATTATAAATACTGATTATATTGATCTCAGGACCGGTTTGAATTCCAGGGTAAATCGTGCAAGACACAAAATATGGTCAAACGTGTGTAGGGAATGGACTGGCTTCAAATGGTCTGAAGCTTGGCACTCACCGGGTGCAGCGCGACAGTTTTAGATCGTTAATCTCGAGCAGGCACGGAGAGCAATCCATCATTTCTCAACTTCGAGGAAGCTCAGTTACAGGTTTGACATGTCAGGTGAACTTGGCAACCGTAAGGACGCAATATCCAGAAGGGAAAAAATAAATGCGTTCGAATAAAAATTCGCTGTTGAGATAAGAAAAGATGTAGCGGGACTCTTCTTGTATACGTAGAGTTTCTGCAAGCAAGTTAACGCGATTCTCGGTGTAACGTTTCCGGTGAACTTAGGTGGTGATATCGAGACCGAGACTTAATGTTCGAGACTCACGGTCTTGCTCGAGACTTTGATAAACAATAATAAATCATGATTGAAACAAAGATTACTTTACTGTGCGACTTATTCAAACGTTCCAAGCGGATATCTAAATATATTTTGTTTATAGTAATTATGTGATTATGTAAGGGTTGAACTTCGCTGGAGGCACCTAGGTGTCAGCATCTCTTCTACGTAGAACACTCTGGGCTGTATTTGTGCAGGCTATCGAGGCTCTGATGCCTGAACCCCCATTAACTATAATCCCGTGTGAGATTTATATCGTGCTCTGCCCATGTGTGTTTGAGATTGTTCCTTCATTCATCTCGGTGGCGGAATGGTGATCGCAGCACGCTACGACGCCAAGTGTTCCAGGTTCGAATACCGGCATGGGTTTTCGATGTGAGTGTTCCGTCATCAATTTCATCATATCGTCACTCATCTTCATCTTTGCGATTAGCCAAAAGTGGCAGAAAAGAAAGCAAAATAAACAATCAATTTATCAATCAAATCCTTCATCTGTCTCGTCGCGATTAGCCAAAAAGCGACGTAAAATGAACAAAATCAAGAACGTCAACAATTATAAAACTGTGTTGCGTGGTTTCATACATATTCAGGATAAAATCCCGTCTAGCGAGGACTTGTCCCGCCATAAAACATCTGCTTGAACCATCTGTATGCGCTGTGAAAGTTTGTGCGGTAACACGCTTATACTGGAGGTTAAATTTCGAGACGATTGAATTGACTAGTTGTTTTAAGTCCACTTTATGCACAGAAACGCTAATCGGGACTGGACCTACAGTTTAAAGTGAGATCCGAACCACTGTGCCATGTGCCTCCACTGGGTATACCAGTTAAGAAATTACTCGAGTTGGCGACGAAGTAGTTTAATGCATTAAGTCGTTAAGAAAAGTTTTTTGCCTTAATTATTATTATTCGCTAGGTAGGTCATTTCTTAAGAGGGGTGCAGAATTGGATTTTGGAATAGGGAAAAATAAAAGAAAAAATGTTGGACCATTTCAAGTGCGATAATTTGGTAACTTTAAAGAGAATGGCGCACATTGTAGGTATAACTAGAAGATGAGATAGCAAAAGGAACGTGCTTGATGATAATTTTTGTGGAATTGGGTCAAAGAAAATAAAACAGACGTTCAAAAGAAGGAAGCCCGACTTCTGTTCCCACAAGAGTTCTCTTATTGCTTCATTTTCTTCCTCAATTTCCGTTTTGTTGAGCCTTGAAAGAGATGATGAAGAAGTTTGATAAAGGGAGAGCGGAAGCAGCCTTTTTCTTAGCCTCAGGAGAGCGAGGGTACGAAAAAGATGAAAAGGTTCGTTCTCAAAATAAAAATGAAGAGATAATCTCTTTCTAAGCTGAGTGTTTGCTTTAAACTTCAAAACACACACCACTCTCTTTCTTTCTGATGAAAGAGGAGCAGTTAAATATAAACATTTCAAGGTCGAGTAACCATATGCGAGATGCAGAGCTGAAGAAAAAACCTTTTTTGCGATGCCTGTGTTCTTCAGACAGTTCGCGTCAACTTATCTAAGAAATTAGTGGGGATAAAAGTTTGCGGACTGATACATGACCAAAATTCAATCGCTACAGCGACACTCTTGTACGTATATATACGTACTGCTTGCATTATAGAGTTTCTTCTACTTCTGTTCTAGCTGATCAGGACATAAGTACCTCTATTGGTTCGTCCTATACTCATTGCGATATAAATCATATTAGTGCGGTTGGAAAGCAAGGAAAAAATGGAAAAATATTTCACTTCCGGCGGAGAACGTGCCCTTTGGGGAGCGGATACTACATTAATTCCCGAACCTAAAACGACCCAGACTCCAAGTTTTTAAGTCCTCGTTTGTCTGTAATGGCGGTCATGACGAGTATTCTATACCTGAAACCTGTTAGTTCATTGCAGTTATATATCATTCATGACATCTTATTTTCACCTAATTTGCAGTTTATAACTGTATTATGATAGTAAGAAATTAAAAAGACCCACTTTATCAAATAATATTAGATATGGCCGCGAAAAGTCTAAAAATAACCCTTTCAGGTATTCGATCATGTTTGGGATCAAACCTTATGGCTTGGAGGTGCCAGAACTCAACGGTAGCATCCAAAATAGTGTCAGACTAAGCCCATGAAATAATAATACTTCAAATTTTGACAATCTGTATAGGTATGTACAGGGTGTTTCAAAAGTCGGACACCATAGGACAACTGCGTTATTAGTGCAGATGGCGAAAAATGGAAAGAGGGGAAAGTTGTTGGAAATATGGGGTGTTCAATAAAATCTGCTTGAATTTTCAACGTAGCATGCACCGTTGAGGCTGTATATATGCTGGTACGAGCGTCAATGAGAACTGACATTGCGCGACACCGTACTGTACTCGGTAAATTGAAAATGATGCAATATCACTTATATTAGACCTGCATGTGTCACTCATTCAGAGCTGATCTCTGTGGCGGAATGGTTAGCACATTACACTACGACGCTAGCCGTACCGGGTTCGAATCCCGACCTGGTATGGGTGTTCATATCATCAATCATCTTCAACGTCGCGATTAGCCAAATGTGACGTGAAATAACAAAAATCAGATCAATTCAAAATCAAATCCAGAGATATTGATCAACAAGACGATGCAAATGCGTAGATATCCGTATGCTGTGGTGACCACCATCACTTTCCACTGCAAGTGAGACAAATAATACTATCAAAGTCATGAAACATGTTTTGATTTGTCTGGAAACCTATTAACCGATAATTCGATAATTGGATGGATTAACCCAAGTATGAAATACCGATTTTAAGCACATGATAAACCTAATATATTATTTGATTGGAAGGAGCTTCAACCAAAGCAGCAGGCTTTGCAGTGCCCAACGCAGACAGCATTCACACGACGGAGAAGGTCAAGGAATGCGGGAAGAGGAGTTCCATACAGGATTTCTTGTATGAAGTCAATATGGCGTCTTGCCAGGTTAGCTCCAGCCCACGAGAGTTTGCAGCGTTGTTTAACACACGAGTGCTGGGTGGAATTAATCTATTATTCTGTAGTAAGGAAGATGTTTAAAGATCTAATTTCATACATCATGGAGTCCTTTTTGCAAGATTTATGCACGGTTTTACTTAATTTACTACTTCATGATGTGAATTCAAAGAGGATATTTTTTGTGATATTTTTTTGCAGTTGTATAAATAGTGTGTTTTCTTGATTTTTTGCAATTCCCGTGTTTTTGCTGGAAGAAGTGTAATCTGAAGGCCTCTGATAGATAAAAAGTTAGGTTATTTCTGAAGACTCGTGGGTTGTAATTATAACAATATACTTCGCCATGCTTTCTTACTTTTCTAGTTTTATTATTGACAAGTTTATTTTGGTTGTAATTTTCAGTTCTTTTTAAACGTTTTGTCTTCTTTCAATGTGTGAATATATTACAATATATTGATAGTATTTTCGGTTCTCTGTTCGTTTATCGCATTGTAATTTTAGGACACTAAAACCAGCTCAATACTTTTATTAATATTATTCTATGACAGACGTGCACAACAGTAATAGTATCCATTTGTGTGTCATATATGTGAAAGTTGATTGATGTAATTTACTTGGAAGTCTAGATTATATCAGCTGAAACTACTGTACATTCACTGTAAGAATGAAGTTAATATAATCAAAATCATGAGAGCCGCCTCCGTGGGGGAGTGGGTAGCACATCGCGCCACGACGCCATGGATCCCGGGTTCGAAACCTGGTCTATGTATGGATGTTTGTGAGTGTCCATTCATCAATTTCATCATATCATCATTCATTTCCATCTTCGCAAATTAGCCAAAAGTGGCACAAGAAGCGAAGTAAAATAAAGCAAATCAATCAATCAGAATGAGGAAATACGAAAATACAGAATAGGCACTAAAATTGATGAACATTCATCATTTTCCCGGATTAGGCACCCAAAAAGCAGTTAACTTCGAGATAGGCACTTGTGACTAAAAGAAGGAAAAAACGGCCTCTAAGCAACTGGTATTCCTCCCACCAATGGCCTGAAACGGTTTTAAGACGCAGAAGCCTCATTTTCTGGTCAAGGAACAAGAGAAGACATTTTAGTGTAAATCCTCAGCTGACATTGCATACAATTATAATGCAAATCTCGGAGTTCCGCCGACGCTACTGACAGCTGCCATTCGAACAACAAATAGGATTTTTTTTAGAAGTCATGTGTTTTTACATTGATTTCGTTCTTACACGGATGGAGTATAGTGTATAAACCTCGCACACTCAAGTATCTAACCACTTAAGTCTTTGACGGAATGATATGACGTTTTACTGGTTGTGGTTGACCTTCATGTTAAAATGATTGATTGCTCTTGGCTATGATGCAAACTTGATGAACTTTTTCAGATTAACTTGCTGTGATCCTTATCATTGCGATCTCACCGATAGCTCAGGATATTCACGAATAAGGATAATTGTAGTTCTTGCAGCGTAGACAAGTATATTAGCAGCATGGCAAGAGCAGTGTTATAGCCCATAAATCATGATCCGCTGAGCACTTTGCGTTCTTGTGTTGCAGGTGTATGCAAATCCTGATATGCCCGACGAAGGACGGTCCCTTGATGTATGCTCGTTGCCCGTCTCCTCTCTCCTCACCAACGGTGAGGAAGGGTCCGAGGGGAAGATGGACGATTTGGTGTCCCCAGCAGAGATACGAGAACCTCAGGTTTCGGCACCGGAAGCATCAGCACCGCCTGTGTCCACGGAAGAAGGCGGCTGTCGTCAGAAGCCATCGACGGAGGCGCTGAAGGCTAGTCACAGCAGCAGCAGTCTTTTGGAGACTTTCTCGGACGACTCTTTGGGAAGCGCCGAGAGGAATGAAGCTAGGTTGAGGCATAATGGCCAGGAAGTTGACGCGCCAGGTAGGAATCCTTTGTTTATTTGCATGTTTCATTTATTATTGTGAGGGTTTATTTTTTTAATTGATGTTGATCTGCTTTCTCTTTAGGCTAATAATGAATATATTTATTGAGCAATTCCAGAATAATGTCAGGCAACCTTGATGGTCTAAATTGTACATTAGTGAAGAGCAATGTGGTCCTCCTCCGTGGCCTTGCGGTCTAAGGCGCTGTGCTTTGGACTCCGAGCGGTACGGCATGGGTTCGAGTCCGCCTGGGTTCAGTCTCTTTGTATTCGGCCTGTGTTTTGGATCGGTGGCAACCCACCATCGTGAGAAAATTGGGGAGCTACGAGTGAGTAGCGTAACCCGGTCATGAAAATCTCCTATAACGGCTGAGGGTTCGACGTGCTGACCCCACGTCACCCCATTACCGTTTGAAGATCTCCACACCTCTAGGTAGGATTGTGGGAGGGGGACTGGCAGTCGGGAGATAGGCCAAGGACCGTATAGCTATGGGAGCAATGTGCTGTACATTGTTTATAAAGAACATCTTTAGATTGCGGTTTCTAAACTGCAAAAATTGTCTGTAAAGAATTGCCTTACCAAGTACAATTCCACTAAATTTGATTGAGAAAATTCAGATCATAGGTTGCCATTTGTGTCAATCTGTTTGTTACCTTTAAATTTATTTTCATACAGTGCTGGCAGAATATATTTGAAGATATTTTGCTATGCAAGAAGTAAAACTACTACTTATAAATTCCCTGTGTCATATTTTTGCATTATGTTTTATGAATCAAATACTATATATATATATATATATATATATATATATATATATATATATATATATATATATATATATATATATATATATATATATATATATAAAGTGTCAGTCTGTTACCTCTGGAATTGCTCTATTTATTTTCAGAATCCAGAGTACTGTTAGATTAAAAGTTATACAAGTTTTAAAAATAATGGCAGCATGTGGATTTTATGTAAAGTCCAAATTTTAGGGGTTGGGTTTCCCATAAGCACCGAAATGTCATCCTCACTTCCACGTAGTACACCCCGTAAACTGCATTACTACAGGCTAACGAGGTTCTGGCGTCTGAACTCATAGACCAACTGGACCACCGCGCCCCGTTCCTTCTCAGCAGTGTGTTGGCGTATGTACCATCCAGGACTGTATAATGTGGGACTCCCCGATGGCGCAGTGGTATCGTCGTTGCCGTGTAATCATGGTGTCCCGGGTTCGATAACCGGTGGAGGCACATAGTGGTTCGGATCCTACTTTAAACTGTAGGTCCAGTCCCGATTAGCCTTACTGTGCATAAAGTGGACTTAAAAAACCAAATCAAACCAAACCAAGGACTGTATAATGCAAATTACGCACACTCACTAGCCTACTGATTCTATCAGCACCACTTTTAGCTGCTGCTGACAGCCTGATATCCGTGGCGAGTGGTTAGCACAGCGGGATCTGGAGTTCGAATGCCGGTCTATGCATGGGTGTTCTTTGTCAGTGTCCCTTCACCAGTTTCATCGAATCATCGCTCGTCCTCTTCTTCGCGATTAGATAAATGTGGCAGAAAAGCGACGCTAAATAACAGTTTTAGCTGCTGGTGTGAAATGTCATACTTTTACCAATGTCATAAGTTTCAGTAGTGTTGCGAAATATCCCCAATGAGGATCCAACCCGCTGCTAGTGCGTCACGATTTCTATTCAACTCCCTGCATACTTTATTTCGTTCACATAAAGAGGAGCATTCGCGTGCAGTGACAGATTACACGGCTGTATCTGGTGCTTTATTTCCTGCCGTGGGACGCCGTTTCCGCCTCGCTCGGATGGAGCCAGCCGCTGCCGATCTCTGCTCCGAAGTGATTGCTCTTCGCCCAAGTGACACAAGTAGCTGGCTCCTCCCGAGTATCGATTTCGTCTCCCGCCTCAACAAACTTTCGGGACGGAAAGAAAACAAAAGAGTTGGCGCTCGAGAGTCGAGAATGGGTGGTGCATAAGAAAATCCAGGTGGGACTGCAGTAACGTTTGTCATTCTAGTGGTGTGTCCAATAAATTGAATTCGGTGAATGTTTTACCCGGTGCTCTTGTTACTAAAACTACGAAAGTTGGATGGGTAATTCTTCTTGAACGTGTGCATTGCTTGCCATGCTATGATGTAACTCTTCCCCCCCCCCCACCTTGTTTCTATTTTTATCTATGACTGACTCCCTCTCGCCCCATTCCTTTTGCTCTCTCTCGCCTTGTTCTCCATCTGCTCTCACGTCTCTTTTTCTCTTTCTTGAATTTTTTGTTATTTTGCGTCGCTTTTCTGCCACTTTTGGCTAGTCGCGATGATGAGTATGAGTATGATTAGGTGAAATTGATGAAGATACACTCACAAGTAATACCCAACCTCAGGCCGAGATTGGAAACCGGGAACTTCGGTGGCGAGTCCGAAAGTCGATCACTGAGCTGGTCCAGGATCCGCTGTGCGTTGCCCACTACACTGTTATTTATTTGTCTTATTTATTTGTGGCGGAGATTAAGGCTCATGCCTTTTCTTACACTCAACCACATACAAAAAGTTCATAATATACAACATATTCATAAATTGATTCATATATAAACATTGAAAATAATGATCATACATATACCTTTCATGTCAATCAGATGATTGAGTTGTTTCCAATTTTCCGAACGCGACCGCTTCTGCCTCGCTCACTCCCCCTTTCGTCCGGTGTAGTACCGTACCTCTCTCTGTAGTCCATTCGTATGCAGTGCTAGAAGTGAGGCAAGATGCAGGCGGACGGTATCCCCCCCGGCTAGCAAAATTTTCGCAAAGCATGAACCAGTTGTCTCCTTGTCATCATGGTAAACCATAAGAGCAACCCAGCAGCTAACTCTAAGACTCGACAAAATATCACCCAGCTAATATTCGCTGCACGTATGTACAGTCACCGGCAATAAGAATAGGACACCTAGATCCTGAAATACTTACTTCCCTGCCTGGAGTTATGTGTGTTGCTTAATTCTACGGCGGTTGCAGAACTTATGATTGAAAACTTTGCTATTAAAATCCACTTATTGCCGTAGAGCTAGACAGCAAACAAAGAGCATTGCGAAGGTCGAGTGTTTCACGATCGTAGGTGTCCATTTCTATTGCCGGTGACTGTGCATACAAGAGCGCTCTTTCACAAATACGGCGGGTTGCCCAGGACTGCTTTGACACCTCCTGCGGTTCACGTACCCCCGATTGAGAATCATCTATTTAACTCATTCAAAACGAGCAACCTATTTGGGGACACTGATGTTATTTTCAGTGCAGACGGTTGTGTTTTGGAACAATGGACGTCCTCAAGGAATGCGATGTGTGAATAACCTGAAGGTGAATCCTTCAACGGTATTGACGTCAATGCGGTGTCATCAGCATTGGTTTCTGCTGGAAGCTCAAGTCGTTTTCTGTAGGAAGGCGCCTGCATAAAACTCTCCTTTGATGCGTGATCTTTCTTGGGTGTTGGGTGAAGGTTATCAAGTCCTGCGTTTAGACATTGCCCCGAAACACATTAATTCTAAATATGCTTCCTGTATTCGTACGGTGCGTCCTCATATGGCGGAGTGGTTATCATAACGCGTTACGACACCATGGGCCCCGGGTTCGAATCCCGGCCTGGGCGGGGGGGGTCTTCTTTGCGAGTGACCCTTCATCAACCTCACGACCCCATATGCGCCTAAATGTACAACGAACTGCACATTTGAACTAAATGTACATATATCTATCTGGATTTTTGTTTGCTGGGATGGGAGCTTCCGACATCCTTTCCCCTCTGTCATCCACAGTGATCATGTGTGTCGCCTGAAATGTTTGTAAGGAAGGGGATCAGGCCGTTGATAAAACTTGATTAGTAGAAATAATAATAATAATATTTATTATTGTCACAGTTATAAGTGTTATTTTACAATAATAACTATTATAAATTTATAAAATAAACCAATTTCATTCCAAATATATTCTTATTACATAAATGGGGAGATTTTGGTACTCAATCCCTCAGATGAGTTGACATTCACCACTACCATTTTCCATTATTATTATTATTATTATTATTACATTTCATGAAGTTATGGCACTGAATTTTATAGTTATTGTAGTTTATTGTTAACTTTTGCCCACCTCGTTCAAGAAAATATATTAAAAGTTACGGGAAAATTTTACTCTTAAACTTCATGTAGTGCGACCTCTCACATAAAACTATAATTTTTGGAATTTTGAAAATTGTTGAACCATCTATTCTTTGCATTAAATGGTAGAATAGGAAAATCTGCTTCCTGTGTTTACGCTATTTTTGTCGATCTAATGCAATTTTTACTTTCATCTTTGCGAATACTAACTAATGAGAATTATTTTTGCTGTTAACGATGGAAATAATAGTTAAGCTTTTTGCTTCTTTGTAACTTGAAATGAAGGATACTAATTTCCAGGGGTCATCCAGGGACCTGTTCGATCCCCTCTTGCCGACGTCCATGTCAGTGATACATACACACACACACAATTTGATTTTGTGTAGTATAATACAATCAACGACTTTTCACTTGCAAAACGAGTTTCTTGCTGTTCTTTCCGGTAAGAATTTTTTTGCACTTTGCTTACAGTTCATTGCCTGTAGACTTTCCCTTCAGGCATTCCTGTGTGTGCAAAGTCATTAAACCATGACCGCACCTTAGAAACCGAAGATGATAATCATGGAATGACATAATGCTTACGTCATCGTGCTCATTGTGGGCGCAAATTCGGTGCAGTTTCTGCAGTACCGTAACGAAACAGGCTTTTGTTTCCCTTCTTGATGGCAAATTCAATACAAAATGGTTGAACATCTGATAAAACTTTCACTGGGAAACTGGTAGCCTTTTTGTTAAGTAGGGAAAATCATTTGTCACGCCTCTGAGGATAGTGAGTGTCCATGTTCGATACGGCGGCAATGCGTTTGAGCATTTGCTATTCAGGCGGCGTCTGTGTGTTAGCATTGCAGTCAGGGTGCGAGTCCAGACAAAGGTTTGGTGCCTTGAATGACCGCACGTTGTCGCCTTACGGCTTCTCTGTGAAGTGTTAGCATGAACCAGTGTGGAACCCAGGAAATATTGTGAAAGGAAGGAACCAGAGAGCGTCTTAATGGGTAACCATTCCAATAAGATGCACCGTGGATCGGATGTCAAGGGCAAGTGTATGTATATGTCATCTGTCTTTTAAGGTAATGTAAGTGTGTGTGGAGCTCGTATGTATTGTGCATGTGCAAATTCTTTCGGTGTTAGGAATGTGCCAGTTCATTGACGTGAGTGGGTTTTAAGATTTCATCTTGATGCATTCCCTCGTGTATTAGTCTGAAATGTAAGTACCAGCATGATTTTCGTGGAGTACATGCTAGAATTTACAATCCGACAAGTGGTAAGTTTTACAGTCATTCACTAAGTAGTTAAGGAACATATCTAGAACTCGGTAGATTCTTCGGTTGTTGATTGAGTTTTGAGTTTTCAAGTCCACTTTATGGACAGATAGGCAAATAGGGACTGGACCTACAGTTTAAAGTGGGATCTCACCGACTACGTGCTTCCACTGGGTATCGAACCCGGGATCCGTTGATTAAAAGGCGGTGATGTTACCACAGGAACATATCTAAATTTTGGTAAATTCTTTGGTTGTTGTTGATTGAGTTTTGAGTTTTCAAGTCCACTTTATGGACAGATAGGCTAATCGGGACTGAGCCCACAGTTTAAAGTGGGATCTCAACGACTACGTGCTTCCACCGGGTATCGAACCCGGGATCCGTTGATTACAGGGCGGTGACGTTACCACTACGCCATCGAGAAGACGTGTGTTGTTGATTGAACCGATACTGAGTCTGGGTATCATCCCGGGTACACAAAATGCCGACCGTCATTAAGCGTGCACAGGATTTATTTAGGACGAGTCTGGAATTGTGAAGTAGCCATCAAATAGCTGCGTTCTATGTAGAGGCGGGATACACTATGTATAAAATATTTTTCGATTACTATTTTTAACTTTCGTTTTGAAAGTTGTTCAAAGACAAAAATGGTAATAGGAGATCATTTTACGGCGAGTTTGCATTTACCACTTTGGTATTACCCGAGTTCTTTACTTCTTTCATTTGGAATTTTTGATTTTCTCGAAACTTCTGGAGGAAACTTCTCCCTGCGTACGCAAGTACCGACTGACACTTATCAAGTCCAAATTTCCTTTAAAATTATGCAAATGCTTGATTTTCAAAACAATTCAGAACTAATGTTCTGTGGGAAAAGTGGGAATGTCAGTAATTATAATATTTTAAATATCACAATGAATCGACAGATATTTCTTAGTCAAACCCAGTGTTCGAATTGAAGGTTGAATCCCCCGTGCCCCTGCATTTTTTCCTTCCCAGTCTCAATATTTCTCAATTTGTTCACAACCTGGGAAAGAATTTCCTCTTATGTTATAAAGTATGTACTGTCATGGCTATTTGTTACTGTTCATCAATAAACTCAAGTATTAGAACGGAAGCGATAATGGCACTACTTGATCTGTCAATTGATTGATTTTGGATTTTTTTAAGTCCATTTTATGCACAGTAAGGCTAATCGGTAACTGGACCTACAGTTTAAAGTGGGATCCGAAGCACTATGTGCCTCCACCGGGTATCGAACCTGGAATCCCTTGATTACAAGACGACAACGCTACCACTACGCCATCGGGAGGCCCTCTTGGCCTGTCAAGTCTTAGTGAATTTGAATTTGAATTAAAACTTTCGGATGCGTCAGCACTTAGGCTATACGTCACGGTATACGGGGTCCAGCCCCTTACTAGAACAAAAATAACAACTGTAACGTCGTGTTGTAACTAAAATATTAAAATCTTCTGACTTCGGTTAAAAGCTGAGGCTGTAAAGAGGCACACACAAGGACAAAACACAGGACAACACAAATAATTATACTGGCCATGGGACCAGTCGCCAGAGCCTCGTTCGTCTGCAAAATGCAGTCCAGGGTGTACTACGTGGAAGTAAGGTTGACAATCGGGTGTACTACGTGGAAGGTCACCCCTTACACCCCTCAAATCTTGGTGAAAAAACCGTATGTTATTATATATAGTTGCCATGAAATACTTATATCAGTTTGGTAGTGTTCGAAGTAGCTTTCTTTTTTAGAAATTCTATATGTAACTGTCTACTTTTAAAATTAAATAACTGTGACAGAGTTGCTTTTTATTGCAATAGAAATAACGTCGTAAACATTTACTTCACGACAATTAGATTGTTTATTTGAAAATATGTAACGTGGGGAAGAGCTAAATTTCGCAACTATGTGTCTTCTGTGGATGCTAAGGTGAAAAGAGTTTCGTGGAATCGCCTATGACAAGGAATCAAAAGGTATGCTAATTTTAGAACTTTCACTCTGTATTACAAGTTGTCGTTTCTAAGTGCATATCGGTGTTTTGGGTGTGTAAAATGAATGATCATTCAAGCAAACCCGACTCCTTGTCTCATAATTTGTTTATTGTAGTAATATAAATATTGCAATTAATGATCATAAATTGGGTCTAATATCTTTGCAAAAAAATTCCTAGCAGAAATTACTTTTCAAAATGAGTAACTGTATCACAGTTACTTTTTGAGCCAAATATCTGTAAACTTTAACTCGGTTACGTTTAGAGGAAAAGGTCTAAATATGGGTCCCCCTTTTTATGTTGTCATTTTCGGCGGAAAAAATAATATATCACCTGCCTTTAAAATGCATATCTATGAAATATATACTTAAATGTAATAGCATTCCAAAGTATAGAAAGTCTCAATTTTTTTAAAGAAAAAAGAAAAAGCTATTTCCAAAAATGGTAAAATGATGTATTTCAAAATTGTGGTCTAAATATGAGCTACTGGTGGCAATATCACAAAAAGCAATTAAAATTTTAAAAAACAGTCATTTATCGCTAAAACATTATAAAATTCATATTTATGAATAATCTGTTGTTTTGAAAATCACGCGGAATGGGAAAAATGGAAATTAATAAAAACATCCAAATATTTGTTGAAAATGTGATCTCAACATGAGACCCCATATTTAGACCATCACGGTATTTTTCTTCTTCAATTTATTTTCGCTCTCTGTGGTACACTTTTCACAAACAAATCATGGCATTATAAAAGCCCACATTTGTTTTATGTACCGCTAATATCATAACCTATACAATGCAGATGAGAATTCAGAAAACGCTGAGTTAAAACATACCTGTAAAAAGTTTTCGGAGGTCGCAATTATATAACAGTGTCCAAAGCCGAAACTAACCACCACTTTCTCTTGCGAATTGGCGCCGCAACCTTTGTCCTTGACAGATAACCAGTTCCCCCGGGAGCACTGATAACTCCAAAACCCATATTTAAACCTTCGCCCATATTTAGACCTTCTCCTCTAAGAGTAACTTCCTGAGCACTGGAGTTTAGTACATATGTTTATGTGGGACATAATGGACTTTGATAGATGATTTATTTAATTTCCAGGGAAAGAGCAGTTGATACGTCCATCCCAAGGAGCGAATAAAATGGAGACAACTCCCCTGAGCCCTCTGTACGGAACGCCGTCGTGGTGGGTTGATGACCAAGCTGCAGATAGTTCCTCGAAAGGTAAGTGTATGACTTTTTTATTGGTGGATGAAATTAAATATTGGTGTTTATCTAAATGTATCTTTGACGATTAGAACATGGACGAAAATGCCACCCCTTCCACACTGTTTTCTGTGAGTGGTTTTGTGAATAGAACATTAGTACGTAGCTAATTTGTACCATTGGGTTAACCTCAACTGGGAGTGAGGCAACTTATGGGATGTAAGAAATGGAGAATATTCCTGGCCTTCGTTAAAAGTTCTGTAGTGGCAGTTACCAGGAAGCACTGGTTTAAACCACCAAAAATCTTCAGCCCACTGGCGTGCGCAGAGTGGGGCTGATGGGCTTACAGCCCCTCCCGAAATGTGAGAAAATCAAAATTTTCAAATGAAAGGAGTAAATAACTCGAGAAAAACCAAAGTGGTAACTGAACACCCTCCTTAATTTTTTTTGTCTTCTTACAACTTCTTACAACTTTTATAACGAGGGTTAAAAATGGTAATTATGAAATATTTTATTGAGTATTCTGCCCCGCCCCAAAACGCAGCTATGTGATATCCACCTTTATAATTTCAGCTCTCTCCAAAATAATATCGTGCGTACGCCAGTGCCTCAGCCAGAATGCGTTCATAGATGTAAGAGAAATTCATCTTCAGACAAGAACACAGCTTTTTTCATGTGCTTTGAAAAGATCGACAGCTTTTCTTCCGGTCGCTAAACTCCTCTGAAAACTCATTTTTAAGCGCACTGATTGCAAACAGAGAAAAATACCTTTCTGAATGTAAATTAAATTGCTTCTATTAGCACGATCTGTATCTAAAAGTTATTTAACGGAATGACTGAAACCATAGAAAGGGCTTTTAAAGCAGGAATCTATGTTTCCAACAGCAAGATCAGAATTATTACCACTGATATTGTTGCCCTTAGGCATACCATTTCCGCACGAAAGTGAGTTTTACTTTAAGTCCACTTCATGCACAGATAGGCTAATAGGGACTGGATCTATATTTTACGTTACCACTACGCCATCGAAATAACAAATTCACCGCTGTTGCAACTATTCGCAAAAGTAGCTTGAAGCAACAATAAAATAAGGAATTGCTTAGATCACAATGGCTGGACCTTTGGCGAACGCCAGCGAAGCCGTTTTCGAAATTTTCTCTCCTTTCGAAAAACCGCTGCGATATTCCAAAATCTGAAAAATTAAACTAAACTCCGTTGCGCAACAGCCCTCGAAGGGCCAGGGCCTGCCAGAGCGGCTTTTCATTGGGTGACGCGTGGTCAGCGCATCGGATTCCATCGCCGCTGTTTTTCTGGCTTTCGTGACCGAAGCCCGCGACTTGGAGGAACCCACCGGGAATCGAACCCGGGACCGCTCGCACCAAAGGCGAGAGCGCTAACCACTTTTTTTATATAAAGGAATACCCCTACGCGTGGTATCCCCCGTCATTCACACTTTTTCAACTTTTACACTTTTCAATTTTTACAGTATTCTCAGTTTTTCACGTTTTTGGACAAACACAAATACCCATGCCTTACCCGGGACTCGAACCCGGAACCCCTGGCGTTGCAGCGCGCTCTGCTAACCACGGAGGTCGACTACCACTTGGCTAAGCGGGAGCCCCAATGAAGAATTACATCTGTTTAGAATTCCTCCTTGAGCATTCACGAGACTCTTGGTGTGATTTTTATTTCACTGTTGTCTATATATTCTCAATAGCTTAGTAGGATTACGTAGCCCCAAAACTACTGCCAAAATTTACTAAGCAGCGAAAGATAACAACACGAAGATTCGCATGAATGTACTAGAGTCGTTTTCACGTTCAGAAGACACAATGGGCTCTTATGGGCAATGCTTTTCTTATGGGAAATACGAGCGCGCTGTTGTCAAATTTCTGGATTTACAAATTTAGTTTAAGTAAAATCGGTACCTGCAGTTTTGCAGGAAATTTTGTAGAGAATACGATGGTGAACACAAAAAAATGGTAACTTGCTTACATAATTTTAGATAAATTAAAAACGCAAATTTTCTGTGAAAACACAATTTTTACATTGTTTTCATTCCTAACGTTGAAACATGCCGTAAAATTGAAGCTTTCATTATGAAAAAAATTGACACTGTTTTTTAATTGTCATAGGTGACGGTGGTACTCAGAATTTATCAATACTTTAAAGCATATTTGCATTAAAAAATATTCAAATAAAGTATGTGGAGATTTTTTATATTCGTGCAGTAGAAAATGTCGTCGCTGGCCATTTTTTTGTTCTGTAATTCCAAGTAAAAACTTCCAGCGACAAAGTTGTGGAGAAAATAATGAAATTATTTTTTATAACCACTCAAAGGTTCCCAGAAATATTACTTCCATGCATTTGGAGTTTCTTTTTAACCCGAACCGCGCGCGAAGTAAGGAGACGTTGTCTGGCCATCTTGAGCTGACTCACCGCAGCATTCCGGCTATCACCACAAAGTTTTCCAGTTGTTATTTTATTTCCATTCAGTAAAAATATGAACTTCATGCAGTTTGTTATAATAGAATTGAAATTACTTAAATTTAATAATTGACAATTATTTCCAATGCTGCTGTTGTGATCAACATTAGTGTTGTCGCAAATACACGTTGTTTTCGTTTACATTACTGTCGACATTAATACTGAAATGAAGATCGCCTTTCAGTTTCCAACGTACACATAAATTCATAGACACCATATTAACCTTTGAAAGGCTTTCCAACACGTGACAAAATATGGGGCTTCAAGATAGAAATATGACATGCCTTGCTTGAGTCATTCGCGTCTTATCAGTTCACCTGGGCCATAACTCATTTGTTTGTTTGGGTTGCAACTTGAATCTAACCCATGTGCCAGGGTCCCCTTACTTGAGTGAGAGAGATCTGCTTTGGTCTGTTTAGACTTTTTCCCTCTCCCGAAAAAGTGTTTTCAGTTGTGTGAGCTCTCAGTGATTTTTACTTTTTTAAGTGATTTCTGAAGTGTCATATTCGTGCATTACACTCGCGTGTGTAGTGATCGCAATGGATCATAGTAAAAAGGGTAACTGCAACGTTCACAGTATAATATTAATGTTAATAATTACATATAATTATCATTATATATACAAAATACGTAACACCTTCATTGTGAAGGAAGGTCATCATTTCCCGGCGACATGAGCTAGCGCCGTATTGACAACACTGTGCGGTTTCTCCATAAGCGCCGTTGTCTCTTCTGAACGTGAAAACGACTCTAGAAGGAATTCTAAGCAGATGTGATTTTTCAGACTGGAGTGTCATAGCGGTTTGTCGAAAGGAGATAAAATTTTGAAAACGGTTTCGCTGGCATTGGCTAAAGGTCCAGCCGCTAAATCTTGCCTTAATCAGGCTATAAGATCAGTCATCAAGATTCAAGACATAGGTAGTGAATTCATGATTTGATTGTACCGCCCATTCCTGTTATTGCTGTGTATGGATGTGACGACCACGACGTGTCAAGTCATCTTCACACATCAATAGCAGCAACTCTCTCGAGCTTGAAGTGAGTCAGAAACTCGTGACCCTCTATGACATGAGTCACACTGTTTATATGTTCCTCAGTCTCTGTCGGTTTGGCTCGAGGCCAATTATTCCTTTCTAGTGAAGAAGTGAACTTGCCGCGGTGGCCTTGTGCATCTGCCGAGAGGTGTTCAAATTCCTGGCTCTCATCCATGCATCATCATTCCTGGCTTACCCAAAATATTTGAGGACCACGTGCTGTATTCAAGAGTCTTTTGGCCAAAAAGGTTTAAATTAAGTCCACATATTGATCATCCCGGTTTGTGCTGAATGAACCAAGGCTAAGTGTATTTTTGTCGAGTCGAGCCAAATTTGGACAACGTAACCTTACCAATAGGTCGCACATATAAGAGAAGGGATATGAATTGTTGTAGTCGCCTCGAGAGTCGTGTTGTCACCACTGGCGTACGCAGGGGGAGCACATGGGGGCTGCAGCCGCTCCCGAAATTTTGAGTAAATAAAAAAAAATCGAATGAAATTTTATTAAAAACTGAATAAAGCAAAATGGTAAGTGCATATACAATGTTGGTAATTTTTGTAGTGCCCATAAATGTCTATTTTACATAATCTTGCCTAAAATGGTTTGTTTTTCTTATTTTCGCTTCATTCGTTACTTTAACCCTCTCTATAGTACGGTGTACAAGGAAATCTCTCGTTTTGTAAGATGGGTGTTCCCCTTTGTAAGACACTGGTGACGTTTTCTATATTTGTATACGAGATCTGAGAACGTTTTGCAACCTTCTGATTTTTTATTTAGGTTCGTGAAAGTTGGGAGTTCTGGGCTATTTAAATACGAACAGTTGTCAGTTAAAATACTGAACGAGAAACTAACGAAATTATATATTTACACTTACAATGATAAAAGAAAATATTTAGTTTTGATAATATGGATGGTTTTGTAGATACAAAAAATAAAATACCATCATCAAATTTACAAGGGGTTAGTCAACACCTTTCTTTCTAAGCATAAACTGATATAATTGAGTTAGCTCATTGCTATATCCATACTGTGTCAAATGTAACGAAATTTCTGCCGAACCTCCATGGCAGGATGTTTAGCACAGGGCGCTATGACGCTAAGTGTCCCAGGTTCTAATTCGGGACTGGACATGGTTGTTCTTTGTGAGTTCCCTTCATCAATTTAATCACATCATCCTCATCGTCGCGATTAGCCAAAAGTGTCAAGAAAAGCGACGCTAAATAACAAAAATTAAATTTAGGAAATTGCTAAACGTTGCGAGAAATATCGTTGGGTTTTGTTGCCATGGTTACCGTTTGAAAATATTTTACCTGCAGCCTTTGCTGAATTTACGCCAGTCAGGTATCTTTCGTTAACTGTAAATTAAACGGCAGTTCAGAGGCCAAATTTCATTGGACACCCACACACACACAAGCAAGAACTGTATCACGGAGATAGTGTTGCTTCCTCTACACCCACGTGCACGTTAAAAGAAAACACCATAGCAAACCGTAATGGTAATTGATATCACTAGGTAAATGCTTTTGTTTGTTTGTTTGATTTAGTTTATTTTACTTCGCGTTTTGTGCCTCTTGGCTAATTTGCGAAGATGGGGATGCGATACACCGTAACGGAATCTTGGACTTCGTAGGTGTTCATCTGAACTTCATGCTGTACACAAAAACCTCATGTTGCTTGAGGGTGAACGTACTGACGTTCTACGATGGTGCCCTCAACGGCAAAAGTAACAGTAGGCGAATTGTCCCATCAATTTTCATTAAACATATATGTTAGACCCATATTAGAGTACGCATCTGTAGTGGGGGGTCGACAAACTAATAAAGAAATTATTATCATTGAAAAATAAATTCACCCGTTACGTGTTTTTTTATCAATTTTTTTATTCTTATCAATAATCTCTTGTTAGACTAGGCATTTCTTCCCTTGCAAACAGAGGAACAATACGGTACATCATCTATTTTTTTTACTTTTCAAACTTCCAACAAATTGGATTCTTCCTCTCTTCTTTCAGCAATAGCGTTTTGTGTCCCCCATCCAAAATTGCGATCAAGAAAACAACTCTTCACGATTCCCCGCACTCATACAAAATCCGCAAAAGTGTTATACGTTGTAATAATATAAGTATGATGATGATTTATTTGTCTGCCGGAAGGCAGGTCTTTTGACCGGAAGGTCGCTGGGCAAGGTGAACCCATGATGGTTTGCCATTGCAATATAAGTATATGAAGACATATTCTGTACCAGAAACATAAATAAAACAAATGTAAGCCTTCATATACGTGTGTGTGTATATATATATTACAATTAACAATCATTGAGTGCGTGTAATTTGTAAGAAAATGTTCAAGTAACTATGTAAAGTCAGTTACTTTTTGAACCAACTAACTGTAGCTTTCCGAACACTACTTGGCTGTGTGTTAGGTCTGCTCTTATTTTGCATATGAACGTATTGGTCACAACTGTACAGCTCATAATACAAGGTCCCACAACTTCAATACAACAGCTACGTTGAGTGATATCACATGCACCAGATTCCTATGCTCAAGATTTCCGAATAGAATTTCTCAGTTACTCAGAAGCCACGTTCTTACATTACAGGAACATTTTTGTTAAGTGTACAATATGGTATGACATGGTATAATATGCACATAAAGCGCAAATGCCCTTGAATATAGAAATAGTGATCACAGCGAGCATATAGTCGTTGCAAGTATGCAATCGCACGAACTTCCGCAGTCTTTCTATGACTTCTGGAGTGTACTTGAACAGTGCAAGAACTTCCCATTGCGTGGGCAGCCAGGTTGTGTGCATAGCTGAGTACTGTCGGAGGCAGATGCAGTAACGAAGGGGAAACCATGATACATGAGCTCACTTCTGGTCCTCTGGAGAGCTTGGGGCGAGGTCAGGAATGGACGATAAGGTTTCTCCTGCACTTGAAACAAGATCTTTTTCTATATCTGCGACTGGTTTTCGCCTTATGGAAGTGGAGCAGGCCTTGACAAGAAGAGGCGAGGTTGTCGTACCTAAAAGCTGCGAGCATTTGCCGGCTGAGTCAGACGGTACTTGGACAGGTGAAGTTGATCAAGTCTCAGGTGCGGTGCGTCCAGCTGCGTGGCGCGAGGACGTTGTAGAAAATGCGTTGTTTGATCGTGAGCTGGGCGAAGAGAGAGAAGATGCGTTACGCAACGTTGAGCAAGAGGGAGAAGATGCGTTCTGATCTTCGGGCGACGGCTTTGTCACCCCCCTTCCTGCTTCTCCACATGAGTCTTCAAGGTATAGTTCACCATCATCATATCCCGTGGTGCTTTTGTCAATCCAAAATGGTAGAGTGTTTCATTGGACATTTGACCTGTGTTAGCAGACTTTTTTCGAAAATTGCCCTCGTTTCGAAAAACTGTTTCAAATTCTGAAACATTCCTTCGAGCGAATCTTCGTGTGGTCTCATTTCGTTGTTGTCTAGATATATGTAATACAAAACAGGCTTGCTACACGACGAAGCTGTTGCATTCATGTAGACCGAAAGAAAACCACTTGATAATGCTCTTGGAGGAATTATAGCCAGTTTTGGTATTTTAGAATTTGGAATATCGAAAGGAGAGAGATTTCCGAAAAAAAGAAAAAATACATTACCGAAACAAATTCATGAGCCTTACGTGTAAAAACAAAGACTAACAATGAAATTCTGCAATTGTGTCGTAGAGTCAATCTTATCACACTTAAATCATTTTGGACTGAATAAATGTACAAGTCGCTTGAACTTTGCATTCTTTAAAAAGTTTTAGTATCTTAATTGTATTGTGTTGTGAGTGATGGTAATCTTATGATTTCTTTGTCCAGAATTCTTATTTAGCTGGTTATAAAGATAAGAACATCCAATGATGTGACGGTTTGTGAGTAAATATTGCTAGGATCGAGGTTATTACGAAGACTGATGAGATGATCACTCTTGTTTGACAGTTGATTGTTACTAAACACGCATTTTTTAGCAATTGCAGATAGCCTTTAATGATCTTCACTAGATTAGCTGCGTCAATTGGCTATCGAGATTGTCGGCAGTGCAGCTAGTAGAAAGTATTAAAATCTCTTCCATTGAGAAATGAAAATTATAAAGATCCCACTTAGAAATTTTCACTGTGTGCTTAGAAAGCATGTACAAAGATTTCAGGTTCTCTTGAAAATTTTCGTCGGAATCTCAAAATAAATATTTTGGGAAAATGTGAAATTTTCTTTCTTTTTAACAATATTTCGTGTCGCATATCAAAAGACAATTATTATAACATTTAAAGATTTTTCACGGAGGTGCTGGATCTTAACAGTGGATGGTCAGGAAAAAATTAAATTGTTATTATATAGAGTAAATTATATTTACTATCTTCGTAGCGAAGTACATATGTAGCAAAAATTATGGGAATTTTGGTAACCATGACATCAAGGTCCAGGTCACTGGTTGATTTGATATGGAATTGTCCTTTGTTATATTTTGTGGCCTCTGTGTATATATGCAGTGCATGTTTTCTTCTAAGTGTCAACATGCCTGTGTAAGATATATTGTCTTCCAATATCTAGGGTTGTGTCTGAAGTTATGAAGAAGTCGGAAAATGTAGATTAGTAGAAAGCATATAGAATCCTTGGAAAATCTAGGTCACTTTGATATGCAAAAAGTACCCATTATTTCGAACTATCCTGCAGTTTAGGAACCATCGTACAATATCCTGATGTATTCGTCGGTAATTGGAATTCCTGATGGCTATATCGGACTCTTGGAAATCTCAGGATATACAATAACGGGTCACGTGTGTTTTCGTCTTCCCAAGGTCCACCTGAGATTGTCTGTGTGTCATATGTTTACCTGCTCATGAGAGCACATTAGTGCCGTGAGTGCTACTCCAACTTTTGTTAATGCCCCAATTGGTCAGCGTTCGCCATTTTCAGTTTGGTTTCGTGCTCTTCAACAATGCTCAACATTGTTCCGTTTCTCCCCCATTTTCCCATAGGAAATGCGTTGTTTCATGGGGGAGGAACTCGACATTGGCGGTGCCACGACATTCGTGATTCAAATTCGTGCTTGAATTGATGTTCAACGTTTCGAATTTCGTGAAGCAGTTTCTCTTATTAAAGGACGAGGGAGTGTATACAACCTATTCACTGCGATAAGCAAGACGCGGTTTCTTTATTTCTTGATTCCACCGACAAGGCAAATAAAGATAAAATAACAACATTCATTTTTTTTTGTCCTCTGTACTTGTTACTAATTATGCTGTGTTCACGGGAGAAATATTTTATTATTCCACTCTCTCCTGTCAGTAGGACACACAATAATAATATTTATTCAACAACAACAACAACAAAGTCAATGGCAGGACAGCAGTAGGAGTTCCATAATCGCAATAACAAATAAGCGACCTGCTTTCCAGATACAGTTTTTTGTATGGATGTTCTAATTTATGAAATGCGTGACGTTTGCTATCTTTATAAACGAGACCTGAAAAAACAGTACCTCTGGTTCAAGGCTAGTGAGACCAATGTGCTAACCGCATCAGTGACCGAGCGCGTTGAGTGGTCGACTCTGAAGTCGTCAGAGGGCTGTTGCACCATGGAGTTCAGTTTAGTTTTTTTATGTTATGTAGTTAGTTGCTTCTAATATTGGATATTGTGACATTAAGTGGTCGACTTTCGATCTTGTAACCGAAGTTCCTGGATTCGAAATCCCTGTCTAGGCATTGATGTTCTTTTTGAGTGACTCATCATCAATTTCATGTAACCATCACTCATCCTCTTAGTCGCGATTAGCCAAAAGTGGCAGAAATACTTTGTAAAGAATGCAGTTTCCAATATTTTTGCCACATTATTTTCATTTTGCTGACCATTTCAAAACCATTTCTACTTCCAACGGGGGTCCTTTGTATATCGAGGCCCGGGGCTGACCCTCCCACCCCACCTCCTTCCAAAATCTGGGCCTGTCTGTATATGAGCTGCAAGAAGACGACAGTATTTTGTGTATATTTGTTGTACTGTCATTCAACTTACCCAGGCTTATTTCATTTATCCTACTAAATTTATCTTAAACAATTGATTTCAGCATGTTCTGATTCAAGTATACTATATTAGTAAAAATGGATTTATTTTGAAGTTAAACTGTGGCATTTTGGTGCTGTAATAATTGGCGTAGCTTTATCTCATAATCCCGGAAGGTGTGGGGTAGTCTGTAAGTAGCACAAAGTCATCTGATGTAAATTAGTTGACTTCATCAATGCCATTGACCTACAGACTGGCTCGACTTGTTGCCAACCTTGACGAGATTGGTTTCCAATTCAATTTTAATCTGTTCAATGTCGAACTTCCTTACTTTCAGGTGCTTCCAGTATTTTAAGGTTGTCAGTGCTTTTATAAGGTGGCGTATCTTAAGAATGGACATGGGAAAGGGGTTAACAGTCAGTCGACCCCTGGAAATTGTTATTAATTTTATATTTCCTATGTTGATAATCGATAACAGCAATGAAGGTCAGTAAATTAGCATTGTAGCAGAATATCGTAAACAAACAACAAGAAAAAAAAATGACAGCTCGAAGAGTTGTAAAATGCTGGAGCCAGTCGTGTTTTCGTGTTGAAATGGTTCTACGAGTTTTGAAAATTCCAGGAATGAGATTTTTATACAAGCAGTCAGAGAACGTAGGGTAAGGACGGGGCAAACAGACACCCTAAGGATATATTGCAAAATAACTATCACACTGTTTATTGAAAAAATACAATTATGGTCGATATAGAAAGTGTGAACATTGAGCTAACAAATAGTACAATGTATAATTCAAAATAATGAACGTTGTCCTCCAAATTGTTAAATTAATCAGTGTGTGTAGCAGTGTCCGTTTGCCCCACCATGGCGGGGCAAACGGACATGTGAGAGGGGCAAATGGACACTAGCTCATTTATGAACTGTCATGTCTCTCAGAAGAAGAACACACATAGTATGGGTCATTTCCATTTGCAACGCACTTTACGTGGAACCAGACAGAACACACTAAGCACTGCACCCAGTGTTGACCCTGCTTGTACACAACGTTGCATATACGGCACACATCTTTTGCGGTACTTTTAACATGCTTTCCCAGTCTTGTTGTTTGATTAGCTGCAGTCAGTTTTTCTCTTTGAGGCGAGCGATGAAAGAAGGATCCGTTAATAAGTGCGATTCTCCAGTTTTTCGTTTCCTGCTCGAGGTCCCAGACGTGGATGGCAAGGGGTTGAGTTCTTGAAATCTTCCTTGGGATGAGGCATCGTCTGTCGATAAAGGTTCTGGTGATCGCTGATCTTGACCATTCACTTCATGGACAGTTCCAGGAATAAATGCGTGCTCAGGCAGGCGTTGTGGATTAAATGGATGAATCCCACACGCATGAAACCCATTTACTGCATTCCCCACTGTGGCCGCACGATTCGAAGCCTCTGCAAAAATGCCACCAAAGGCCACTTTATTGATACCTTTCCCCGGATTTTTTTGCACGTACACTCTACACCCGTCGTTTTAAAATGTTTTAAGTGGCCCAAAGAACGAAACGTCGAGCGGCTGAAGTTTGTGTGTGCTGTGTGGAGGTAAACACAGAAGGTACATGTCATTGGCTAATGCTTTCTCCAGAGTTGGTGGATCTGAACAATGCGATCCGTGTCCATCAAGAATGAGCACTACAGGACCAGGGGGGTTTGACACTAATGAAATAGTCCATAAAATGAGCAAACTCTTCCCATTGCATGTAGCCACTATCCGAAAGAACTATTTTCGTCCCAGGAGGCATGCCGATTTCAAAGTTCTTATTATATCTTTGACCCTTCATGATAACAAAAGGAGGCACATAGTGGTTAGTTGCAGATACACATGCCATAACACTGATTGTTTCTCCCCTTTTACAATTCGTTTGGCTCACGACTTATTTTGCCCCGCATTGATATGACTCGTCTTGGTTTGTAGATCAGTTACATGCCTGTCACGTCAGAGTTGTATATGTTGGCAGGTTTGTCCCACATATTGTGTTCGTCTAGCAAATTATTGTAAACGATGTTAACACTTGCTTTAGATAATTCTTTAGCGCGTTCATATAACAGAGCCTCTGCAACACGCAAGCTGAGTTACTTGTGACGAGCTAAAAATCCTTGTATCGAGTCCTTCCCTGCCATTTGTAGATCATTAAAGGAATGTGGCACACCATTTGTAAATGCATATAGATATACCAAACTACGGAGTTCCTTATAGGTCAGACCATATCCTATAGAATCAAGTTTCAGAAGGTGCTCCACCAGTTGTACCTCCACTGCATTTGAAAGCGTAGCGTGCTGGCCAAATTTCGGAATTTGCACGTTGCTACTCACCCGTCTCTTTAAAGTGATCCGCGGAACAGACAATGTCCTTTCGGCTGTAGCTAGAGGCATGCCATCTTGTACTGCATTAACAGCCCTCTGCATATTGTCATCTGTCCAGGAACAGCGGTCTGTGGATCGTTCACGATGTCGCACTATCCTGTAACAAGGACACATTATTTTAGAAAGGCATACATGTGAAGGGTAAAACATGCATTACATACAATTCACACATGCCTTTTCGACTTTGAGTCAAATGTAGATTAGTTGCTGAATTACATAATACCTTATATTATTTAAATGATATGCACTTTATGCATGTCCGTTTGCCCCAACACAAGCCTGTCCGTTCGCCCCGCCTGTAGCCTTGGGCTTTACAGTTTCGAAAAAGCCCACCAGATGGCAGCAGCATGTTGACACAGGCTGTGTATGTCGAGGAGACAATGACATATCGACACTACAAAGCGCAACTTTGGCGGGACCATCATACATCTGTAATCCAAGCAATCCTTATGTTCCGCACATAGATTTTTACTGTTTAGGTTTTTGCTAGTACAAGTATCCTTACCTGGTCATGTTTTACGGCTGGACTGGCGTTCTTCTTCAAGATTTCAACCGATGTTCAACACATCTTCTCGCCAACGTTCTGCTTCAAATCACAACGCCAACCGATGCACTGTTGCAAACTTCAAAGCCAAATTATTCGTATTTTTCTTAGGGACTGTCCGTTTGCCCCGGTGTCCGTTTGCCCCGTCCTTACCCTATATTTAATTACTAAAATGTTCACCTAATTTCCAAAGCTTTTTCTTAAACTAGGTGTGTAACAGTTAATAACAAAATACCATAACCAAACATATCAATATACGAATTGTATATTAACGGTGTGTAGCAAACTGAATAAATAGAGTTAGCCCAGTAGATATTCACTAATCTGGTGAATGGAGTGGAAGAGTTTTCCCTCCCCAATGTTATAACAATAACATTAATTATAGTTTGGCAACAATCTATATTATTTATATTTATATTATTATAAAAAATATCCCTGGCGACGCTCATGAAACCATGATAATTCCTTCATCTGCTGAAGTTCGTAATATTTCAATTTTTTCTTTCCTTCTTTCTACAACTGCATGTTGGAAATACCTTTTGTACGTACCGCTCCTTAACGGAATAGATGTTCTGCTTTAGGGTCGGGCCTCCCCGATGTCGTAGTGGTAACGTCGTTGCCTTATAATCTAGGTGTCCCGGGTTCGATACCCAGTGGAGGCACATGGTTCTTCAGATCCCACTTTAAACTGTAGGTTCAGTCCCGATTAGCTTTACTGTGCATAAAGTGGACTTAAAAGACACAAACGCAATCAATAAATCCTGTAGGGATCTAGGTTTTGGTCCCGGTGGGACATGACTTATTGGTTCGGCATATACTTTTAAAGTTAGGTGCAGTTCTGATTAGCCTTTATGTGCATAACGGATATTTAAACAACACCATGTTTGGACCGAATATACGTTTGGCTAAGCAGCTCGAAGACGACCGATCACTTAATGGCAGGAGCTGTGCAAAGATAAACCTTCTAGCCTCTAACTGCTTCTATTAGTGTATCCATACCCTCCAAAATGTAACTCGACACCTGACAAAGATTTTGAACAGATTCCTAATTTGTGATTATTTTGGTGCTGAAGTTATAATTTAATCAACCTAAAATGATTGATTGATTTGTCTTATTTGACTTCGCTTTTCTGCCACTTTGGCTAATCGCGAAAAAGAGTGATGATATGATGAAATTGATGAGGAGAGTCACGGAGAACACCCATGTCCGGACCCTTAGCGTTGCAGCACCCTGCCCTAACCACATCTCCACTGAGGTCAGCACAGTCTAAAATGACCGTACAGGCCTGTCAAGATGGAAAATTCCTGTTCAACCCCTGTCCTCGTGGTATTTTCAGTGTCACCTGACCTGTATCTCCATTGCAAGGATCTTCGACCGTTCGTATGTGTGCTGGAATAGGAAGAAAAGTATAATGTGAGGATTTAAAAAGTATCTTGTGCATAATAGATCTTACTCTCTCCATCCTATTTAGTCACGGCTTTTGCCTCTAGAATATCCCTAGGATGGTTCGATCCTGTTCTGTCAGGATAAGAAAAGGGGGTTATCAGAATGAGCATGGAAAAGCCAACTATGAAATCTGTGCTACGTTAGGTTCCTATCTCCCTTTGTAGGATTTCATTGACGCCGTAGCCGACCCACAGCAGGTGAATGACTTGACCTTGTCGCTTCACATTCTCCGAAAAGCTAACAAAAGGGTTTCAGCCTCCACAACTTTGCAAGTCAAAGGGATCTTTGTGCCTAGACTCGTCATGGCTGAAGGGACAGGAGGTTTAAAAAGACAACCACGGTAGATTCCCCACAGAGAATAATTAAAACGAATCAGTTTGTTGTACCCTACATTGAATGACCTTGCACCATGCTAAGCAGCACTTGTCTGGGATGTTGTTCTTTTCAGCCAGAAGCAGTAAGGTAATGGATTTGTGTCTGAAGGCGATGCCTTGCGATGAAAACTGTAATTCATGAACGTTCTGTAATGCATTGGTCTTTATTACAGTACTCACTTGATTCTCCAGATCATTATCAAGTTCTTAAGTGTTTGCATCCTTGTTGGATCATATTGATGTGGAGGTAAACTGGTTTCTCAAGCCTTTATCCAGTGAATCCAATCATTATTGACCCCGTTTATACTTTCTGTGCAGTTCACAGTTATTTTCATTTTGCCGGCTTGGTTCTTATCTCCAAGTTATCACCCCACAGCAGTCCTTTGAAGAATCCAAGTCTCACAGACGACTTTTCATAAAGTTTGGTCCTGGTTTTCTATACCGCAGTTACTTGAACTCCCCAATTGACCTCAAAATACATGAGCGATATAGCATATCGTCACATAGGTGGCAAGACGCGTTGAGAGTTCGACTCGAGTTTTCAGCTGTCAAGGGTCTGGGTTGGAACCCTAGCCATGGATATTTCTTTGTGATTATTCTTTCATCCTAGTCAACGAGGTAGAGAACCGACGTTAAATATCCATAATACAACAACAGTACCGCTCAGTCAAATACTTCAACCCCAAAACCGACGCACAGAAACACTCACTACGCCTCCCCGATGCCATAGTGGTAATGTCATCCTGGGTTCCATATCCGATGGAGTGAGGCACATAGTGGTTCGTATTGAGTGCGGGTTACATCGTCGGAAGGTAAGAATGTAACTCGAGGAAGTCGGTAACAAATATGTATTATTCACAACCAAATTAGTGGAACAGAAATACACATCAACTTACACAATGTAATGGTTACACATGCCCATTTATCTTGGATGACTATACAAATTAACAGTGGACATAAGAAAATGTGACAAAACACTAACGACAGATAATTTACATAAATCAGGTCTGACCCACAGAAACAGTCTATATGCCTCAGTTCAGATCCCATTGTAAACTGAATAGGTTCAGTCCCGACTTGAAATTTCAAAATAAAACACAGTCATTCCGGTGATCGAGTGCGTTGAGTTATAGACTCATGTTCTCACCACCTGGCGTAGCTATATTATGGGCGTTCCTTTTGGAATCTCTCTTTATCATTTCCATCTAGTCTTCATTCATTCATCGTCATCATCGCGTTTAGCCTATAGAAACATAAAAGTGAGGTAAAGTAAGCAAAATAAGAAACAATTTCTTATTGTTATCATTTCTGTATATTAAACTTCTTAGCATGACGTTATTATTAGATGAAACCACAAAAGAAACATATGAGTGGCGTCAGTTTAAACAAGTAAGATGCAAATGAGACTGAGTGATGATGCGAACATTTTCTTTTCTCTTTGTTTCAAATTTTAGGAACGTAGCTTAAATTAACTTATTGTAAATTGACCCGAATTAGAATAACGAAGTACATGATAAGTGGAACAAATATCACTAGATAGAAACAACTGTGGTGAAAGGTATATGGAAGGTCATTATTAAAAGTTAATGGTCCACTGAGGCACGAAGTGGTACATACACACATATGCGGTGTGAGCTTTGAAGTCCCCGCTCGCTGCGTTGAAAGCATCAAAAGCTTGTCTTCTTTCTCCTCTATATTAAATCCTTAATCAACTATGCAGTACAATCATCGCTACAGGCATAGTGTAGTCTCGTTTCGAGTTTCAAGTATATTAGCATATACTTTACTTAAAAACAATAATTAGACAAGTACTCACGTGGTATGTTTCAAATAAATCGAGTTGTAAAGCGAAATTTTCATATAATTTGCATTTTAAATTTGCTCAAGTCTTGAACTGAACAAGATTCTTGAACATTAAATCTCAGTTGCATCTCGATTTTTCGATGTAGTTCTCCTGTGGATAGTCGAATCTAGCGGAAGGATCTTGGACGATGCAAGCAGTTGCTTCCATTGTTCTTGTTTCCAGCTTGGTTGAGCGGTAACCAAGTTAGGGGGAGTTTTGCAGTGTCGGAAAGCGAAAATATGGACCGAACCACTTTCTTCCATCGTTTTATCCTCTGCATACCAATCGGCAGCTGTTTGATGTGAGATTGGCTTTTATTGTGAACATGTGCAACGTGAGTTCATATAATTAATTACTTGCCCTGTGTTCTGTAGAGCATGCATTGCTTGTAACGTCTTTCTCAATTTCTTCCCGTCGTGGTCTCCTGCCTTCTTACATATCACATTCATCTTTTCATGGTGTTTTGAGTCTCCCACTGCCTTTGTTTTTATGATAATTCAGTTCCATAATCACTTGTGTCATTATGTGGTCAGTCAATTATGCTATTTGGCCGCGGGGGCTGGTTCCGAAGTTTAGAAGTCTGCAAGGATATCTAGGCACTAGTGAAATGTTGACGTTGACATAAACTTATCACTTCAAGAGATAGTGTCCTCCCATATACATAAAACGTGCAGTTGGAGGAAGTATACATTTGTTTGAATGTATTAATTAGTATTAGGAGATATAAGTGAGTGATTAGTATAATTTCTCCATTTAGCTATTCATTTGGCTCTGTGACAGAGCGCGATCTCTCCACCGAAGTTTCCTGGTTCGAGTTTCGGACTGGATATAAGTGCTATTTGTGTCATTATCATTCATCCCCTTCGTAGCATCATCGTACACCCCCGTAACTGCGATCTTGCAGACCAACAAGGCTCTGGCGCTTGTACCCACAGCAAGTATAATATTCCTTGGGGTCGCGTGTATTGAATGCCCTGTACAACTTCAACTTTTAACTCTGGTATGGAGATTTTTCCATGGAGACAGTATAGTTGTAGTTGTTGGTAAGGAGCAATGGCGTGGCGTGACGACTTTTTCAAAAGTGTTACCGGCTATCAGTACGACAATTATGCCTGCTAGACGTTATCACCCCCCCCCCCTCCCCAAAGGTAAAGAAAACTAGTCTTCGAGCCAGATATTTGTTCGTTTCGTTCTTGTTTTGCAATCACAGTGATTTAGCCACAAACACTCGTTCAAAGAACTACCACTCATGAGACAGTTACCACGAAAATCCAATGAATAGTTGTAGATCCGTGTCAATTCTTCATCTGTCTCTGTTTCTTTGCAATGTGGCGCAAAGGGGAAGAAGAAGAACCACACTTTTCTCGGGTCAGTTTGACGTTTGTGTGGTGAGCACTGAGCAGACGACAGAACTCCGCTCCTTTGTGGAAGGGAAGCCCAGCTGTACGTACTACTGTTCAGGGTTTCGGAGCGGAGTGCGGAGCGTACTAAAGGAGCGCTCCGGAGCGACTTCGAAGCGTCATTTCTACTCCGCTCCTCGCTCCGGAGCGGAGCGTGGTACGACAGCACTCCGATCCGGAGCGGAGTGGTTCGACTTCTTGAAAGACACGCTCCGCTCCGGAGCGGAGTGGTTCGACTTTTTGAATCGCACGCTCCGATCCGGAGCGGAGCGTGATACAACAGCACTCCGCTCCGGAGCGGAGTGGTTCAGCTTTTTGAGAGACACGCTCCGCTCCGGAGCGGAGTGGTTCGACCTTTTGAGTCGCACGCTCCGATCCGGAGCGGAGCGTGATACAACAGCACTCCGCTCCGGAGCGGAGTGGTTCAGCTTTTTGAGACGTACGCTCCGATCCGGAGCGGAGTTTGATACAGCAGTACTCCGCTCCGGAGCGGAGTGGTTCAGATTTTTTAGACGCACGCTCCGATCCGGAGCGGAGCGTGAGGCAACAGCACTCCGCTCCGGAGCGTTGTGCTTTTGACAGCACGCTCCGATCCGTTTAGGAGTTTTTTTTACACGAATGCTGTAATGCAACTACGAATAATGGAATGGGCGCGTTAAAGCCGACTTCCGTGACGGAGTGGTTATAATGGGACCATATGGAAAAGAGCCTGCAGTCCTGTTTCCACGTACTCTAGTTGTTTGTCTGTATGATCGCCCTCGCTTGGATGGGAGGGACACAGTGAATCATGCTTCCTTATGGCCCTAGTCGAACGGGTAAAGGAGGAGGTGCGCGGACACTTTTGACCGAAGCTTTTTTGTTTGTGGTCGCTCTACAGCACAGCACCCTATGACGTCAGGGATCCGTGGGGTATTTCAAATTTTGTATTGTGACTCTTAGATATAAGAGTGTGAATGTTATGTGTTGAATGGGTTACGAATAATTTCGAGCAATCAATTTTTTCTGCTTTACGGATTTTTCCGACCCACCTCCCCCATACAACAGACAGCTTCGTTTTGTGCCGTATTCCGTGTTCCTTGCAGGTGACTCAGTGCAATCGGCTAGCTCATTGGTCTTGTGCCCGTTTCAAGAGGGGGGGAGGGTGAAACTGGTACATAACTTGTTTGTGTGTGCTTTCGGGGTTGAGAACTTCGTTCGCTGCGCTGTACGTTGCGTTCGACTTATCCGTACATGGTAGAGACATCGCCTTTGCCAGACAGATCAAGTGTTGCCAGTTGTATTAGAATTATGCTACACCAATTCTGGCTAAATTGTTCTCTTTTAAAAGTATTACTTGCGTGTGTTATTCTTCTCTTCACTGTCATAAAAAGAAGCCTTTAAAAGCTGTGTTCTCTTGTATCATTACATGCATATTATGTGTGCTTGTCAACGGTGATGTATGGACATTTAATGAAATTTTTAACGCCGCTGATACATGGACGTCTTCAGGATTTTTTCCAGGAAGGGACAAGCAAGATATTTGTCCAAGGGAGGGGGGCAGAATGAGGCAGAATTTCCCCAAAATAGTATTACTCCCATTAAAAATATTCTACAGTTTGAAGTTATCATGTTCCTGCTACGCCCTTGCAATAATTAACATATATTACTGTGACTGAAATGAAATTATATGCGTGAAATATGTACTTCTTGATTACCTTTAATTTCCGGGTGGCGTGGCCCCTTCCATTTCCGGACGTCCATGCGAATGGAGAAATCATTCCAACCAGTATCGTTTAATAGAATAATAAGGTGACTAGATTTGTTAAATCAATATAAAAGAACAAAAAAGAACGAAAAAAATCCGTAATTGTTAATTCTATGCATCATAAGCCACGAGAATCATGGAAGATCTATACTGTAATAATGAAATGAAGGAAACCATGCCGAGTTTTTATTTATAGTCTACATATTTAAGTAGGAATGGAATGGTGCACAAAAGGAATTACAAATATGTATGTAAAAGAAAACCAAGTATTTCGATAAAGTTATTTCTATAATTGTAATCAACAATAACCAATTGTCCTTTCAACTAAGTATAAGTTTCAATTTGTTTTTTCCGGACTTTACCTTGCCTTTAATCGTACATTTCTCATGATCCGTAATTTTAAACAAATCCTAGATAAGTCGGTAAAAAAATAGGACCCCGAAACTATGGAAAAGAATTATACTGTGATAGAGAAACAAACACAAAGGAAACACCAATGACATTAACGCGGGTCAAACCAACACCATTTGTCGTTGAGAGCTTAACTCAAATCCACGAACTCGCTGAAATATTCCCATGGAATTCATTATTCGTCTGATATTGAATACCCAATGATGCTTTCTGTTATGTAATAGACATTTATGAAGTGAATACATTATTAGAACTTTGCCAGATTTCAGAAAAAAAAACACACACACACACACACATACGTAAAAGATATGCATAAGAGGTTGTTCATTTGGAAATGAATTTCCGAGTTGTATTTTTATGATTTTGTGAATAGATTTAAAGGAAAGTGACATCTCTTATTGTTAAACAGAATTACAAATGTATATTTGCTTAAGGATTAATTTATCACAATATACATTGCAATTATACATTCAACATACGTTGAAACAATGCCTTTTGTTATGAACTTTTGGTGGATTTAAGACTCAACAATACGCTATCGAGAATAGACCTACAGTTTAAATCCTACCTAAAGTGGGATTCGAGCCACTATGTCCCTCCACCGGGTATCGATCCCAGTGCCCCTTCATTACAAGGAGACGTTGTTACCACTATGTTATCGGGGTACAGGGCGCTACTTTTTTTTTCAGTACACATTTATCAATTCTCTCATTATCATCGTCGCGATTAGCTAAAATTCAAAGCTAAGTTACAAAAATCAAATCAAATGCCATCAGTGAGGAAGGCACGTATTGCTCGCAGCCCTGTTTTTCAAAATGAAACCATAAAATTCAGGACATGACCCTATCCAAGTAGATAATATTACTTTTTGTGTTTATCACGGTTATTAAGGTTTATACATCTTGTTTCGACTTATCTGCTGACTACACATTGTTCATTACTGAAAACTTGCTTTCAGTTTGCTGTGTACAACGTACTTAATACAAAAATATATTAATTTTATACGTATACGTTTTCTGGCTTTCTAGACTCAGAAAGTTAAATATAGCAACATTCCATTCGTCGTCTTTCCAAAATTTTTGCAATTTTCTTATAACCACCATGCCTATTTCCAGGTTACTGCTTACAAACTTGAAATGTTAGATATGGCAAACAGACATTTTGTAATTTTTGCAGTAGTATACGTATGTAACCATTAAATACCTATTTCAACTTCCTGCCTTTAAAATTGGGAAAAATAATCGATATGACAACCCTGTATTTCATACTATTTAAATTCCCCTGTTCGGCTGTATACAAACAGCATTCAGATTTTCGACTTTATACCTTCATAAAAGTAAACCAAATGTGGCAACTTACATTTTTGGTTAAGCCGGTTTTCAACTTTCTAGTGTCGGGATTTTTAAAAAGTTAGATATGAAAACTCTGTATTTCAAATTAAAACGTTTCCTTATTGGCCGACGGTAACATTAATAAGCATGATTCCGATTTTCAACTTCATACATTCAAAAATCGAAAAGTTAAAATTAGCAACCTGAATTTCCAATTACTTTAAACTTTTCCCTTTCGCTACATTCAAAGTATCATACATAACCAGCGTAAAAGAAAGTTAGATATGACAATCATGCACCAGCGAGTGTTTTGCATGAACACCTATTAGCCTTTATCTTCCTCCGTACAAGTTGCTTCGCCTTTCCTCTGGCCTTTTAGAAGGTCGAATGGATTCTCTGCAGTAATTTCGCCAGTGTTACTCGAACCAATATTCCGGAATAACTCACTTCTCCCGCGGCGTGGACTGTAACGTCGGGCCGATATGCCGAAGTGCTTAGCCCGAACCAGAAGTTGAACCGAAATGAGTTTCAGTCGCGATCCCTGGTGGCAGGAAATGAGAGTGCTTCCATTCTCTCAACTTATAAAACCACAGGTGACACACCTGCTATTGAAATATATTGTCCCCAGAAGTAGTAGTAGAGTAGTAAAAGTGATAATGAAAATGTAACAATAATAATAATAATAATATCGCTCTCTTCACGAAAACAGTCCAGTGAAGATCGAAGCTTCCCCTTGCCTCCTCCACACCCCTGGCCCTCCAGGTTTGCCACACTTCTTCTACGCTTCACAGTTGACACATTGCGCGTTGTACAGTCAAGGACAGTACGTATGCGGTTGATTGTGCCTTCCCTGGTGTATTGTGTAAGGATTATTCCTTGCTTATTGGCAACACTGTAGGTGAGGGACGTAATCTTTTCTGGACTGTTTCCGTGGCGTTAGCTTTAGTAATAATCAGTTTTATAACAACAATAACGGGCGATTTTCAAATGCCGTACAAATTTCACAAACAAAATTACTAATGTACTCGGAACCTTTGATCGTTAGTTTTCTGTATACACTCGTATTATCCAACCTCGGAGCGCTCCGGAGTCGCTCCGGAGCGGAGTGGGCAAGTTCTTAGAATATCGCTCCTCGCTCCGGAGCGGAGCGTCACAAGGTATCGCTCCGCTCCGGAGCGGAGTGAACCGTTTCCTAAAATTTCGCTCCTCGCTCCGGAGCGGAGCGAGAAATTTTCCAACTTCCTCTGCTCCGATCCGGAGCGGAGCGTGTCAAGATAGCGCTCCGCTCCGGAGCGGATTGAACCATTTTCTAAAATTTCGCTCCTCGCTCCGGAGCGGAGCGAGAAATTTTCCGATTCCCGCTGCTCCGCTCCGGAGCGGAGCGGGATAAGACATCGCTCCGCTCCGGAGCGGAGCGAACCATTTCTTAGAATCTCGCTCCTCGCTCCGGAGCGTTGGCAACAGTCGGAGCGTTGATCCGCTCCGCTCCGAAACCCTGCTACTGTTGCCAACTTAGTATTTTGGAGCAAGGTTTGTCCAAATCACGAATCACACCAAGGAACTATATTTTCATCTATTACCTAACTGGTCTGTTGTAGTTCAATCCAGCCTTGGCTCTGCAGTCTACATCTAGTTGCTTCACAGAAATGGTACTCCTATTTTAGGCAGGATTTAGCTTTTTTCTGCCAATCCGATGTGACAACACTGGCTGATCCGGTAGGTCTGAACGGCAACAGGACCCCTTAACAGGCATATGAATAACCCCATAGCACACTATGCCCCAAAGTCCTTCCCCTCTCTTTCCTTGCATTGGCACCCTCTTCTCCCTTGTTGCCTCTTCAGGATAGCGGAACGCAAGACTAATAGTCTTGAGCGGAACGGCCTCCCTCTTCTCTTCTGTCGGCTGCAGAAAAAATATCCTAGGCAATATCTACTCGACGGCAACGGTGTTCATTAACGTATTTAGTTGTCATTTTATTGAAATAACTTTTTAATTCTTTACATTTTGCTGTTACCTGCGGTAACACCGGCTACATGCACGCCACGCCTCTGGTAAGGATTTGATTGATTGATTTAGTTTATTTTACTTGGCGTTTTGTGCCTCTTGGCTAATTTGCGAAGGGATGAGTGATGAAATGATGAAATTGATGAATGGACATTCACAAACAACCAAGCCCGACCGGGATTCGAACCCGGGACCCTTGGCGTCGCAGCGCGATGTGCTAACCACTCTGCCACAGGGTCGGGCCCTCTGGTAAGGAGTATGTGACAGTATTCGTTGTATCAATAGAAATTGAGTGAGGAAGTTTTTAACAGACATGTTTTAGTTCCTTGTGATGGTTCTGTCATCGATTTCGTTTTGGTTAAGGGGCTGATCCCCGTATTGTGTGACGGATATAGCCTATGTGCTGACTGCTGATACATGCCCGTAATTTGAAAGTCAATTAATCAATCAATCAATCTTATACCCATCCTAATTATATGCAAAAAAAAAGTATGAATTAACTAGAGCGACCGTTGATAGTGACCAGTGCACAACAACCTTCGGCTTGACTCAGAACCAAATTTATCTTTTTGAAACTGGTAAAAGCTTCTTCATTTTTTCCTGACGGAAACCGTTTTTGAAGAAAAGACATCGTCGACGTTAGTTCAAAGACTGCTCTCTTGATGTGTACTCTGCGATCCTTTGTCTGGAAGGGGCCGAAGAACCGCATGGGACCTTCCAAGTTCCTCCGAGGGAATTTCTCGCTGTGTAGGGGTGAGACTTCATTTCCTTCGAGAGTGATAACTTTTTTAGTGTGCTTTGTGTCGTTGATGAAACTTGACGTGTAGTGTATCCCTGCTTCCTATTGTTATTGCCAAAGTTTCTTTTCTTTGTATTTAAACTTCTCTTTGTGTTTCTGTCGTAGTCATGATTAATGCACTTAAAATTCATTTCTCCTATTCTTTTTTTGTAGACCTTGTTCTGTACACAGCAAGGTTTAATGAAATTGTGATATTATTTGCCTGGAGGAGTTTCTGCATAGCTTTGGTCCTTGGTGACATGGTTTCCTCAAGAACAATTGAAGAGCGTCGATGTAGCCATGATTTACTCAACCAAAAGATTTTACTACAATTTCTACTTTTAAGTCCACGTATGCATATATCGCTCACCAGGAGACTAGCAGTGTAAAGTTGAATTTCGAACCTACTGTTGCCACGCAAGTGGAACCCGTGGCATCTTGACTATATGGCAAAATCGAAAACCAGTTCTTCCTATTTGCTGCCCTTTTAAACATAATATCTGTATGATCTTGGAAATTTAATACCGCACCGTTGAAAATTTAAGACTGTGCCGTATTCGCGATAGCACCTCACCGCTTCGATAACCGAACGGATGCACTCATGATCTTTACCTCTAAAAGTTATTTTACCTATTCGATCTATACTCTGTCTTAGGAGTCTGTGGAGCAAGCGAACCAAAACAAGTCCTCTGCGCAAGTAGAGACTCGAGAGGGCTCGACCAATGAACACGTGAAAGGAAAAAGGGATTGCATGGACGGCGCAACGCGGCTGCAGCTATAGTGAGACCACAAGTTAAAGAACCTGCAGTGCACAGAACCGCGTGTCCTGTGTATCGTACTCGCGCGTGGAGGGGAAGATGCGCGAAGGATTCTGGCCGAATGTTCTTTTGTTTGTTGTCGCTCTGTACCGGCAGTTTCCAGCAGAGCGCATTGGTTTGCTCCTCCCACTCGCTTTCTTCCCTTCTCTACCGTTATGCGCGGCGAGTCATGGGACAGAGTATAACCGTTCACCATTTTGAAATCAAGTACAAAGAATCATCTTGCGCTTAGTCTCGTCTCGGTTTATAAACACGCGTATCGGTAATGTAATTTTGGTTCTGGCAAGAGTTTAAATATGATAGATACATTCTAGTCTTCGAGACATTCGCCAGATCTCGATTATACAGAGTCTGTCTCGTTCTCGTCTCGATATGAGCCATTCCATGTGAAAGTGGACAAACAAGGTTAATTTATTTTTATTGAAATTATCACGAAATTAAAGGGAAAACTGTAGAATTTGAAATTGTTAATACAAACATTAATGCATGGCTTTTAAATTATTGTTTCAAACCTATTATTTTTTACAGTAGAAATAGGATTTTATGTATGGTGTTTCCACTTAATTTAGTTTCATTGTGATACAATATTATACCATAAGAAAACTAAATTTATTCTAATTTCGATCTAATTGTCTCATTTATTATTTCTGTAGCCTATCTTAAGTTTTGAAGTATCATACTTTATTTCTGAAACAAACCTTAGTCTGAAGAATATTTTTATGATATTTTAATAATCTTTGCATTGTTCCATAATCCTACATGTACATGATGTCACACCCTCCACAAAATTTGTCACAGGCAAAAGATGTTTATAAAAACAGTATAGTAATATTTTTAGAAACTAAATGCATCTCAATGTCGAGTAAAGTTTTCTTTGTGAATATAAAATGAAATTGATTCAGTAAACCCATATATTTCACAGTTTTCTGAAAGACTGAGGAAGGTCCTAAAGTCATGTCTCAGAAGTGTCACACCCGTCAGAATTACCAAAAATGTATTTTCTGTAGCTGAGAATTGAGATGGGGGAGGAATATTCCGAAATTGAATAACTTTCATCAAGGAAAATGAAATTCCATGAACTGGTAGAGTTATGTATTTTAAGGTGCTAAGAAATTAATTTAAAAATGAATGTAAATTTATCTGAATGTTACACCCGTCACAATGGAATTGCCCTGATGGCGTAGTGATACACTACCTTGTAATCAAGTGTTCCCGGGTTCGATATCCGGTGGAAGCACATAATGGTTCGGATCTCAGTTTAGACTGTAGATCCAGTCCCGATTAGCCTATCTGTGCATAACTCTTAAGCTGCCTGTTATATGCGGTCTCCAAAGCCAGGTGTTCTGGATTTGAATGAACTCGCACCCCTATACATCCCTTGCATGCAACAGCAAGTGTTAAAAATGGCTGTGAAATTGAAAACTACATCTGGAGTAAATGAAAAATTAATGTACCTTACCTACTAATAACATCCTGTGGTGTACGTGATGGAATCTTATCCTTCTTCAGCCGCTCGTGCGGAAGATAACGTCGTGACCGCATTTGAGTTTTCTGTTCCAGTAAGCTTCATGTTGAGAAGAATAGGAGGAAATGGAAGACATTCTTCTTCACGGGGGATTACTCTTCATCTGATCTGGTACGTTTGATGTTGCAAGTCATCAAGCACTTTGCGTAACAGTCTTAAGAGTTCGCTGAATGTGATATACGAGTGTCTTACACTGTATAGCGCTCTGCATTTTGTACACGGTGAGTAGTGCCATAGAGAATTGTGCTGTTGGAATCCGTAATCTTTATACGCAGTGCACGGGGGATGCTATCCTCAACTTAGGAAAATTTGCAGAAGCATCCCCAAACTAGGATAATTTGCGGAAACACCCCCATCTCCCCCTACGGGCTTCACTGTCTCCGCGTTGAATAATGCAAGCACCCCCCTCACGAAGGAATTTCCACTTCGAGCACTGTTTACACACCCAAGAACGCCAGATGACATTGTCAGGGGAAATGCCTAACCATACTAGGAGGCATTCGTTTCGACGCTGCCAGCCATCGAAAAATGAAAGTACATCCTTTGATTTTTGATTTGATTTAGTTTATTTTACTTCGCGTTTTGGGCCTCTTGGCTAATTTGCGAAGATGGGGATGAGTGATGAAATGATGAAATTAATGAATGGACATTCACAAACAACCAAGCCCGACCGGGATTCGAACCCGGGACCCTTGGCGTCGCAGCGCGATGTGCTAACCACTTTTTTTTTTTTTTTTTTTTTTTCATAAAAGGAAATACCCCCTACACGGAGGTATCCCCCACCATTCACTCTTTTTCTCACTTTTACACTTTTCAATTCTTACATTTTCTTTGTTTCTTATCAACTGGACGAACACAAATACCCATGTCTTACCCGGGACTCGAACCCAGAACCCCTAGCGTTGTAGCGCGCTCTGCTAACCACTTCGCCACGGAGGTCGACGACCACTCGGCCACAGGGTCGGGCATACATCCCAAAAATATGTAACCATACATCGCAGACTCACAATTGCCCACTTCTTTGCAACTACTGTAAACAAAATATTTCATTTATCTATAAATATTCAAGTAGATTTCCATTTGGTTGCCACGTTCGTCCGGCAGAAAGATCAAATCAAGTGGACACGTGTCGTCGCAATGTTGCCCCTGTTAACTTTGTCGGGAACAAGAGACTGTGGGATTAATATACAAAGAAGTTTAAGTTGTGTTTCAAATACACTAGTGTCCAAAATTAAAGCAACAAACAGAAATCCTTTCCTCGTGTGATTTTTTTAATATAAATTTGCAAAGTTTAACCTGTTGCTACCGTGATTTTTTTTGTTGATAAATCCTGGCACATTAAGGTTAGTTTATTTTCTATCTTAAACCAGTTGTCTATGACATCATAAATATTACTATCACCTGATCGTATTATGTGGTCAAATGGACACACGGGAAAGAATTTCCGTTTGTTCCTTTAATTTTGGACATTAGTATATATTGACATATTTTATTTTTCAATTCAGTGGATACTGTCTGCACTTAAAATACACTTCAAAATGGTTTGATGTACTTACATATGTAAGTATACACTATAAATTCTAATTTTACTACCAATTCCTATATCGCATTCTTATTATGGAGACATCGATTGATTGATTTTACTTCGTCTTTCTGCCACTTGTGGCTAATCGCGAAAATGAGGGTGAATGATGACAAGATGGAATCGATGAAAGAACAATCACAAACACATATGGACAGCACACAATACAAGACGTCAGAGGCTTGTTAGTCTGCAAAATGCAGTTCAGGGCGTACTACGTGGAAGAGAAGTTAACATTCGGGTGTTCTTAGATAAAGTCGCCTTTTGCACTCCACTATCAAGACATTAAGAAACGTGCTTACTTACAAGTAAATAGTAGCAGTGGTCTCTCAAAGATGATATAGTGTAGCAGTGGTCTCTCAAAGATGATATAGTAAAATCACATACTGGTAGGTACGTAATACTGCAACATCAAATCGAGTCGTATTTATTCGTAATTTTTCAGTTAAATTGACCTTGTACGCGTAAAGAGCAGTGAGAAACACGGTTATACAGATCTGTGCTTTGTTACGTGCCAGTTCCGATGACACAATGAGAAATGCAAGGAAGAAATGTTTCCCGAGAGCGACGATAGATGGCAGTACGCTATATAAAGAAGAGCAGAGTTCATTGTAGAGACTAGGAGCGGCGAAGAACGATTATATATATTATAGTAAATGAAAAGTACATAAAGGAAGAGTCTAAAAATTATAGAAGTAGTGAATAAAATGTTGTATATAGCAAATTAAGATAATTAAGAATATGCTCGTATATGAAACAATTAGGAAAGTTAATAAGTGAGCAAATGAATTCAGAAATTGTATCTCTCTCCTTTTTGATCTTCTGACGAGGATAACATCGTCAGCTTTTGTATTTGTCCGTCCCCGGTGGCGCAGTGTTCAATTAGACGCCCCGAAGCACTTACGGTTGCGCTTCTTATTAGACGCACTGGGCCATAGGCAGCGCTTGCTGTTAGCGATCCTGGGCTATTCCCCTTTGGTCGTTACATAGGAGGTGGCGCTATTGTCAGTTTAGTCGACCCTACTCTTTCTATAAGTATAGCTTGTATTGTTTGCCAAAGAAGCGGGGAAAGCGAGCGCATATATAGAATAAATAAGATTACGCTTTAAAAAGAAACACAATACATTAGAAGAAGGAAAAGAAGAAGAAGCCTTTTCCTAAAATAGAAGGAAGAAAAGAAGAAGAAGCCTTTTCCCAAAAATTACGAGAAGAAAGAAGAAGATGATTTCCTTTCAAGAAGAATATAACCGACGTATATATATATATACTTCAATGTATATACAAGTTTCGCTATAAATTTTCTCTGTATTTTGTATAGTTCTCAGAATATAGATCCGCATTTAACTATATCCTCTTGGCTATAAAACGCTTTCTTATTTGGAATTCTCGAATAAAGAACCTATCCCCTGAGATTAAGATATTTCTGTAGCCGTGGTAAATAACATTTAAGTACGTACCCCCAAAGGGCGTAGCAGCTTTTTCGTTAAACTTCAGACACCTCCATGTTCAATGGATAAACCCCCTAAAGCGATACAAATCGATACTGTACACAGGAGTTAATCCAGGTGGATATTTTTCTTGGTCCTTGTTTCAGACCTTCAAATGTACACGGCGTTCTTCGTAGAATCTGGACCACTATGGGAAAAGGCAGTTACACAAATTAACGTTGGAATTGGGGCAGTGAAGAGAAAGAGGAACGAAGTTCTCTCCCGGTGGATAAAGGTCTCCTGGCCGGTTCCAAAATGGAAGCTGAAAAATTAATAATGCCCTGCCGTTTTCGCTTCACTTTGGAGACTCCAGAGGGAGTCCCTGGACAATAAAAGCTGAGACGAGGAGCAGGTCCATTTTCTGGCCTTATCGTGGTGTGCGTTGATGTAGGCTCGGTCCTGGGTGTTAATATAATATTACATGTAGTGTGGAAGGGAACGCTTTCTCATGTCTTGGAAGATGTGTATGCAAGCACTGCAAAGACACAAAGAATGGCTTTCACGAAACTGGTAGTAAAGGTTTGTGTTGAGCTTATTAAAATGACGAATTTATTTTTCCTCCAGTTCTTTCTTCAGCTCTCTGTGGTTCGGTCCATGAGCGAGCAAAGGGTAGGGAAATTTATCTACAACTTTCCCTCCCTAAATACCATCCATATAATAATAACAGGCCTCCCCGGTGGCGCAGTCGTAATGTCGTCGCCTTGTAATCAAAGGGTCCCGGGTTCGAACCCGGTGGAGGCACATAGTGGTTCGGATTCCACTTTCAACTGTAGGTCCAGTTCCGATTAGCCTTATTGTGAATAAAGCGGACTTAAACCACCAACTCAATCAATCACCCATATTATACACCAGGGTTGCTACGCATCTGGAAAAAAACAGGGAAATGTCAGGAAATTTTGCATATTATTTGTAATTTACGCGCATTTTGAAGTCTGCAAGAGAAAAAAGTTGCAAAGTGAAGTGGTTCATTTCTTGTGATTCCACTCTCCAGAAAGATTGAGTTCAGATACTTGATCCTCTTATCTTTATGATTCGCAGTCTGCTACAAAATTATGGTTTCTACAAGTGTCGGTTCAACATAGACTGCTAGAAAGTGAATATAGTGTCGTAGAAAATGCTGCTTTTTGTTTTGTTTTCGTTTATAAGCGCATAACATCTGGAGAAATTTTTGTGTTTCATGAAAATTATATTGTTTATGAAGTTGTTTTTTAGATCGCGGAGATGTGTTTTTATAAAAGGCCACAGCAAGTGGTTGAATATGGGCAAAACCAAAGGAAGCGTGTATAACTCAAGAAAGAGTCAAGAGAAGAGACTTCTGCCAGAGGTGACAAAATTTCCAACATAACCATATGCATAAGATTGTTTTCCTTTAGTTAATTTGTCATAAAAACCACTCAGATTGCGCTTTTTCTTTCCCACTCCGAAAAGAGCGGATGCGATCATCAATGATCAAGGGGCAGCACATGCAACCCACTAATCCGCTTCACGCTCAGAAAAAGGCGCTAAGGGTCTTCATCGTGGTTGGGTCGATTCCGTGTTTCGGGATCAACGTGAACCAATCATACTACAGAAATGATCCTGTGAAGTATGATCTTGATTTTGCGACTCAGGAAAATTTGATTTACCTCCTCGTCCTTACAAATCATTATGAAGTGCGTAAACATTATTTGTCATAATCTAACTCATGTACCAAAGTCTTCAAATACTTTTAAAAAATTATATGTAAATCATTATTGTCCATTAAATTCTTAAAACTCAGAATCTTCTCATTTGAATCGAAGTAGTTGTAGCTAAGAATTACTTTGGTTTTGTAGTTTTAAACTCTGCCATCTAGCGGTAACATTTTAAGTTTACATCACATTCATGGAGAAATGTAAGCACAAGGAACATGTGTGTTAAGATGCAGGTGGAAATCAATGACTATCATTTCCTCGAGTACTTACACAGGTAGAATACAAGGAAAATGGGGGAGTGATATTTAATATAACCCTACTGTTCACAGAATATTGAAATTACAATACAATATGATGCCATTATTTCGTCGCGATTCGCCTGCGTGGTCGGCATAATGCGTTACGAAGCCAGAGGTTCAAAGTTCGAAATCTGTTTAAATGGATGGTACATTATGGTTGTCCCATCTTCCATGTGATCAGTCCATCCTTGTAGTCGCGACTAGCCTAGCAACGTAAAATAACTGAAATAGAAAGAATGATTGTCGCGTTAAAAGTGTCAGTAAGGAACCCTAAGTAAGCAAATAAGGAAAATACAATACAAACAGTGCGTTGTATCTATCAATCTGTCTGTCTCTGTGTGTGTGCTTTGTAATTCTGGTGCTACTTGAGCTGAGTGTACTATACCCAAGTAAATCCATTGAATGTGTCACACACAGTTGCTTGTGGCGAGGAAATCTCAAGGGAATTGATGGTGAGGATATTTCATTGCATCTCAGAAGTATATATTTTACATTTTGCACTGAGGAATGAGAAGGGTGAATATTTAACGGACCATTCTGTATAATGAGCGAGGTGTGGAAATGACAAGTGGAAATGATGACAGTAATAAAATTCAGGCTGTGTGACCAAATTTTTCAGAGTTGGAATTCACGAAGTGAGCAGATTTCTTCCGGTTTAAATCATCTTTCTTTTTTTGAGACTATCCTCTGGTGCAAAAAAACAAGAAGAAAGATGATTATGAGACATAGGATCCAGGACGTCCCAAAAAGTGAAACAGTCTCATGGAAAGATGAGTTAACGAAACAGTAAGGTGTAAAGAAATACTTTTTTCAAAAGAATCTCGAATGTCACATCTCTTTCTCTCGCACTACACCCGGTAATTTGCAGGCTAACAAGTTTAGCGTCTGATATCTCAGCTAGCCTTGTCCTGTGTTTGTCACTACGTGTACTGAATCCCTATCCAACCACAGCTTTTATTATTCCGTTGAAAATTCATTTTCGTAGTGTTAGTTTTAATAAGAATTAGTGGTACTTTTATTCGCAAAACTTATGCCACTTTTTTTGTAGTAGTAGTAGTAAGGGACTCGTGTCTCTGTGCTAACCTGGTAAGTGAAGGGCGCAAGTCGCAAGTAGCCTTAAGCAATGAAATACCCATTATATTGCCTTAACAAACAAACAAAAAAAAATTGTCAAAACTCAAATTTGCTCTGTTCGTCTATTGCGTCGTTACGTTCGACAGAGAAACCGTTTGTAGGACTGGCATTCTATCAAGAACGATACTATTTTTTCAGCTCCAAATCCTGATTAACGATAGAATGCTAGGTTGATTTTTCCGCTCCAGTAGTGTGTGTGCATTCATCCTTCACTTTTCAAGTTTCCTGGAATGATGATGGCACATTGCCCAGTTCGTGGTGTACATGTAAAGCCAAAACTGTTTTCATTCTATGATTTTTCCATTCCTTCTTTTCCTGTCAGGATTCCTTCCTTGTATGATTGTAATTTCTTATTCTGCCAGGATTCCTTATTATATGTTTTTATTCCTTCCTTGTATGATTGTAATTTCTTATTCTGCCAGGATTCCTTATTATATGTTTTTATTCCTTCCTTGTATGATTGTAATTTCTTATTCTGCCAGGATTCCTTATTATATGTTTTTATTCCTTCCTTGTATGATTGTAATTTCTTATTCTTCCAGGATTCCTTATTATATGTTTTTTATTCCTTCCTTGTATGATTGTAATTTCTTATTCTTCCAGGATTCCTTATTATATGTTTTTTTTATTCCTTCCTTGTATGATTGTAATTGATTATTCTGCCAGGATTCCTTATTATGTTTTTTTTTATATCTTCCTTGTATGATTATCATTTCTTATTCTGCCAGGATTCCTTATTATATGATTTTATTCCTTCCTTGTATGATTTTCATGTCTTGTTCTGTCAGGATACCCTATGTGTTCAAAATCGTGATTAAGTGGATTTTTGTTTAATCTTTACTGTTCGTAGCATGGAGCAAATTGATTGAAAAGGAGCTGAAGATGAGAAAAGAGCATTTCGCTGTTCTTGACCCACGGTCGGAGTACTAACAGTATCAGTGTCTGTATCATGAACAGAAATTATTTTAAAACTTTCTAGTGCAACTGAATGTGTATGATTTCGCTTTCTATAGGCATAAAAGGTAATGTAGAAATCTCTAAATTCAAATATGTTTAATGGAGGTGAAAGGACTATAAAAAATGAGGAAAAGTTATATTCCACGTAACCACAAAATTATAGAAATGTAAAAGAAAACATAATATTGTCATTCCCACGTTTGATATTGTGTTCGAAGCATAAAATTTTCTATTGGCTGCTTAATTGAGTGTGAAAATAACTGTAATCCTTTGAATGGGATAGTTTCACTATTAAGTGGTACCGTAGGTTCCGTGAGTTCTAATCGATAGAGTGAAATATTGATAGATCATAGTTTGTAGATTCTGTACCTCACATCCTAGATGCAGTATTAGCTGATCGAATTATAAAAAAACTCATCCAAAACACTGTAGGACAACATTCTAAGCTCTACTTTGAATGAATGTAATCAACGGGTCCCAGGTTCGATACCCGGTGGAGGCACATAGTGCTTTGGATCCCACTTTAACTGTACATCCAGTCCTGATTATCCTTACTGTGCATAAAGTGGACTTAAAACACCATCTCAATGAATCAGTCAATCTACTTTGAATGGCCATACTAGGCTTACAGAAATGTCTAGGGCTTACCGTATAGCATGTTCCACCTATGGATACATATTTGTATTTTTTTAAAAGTTTTCGGTCGCTTTTGTAGCTCTTTAGGCTAATCACAACGATGAGTATGAATCGTAATTGAATGGAATTGATGAAGGTACACTTGTGGCCAGGTCGGGACTTGAACCTGGAATCTTTGGTGAGAACCACTCACTCAACCATTCGGCCATCCAGACTGGCGTCGAACACTTCCTTCAAAAGGGGAAGCGGGAGCTACATAGTACATATTTCAAGTGTGTGTGTGTGTGTGTGTGTGTGTGTGTGTGTGTGTGTGTGTGTGTGTGTGTGTGTGTGTGTGTGTGTGTGTGTGTGTGTGTATATATATATATATATATGCATTGTACAGTCACGGACACTTCTGGGCTGCGATAACTCCATTTAGTTTCAATAGAACTGTTACAACTCAGAAGTATCCGGGACTGTACAACACCTATCTTCTTCGCAGTCACTATGTTGACCAAAATGTTCAATATCGGTTAAGCACCCTACCCCACGCACGCTACCAATGTGGATATGGAATAATTCTACTTTGTCGTGGCTTACGTTTAGAAAGTTCCTTGTGTGCGAGTATCAAATAATACTGTAGCATTTTAAACTCTTTAGATATTATATTGCCCATTCCTAAAGAAAACAACATGATATTTTGTGAAAATTTATTATTTATATTCTCAAGCCTTTATTTCCTACTTTTACCACCAAATATTACCTTTTGAAAGTGTGTAGAATATGAATGAGATAGGTCACGTGACGAAGACTACCCTATCGTGCTGAAGCTGTTCACATAATTTTGGGACATCCTGTATAATGGGAAAAAAAACGTTCGGGTAATTTGACCCACATTTTAAGACATTGCCCATTTGTGGCCCTTCTTTACTTCATGTGTGTAGCTGCATCCGGTATCAACCTGAAAAAGAAACGGGCAGGGGGACCCAACATACAGGCTGGTGAATTTGTATGGAAAAAGTCCAGCTGCCAGACCAGTTCAGCATTGAACAACTGCCTCCGGGAAGGGGGAACGCGCTTGCCATCTGGTGGCGCTGCTTGCAACTAAAGTGGCTCTCTTGCAGCGATTGTAAGGCGGGTGAAATTTCACACGACGTAGGGAAATTCCAAAGAGCAGGGATTTTTTCCCCCAAAAATTCTACGGAATGTATTGCTCCCAAATGGCATGTTCGATAGCGTAATGGTTGACTCGGTCACCTCGTCATCAAAAGATCGTAGTTCGATTTCCAGTGTAATGGAAAATCGACTCTACTCGTAACCAAATATCATACTGTGCAGTGGTGGATCTAAAATTTCAGAAGGATACCTCACCGAGAATCAATTCCAACCAACCATATGTTGGCAGGAAACAACTATGTTCAAGAGATTATAATTTTTCTTTTGCATGCAAAGATAGAGGTCCAAGGTTGGAATATATGGTATGTACTGTATGTTGTTATTATTATAATTCGTCATCAGTGGTTTCGAGTGCGATCCCCTTTTGAGACATCTTGCAGAGTGGTTCGGATTCAAACTGAGACTGTATGTCTAGTTCCGCCTGTTTTCTCCAACAAGGTGCGAGTGCACTTAATGTCTCAATTCAGAAACAAGGAAGATGACAGTGCCAACGGACCAGCAACGTGAGTTGCAATAATGCGGAAGAGCCGGCCCCCGTGGCGGAGTGGTTAGCATATCGCGCTACGATTCCACGGGTGCCGGGTTCGAAGCCCGGCCTGAGCATAGATGTTTGTTAGTGTCCATTCATCAATTTCATCATCTGCAAAGTAGCCAAAAGTGGCACAAAAGTCGAAGTAAAATAAAGCAAATCAATCAATCAATAATGCGGAAGAAGATATAGATATTTTTTTATGAACACTTTTTAAACTCAGAAAAAAGCTTTTTCCGGCACAGTTGAATAACGTTGTCCTCCAAATTAACAAATTATTATTAACAGTAATTAAGTTGAGAGAATTTTTTAGGTTAAATTGAGAGTATTTGAAAATAAGATCCTTAGGAAAATATTTGGACCTAAAAGGGATGAGGAGACAGGTGAGTGGAGAAGGTTACATAATTTAGAACTACATAATTTGTATTCATGTCCAGATATTATTACAATATCAAGAAGACTTAGGTGGGCAGGCCATGTGGCACGAATGGGAGAGGAAAGATGAGTTTACAGGATTCTTTGGAAACCTGATGGTAGGAGACCTATGGGAAGGCCAAGACGAAGATGGAGGGACAACGTTGAGATGGACCTAAAGGAAATCGGTAGAGAAGGAAAAGAGTATATAGATATTGCTCAAGATAGGGACAGATGGAAGGCGTGTGTTACTGCAGCCATGAACCTTCGGGTTTAAGAAGGCTAGAGAATTAGTTAGAATTCTTTAAGTGTCTAATTTTGAATCCGTTTGTTTTTTTTAGACACGGGACTTTATTTCTAAAATATAACAATACGAGGCACCCAATTATTGGGTGGCTCGAGCCCCACAGGTCCATGTAAGTTGGCGCCACTGCTCCTAACTGCTCCGTCATGGAGGCCAGCGATGAAATTCATTTCCAGAAAATGGAAGATAAGCCCATATAAGGTTTTTCCTTGTGAAGACGATAATCATTCCAATGAAAGGGATTTTTTCGTGCCGAGAGGGAAATATTGCCTCTCAAAGGGAAATTTCACGGTGCGCGAGGGAATTTTTGCGAAACTAGGTTGCCACCACTGTTCGCTCGGCAGTCTGAGCGCTTCATTCAGAGGTGCATCCGTCCGTCTGCAGAGGGGATGCTTCCCAGCCGTGGATGTTTCCTAGGTGACAGGAGCGTGAGAATTCCTAGGTGCTAGCTAGTGAGTGCATGTGGATGGTGCAGTGCAGGAGTACCATGGAGTGTCAGCTTATCTCTGTGCTGGGAAAGGAAGACGAGGAGCGCGTCAACTCGCCGGAGGAGAGCGGTGCCAGCACGCCGTCTGTGTCTTTGCTCCACAAGCGAGCTCTTCCGACTCTGAAGAACGTATTAGCCTTTGGGAATTACCATTTCAGGCAACAGAAGACCCTCCTTTGCTCAAAGTTCGGTGAGTACGCACGCAGACGGCTTTTTTAAGTGCATGGAGCAGGCCACCGTGATGTACTGGTTAGCGTAACGCTCTAAGTGTGTCGAATATCGGAATTATTCAAAACTGTTGTTGTTTATCCTTAATTTTTCATCTTCATCGTCGCGATTGGCTTAAGGATGTGGTTACCTTAGGCTGGATTCGAACCTAGCACCATTGTTGTGTAGAGTGTAAGAGGCTGACCCTTTCCGAAAACCCCCAAATATCAACCTCCCACACATCCTGGACTGCATTTTGCAGACTCACGTCCAGTATAATCCTCCCTGGGACTCGTGTTATGTCATCCATACATGTTTGTGATTGTCCTTCCATCCATCTCATCTTTACCACCAATCATACTCATCTTTGCGATTAGGCAATAGTGACAGAAAAGCGAAGTAAAATAAAACAACAAAAGAAGCAAGTGCGTTGGGTGTCCTCACCCCTTCGTAACTAAAGCTTACGGGTTTGAGTCCTTGCCTGCGCGTGGGTATTCCTTCGTAAGTAACGCTTTCTTAATCATAATTCATTCTCGTCGTCGCGATTAGCGGATATAGTAAAGAAAGTGACGTCAAACAAGAGAAGTACAAATGCTGATGTTTTCTCGTTACTTCGGCCACGAGTGAAAATTTTCAATTTTTGTTTGTTTAATCGGGTATTTCACTTATGCGAGGCTTGGACTTTAATTTTGGTAAATTATGATATATACGTAAGGATTCTTCTAGTCGTCCAGTTGGTAGGCGCCTGACTGCCACGTGAGAGATCCGGATTCGATTCCCAGGTGGATGATCTCAGGTAGCAACATCTCTGCATTACATTAGTCTCACTTATCCAGTTAGTACCGGAGAGCAAGGCAGCCGGTCTTGATGCTGATCACAGCACCTCTAATATGGCCGAGAACGAGAATGCGTTATACTCCATCTCCACACCCCGTGTGTGTCTTCATGGCACTTACCAAAGCAGATGGAAGAACTTCACCAAGTCTTAATACAAGAAAAAAACTCATGAACACGCACACACACACCCTGTGTGGAGTAGACAGAATTTTGGGTAGAACAAAAATCCACAGAGGATTATACTGAGGTGCCACATCCTTGTTGGCCTGCAAGATCGTAGTTAAAATAGTGGCGGATCCTGCTTTCAAAACCTGGGCCATTGTACTGCTGCAAGAACCTGTCTTTCTATTCAATCTGGCAACAGACTACGGGGACTGGACACACTGTTGAGAGTTATGGCGAAGTAGATGACAGGTTTCCAACTACTGAAGCACCATTTTGTTATTGAAATGAACAAAGTTATGCTCATTTTATATCGATTTTTCTTCTGTATTTTGGCTTCTGGGCTTCGTTGATAGCCACCTAGCTAGCCTAAAATATACGCTCAATGTTTCATTTCGGTTACTTTTGACTGTGTAGTATCTATGTATTTTACTCCCTGATGAAGTGATACCGCGATCCCAAGTCAGGATTCGAACCAGTCACCGCTGCTCCTTCATAGCAAGTTCAAATGAAATTTCTTTGTTATCATGATAATTAAATTAATTTCCTGTTCAGACACAAAAAAGACGTTGTTACATTCATGTCGCTTCATATATCTGTCTCCCCAATGGTGCAGTGGTAATCTGGTCGCCGTGTAATCAAGGGGTCCCGGGTTCCATACCCAGTAGAGGCACATAGTGGTTCGGAACCCACTTGAAACTGTAGGTCAAGTTCCGATTAGCCTACCAGTGCATACAGTGGACTTAAAAAAACAACTCAATTGATGTATCCGCCTTATGTAAACAGTATGAATCAGCTCACAAATGAGGCATGTATATGAGTGAAGACTTTTCCTTGTTGAAAGATTCGTTATCTGATCAACATCGTTACAGATTTGTTGCTTAGTATGTCACTCATATGGGCTATTCAGAGACGTGTTTTGAGTTTTAATCGCTTATTTATCGGGATTCTGACGTTTATTATTATTATAAGAAATGTAACATGTTGGTGTCCCATCACGTTCCCTTCCCCTGCTGCATCTCTAAACTACTAATAAATATGTTATGTTGTGAAAGCGACCCAAATTTATTTTAATACATGTTTCCAGCGACTTTCCAGGCTTTTAATTGCAATGTACGGAGGAAGCAGCCCGAAAAATAAACGTGCGTTTCTCCTAAGTGATATGTGGGATAATAAATTGAGCCTGGAACTAAACATGTAAACAACATGGTTCAATATAGAAGGCTCACAGATAGTATACACCGCGGTGATATGGGCCTCCCCGATGGCGTAGTGGTAACGTCTTCGGCTTGTAAACAAGTGGTTCCGGGTTTGATACTCTGTGTAGCCACATAGTGGTTCGGAGGTCCAGTTCGGATTACTCTTTCTGTGCATAAAATGGTCTTAAAAGCAAACTCAACAACAAAATCGCGTGCCGGCCTCCGTGGTGTAGTGGCTAGCACAGCGCTCTCGGGGTCCCAGCCTGGACATGGATGTTCTTCGTGAGTGTCCCTTCATCAATCTCATCATATAATCCTCATCTTCGCGATTAGCCAAAAGAGGTAGAAAAGCAAAGTAAAATTAATCAAACAACATGGCGATGATGAAGGTGTAGTGAAATACGAGAGGAAATCGTTCTTTACTCGGGATTCGAACTCTGAACTTTGTAGTTTCATGTTCTTTATATGATTCCCATTGACCAGGAAAAGTCTTGGGAATTTCTTAAAATTATCGGAAAGCATTTGCTGTGTCTGCCTATTTTGATAATAGCAGGAGTTCGTAAGCGAAAATATAAAATTTACTCTTAACTGAGTTGTAGTATGTTGAAACCTTGCAGAATGGTCTTGAAATGTGTTTGAATATACCTGGAAAATTCACGGACTTCTGTTGAGGGAAAGGGGATGCGTGCAACCCTGTAACCAGTTTGTCACGCAAGTCGACAGACATGGATAAATGCTGGTTTGCATGCTGTCAGGTTAGAGCAACGTGTTGCGAATTTATAAATCATGGATTCAGTTCCCGAGCATAGATGTGCTTTTATGTTTCTGACACTTGTGTTAAAAGTCCCATGTACAGTCACGGATACTTCTGGGTTGTAACAACACCATTTACTTTCGATGGGATCATTACGACTCAGAATTGATCGTGACTGTACATCGTTGAGATTATCTCATCGAAAGGTTTGAAATATCAACTTAATGTTAACAAGATAGTGTTGCCCTTGAGCCCTCACGTACTAGAGGGAAGAAATAACAGTGTACAAAATACTTGTGAAACCTAGGAAGGACAAGCCCAAGATGGAAGATCAGTGTTGAGATGGTCTATAGTACATTAGCAGGGATGGTCACAATATTTGATTGTTATCCGGTGGAGGTACATAGTAGTTCGGATTCCACTTTAAACTATAGGTCCAGTTCCGGTTAGCCTTACTGTGCATAAAGTGGACTTAAAACACCAACTCAATAAAAAAAGCAATATTTGATGGATGTTACCAATGATACAGGCGATAGGTGTCCTTATGGACTTTTACTTGTGATATCACCACCTCCAAAGGAAAGGAAAGTCAGGCATAATATTTGAAGAGAAAAGAATGAATATGCACCCTGTATAGGTAACGTGATGTTATCACTTTCTACCCTTTCTAACACCGTTGTCGCCTTGTAATTAAGATGTCCCGGGTTAGATATCCCGGTGGAGGCACATAGTACAGTGGTTCTGGTCCCACTTTAAAGCAGATCCAGTCCTGATTAGCCTAGCTGTGCACAAAGTGGACCTAAAACAACTGAAAACATATCAAATATAAATTCCATGCAAAAATACACGAACCACACACCGCATATTTATCATTCAGTATTCCCTCCACATGTGACTAGGTACCATTGACCTTAATACGTTTTGAAAATAATCTAAGTAAGAAACATTACCTTCAGCTCTTATTTAAGCCGCATACAAATTGAGGTCCAGTCCCGTCCCTATTAGTCTTTCTGTGCATAAAGTGTACTTAAAACAACAATTCAATCAGTCAACCTTTCTCATACAATCCAGATCATCTTACAAAAACGTACTCGATTCTCGTAAATTTCGCTGGCTCGCTGTTGCTAGCTGCAAACACTGAGTGGTTCTGGAAGCTGTGACGAAGTAGTGAAGGGTTTTGCTCCTATGTTAACAGTATTGTGAGTCGCAAATCTTTAAGATTGTTTTAAAATTCGTGTTTCTTAATGCCATTGATTTTTCGTGGAATTTTCGCGATAACTGTGACTCACTAACTTTTGTTTCTGTGTATACCACAGCACGATGAGATCCTCCGCGATGACGTAATAGTAACGTCGTCGCCTTGTATTCAAGAGTCCCGGATTCGATACCCGGTGGAGGCACATGGGACAGTGATTCGGATACCACTTTAAACTGTAGGTCCAGTCCCGATTAGTCTTTCTGTGCATGAAGTGGACTTAGAAAAAAAAACACATCATCATGAGGCAACACTGTGACCATGAGTCCTATACTGTACTCGAGATCAGGGCCTTCCTGATGACGCAGTGGTAACGTCATTGCCTTGTAATCAAGGGATCACGGGTTCGATACCTGGTGGAGGTACATAGTAGTTTGGATCCCACTTTAAACTGTAGGTCCAGTCCCGATTAGCCTTACTGTGCATAAAGTGGACTTAAAACACCAAATCAAATCAAAATTAACTGGAAATCACCAAACGTACAAATAAATTGAAGGCTTTTGCGCTGAAGCAATATGCCTTATGGATTACAAGTGCCAGTTTGTTAGTAAATTTTGTTACATTATACTAATTAATACATGTTATGGGTAGGATGCGGTGACCGCGATTCAGCTAATGAATAGCCAGTCCAATGACATGCTTTAGACGTCAAAATAACAAAAATACGTGAGTTGAATGTCCTACTCTTTGTCCTACTCATGTAGAGGGTAAACATGAGTTTCGAAATGTATGCCTTTGCGTTCCTCAGCTTCGTGACATATTCTACATGTGGCACAAGAACAACATAATGTAGATTGAGAATTCCAAGGGAGGCGCTTTGATGTGACGTTTTTATCTCTTGAAATGTTAATGCAAGAATTTTTATTGTCTGCTTTGCAGGAAAATATTTACGTCCATTCCATAATTTTGTTGTGGAGTATTACTTTGCACGGTCTGATTCGTTGCTGCAACACAAGCGATTCCTCTAAAATAAAAGACAGTTTTATTTCATCGCGTAGAAAAACACCACGAGACTGTAGTTCAATAATTAGTGGCGTCGTTGTGTAATGATTATGAAAAGAGCCGCTTTGGTCTTGGATTCCAAACCGACGACCTGGTTTCTCGTGTGGGTAAAAGACGCCTCATCACAATCGTATCAAATTGTATTTTCAGCGGCTAACGTGGTGGCGTATACAACTTTAATATACTTTTATAACATCGTGTGAAACGACATCCACAATTCATGTTATTTTCTACGTCGGAGAAAACCTAATGTGTAATGTTTCAGAGAAATTCTCTTGGGTATATTTATCACATGCCTCAGACTTGCCGTGTATACCGAGAACAAGCGTTTTAAGTAGACCAGAGGTGCGCAGACTTTTTATGTGGAGGGTCAATTTAAAACTTCAGCAATTTGGCGCCGTCCATATTTCATTTTACTTGCATTGAAGATAAAATAAAATTATAGTTTTTAGAGTGCTAATACGGACCACATAAAACACCGTAGTTTAGAGAGCCCTGATGTAAACGAAAAAGTAGTACGTGTCTGTTTATTGTTTGGTATTTCGTTTTCGTAGTTTATATTTTGCATTACCCTTCTGCCAGTTTTGGCTAATCGCGACGAGGAGGAATTGTGAGTTGGGTTCAATTTTTGTTTAAAGTCCTCTTTACGCACGGATAGGCTAATCGGGACTGGACCTACAGTTTAAACTGAGATCCAAACCACTATGTGCCTCCATCCTACGTCGTTACCAGTACACCAGCGGGGAGGCCCGTTGAAGGAATTCTGATTAGATGAACTTGACGAGGAGAGAAGAGACTCAGAAAGGACCATCCATGTCTAAGCCGGGAATCGAACCCGGAACTTACCTTGGCGAGACAGTGAGTCGACCACTGAAAGCGCTCATCAGGAGTCACAATATATCGTATGGTCCACAACCATACAAAGCAGTCAAATGTTTGTACTTCCGAAGTAAGTAATTGCGAAGTTCGGATGTTTGCATAGTTTTCTTTTACTTTTGCTAATAGTGTGTAGCATAGAAAGCGTGTAAGGGGTGACATATGACAAGGGACCCAAAAGTCAGCCTCACTTCCGCGTAGTACATCCCGATAACTGCAGTCTTACAGGCCAACGAGGACCTTGGGCCTGGATCAACGCCAATATAATTCTCTGTGGCCCTTGTGTTGAGTCTTCCTAATCAATCAAAATCAATGTACAGCAAAAAGGCCTGGCTAATGAGCATTGCTACTGAATTTAGTAATTTTGCTCGAAACCAAATTTTGGCCTTCCCTCATGTGGGCGTCCTACATCAGGAATCCTATTTTGGTTGCGTCTGGGGCAACAGCCTTGCACTAGAAAGTCTTGCAAAATTTTTAGCCTCGACGTCGGAAGTGGGCCAGACTCGTAGGAAAAGTTTTCTCTTCAGTTGAATGCGGTAATGCAATCAGCAGGAATGTACTCGAACGTATAACGTCTCTTTGGAATGCACATGCGTTATGGTTGAGTGATGTGTACGTGATACATGCTTTTTCTTGTAAAAAGAAGAGATATATCAAAGTACAATCACGGACAAGTTTTGATTTTCAATGTGGTTTTGCAACCTCCCCCTCTCTATATCTTCTTTACCTATCTCTGTCTCTCTAGGAGGTAAAGGTACCCCTGTGCCTGTGCACACTAGCCAGGATGATGTGGAGGTAGAGCTCCACATACTCTTGATCTCGACCATAGTTAGGATTATGTGATAAGCATCACGCCCGGCCGCCTTTACCCCCCAGGTACCTGTAGATACGAGGCTGAGTAGGCCTCCGAGCCGCGCAGAAACAGGGAAATGCCTTGAAAAATTACTGGTCCAGTTCACCTCTTCCGGAATTCGAACCTTGGTCTTCGGCGTGGTAGCCAAATGCTGTACCAACATTTATTTTTTAAGGAAGACCCCTATGCGGCAGCCTTCCCCACACATCATACTCATATCAATTAATCTCAATTCTCTTTTTTAATTCAGGACAAACGAACACAAATATCCATGTCTAAACCGGGATTCGAACCCGGGGCCTCTGGCGTCGCAGCTTACACTCCGCCACGGAGGTCGACGTCCAACTGAGCTACCGCGGCCCTTATATATGATATCTTATATATGCATATATATATATATAATATCTTATCTCTCTCTCTCTCTCTCTCTCTCTCTCTCTCTCTCTCTCTCTCTCTCTCTCTCTCCACACACACACACACACACACACTCTCTCTCTCTCTCTCTCTCTCTCTCTTCCTATCTGCTCTTTTGCTATTCGGTGTGATTGCTTGAATCTACATCACTTTTACGAGAACGAGATGAAACGTTCTTGTGCCAACGATCTATGTTACATAACAGTTTCAGATCAATACCTCTATCTGGCTCTCTGCTACCATCGCTGTAGCGGCATGATCCTAAATTTGTAATGCGCTGTAGTGGTTACTGAGAGACATCGGAATGTACTCTACCGGCAGATTAGTTTCATGAGACTTGTCTGCGGTGCGCTCGCTTCAGAAATGTGAACTGTGCCTCGGTTCCAACGGTTGAAATGTAGCAAAGTTGACATTCACAATTTAGAACGATGTGGTCTCAGGCGTGATCATTTCTCTGAACGTTTTGGTCTCGTCTCTCCCTCTCTCTATCTCTTGCTCTTTGTATTAGTTTCTTTATACTTATTCTTGTGTTGTCTTTTTGTTTCTCACTTCCTGTTTTCTATTATCTCTCCATCTCTCCTAGTTCTATCCGCCTCTTTCACTTTCCGTGTATGTCAGTCACCTTTATATATATATATATATATATATATATATATATATATATATATATATATAATCTTTCTGCACCTGTTTCTGCTGGCTTTCTTTTCTTTGTATTTCACTTTCTTTTTTGTCTCTCTTTCTTTCATAGGCTTTGTATCTCTTTCCTCGCTGTTATCTCTGTATATCTCTATTTATATTGCATGTCTCTGCATGTCTTTCTCCGTGTGTTTTCTTTTTTGTCTCACTTTTTGTTTTCTGGAGGCACACAGTGGTTCGGATCCCACTTTAAACTGTAGGTCCAGTCCTGATTAGCCTTTCTATGTACAATGTAGACTTAATACCTCATAACTTCAAACCTTGTTTTCTGTTCTGCCTCTCTTCTTTTCTTCTAGTTGTATTCGATGTCCCTTGACCTCTCTGTTATCTGTCACCTTCTCCCCCCCTCTCTGTCTATTTGTGTTCGTTAATCTTTTTTCTGTAAGTTCTATCTGTTTCTTTTTATCTTCTCTTTTTGTTTTTTTGTCTTCTCTCTCACTCCCTCTTCTTTCCTGGTAGTTCTATGTGTCTGCCTCTGTATTCGTCTCTCTGTTGCCTGCCACTGTGTCTCTTTCTCTCCCTTTCACTGTCGCCCTCTGTTTCTCCCTCTACATGTTTATCTTTCACTCCCTCCCCCTCTCTATTTTGATTATCTCGTGGGTCATCCTTCTATATTTTGCCTACCTGCGTGATGTAGTAGTCAACATAGCGTGCTGGTTTCGGTGCAATGAGTCCTGGTTTAGAATCCTCGGTAAGGAATGAACATTTCCTTGTTTCCTCATCCGTTTCTTCCTAACATATCCAACTCAACCACAAGTTGCAACAATCTAAATAGGTAGCAAAGAAGATTTAATTGCAATATTACCCATTTGAAACAATGTTCTTCAGAAATCAATCATAACGTCATTCTGAGGATGTATAGATTTAACTGTTCCCTCCCTTGTTACTGTTACCTAGCGTACGGAATGTACTTAGTGAATAAGCGTCCCTTTTACCCTAACTGAAGATTGAGTCGAGTGAAATGACTGTTTAATTTTTAAATAGCAAAGCACAGGTCCCATTGTAAACAGAAGTTACTTTGTTTGTTGATTCCCTGTATAATCACGTGACCTTGTTCCACTTCCCGTGTTCCTCGACGTTATCTTCTTAGTATGCAGGGACAACATGGAACTGGTTTGTGATAAGGTCGGTTTTACATCCTTGGACGCGAGTTTGTCTTGAAAGACATGTTGCCGTGTCATACACGAATGGGTATAGGGTTCGACTGGCTCCTCAAACGTGCCGGTATGCAGAGAAGCCACTACACAAAATACATAAAGAATGTAATTTGTTACTTTGCCTTAGGGAAGAGGCCAACCCCATTGAGAAAATTGAGAAGTAAGACATTTACTTTTTTTGTCCTTCCTTCTCCTACTTTCCGTAGATTGTTTTAGGTATTTTTTACAGAGCAGCTTGTTCATAAAGGTTGCAAGTGCTCCAAAGGCAAAAATACTACAGTGGGAAAAAATAAAAGAGAAACTCTCTTATTTTTAAAGCATAAATTGATAAAATCAACGAGAAGTTACCAGGGGTCACGGGTTCGATTCCCGGTCTGGGCATGGGTATCCTTTGTGAGTTTCCCGTCTTCAATTTTATCATATCATCACTCATCCTCATCTTCGGAATTAGTCAAAAGTGGCAGAAAGTAAAATGAACCAAATCAATCAATCAAAGCAACGAGAAGTAAGCAGCGTAGAATATCCATTACAAGAGTAAAGGAACAAATTGTATGAATATAATAGGGAGAGAGACAATCAAGGTGTTACAATAGTAGTTAAGATTTAAAACTGGAAAAGAATATGTACGGTAAGAAGATAAGAAAAGAAAGTATCAATAAAAAAATAAGGTCTAAAGATGAAATGATCGAATTTGTAGTACATGAACAATTTTTATTAGAGTACAGGATTCAGAAGAGAAGAAATCTATAAAAGATTGAGGAATGAAAAGTTACATTAAATGCAGATGAAAGAAATCGTCGGGTCGAATTAAATAAAAGAGAGAAGCGAGACATTTCTCTCTCTTTCTCTATCTCCCCTGTTTATCTTATCATTTTCTTTCTTTAATTTATTCTCCCTTTCTATCTTTATTTCTCTGTTATTCATCGCTTTCTACCGTTTTCTCCGTCTTTCTTCCCTGTTCCTCTTTCTTTCCTTTCATGTAATATTTCCCCCTTCCTCTCTCTCTCTCTCTCTCTCCTTCTTTCCTCCTATGTTTATCTTTCTAATTTTTATTTCACTTTCTTCCTATCTTTATCTATCACATTGTCTCTACTTCTGCCTCTCATGCTTTCAATCTCGATTCATTTCTGTTTGTGTGTGTGATACTTACTATATCATAAATGATCTAGGCTCTTTGGGATGGTAAGATTACTGTGCTAAGGTTACTTAAAGGTGGGCCTAGATTATTCAAATGTGGGCTAAGGTTACTTAAAGGTGGAATAAGATTATTTAAAGCTGGGCTAATCTTTTGTAAATGTGGGCCTCGCTCACACGGTGGCTACGCCACTGCCAATGCAGTTTGTAGAATCTCAGGTAAATTCCTGGAGACATGTGTCGGGAAGAGGTAAAAGTTCCAGGTTTTTCAACGATTTGATGCCGTTCATAAACGTGAAAAAACTCAACATATTTCCAAGGGCATTTCACATGCCATTACCAGCACCAGACGATGCGTCCTCCTGGTAGCAATGTCCTCTTGAGAGTTGTTTGTTGGGCAGCATTCCTCCTCACCTGACAGCCCGAGTGCATTTCTTTGTTTGGAATGTGAGAAGCGCTGTTGACAGAGCCACGGGTGAATAGCTTTCCATGGCAGAAACGCTCCCCCCCTTTCCCAAACAGGAAATATTTAGAAAGTTCAATGTATGGCGGAGTGGGTCCCCTAAAACGTCGTGGAACCCACGCACGGAAAACAAAGACACAAAATTACACGTTTCGATCAAGAACTCTGCAGTCTTCGTGCTGTGTCAAATTACTCTCTGGAGGAAGAAGGGGGGAAAACAGGATCCTAACGAGAAGACCCTCATCCCATTTCTGCTTTTTTTGTGTGGAATTATTTCATGATGTCAGGTGTTCAGTGGTCGGCTTTTGTAATTATGTTTTGCTTATTTTGCGTCTATTTTAACACACTATGTTAATTCCAATGTGAAAAAGGAATTAAACATATCGTCGTGTGAGAACCAAAGTGATGCAACTCCAATTAATCAAATTTGCAGGATAGAGGAAATAATGTATACCTAGTCATGTCATAAATTCTGTTACAAAGTTAATAATAAACTACAGGCACAGTGAGTAAGCTCATGTATTAATATTTGGATGTTACAGAGGTACAGGTCATGCCAACACAGAGCACCAATCACTGTTCAAAATGGCCACCTCTGGCCTTCACACAGGCTCGAAGTCTCTGAGGTCAGTCATCGATCGTAGCACGTACGGTCTCGAGGGGAAAGTCCGCCACTGCCTTCACAAGAGAACGCTTGAGACTCGCAAGGTTTGGATGCCTCTTCCTACAGACCATGCCCTCCAAAAAGGACCACAACCTATAGTCCAATGGGCTGAGGTCGGGGCTGCTTGAGGGCCAATCAGCCGGAGCAATGAAATCAGGCACATTCCTCTGAAGCCACTCCTGTGTGGTCTTTGCCTGGTGGGCCGGTGCTGAGTCCTGCTGGAAGCTCCACGGCTCATTGTTGGACGTGGTGCAGGTCAACGATTTCACAAGTGGCTCCAACACTGTCGCTTGGTACACTTTTGCAGATGTTTTCATACCATGTTCACAGTAGTGGAGGTCAGTTGTGCCATCGTACGAAACCCCCTACCAAACCATCACTGAGGCGGGATGATGGCCTCTGAGGATCCGTGGAGTGTTTTCACGAGCTTTCTGGGGTGTCGAGGCATAAACACGTTCGTTTTGACGATTGTAAAATCGTGAAGATGTTTTCGTCCGTGAAGAGGATCCTCCTGTGGCCACCATTTGCGTAACGCTGAAGGAGTCTTTTGTTTTCTGCTCCCTCCTGGGCCTGAAGCTGTGGAGTGAGGAAGTGACCAGTACTTCGCTGATAAGCGCGGACTCCTACGTAACTTCGGAGCACATGCGGCATCGACATTTTCGAAATGTTCAGCTCTCGAGCCATCATTGCTTGTTTCCTGACAGGATTTCGTCGAATCCGCGCCGCCACTGCTTTCACGAGCTTCTGGCTCCTCACGCTGCGAGGTCTACCTTTCCTGGGGCGGGCCTTAATTGTCCCTGTGTCACAGTATCTGCTGATATTCAGCTTTTTCAGGGCGTTGAAAATGTTCGATGGTGATTTGCCAACTTTGTGCAGTGCGATTACTGCCACACGGTTCTCGTATACACCCCCACTCCATTCGACTCGCAGTGAAATTCACCTTTCCGCTACCACAGCCAAACACACAATGATACTGGTTGCTGTTTGATCCAACATTGCGGGATTACCTTGCCAACCAGTGTTGCCATCCCTGTATAAACGTTGTAACAGAATTTATGATATGACGAAGTACTTATGGATATGTCTGACTCTTAAAAAGAGTCAGTAAATTGAATGTACGTGACTCCACCTTACTGCTAAGGATTAGAAGTGGAAATATGTCGATCTGACTTCAAATACAGCTCGTCAGGGGTGTTTATTTGAACAAAACTGAAAACATTCCTCTGGTTCTCATACCACGACATTAGGAAACGAGCAACAATAATCGCTCCAGAATGTTGGGGTGAACGTATGCATGAAAGACGAACGATGCATATCCTTGTCTCAGGCCCGCTTTAGACGACAGTAGTAGTTTCTTGGCATTTTTGATAATATTACTGCTCAATCGAAATTCTACCGTCTAAGGTGAAGAAATGTTATAGCATTTTGATGTAATAGCATATATCACAAATTGAATGAATCTGTCCAATTTTTTCGTAGCATCTCTACGTCACAGGTGCAGATCTAATAGCGACCGAGTGCGATGTAAACAATGTATCGCTTCACATTTTTCAAATCCCATAACTATTCAACTGAGAAAGGGTTTCAGGTACAAACCAGTGACATTGCCTAAATTTCTGCGAAAATAAATCAACTTCATATTTTACAACAGTAAGAAAGTATTTTGCTTATTTCATTTTGTACTTAGTTCCGTACACCCTGTACCCTCCCTCTACGTCCTTGGCCTCCCCGTTAGGAGCTTACAGTCTCTCCTTGCACATTGATTCGGACCTCGCTTCGAACTACTGCCCATCTCAGCAGCAAGTAAACTCAAGACACAAATATGGAGTCCAATGAGGGGTGTAAGGGAGTGACCGTTTCTGAAGACACCCCTCTTCTCCGTAGTACACCCGCCCCCACCTAATTTTCCAGAGAATCGGTTCTGGCTTCTAGACTCAGCCATTATAAGACTCGTGTTGTGTCGTCCATCTATGTTTTTCATTACCCCTTTATGCATTTCATCGCTGTTCAGCGAAGTGAAATAAGTCAAATCAATCAATGAATAGAGTACAATAAGACCGCCCCTCTCTCTCCCCGATAAAATCTTAAACGTTCGTGGCATAGTGGTTAGGGCAGCACTCTACAACGCCCGGGTACTAATGGGTGTCCCTGCAGGGTGCGAAATCCTGGAGGGACGGGGTGGATTCCCCCCCCCATCAAAAATTTCAAGGGGGGAGAGTTTTTGTTACAACAAACAAAAGATAAGCAATTACATTTAATTTCAAATATACTTTACCAAGACTAATATCGAAAACACACAAATTTGTGTAGTTGTGAGTATTGACTATTGAATGCATTCTCTCTCATAACAAATCTACATCAATACGCACAATAGAAGTAAAACAAGAATGCAAGACAATAATAACTATGAAATCTAATTGATTTATATTAACATAAAGCACAAACTAAACAAAAACTTACACATAATAAAATCACTTCAACTATTTCATAATTAATTAACATGTTTAACCAGTTAGTAAAGGAATTAATTAGCTGCTTTACACTATCTTATATGTATAAAAGTAACAAATTAATTTCCTTTATGTAATTAATAATAATAATAATATGTTTTAATGGAGTAATTTCTTTTTTCTTTTAATAACATTACAAATATGTATCGTATAATTTACCCATATGTTTGTGGGGGAGGGGGTTTGTAGATTAAGAACTTTCTCCCCCTCAGCAGTTTTCAATGATTTCGCACCCTGGTGTCCCTTCCTCAATTCCATCATAACTCATCCTCATTAACCAAAAGTGGCAGACAAGTGAAGTAAAGTAAACCAACTCCATCAATTAAATATAATGCGTTGCTGCTTAACCACATTGTCGGCATCTTCAAAGCATTTAAATGTCTTCCCCAGCGGTCTAAGATCCTTCCAGTTTCGATCAACGTTTTTGCCTGCAACGAACTTCCAAGACCGCCGCTGTTATAGCCAAATGCGCTTTTCTCGTGCAGCCGAACTAAGTGTCGTAGTGTTGAAGGTCGTCAGCCCCTGCGAATATTAAGTGTGTGCACGGGCGATTCTGCCGGAGCGATGATTAGTAGTTTGAGGCCTCGTGTTAGAATCCCGAAGCACGCAAGTCCCTGGTTAACATTGTAGCGTGGTCTCCGTCGGTTCGTGTGTCTAAATGCAGAGGTTTTGCGTTGGGTGTGTCTTTAGAACTTCGACCTTCCTGAACCTTTCGTGATTCCTCGTCGTTATCGCCACCATCTACATCTGTTCACCTACTCTTCGGGTCATTCGTTTCGTCTCATCGTAAGGCTAATGCTGTAAAAGTTGTGATAGGATGCATTGCTGCGTCTGTGGAGTATGGTTTATCAAGAAGCGGAGAACTTATCATTACATTGTCCTTGCTACTACTGATAAGGAAATGAAGGAGAATGTAAGATAGCAGTAATTTACAGCACTGTAATTGTAATGATTACAATAGTGCTGGATTCTGCAGACAAGGACGTATTTAGGGGGTGGGGTCCAGAGGGTCCACCCCCCCCGAAAGACTTGCAAAGTACTAAAATTAAATAATGAAAATATACTAGTTTAGCACCTATTGTATAATCAATATTGATTTATTTTCTCTGAAGTTAATGGATTGAGATCGTACGGCTTTGAATGATAGTACCAAAGAATATTTATGTACACTACTTATGATAATATACATAAAATATTAATCAAGAACTTTACTTTTCGTCAACTGGATCTATCATTCTTATTTGTTATTTAATAAATATTCAATTCTTTATCTAGTTGACATTAATTTCCTTGCAAGCGAACATGTTTTTACACAAATTTGGTCATTTTAACTCACGTAAACTAGTTAATGTTATTTTAATTAATTCAATATGATTGCAATTATTTTAATCGAAACATTATTATTATTGTTGAGACACTTGGTTCGCCCTCCCCCCCCCCCGAAATATATTTCTAGATACAAGCCTGTCTGTAAGATACCTCGCGGTATATTTTCCAAACATAAAAACCCTATTGCAATACGACACCTAGAGCCTAGACCACATAAACAAATACAAAATATGAAAGGGCAACATTGGAAGGTCAACCCCACTGGAAAATTGATACTATATATATAATTCAGTGACATTGTGCTACCTTCTTATAGTGTGCTGAAATACAGAATACAAGAATTACAGGTACGGTTTCTTGGTTAGAATACAAGAATTTAAAAATCATCTTTTGATAAAGAAATGAGTACCATTTGCAAAGTACCAAATGTCAACCTCACTTCCACATACCCCCTGGGCTGCATTTGACAGACTAGCGAGGTTCTGGCGTCTGGGCCCACGGCCAGTATAATCCAGTATGGGACGTGTGTCCCGTCCTTGTGTGTTCGTGATTGTCCCTTCATCTATTTCATCTTGTCATCATTCATCCTCATCTTCGCAATTAGCCAAAAGTGGCAGCAACGCAAAGTAATATAAATCAATTCAATCCAACTTGGCAACACTGCTTGTTGCACAGTGGCGGAAACTTCAATTTTTCTTTTCCCAGCGAATCTCCATATTACAAAGAGGAAGTGACAGGGAAGAAGCCAATCCTCTTGTCTCCTGCATACGAAAGCGACGCTACGTGCCTACAGCAGCCCCTTCCTCAAGATGCAGAAGCGAAGGGAACTGCCGATACCTTTGAGAGGGTCAAATCTCATTTGGCTGGGGTCCAGGTTCGTTCTTGTAACGCCTTTACCAATAAACGAGAGCTCGTCTGCTTCGGCGAGCCTGAATGCCTGAGAAGGTTTCTGATTCGCTCCTTCGCTTAACAATAAAGGAATTCCGTCCCCCCTTTCATTGTAGATACATGCACTTAATTATTTTCCAATGCACCGAATGTGCTGAAATAATATCGTCGATAATGGGTCCTCTAGAGGAGAACAATCGAAGGAGAATAATCTCCAAGCAATGACTTGATCGTAAGTCCAGTTAGTAATGCGCTTGCACAGGGTATCGAACACGAGAACCTTTGATTACAAGGCGACGACTTTACCACTACGCCATCGGGAAGGCTTTCCAAGCTAAGTTCACATCAATTTCATAAGTGAAAATATTGCAAAATCATTAATTGTTGACTATTTGCATTTAGAGTAAAATGGTAATTCTGTTAGGGAGGTTACAGGTTCGAATCCGACGGGAGGCCACCCTGATTTAATTTGATATTTTGTTATTTGGCGTCGCTTCTCTGTTACGTTTGGCTAATCACGACGATGAAGATGAGCGACATTATGCGGGCCTCCGTGGCGGAGTGGTTAGCACACCGCGCTACGACGCCACGTGTCCCGGGTTCGAATACCGGTGTTCTTTGTGAGTGTTCCTTCATCGATTACGTCACACACCCTCATCTTCGTGATTAGCCTAGAGTGGCAGAAAGCGAAATAAAATAAACCAAATCAATCAATCAATGAGAGACGATATGACGAAATTAATGAAGGGACACACAGAGAACGCCCGTACCAGGTCGATATTCGAACTCGAGACCCCTCTCATCTTATAACTTATAGCTGCGCTAACCACTCAAACACGAAGATCGGCGGTTGTCAGTGAATTAGCATGATGCAACGTAGGTAGGTTTCATCAAACAACACAGTTCCCGTCAATTTTTGTTTCTGAATTTGTGCTACTATTACGAGCACTGTACATACACTTGAGTGCGCAGATTTCCATCTTATCTCATACTTGACAAATGTGTCACCCTCTGACGGGAAACTGTTACGTACATACGCGGCCGTAGGTACGTTGGCAAAGTTCCTTCATTGCTTACGTAGGAAGAGAAACGCCTATTTTCGACACGTTTCAAAATGGTGTCCCACAATCAACGCACGTATCTAGAAATATATTTTGGGGGATCTCAGAAATTATAAAAATATAGAAGTTTAAATTGATACGTTAATATAATTTATATTTAATAATAATATGTAAATTAATATTGTTATTATTACATGAATAGGTAATAAGATGGTATATTAGAATAGAGATATAATTGAATTGTTGTTGTTTTAAGTCCACTTTATGCACAGAAAGACTAATCAGGACTGGACCTACAGTTTAAAGTGGGATCCGAACCAGTATGTGGCTTCATCGGGTATCGAACCCGGGACCCCTTGATTACAAGGCGATGACGCTACCACTTTTTTTTCTTTTTTTTTTTAAAAAAAAAGAAGGAATACCCCTATTCGGTGGTATCTCCCGTCATTCACACTCTTTCTCAACGTTAGTACATATCAGTTTTTCTCTTTATTCTCGGTTTTCTCATTTTACGGACAACACAAACATCCATGTCCTAGTCGGGACTCGAACCCGGGACCCCTGGCCGACTGGGCCATCGGGAAGGCCTAGAATATAGATATAACAGCACATATTCATTATCTAGCCTACGTGTGGTTATGTAGTTAAGATCGTCAACATTCGTATAAAAACAATTGTCCTGGCAAGGAAATTAATGTGAAAAATATAAAGAATTGAATATATATTGAATAATAAAAAAGGATGTTAGATCGAGTTGACAAAAAGTAAAGTTTCTGTTTAATATTTTATGCATATTGTTATTAGTAGTGTGCGTAATCTTCTTTGGTTCTGTCATTCAGTCATATGATCCCCATCTAATCCTTGCAATACGTTCGGTGGAAATAACTCTCGATTATACAACAAATGCTAAACAAGTATACTTTCATTATTTTTTTGGGGAAATTTTTAAGTTTTTCGTGGGGGTCCAGACCCCCTAGACGCCCCCTAAGTACGCCCTTGCCAGCATCCTGTGCGGTTTCCTTGCAAAGTGGACCGAAAGCCTCGATTTGGGTGGTTTCGGAGAACAATTCGTCGCTGGGGGCAACTTTGTTCCGAAAACAAGCATGCCGCCAGAACAATGCCGTCTGAAAAGTTCCTAAGCACGAATTTTGACCAAAGACGGATTCCGCTTGGGTAGCCCCGTAAACAACTTCTCTCTTGGGCAGCGATGTGATGAATGTTTTATCTTGTGGATGGCGTCTTGCATTATTTTTCTTCAGATGGTCATGACGTTTGCGTTCAACGTCAACTTAGGTTTTTTTCCTCCCTATTCTTTACACTTCGCAGCTGCCCATGTCATTTACACAAAGCTAGGGGTTGTAGCCGAGACGAGACAAATCTCGTAGATGGCATTTAAAAAATAAGATTGGTGATTTATTCTACCGCATGTTCTCGGTTTCATTAGGCAACTATCGAAAGGTCTGGTTTCGCCCTCGTCTCTCACTTGGCGGAGTGGTTAGCACAACTCCTGGTGTCCCGTGTTCGAATTACGGCCTGGGCATGGGTATTCTTTGTGTGTGTCCCTTCATCAATTCGTCACGTCATCACCCATCCTCATCGTCGCGAGTAGCCAAAAGTGGCAGAAAAGAAGTAAGATAAACCAAATCAATCACTCAAACAACTGTGTGCCTGTGCAGCGTAGTTGCATTCATATAGAATAAAATTATGTTTTTCGAGGGTTCGCAACGTCGAAGTGAGGCGTCAAGCAGATTCAGTTATCACGAAAAGTTGTTTGCCTTAATGGGCTCCATATGCACTGCGAATGTTTGTGCGGCGAGAGTCGTGGCAAGATCGAAAACGAGACATGGCTACCGGAGCGTGGTGCTGATCACACTAACCACACCGGGGGGGGGGGGGGGTCGACATCAAGAACATGTGGAGGCTCTACCTCGTCGCACCTACTACTTGTCTCCATGGGGGGCCTCCCCCATGGCGCAATGGTAGCGTCATTGCCTTGTAATCAAGGGGTCCCGGGTTCGATACCCGGTGGAGGCACAAGTGGTTCGGATTCCACTTTAAACTGTAGGTCCAGTCCCGATTAGCCTTACTGCGCATAAAGTGGACTTAAAACACCAAATCAAACAAACTTGTCTCCATGGCACGGTGGCGCCGTCGCCTTGCAATCAACGGGTCCCGGTTCGATACTCGCTAGAGGCACATAGTGGTTAGGATCCCACTTTACACTGTAGGTCCAGTCCCGATTAGTCTTTCTGTGCATAAAGTGAACTTTAAAGGAAACTCAAGGCACGGTGGAATGCACAGACGTACACACACACATATACACCGTCAGTAAGGTGAAGTGGAAGGTAAATATAAAAAAAGGAGAGTGGGTATGAGAGAACGCTCATTCAATTAAATTTTAATTGGATTTAGGTCGTTTATAATCCGCAAAGTAAACACGCAGACATGTGAACACAGAGTAGTTTTATGTGATCCATGAGACAAACATGAATGCAAATGAGTTGCCTAAAGTTTGTTCTGTCGAGAACCGTCAGAGAAAACAACTTCTGCTACTAATGAGGCATGTTAATAAAGAGATCCGTTTTATTTATTTTTTTATTGTAGAACAACCGCTTGTGGTCTGTTTCCTATTGTTTGTTTTGGCGGAAACTTCCGGGTACACAAGGACGTGAATGAGAAATATGTTTTTGAGTTTCAAGCCAATTGTGATTCTCGTGTGATAAAATTTAATCTTGACCTACTTACACTGTGAACGAAACTTACTGGAAATATACACACACAGAAAAATATTAGCTCACTCAAATAGCCTACATGAGAAATATCCAGAGAGAGAATGATAGAGAGATAAAGATATGAAAAGAAAGAGAAGTACGGAAAGAATGAGAAAGGAAAAGAGAGAAAGAAGGAGACTGGGGGAAAGGAGGAAAGATGAGTAAGAATAGAATGCGAGGTAGAAGGAAATAAGACAAGAATGGAGAGCGGAAAAGCGAGAGGGAAAGGAAAACGGAAAGAGAATGAGAAATAGAGATAATATGAAGGAGAAGGGGAAAGACAACGAGACAGAAAAAGAGAAAGAGAGATAGGTGGTAAAACAAGGAACATGGAAGGAAAATAGGGAAAATGAAAAGAAGAATAAAACAGGAGGAAATGAAAGGAAAAGAGAATGAAAAGTGAGAGAGAGAGAGGTAGGAAGATAGAGAATCACCTAACCACCGAGCAGAGCCTACCTCAAGATATTTCGTCCACCCGAATAAAATTCACTTATAACTTGACAACTTTAAAAACAAGACGCTGCAATCCATTGTTTGCGCACCTCACATCACATTTCCCCACTCCATTGTCTGCGGCGACGTTCATTCGCAGTGTTACAAACTGGAGGGAGCTGAATCCTCTGAGAATTTTCAACGAAATTTGAATGTGAAAGGATTGAATTAGTATCCCGTCACCTACGCTACCTATTGATTGCGCTAAATTCTAAATACATTTTGATATTTTCCCTTTAAACCTTAAATGAATTAAATTATATTAAGGATATTTCTTACCAGCATAAGAAATGTATGAAATAAAACGATAGAAAAATGAAAAATATAGAAACGATAGAACTGAGCTCACCTTCTAAATGTTTTCCAGTTCTCCTTCTTCAGTTTCACTCTCCCACTCATCCGAGTCTGTGTCTATTGATGAATCTGTGTCCGTGTCTGAATCGGATTCACCAAGTCTAATTATCAGTTCATCTACACGCTCGTCCATAAGTCCATCTCTTTCAAAGTAAGAATCTTGCAGCCAAGAGTAAAGAGCATGAACATTTCAATGCTTTAGAAAAGAACACAGGCAAGCGTGTTATCAGATTGCCTTCTCGTGGTGATTGTTGTACGATAAACAAACGAACCACCACCCCACTCGGTTTAAAAAACTAATAAAATAACAAAAAAAAACAAAAAAAACTGGACACTGCTCGATGTCGCATTCAGAAAATGAAGTCATTCGCCCTGTAGTTTCTCTTCGTTATAAACCTTAACGCACGTGCGTAATACTACAGTTTACCGCACGCATTTTCAAAGGCCGGATTAAATAAAATGAACCACTGATATAATAGGAGCCTGCATGCACCGTCACGCTAAACAGTGAAAATTGTTTGTCATATTTGTTTTAGCTTAATTTTGCTGAGTTGGCACCACTGGTACTCTCAACGCCAGACCAGTGAGTAGAAGAGTGGTGGGGAGGATGACGTAATACGAAGTGCTCCGCAGCGATCTGCGCATATCGGGACTTAACTTGTCAGGCTATACATCATTGCATCGTGAAGGCTGTTGCAGCTAGGTACCGATTACAAATCTACTTTCCGGTGTCGACATTAAGAAAGTGTGCAGATAGAGATGCAAGGAACCAACCAGACTGTTTCTTCACTCATAGCATTCGGATTTGTTGAAGTTCCTGCTCAGTTATTAAACTTTTCCTCGGTGTGTGTTTCTTTCTTCCTGGGTTTACCACCACTTTATAATCACTTTTTATTTCTCTCTGTTTGTATTTATCTACATCTCTGTTTATGATTCTTGCTCCACTGTAACTGATTCCAAAAAGTTCTGATGTAGATTATTTCGCTCCCAGTGACGACGACTATCCTGGACTCCCAACTCACTTTTGCTCGTGATTGTACTGTTATTGCGGTGCAGAATACTCGAAGCGTGAGGTGGTAAAAATGGAATGGTGCCACTGCCATAGAAGGGTTCACGCACCCCTGTAGTGACGGATAAGTGTGCGTTTTGTTTTTCGTTCTGCGTCAGCTGCGTGGTGACAATGGCCTACTGGAAAGCGAGCCAAGATATCTTGGCATGGCTCGCTTGCCAGCTTGTACGGCGGTTTCGGAATGCATCAGGCAACGTGTACAAATATAATTAGCATTTGCGTCGTTAGTATTTTGCAAAAAGAATACTGAAAATGAGTACAATTACGAAAACAATTGAAATTCAAGTCAGTTTTGTTGATAATTTTTGAGGCTTCTGTAACACGTGACTTAACATTTGCGTCGTCTGGCACTTCCCGAACATTACCGATCGGAGCCGAATGCACCAGTCGTACGAAGCGCCACCACGCAAGAGTTGAAAACTAGATACTTCGTCCAGGATTTCGGCTCAAGCAGCGGCGTTATTTGTTTGTTTTCTGGAGAGGGTGAAAGTGTCAAAAAGGAAGTGTTTTGTAACGTGTACAGACTGTGAAATGTAGGTTGTTGGAGGCTGATTCCGAAATTGTGAAAATCGAGATACGTAAAGCGACTAGCATTTCGCTGTCTTGAAGCGCCTCGATACTGTGTCAGTGTGTTGTGGTCCAGATTCTGTGTGACGTGTTCGAGTGGGTAAGTGTTCCGATTCTATTGTCAGTTTTTGGAATGCGTGTCACCACCACGTTAAAATGTGTGCGTAAATTTTGGTGGTAGTAGCAGTAATCTATTAGTTAATTGAATTGACTTTATTGCTGGTCGAGGTTCAGCCTTTCCTGGTCCGCTAGCGAATAGAACGACATTTAGAAGCGAGATTTGCGCTTTTCCAACCACCACTTCCCATGATATGTTACATCAAGTTACAGTGGGTACAAAATATTTTTCAGTTCGTGCACTAAATGACAAAACAGAAAGTCAAATCCAACAACTACATATACTATTTTTATCACTATGGAACGTCCTTGAATTTGTAAAAAGGGACCCAATCCTTCTTTTACACATCCTTTTTTTTTTAAAAAAAAATCTCTACAATCCCCGTTACCGTTACACACACCACTGTTTTTGTGTTATGAACTGTAGCAGTGAATGAGGCTTTGGTATCGATATGCTATGTATGCTCTATGCATATAATGCAATAACAATATTACTTCCAATAAGTGGCGTGCTTTTATTTTCCGGCATTTGTTTCACCTCCGTGGTCGAGCGCCCATGTTCGAGTCCTGATGTGGGTGTTTCTTTGTGGGTGTCTCTTGCTCATCGCCACTATTAGCTAAAAGCTAATGTGTTTTTAAGAATGTTGCGCCAAAGAGAAAGAAACCTCTGACGTCCACTAACACCCCTTGAGCACGCGACTGTGTAAAAATACGATAAAATATAGGTTTATCTATCAAGAAAGATGCTATGCCCCTCCTTGTGATCACATACCCCCACAATGTTGCTGGCCACGCCACTGCCTCTGATAAAAAAAAAAGTTTACAATAAGAAACAAGAGTTGTAAGAATATAACTGGCTGTTATATGATCACCAATTTTATTTTAAAAATCGTAGTTCCTGATTACAATTTCTAGACAGGTTCCCTTGTGTTTCGACCACTCAATGGAGCTGTTTTGGAGAAGCCTTCAGTACATTGGAGATCTAAAGATTTTCTCCAATCTAAATCTCCGTCAAAATGTGAAGTTATTGTGAAATCCCTTTGCTATTTACACAGGAAATAACAAACCTTTTGGGCCGTAAAATGTAGGTGTACTGATCACATTGTTCATTGCTATTTTCGTTATTTTTTCATCTACGTCCTATTTTGTTAAAATAAATTAAACTGTGCTTATGCCGAAGCAGATGTCCTCTGCATATTGGTGTTTTTAATTCAATTCATGACCCTGACATTGTGGATTGATGTGGTTGTGAACAAATTGCCTACTATTACCTTTGCTGTAGGCCGTACCCCGAAAACTAAGCATTTCGTTGCACCGGTATTAACATGCCCAAGTTGTTACTCATCTTTGAAAATGACGTCACTATGAGTCTCCTCCGCGGAACAATGAACAATTAGCATTCAACTGCGGGTATCAACCTCATTATAAGTTATTCCGTAAACAGTCGTTGAACTTTGAAACACGCTTTGAGGATATTTGTATTTCTAGAGTCATGTGACTTTATGCGCACTTTGCAATCTGGTAAGGCGTACAATTTTGGTCTTGACAAAATTTTCGGTGGTGCTGCAGGAATTGAACTGGTTCATTTAGTAAAATAAATTCTCAGTGTTTACAGTCATTATCATGACTTTTTCTCTTATCGCTCCGGCATGTTGTTTCTTCTATTGTCATCACTTCCAAGGTTACTCTTCTTTCGTCAACCCTCTCCAACATTGTTTTATTTCTTACTTTGTCCATTTCACAATTTCGCCATAACCGCCATTAATGAAAACAGGTGTATCACAAAATCAATTTCATTTACGTTCTTAGCAGTGACATCAGATGCAGTCAGGGAGTCAAAGCGACATTAGGAATAACAAAAATTGCCTTCAGTAGAGGAATTATGTTCGGACCTTTGGCCAAACAACCATGAAATAGGTTAATGAAATGTTTTGTGCGGAGTACAGCGTCGCTTGGCGCAGGGACCTTGACGCCAAGAAGAAGTGAGGAAAATCGACTAGAACACACAGAGAAAGTAAGAAATAAAACTGCTTTGGAAAGAGTTGACGAAGAAGAGCAATGCTGGAAGTGATCAAGAAAAGAAAAATGAATTAGCTTGGACACTGGTTAAGAAGGAAGATGTCAGTTGATGATATATGATATTGATTGATTGATTTTACTTAACATGATGATACGATGAAATGGATGAAGGGACAATCACAAACACATGTGGGCACTCAACACATGCCCTACAGATGATTACTGGCTGTAAGTGCATATGCCAGAGCCTCGTCAGCCTGCAAAATGCAGTCCAGGTTGCACTACGGGGAAGTGAGGGTGACATTTTGTTGTCCTCAGAAAGGATCACCCTTACTCCCCGATGGATAACATTAAATTAAGTAGATTCCACGCTGGCATGAAGCGTAAGGTGCAAGATCGGAAAGCCTAGAGGTTGCAGTGAAAAACCCGCCTATTACGCAGAGAACGATGAAAAATGAATGATATGAAGTAACGAAATGAATTAACAATTTTGATAAAGGTATGTTGGTCAAGTGTGGCGTATACGAATGGGGCGTTTCTCTGGTAAGGCTAGAATGAGTGTCGTCATTTTGCCTTCGGTATTTTCATCTTCATGGATGCTCATTTTGAACGCTTTCACATTGTTAGGCGTGCACATGTGTTCTTGTTGGTGCTACAGGCCCCACGCCTTTTACATGCCATTGTATGGAAATGGTGAAGATTTCCTTAAATATGCTGGGTTTCTACTACTCTAAATACCAGAAACTATTAATGACTTGAAATTTTTCAACAGCTAATCTTTATATGCTCTAGCGTGACGTTATTTTCTAGTATGCATATTCAGCATTACTTACGAGACCTAATTACTAGAACGAGATACCAGACACAGTAAGGAGAGAGAGGGAACGGTGGTCCAGCCAGTAGGGAGAGTGACTGCCACGCTGGAGAGCCAGGTTCGATTCTCCTCGGCGCATCTCTGAACAGCCTCAGTGGGTGCGTGCAGAGTTTGGTGCTGATCACGCCAGTCCCGCTGTGACCCTGTGCCTTCATGGCATTGTGCAATGCACAGGGTCGGCAGAGAGAGTTATAATAACAGACTCCCCCAGAGAACGTTAATGGGTGAAAACAAACATCTCCCGCCCAGTAATTTTCACTTCTCGCGCTGAAATAATATACGAGATAGACGAACACGTGAAAGAAAGTAACAAAAGATAGCACTTCATCTGTCTCTACATCGGCCATATATATAATATCGGAAGAATGACTGGTGTTCAACTTACTGGAGTTTAAGGATGGCACGGTTTTGTACTATTTATTTATTATTAACAAACAAATTGAAATTGTAATCAATTTTTTTCTCTCTAAACAATTTGGATATAAATATTAGCTTGATAAGGTTGATAATATTAGCTTGATTATTTATATTAACCACAAGAACATTGTTTTATATTTAGTTAGGCTTTTATTTTTAAAAGAACTACTTTTGTGTATATGTGTGTGGTATTAATATAACTTTCAAAATCTTATCAAACAATGTTGTAATGTAGTGTTTTGACCAGTTTTTTTTTAGATGTTTTTATTTGATAACAACATATACGGCCATGGTGTAGACTTTCTATTGCAATATGTTCGGTATGTACGGATCTTGAGGTGGGCTGACAAAGCAAAAAGTGGATGAACGGTGCTACGTTGTTCTTTCCATTGGAGTAAAAGTGTAGCCAATTCACGGCTTGAATGGCCAAGCATGACGCGGAAGACGAGGGAGGGGATTCCGTTCTCCACAAGTAACGGAACCCTGTCGGCCAAGATGGTGCCGCTGGTACTCAGCACGCAGGGCTTGTGCGATTGGAAGTCGTGAACCTGCTAAAATACCGGTGGTGAGAGTTTGCGCTGGAGGTCATACGTTGCGTTCGCTAGGAATTTATATTTTGGACACGTTTACGTAGTTACGCCTGCCGAAGGTAAGGTTTTACATTTTTGACACGGGAATTTCTCTGTAACTATTAGGGACGCCCATGTATTCGCATGTAAACACACAGAAAATTGTGCATATAACCATGACAACCGTGCAGGGGTGGCCGGGCGACGTCCTCAGGGGGCGCCAGCCAAACTGGGGCCTCCCCTTTAGCGCCAAAACCTTATTTCTGATTACGTAAGCGTTGCTATTTGTTTGTTTGCTCGAGTTTATTTTATGTTCACTTTATGCACAGAAAGGCTAATCGGGACTGGAAAGTTGGATCAGATCCACTATGTGCTTCTACCGGGTGCGTGGCTATTTGTTTTAAAAAGAGTTGAATTTTGTGTTGACAAGAACTAATTGAAGTTACTGCTGCATTACATATATATTTTGCAAAATCAAGTAGCAGTTCAAGCTGAGAGATTACTGTTATATTGATGTCATTATGCAGGTATTAAATAAAGACATACATACAATAAACGTGTTCCTTAACAGTAGCACTAAAAGTATTTTAGGTTATTGTTTTTCGTTATTAGAACCGTAAATGTGTATGTAACATGGTCATGTTTCTTTATTGGAGGAAGATTGAAAGTAGGAGGACCAGGTTCGAAAGATGGGAGGTAGGGTGGATAGTAAGGGGGCCATCAAAAGTGCACCTCGCCCGGGGGAAATTTTTGTGTCGAGCCGCCCCTGCAACCATTGCATCTAAAGTGTGTAAACAAATTCAGGGGTGTCCAGAAGGGCGTATGGTCGACGGAGTGGTTAGCACTGCGCGCAACAACGCCAGGGGGTCCCAGGTTCGAAACCCGGCTTGGGTGTTCTTTGTGAGTGTCCCTTCATCATATCATCACTCATTCTCATCGTCGCGATTAGCCAAAAGCGGGAGAAAGTGAAGTGAAATAAACAAGTCTGAGAAATCAGTCAGTCAAATCCATCATCATGGATTCAAACCTAGTACGTCTTGACTTTCAAATGTGTGTGTGAAACTCCTGCAATACACTCGATCATTGCAGCTTTGTAAAAGTCAGAGATGCGCAAAGAAGCTAAAGCTAAAAGGAGATGATGCTGTTGTCCTGAGCTTCGAGCGAGTAAAAACAACCCCCCTTGTTATGATGGCTGTCAGCATTGCGGTGGCGTAATAATAATGGGAAGTTAGACATGGCACTGTATTCTGCAGAACAGGGATTCGTGCAAATTTTGCATTTTATGGTAAGATATTCTTCATTAGCAAAACCCTCGAGAGAAATTACGAACTTTTTTTCACCTTATCAAAGTTTTTACATATAATAGCTAACTGTCCAGTATAAGGGGATAAATTTGATATTGTTGAAATATAAATAGTGGAAATCAAACATTCCTACTGGGCTTCTTTCAGTTTTTTCCTAGATGCTCTCTTGTTGACCATCACCATTCGCCATTTTAATTCAAGTTTGAGTTTGTTTTTTTAGTTCACTTGACGCACAGAAAGGCTAATCGGGACTTGACCTACAGTTTAAAGTGGGATCCGAACCAGTATATGCCGTCACCGCAAATTCCTCCCAAATTTACTAGGACAGTTCCTAAAGAAGTACTCCCTGATTTCAAGGCTACGATTTTACCACTACGGCCCAGAGTACCCGAGTAGGCCACCGGGGTGGCTGATCTCACCAGCAACGGTTTCATCTCATCATTTATCACCGTCGCGATTATTCGAAAGCGGAAGAAAAGCTACGCTAATAAGAAAAGGATACAAATTCTACCAGACGTAGATTACATAAGCAGCATTGTATTCGCGTAGCGCAGAACAGGGATTCTTTTGTTACAGGATGGCTTGCATGTATGCAAACCGTATGCTCCGGTGAAGTTGAATGAACCTGTTTCCTTGCCGCGGGGCCAGTGGCGAGTAACCGGAAAGTGCTCAGTTTTCCTTCCTTCGAGTTGAGCCGTTTCACATTGAAACGCAGAGCGAATCATTGATACTGGTAGCTTTCTCCAGATCGCCAATTTCAGAAATTGGGTGTCGATTGCTAACTAATGAAATCGGATCAGGTAGAGCAAGTGCAAGGCGCAAGGGTTGGTCGGGGATTGTGAAACTGTTTTTAAGGCTGAGTCACACGAGGCTAGATTGCCTGCTGGATTTTCCAGTTGGACTCGGACTAGTAGTGTGATACTTTCTTATCTGCTAGTTTTCGCCTCACACGTTACTCGTTACCGTACTTATTGGTAGACTTTTGTTCCCACAAGGCATTGAGCAGAGCAAACAAGCTACATTTGTAAATACGTATTTAGCAGAATTGTATAGCCTAACAAATTAATTCATATAGGGCAAATAGCTGTTTGTATAGTGTAAAAATACTGTAAGCTTAAGTGTAACACTACTAAAAAAAATCTATATCAAACAACTAAGGAAGTACAGAAACATTACTTTAGTATTTCTTAATTCAAGCGTTCACATAATCAATAATTCTAACAGCAGCACTTACTATAAATAGCCTAGCAAACTTCAATTTACATCCAACCCTTTAACAATAGCAATACTAATAAAAATAGGAGCTGCCCCATTTCACATGTGTATACCAGAAGTTATAGAAGGAGCAACATGAACTAACTGTGTACTACTGTAGCAACTATCCAAAAGTTCGCCCCAGCCTCATTACCTAGCTACACTAGCAATATATAAACACCATCCTTATTATTAGAATTTGGTCCCATGACCAAACGTCCAGCGCCAACTAGGGCATTTCAGTTGGAAATCCATTTTGGTGTGATTGGGTCTTGAATATAAAGATCCCATGGTTCAGGTTTTGTCCTCTTGCTGTAGCTCGCTTTGAAAAGAGCTTCCGTTCGGTTGGAACAGGTTCTCAATGTCTTTGTAAACCTAGAAGTATGACAGAACCTTTTTCGAGGAAACATGTGGTATCACCTTTTTTGAATGGCTTTTACAATCTGTTGAGCGCCAATAAGTGAACAAACCAGACTGTCCTCTGGCGATAAAGTACTTGCTTGCATAGTTGGGTGTGTGTTTTGTGAAATTTTACTTTTTTTATATCGTTCTATGCACCTTTAAGGGAGGGGGGATACAACTTGATAAATACAGCGGAACTGTGTCAGCGCACCGATAAGGATGAATCCTGATAGATTAAAGCGATGATGCCTGCATATCGAACCTAAGACTCATGACGTAACGCCGTCACAGAGAGCATGATACATTATAAGTATCAGCGAGTTTGATTAACAATGTCTTATCTTCTAGCGTGTAAATGCAGTTAGTAGACGATAGGTTCTCATGCTGAGCCTGTAATTTAAATCCAGTTTTATAACATAAAAAATAACCTATCATCTCCTTACTTTTACCACCGCGGTTTCAATCTCCCACACATTGTCTAGACTCTAAAGGAATCTAACTACTAGTTTCCTGGTTTCTGTGCATTGGCTTTACCTTTAAGAAAATAGTAAAAGCGATTGTTTAGTGTTGTTGAAACATGCCCAAACTTTAAAGTGTTATCTAGGGTGGATCGTTTTGGTAGCCTCATTTTGCGTATTGTTTTTCTGCTGTGTTGCGTTCTTTCGAAAGTATGTTGTCCACACAAGACCACTCATGTGGAAGCTGCAGTTCCGCCATCTCAAGGATAACCTTTCATGCAGCGTACTTGCTGAGTCAGGCGCACTTAAGTGATCCAAATTCATTTCTACCCAAGGTTGGACTTAAAAGTTACTGGATTATAATAAATCTGGCACCCGCGGAGAAAGGTTACATGAAAACGGGTTTAACCTTGTTGTGTTTTGTATGTGATCAGGAGAATCTATACCATGGGCCGAATTGTCTGTAATTATGGAATTCTTAGGCAGCTTTCAGACCGAAGCGACACGCTGCATGGCAGGCCCCAGAAGCCTGCGTTTGATTGGCGAAATCCTCAAACGACACGTGTCTCTTAGAAGCAAACCCTCAGTGATCATTGCAGCATTTCGAACCGAAGCGACGCGACAAGTTGCACATGTCGCTCGGACTGGACCGTTTTCTCAGTACCGAGCATCGTGTTCATGTAGAGCATGATTTTCTTGTTTAATGTTTTAAAAATATCCACATAGATTAAGATAATGCTCAGAGAAAGCTTCATGCATCTATCGCTTTTTGTGCAAGAGTTACGTACGTTCAAAATATCGGTTGCGTGACTTTTCGAGCACCCTGTACTTTTAGCTATTCTAACCCTACATTTCGAGAGGTACTCTCTCGAAACGTGGGGATAGAATAGTTAAAAGTAGAAGAACTAGAAAATGAATATTGTCCAAATAACATTATTAATAGAAGACGGAATTACTACGACATGGAAAATACAAATTTTAAGAACAATCTTTGGCCCAAAGAAAGTAGATAAAAATGTTCATCTAGGAAATAGTGAATTAGTGGCTATTTTCAAGAATGCAGACATTATTGTGGAGATAAGAAGTAATAGCATAAGAATGGGGTCAAGAGGTCACTCCCCCTGGGTAGAACCCTTCGTCAGCCCATGGTGATACAGCGAAGTTCCCGGGGTTCAAATCCAGGCGCGCATAAAGATTCTTTGTGACTGCCCTTTCATCAATCTCATTATATTTTCCTCATCGTCACAACTAACCAAACGTGTCAGAAAAGCAACGCTAGATAACACAAATTCAGATAAAGCCCTGATTTAAAAGAGTTACGTTAAACAACTTCCAGCATGCTCTGAAGTGTATAGCCTTCCTCTTTTCAGAAATGTAATATTTCTATTTATTTGTTGGAATGGATGCCAGGATATGAGATATTTACGAAGATATGAAAGACTCGTGGCGGATAATAGATGCCGCTGCCTCACGAATCAGTTATAAGTTTTCCCAGGCCCGACATAAAGGGCCCCCATTTGAAACTTTATATCAGTTCGCCACCAAGGAAGGGGGAGCACGGATCATTTCTTCTCGTGAAAACGAATGGGGGAAAGTATGATGGCAGTCTCAACGGAGCCGGCTTCAAGATGCAGGAAAATAGGGGGCGCAGCAGTCTGTTGGCAGGAATTCAAATAAGTCTCCGAAAAGCTCCACACCATTGGCTTCCTCTTCTTGCTCGAAGAAAGGCGCTGATTGGTACTTGAGGTTGAAGTGGAGAAATATATTTATTATGAGTATATAGTTTTGTATTTTATGCTTTTGCCGCTCCCGTTAACCTTCGTAACATTTTATCCCACGAAAGTTATGGTCTTGTCATAAAGGGGTTCCAGGTTCATTTTCGGCATGCGCTCATATTTCAGTGGTTCATCGTCATGTTTCCCAGACACTCTTTTTCCTTCATAAGTTTTATTCCTGGTTTCATTTTAAGGTTCTTGATTGGTTTGCTTTATTTAACTTCGCTCTTCTGCCTCACGAAGATGAGGATTAATGCTAATAAGATGAAATGAATGAAGGGAAAATCCCAAACATATGCCGACGACACAGCACAAGCCCCACAGAGGGTCATACTGGGTGTGTAATTCCCATCTACTCCATGCAATTGGAACACAGCGGATTCGTTAGAACAAAATTTATTAACTCAATTAAAAATAGAAGTTTACCGACCTTTGAGGCCGAGTGCCCTACGACGCCAGGAGTCTCGTTCGAGTACCGGCCTGGGCATAGGTGTTCTTTGTGAGTGTCCCTTCAATATCATCACTTATCCTCTCCGCGATTAGCCAAAAGTGGCAGACAAGCGAAGTAAAATAAACCTAACCAAAAATAGAAGTTTGGTAATTTGCAGATCTAAAACCGAGGTGCCAACATGGGAAACATCGAGTTGGGAGGCTGCTACGGTATGTTGGGTACCTAATTAGGGTGTAAGTTTGGCAACCACCACTCTAACACAGGCTACTTAAGAATGTTGAATAAAGATTGTGTTAATTGTTTCTGCCGCCAGACCCCTTGGCTCAGATCACTGTGTTGGTGGATGATTTCCAAGACCCAACTGCGTTCGAATAGGCTTCAAAGGTTGTGCAGGGCATCCAAGATAACCGCACGGGGCCATTTTCCAGACGAAGGCTCTTCACTCAACTTTTCCTGAATGTCAACACGTTCCCAGTAGGAAGAGATCACGTGACGTGGTTTCTTGCGGAACTAAATCGACACCGGAGTCGGGAAGTAGTGGTTCCAGCCATTAGGATCTGCTTCCTTTCCTTCGAAAATGCTACTTTGTTTGATTTGTTGTTTTAAGTTCACTTTATGCACAGTAAGGCTAATCAGGCTGGACCTACAGTTTAAAGTGGGATCCGTACCACTGCGCAATGTGCCTCCACCAGCTATCCCTTGGAAAATGCACATCGTGAGAGTTACAGCCGCAGAATAATGAAGATCTTCCTATTTGGGTTATTTTACGTCGCTTTTGTACCTATTTGGTTAATCGCGATCACACACGTAACTAGGTGGAGAGCCCCCCCCCCGAAATCGTACCAATATCTAATTTAAATATTGTATAGTGGTAATAAATTTTACAAACATATTGTGTAATAAGGGCTTCAACCCTCCATCCCCACGTTTCGCCTTAAGTATCGGCTTCTGATAAGGGATGACCCCTCCCCCCCAGAAATACGGACCTGATCACGATAATCAGGATGAATGACGAGCTGCTTGATGGTACAAACTCAATGATACATCCTTGCCTTAGCCAGGGTTCGAATATCTCAGACTCGAAGACCGGCACAGACCTCAACTCGGTTAACTCCATCCCAATATCGGTAGCACCTCCTCAATATGGGTACCGTACAGTACTAGATGGTAAGAGGCTGAAGCTGTTGCATTTCGCTTTCGATGTAGTCTTGCAAAATTCATAATTGGTTATTCTTTCCCGCTAGAACCAAAAACTGGTGTTTTTACTTCTAAAGAAAGATATACGCAGCAAAGAGATTATTATTGTTGTTATTATTATATCTTCTGGAAATGAGACCCATCTCAGTTTCTATTGCCGTTATCGAGGATAACTTACATCCTTGAATGTTATGCAATGTGGTAATCTCTTGTGTTGTTCAGGTAGCCCAACCGCGAGGCTTCTAAATTCACATTTCCTTATTACTTTGCATGTTAATTTCAACCCATTCGCGCTCGTGACTGTACGTGCAAAGAAACATTAATGATACAACATTGGACTGGAAAGTCTTTCAATCAATTTCTTGAACTTGGTGACACATCGTAATGGTGAGAATTTGTAATGTGTTTTATTTTTCGTCACTGTTTGCAAGTCCATGGTGACGATGAGGATGATTTTGACGAAATAGGAGGAAGGACAGACACAAAGGAACATTTGTGCTCAGCCGGTACTCGAACCCTGAAGCATCAATGACTAGATTAATAATCTTACCTTGTATTTCAAGAAGTTAACATTACGATCAAATTATTTCAATAGTACCTTCTCAGGGACAAAAAGTTAAGGGATAGCGAACGCTTCCTCACCAGTATCATTGCATTCCAAGTCCTGGTTCGATATTTTTCGGTAAGGAAAACCGGATGGTAGCTAGAATACGATGCTGGGCAGCGCGAAGCAAATATTCTCTTCATTGGACTTTCTCATTTTATTCTGAAATACGGAGGAGAAGGGGAGTATACGCTATTGCACTTGTTACTTTCAATATCCCAAGTCGCTTCAACGTACAGTACAAAATGAGGTTTCCCCAGTTGGAGAAATTCAATAGTAGTGGGCACTTTGAAACTGAAGATATTGAATTTGAAATTGCATTTCCAAACAAATTAAATTGGCAGCGGTTGTCTTTATTCTATGGCGTGTAGCTTACTTTCATAGGTTAGGTTCACAAGAGTTATTCTTACACATAAACTTATTTAAGTTTACTTTATGCACAAATACTGATTTGAACAGTTCGTAGGGGCTATAAAAGGGGACCGAACCACTGATGAATGATGCCATGACTTTCTATCAGAGATGCTCTTCTCGTTCAAGAATTTAGTACGTATTAAAACTCCTTTATTATGGCACTTCTTCAAACATACCAAGAGGGTTTATGTGTGTATGCATGCGCATTTCGAGACCTAGTAAGACACACATTTGCAAATCGAAATTCACGTCTCGGTATCGTCTTGCACTGAAATGTACTTCCATGGAGAACCCAACTAAAACCTCTCGAGTGTAAGGCAACATCGTTGTATTTTTAGGTTTCGTTCCTGATTCAGTCTCGAAGGTTGAGAGTCCGGGCAAAGTGTTTGCGAAACAATCTCTTACGTTATTATGGCGCACAGTAATTTTCTAAAAATGTGTGCCGAACTCGCCAGAAAAAGTCCACGTAACATGCTAAAGCCGGTTCGTTTCACCCAGCTGTGCGAAGTTTCTGAACCGGGAGTGCCTCCGTGTGGGAGTGGTTCGAGCAGTGCGGAACGGATCGATCACAGTCGAGTTTGTTGTCTGATCTCGTATACAAGGTTTGTCCCGATTTTCTATCACTGTGTTAGTCAGCCTTCGGGCGCTGAAGGCCTGCGAGTCGTCCACAGCTGACTCACCAGAATAATAAGGTAAAGATCACACGTTGTTGCTTCCCCTGTTTCTCACATTAGGCGGTAGGTCAAGGTCGTTGTGCTGTGCTTTCGTGTTCCTGACAATGTGCCATAAACAACCGTCTGTTCTCGGTGAAATATATTGTACAGGTACGGAATGTAGATGCGGTGAGTAATGTCTGGCTGGTGTGAATTGCGTTGCTTGTTCCAACATTGCTGTGAGAATTATGAAACCATGCACGGTGCATTTTTTGTGTCTGAAGGCAAAACACGTGAAATGAAAAAAGATGGGACTGATTTTCCACACTCGTGGTAACGGTCTGAGTGCAATTAAGCTTTGTATCAGCGGAAAAATAGTGTCAGTATTATCCTGCAAGTTTCCACAAAACACTTTATGCAACGTTAGATTGCGCATTTTTATGCAGATAAGAAGATATCTCGTTGATCACGCTGTTAACGCGATGTAAATGGCGAATGAAGTATTTGCTAATTTGTAGCAGATTGTGTGCTTGCCTGCAATCTGCCTCATAATTACGCAGCAATATTTTGTATGGGGTGATATTTGCACAAGACTCTACAATCTTTCCCTGACATTGATTTCGTTAGCATTCATTTAATTAAAACTATATTCGAAATTGAGTTTCCATTTGCTTTTGATAAACCTTTTTGCTTTCTGACTGTACAGTCACCCTCAATGAAAATGACATCAATTCACTGCATGACGTTATGTGTGTTGCCTAACTCGCCAGTGGTGGCTGAACTTGCCACTAACACTGTAGGCAACACACACAACATCACTCATCTAAGTGGGTAATTCAGGATCTATTTGTCTCATCTTTATTATTTTCCTGTAGTTTACGGTTATTACAAGCATAAGAAAACAGTTTTTTCTTTGTGACGTTTCAGGAGAACACACGCTCCTTTCATCAGACATTTATTTTCATTTTGACTAAAGATACAGTTATAACAATGGTTAGTTAGTTAGTTATAACCACTAACCATTGTTATAACTGTATCTTTAGTCAAAATGAAAATAAATGTCTGATGAAAGGAGCGTGTGTTCTCCTGAAACGTCACAAAGAAAAAACTGTTTTCTTATGCTTGTAATAACCGTAAACTACAGGAAAATAATTCTATCATACAAGCAATGCGTACATACAAGAAAAACTATTACTCATCTTTATTGCAGACTAATACAACATGTAAATTTCTAGTCTTTCAAAAAATTTAATTACATTGTGAATTTATTTTTGTCAAAACTATACACAAGAGTAGGCTTTGTACTTACGTCGATATCTTCATCCATATGTATGCATGCGATGCTTGTGTGTATATTTGGATTTGTTATGTGGGAAACTTATCAATTAATTTTGATTTGTGATAAGGGAAGACAATTTGTATTTAATGCAGTGATTCATGAAGATTGATTGATTGTGTAAAGTGCTTGTCTGCCACTTTTGGCTAATCTCTTGAAGAAAACGGCCAATTATTGTGTACAGTCTGAATTCTCATCTTGCACAAGGCTAAGAGGGGTTACAGATTAAAGCAAATATATTCCAAAACATTATAACTTACAATCTTTTTTTTTTCTTTTCAGATTTAACTAAGAAAAGTACTGAAAAACCAGCAGCACAATCTTCCCCTGCCAATGACAAGGTTAACTATCCAAAATATGAGCACACGTACATGGAAATACCACACAAAGACCTAGACCCTTCAGAGCCAAATGCCCCACCAGGAAAATCAATGGAAACAGCTGAGTCTGGTGATCCATCCGAGTTGGAAGCAAAGAAACCACAGCCTATGGCCTTTACCATAGATTTTGGTGATGAGAAGAAGGCAGACTCTCTGAAGAAACTAGATATAAGTGACAGCATCAGTAAATTTGCTCCAAGACACAGGAGGAACCCATCTCTGTCCAAAGTAGATGAGAACAAGGTAATGTTTGTTATTTTATTATATTTGAGTTAAGAATAGTATAACCAGGTGTGGCTACGTTTCTTGCTGTTGGTACTGATCTAATTTGGAACTAGGCTTGTAATAAAAATATCTTTTGTTGAATAGGAATGGATTGATGGGATTTGCACGTTGGCATAAATGCAATGAAACTGAATAATCTTGTAAGTTTTTGTGTAGCTTAGCAGATAATAATTTGGATTTGTGTTTTTCGAACTGCAACACTTGTGTGTGTTTGGGAGACAGTAAGGTTCCCCATCTCATTTTCATATTTATATATATATATCTCCAATTTACATAATTGCATTGCTGTTGTATGCAAACACAGCCATTTATATGGGTTGTTCATTAGAAAATAAGAATTTTTAAGTATGAAAGATAAAGTACAGACTTTATTTATGTATGGATGGCTTATATGGTTCTTTCTAAAACGAAAGTTTCGGGTCATCGCCATATCCTTCTTCATGCTATTCAAAAAAATCGCATTAATAAGTTTAAAACAGAAAGAACATGTCTAAAAGGATAAAATCACTTGATCAGAAACTGCCTCATCATCGTCAGCTATAGGTCCATAAATGTTAACTTTATTAGTTTGGAGACATTCAATCTGGGACTGAATGATAGTCCCCACTGCATATAATCCTGCAGGTGTGTATGTGTGTGTCAAAACGAGGTGAGGATCCATGCAATGCACAGGTTGTTCAGATTTAGAACAATCAGTATTCAGCAACATTCTTCATGCCCTAGAATGCTTCATTGTGGCTGTTGCCATGTGGCAACTGTTTCTCCCAAGTGCTGATTTTTTTCTTCTTTCATTTGTTAGCTGCAGAGTACTGATCCCCAAACACATATCAAGAGTTAATTATGTGATTTTTTTCACATCTGCAATCCATAAACCTGCACAGAATTATTAATAAAAGTTGAATGCGTAACATCCTATTTCAGTATTTGGACAAAAGCCACTGAATCTAGTAATTTCACTCACTTAAGCATACATTATGAATATATTAGAATCTCAAACATAAAAGGACATTAATTTCTGCTCATTTTTTCTAACAGGTTGAAGAGTCATGCACAATTAGTATAATAATGTGATCCTCCAGATCATGTTAACATTATGATATTGTTATTGTTTGTTATCTATCTGGTATTTAAGAAGTAATAAATATGTAAACAAAGTTGTTTAAGTTCACTTTATGCTAAGTAAGGCTAATGGGGACTGGACCTACAGTTTCATTTGGTATCTAAAGTATGAGGGTGGATCAAATTAAAATGGAACAGTGAATGTATTGGGTTATATTTATGTATGTGTGTGGCGACAACCCTGTGTAGAGGTAGGAAACCCCTACTGCATAATGGACTCCCCCTAGATAGTCTCACGTGATATGCGTAGGCGGTCGGGCAGCAGTATCGTCTGAGAAGGAGAACAGCAATCAAAGGCCAAACGGCCCAGCCTGTTGTCCTCTTGAGTGGTTTTGCTGCATGACAACGCACGGCTACATACATCACTTGTTACAAAGAACACATTGGCAATGTTTGGGTGGACAGTGTTGGAACACCCACCGTATAGCCCTGATCTATTGCCATGTGACTTCCACATCTTTGATCTGTTGAAAAAGGCATTGAAGGGTCGGCGCTTCCACTTGGACAATGAAGTCATGGACAATGTTCGCAACTGGTTCCGATCTCATCGAAAGGAGTTTCACGAGCAGGATATTCACCGCTAGGTGAAATAGTGCGAGTGCTTGTGTAACTTTGGAGATATGTTTGAAATAAATCTTGTTGATTTCATTCTGTGGCCCCTGTTCAGTTTTCATTTGATCCACCCTAATATTTTACAAGTGCCTGCATTGGGAATTGAACCTAGGACCCACCCCTTGATTACAAAGCCAAAGTATTAGTATATTATCGAAATGATCTAATTAATCTAATTATGTAAACAAAATTAAACAGATTGTCAGAACATATCTTTATCCTATTATTATTATTTAACAAAACTACAGATATAAACAATTGAAGTTGTGTGGTAAATTGCCCAGAAGTAATAGATTAAAGTCAAAAATGGCATAAGGGGGTGGCTAATTTCATAGTGTTAATTACATTTACGATGTAGTTCTTTCATGAACAAATAATATGCTTTGTCATCTGCATAAACCTTGCCTAATACTGAGGGAAGTAGTAACAATTCCTTTATTTAAAAACCTGCAGGTATTAGACGTGTTTTATGATGAGAACGGTAACACTAAGTATACCAATAAGAAGAGGAGACATTCGAGTAGCTTTGAAGTAAGCTATTGTAACTAATTCACTGTGTGTTGTTGTTGACATTGTGTGCTATTCCTGCACATAGCACTTGATTGACTACTTTAAAGTTCATGTAATTGCATGTCAATAGTTATTATTCGCTCTGTAAGTGGATTATGTAAGAAGTTTGAATTTGTTTGCTGTTGCCTATTCTGTAAGTTTGTTTTCTGCTGTAAATATCACGAAGAAGGATTTGCTTTAAAAATTGTGATCAATTGTACATATGTTATTTGTATATACTGGTATTTATAAGAATTTTCGTCAAGGCATGTGCTGTATATTATAAGAATGTTGAACTTGTTATCTGTGGACTTTAGCAAGCCCTTAGTATTGTTATTGTTTAAATTCCATAGTAAATAGCTTTTTTTGTGAGAATATGATAGCGGCTTGGACTATGTCTCTTTCCTTTGCTGTAAAAATAATATTTATATATATTTTTTTTTTTTTTTTGCTTTTTATGAAGCGGGTCAACAGTTTCAAGCTCGCTTTACTCTAACATAACTTTTATCTAGTAAATTATTCATAAGAACAACAGAGTACAATTTGAAGGCAGTGCAGATCTTGCATTCGTAATTATCATTATTGTAAATCTTGTGTATTTAGATGTGTAACGAAATCTTTAAAGCTGATATGGTCATATCTTTTCCTGAGCAGTTGCATGCATCAGATATTCTGCTGCAAAGTTCCCAGTTGATAAATATTCTTCAGTTGAATATATATGTATGGTTCAGAGTTAAAGAAACATGAATATCTTGTTGCATGTTCCTATAACGTTTTGTTATTGTTTTGTGTATAAGGTGCAAGTGTCGTCGTTGCAGCTACTCCAATCAGAAAATGTTGTATTGTAGGTGGAGATGTTAGTATTGTTCAAAATACTTTTCCTTTAGTAATTCTTCATTATGCAAATTGCTTGCCCTAGGATACAATACAGAAATCTTTAGAGAAAATAAGACAAGGTTTGAAAGCAATTCAGCTTTATGTGCAAGTCAAAACATGTACCTTCTTGTTGATCCTAAAAATCAGAAGTACTTAGGTTTCTCTTCAGGGAAAGATAAGTAATTATGAGTTGGCACATACAAGGATGGATAAAAAATGATTAAATCATAAATATTTATCCGTCTGCGGGGCGGGAAGACACCCAGGTAGGCCTGAACATTTTGAATTGATAAGGTACGTGTTGTGACTTTTAGTCTTTATTTTGTCAACATGAGTGTGAAATATGACCAAGAGTAAAGCTAGCACATTGACGATTTTTTTTGTCATATGAATGATACATTATCATGAAAACAAGTTTTTTTAAAAAATTTTAAACTATTATTTATGAACATAGGAATCCCCCTCCCCCTTAGGATTTCAATGCATTGATGGCATCATATGAAGCTGATCTATGTAATCAGAATTTGGAAACTACTATGGTTGAACTAGTGTCAGTGCTGATAACAGTACGTGAACAGTGTAGCTGTTGAATAGAGATATAAAATATGTGTTATTAATGACCTTGTAGTCCCATGCCATACACCTGGATATCATATTAATAATATTTTTTAATTTTTTTTAGCTCAAATTAGAAGAAAGAAGCTATCAGAAGGAAAATATAGGACAGTCTCCTTTACCTGTGAGGAAGTCAGGTTCTAGGAAAGCTGGATACCATTCCGAGGGTTACTTCTCCAGTGATCAAGAGGAGGAAATTAGTGTGAAAAGTGATTTTTCTGTGAAGAAAATTAAGAATGTTGAGAAAAGTAAGTAGGTATACAGGGTAGCTGTATATGTGATTAGAGAAAACATATTATTTTGAATCGCTCTGTATATTTTACAGCATGCTTCACTTAGAGGGATCGAGAAATAATTGGTAATTTGAAGTGTAAATAATGGTTTATTAACACACCTTTTTACATACCTTGATGTAGAAACTGTAAGAGTTTAGGAAAATATTCATAACTGTATCTAACCTGAGACCCCTTAATTACAAGGCCACTGTGTTATCAGGGAAACCCTATTGTTATGTTGTGTGTACCATATATATAGATTCTTGAAAGATTGGATAAATTGGATTTCTCATATTATAAAGTGAAACCACAGTATCCTCTTCTTAAAATTTATTTAGATAATAATGATGATAATTTTCTTCTAAAGTTGTAATTTGTGTGTATATTTTTACCTTTCACAGACATCAGAGCAACAAATCTAGCTCAGGAGAAAAAGAATACTGCTGACCACAAGCTTAAGTTCCAACGGAAGCTCTCATCGCCTAACATTGACCTCCGGGATTATAAGAATTCAGTGGAAGATTCTAAAGCATACCTAATCAGTGCCACCATGAACAACTCGGACCATGTGAAAAAGGAGATGTCATGCATCAGACGTGAAACGATCACCATCAAGAAGATGACAGTTTCCAAGAAACCAACCCCACCAGTGAATGTAAAAGAGGTAGAAAAGACAACCACTAGTCTGAAGCAAAGTGAACTACAAAGTGTTCTTGTAGATAATGGTGAGGTTGATGCGGAAATAGACAATGAGGTTCAAGAGGACAATGTGAGTGAAGCTGGGACATACACGATTGACAGGGACAGTCCTTCTCCGGAAGCAGAACAGGCTAGGAAGGATATAGATGCAGTGTTTGCAGTCGAAAGTGATATTGACGAGAAGTTGTTGTTTAAAAGGTCGTTAGTTGAAGAGGAAATTGTAAATACTAGTAGGACTGATAGTCCCGAAAATAGAATTAAGGTAAGGAAGTGTGTACTCTATGATAAATTCATCCTTTAAATGTCAGGCCCAGCAAGTAGTATTTTTAAAATAATTCTTGCAAGTTTTTCTGGTGACAAATGAAGAGATTCTGTAGGGATATCAGTCAGGGCCATTCTGGATAGGATTTTCAGAGTTAATGCCATTCTCATCTTCAGGAATTGAGATAATAATTCTTAAGCCTTCGTGGATAGGCTTTTGAGAGCTAATGTTACTCTCATCTTAAAGTACTGTGGTAATAGTTCTTGAAGCTCTCCTGGATATGCTTTTGAGAGCTAATGCTACTCTCATCTTCAGGAATTGAGATAATTATTCTTGAAGCTCTCATGGATAGGCTTTTGAGAGCTAATGTTACTCTCATCTTCAGGAATTGAGATAATTATTCTTAAGCGTTCGTGGATAGGCTTTTGAGAGCTAATGTTACTCTCATCTTAAGGAGCTGTGGTAATAATTCTTGAAGCTCTCCTGGATATGCTTTTGAGAGCTAATGCTACTCTCATATTCAGGAGGAATTGCAGCAATAATTCTTGAGGCTCTCCTGGATAGACTTTCAAGTGCTGATGCTACTCTCGTCTTCAGGCATTGAAGTGTCCCAATACCAGAAGATGAGTCTGACTTTAGCTCACTGACCTGGCTGATATCCCAAGAGAATCTGTTTATTATTATTTGTGTAAAGCATTGACATTTTTGTACCTTTTAATAAACCAGGAAAAATTGGGGGTTGCCCACCCTCCCAAGTATTATGCTACTTAGTATTAAAATTATGATTTAATTTAGTTCAATACTGTCTGGTCCATTTGAATAGTGCATCATAGCTTTAGCAAGATGCAATTGGATATTATTTCGAGGCACATAGACTGTTCATTGCATTGTTGTCGTTTCTCTCACTTAAAGAGTAGTTGTTTGATTGTACGTGGAAGGATAATGAAAGAAGTTTTATCTCCTTGTTCTGTAAAAGGAAGTGGAGCATAAGCAGCAGTGATGGAAGAAAATATAAATTTCTTTAAGACAATACACACAATGCACAAATGTAAAATACAATTTTAGTAGTGTGTTTTTGCTCTAAAATATGCAAGAAGTTTATACATATGATTCATATATCCATTTGCACATGCAATATACATAAGTATCCGGGCCATAATGGTAATTAGCTACAAGCAGTAGTACAGGGCGAGCTTCAAAGTTTTACACAAACTAGAGTTTAATAATTAATAACATGGCTGAAATACTTACATGGTGGGAAGAGTATGTCCTGAAGTTTACATGGCTAAGTTACATGTAAGTGACCCTTATGTAACATGACAGATATCATTGCAATAGACCACTACACTACACTTTTCCCCTTGCACACACTAGTTGCCTCAAATTTCTTCCTCCAGTCATAGATGGACTGCCTTGTGAGTGGTTGTTTGCCATACCATGTTCTAAAATGACGCTGTACAGATGTAACAGAATTTGTTTTTGCAAATTCAAGCACACTACCATGCTGAAGTCACGAAAACAAACTAAAAGTGGAGGTCGTAAGCTTGAAGTCTTGCTCTATAAAACAGTACTAAATGCTTCCTGATAAAGCAAACAGTTTTTGATTTTTAAAGCGTTTAATCTGCCTATATATTTTAGGCTCACCCTGTGTAATGGAATAATTGAAGCTCTGAACACTGTTTCTTTCCGACAAGGTGAATAGTTTTATTTGCAAAACCTGGTTTCATTGCCCCATTTAGGCTTCCTTGTGCTGGTCAGGGGTGCCCATCCCCCTCCCCAAGGCCCATGATGAACTCTCCCCAAAAAGGTAGAACTCCCGCCCCCCGTTTATGCCGAATTAATTACTCAAATTATTTTTGTCGGACAAAATTTGCGGAAAAATATAATACCAGAGATGCAACCATGAATTTTTGTCTTGGAGGGCAAGTACCAGGATAAACATACCAATAATAATAATAATGACTATTATTATTACTACTACTATCAGTAGTAGTAGTATCAAAGACGTTATTATCCTTATAAATTATGCAAAAAAGGGGTAGAAGTCTGTGCTGAAGCATTTGTTTGGAACAAACTATTTGAAATATTTTTTAACACAATCAATTTCACAATAGCTAATAATGGAAATCGAGCACACAAACTGTATTTTTGAATGGCAGAAAATGAATGATAAATGCATTCCGAAGATACATGTATAACTTTCATGTACAACATGTGTTTTACACATATGCAACATGGAGCAACATAAAATAAGAAAATACATATACAACAAGCGAACACTAAATTGTGTACGTATTCAAAGCTTATTCAATAGAAATATACAACACATATTATTTAAATACATTATATTACTGAAAACAAGCTGATTGTGAGCAAGAAAATTTTTAGATCCAATTTTTGCAATTGAAAACTATATTGATTTAATAGGGTGCAAATAATTTCACTGGATGCCATGGCATTCTCTCTTTTACAGCTTTTTTTTTTTCTAGATAATTCGGCACCCATGACAGACTCCCACTGCCCTTAGCTAAAACTCTGAACTTGACGAAAACGAGAAAAGCAGATAATGCGAGTGAAACAAGCTTGATAATTTTACAAAATTTATTTTTATTTGCATAAAATTTGAAATCGAAAGGGGTAATTGCTCCTCTGTGCACCCCTGCAGGTGCCCTTGGCCGTCAATGTTTGCCCCCCCTTGCCCCGCTAGAATAGACTTCCGTCAAAGGATGGGGGGGGCAATGACCCCCTGCCCCCCTGTGGTTGTGTCACTGTATAATACAGACATATTTAAGCAATATATGTTTACTTTAAGCTCATTGCCATTGTTAGTCAACCTTATTCTGCACAGTTTGTCTGCTCGACTAACCTTGTATTAATGCGAATACCATGCGCTCCCCCCCCCACCCCATCAAAAACCGTTAAAGGCATAAGAGGTGGTGTTTCATATCAACCCTTTCCCCGCGATCACCCACAGGTAGGTAGAAAAACTAAACATCTCGTAATAACCAAAACTAGAAATCAATAATAAGTCAATCAAACGATACGATCCCCCCCATTTTTGTGTGAAGATATATAGAATTGGTTTACAATTTTGTCCCCCCCCCCCAAAAAAAAATTTCCATGACGCAGGCACGTCATGAAACCCCACCTGTGGGCACCCCTGGTGCTGGTAGTCAATGTTACCACCATGCAATCAAGAGACCTCTGAGTTTACTTTGTAGTGAAGGCAGATTTCAGCTCTTCAAACACAATTTGGATCCTAATTATCATTTATATATAAAGTGGACTGTGAAACAAACTTTTTGTCATATTCAAACTACTTTGTAAACTGCAACAGTGCTAGTATTTATTATCTGTAGTGTTATTTTGTATTTATTTTTTTTATTATAAGAAATGTATGTGTGTTTCAGATGGCTTCGTATCGGGGGAGTCCCAATTGGATAAAAGAGTGGGCTGCCCAGGTGGCAGAACAAAACCAGCAGATACTTCGGTCCAAGTCCGATGCCTGCCTTCCACCTCTTGCCAAAGGAAAAGTACGAGGTACGGAAAAATTTTGAGCTGTTTTTACTTAATGGTTCTGGAAATATTCCTTTAAATATATATGCCTCATATTTGCATAATTTAGTTTAGCTACAATATACAGAGTGATCACAAAGTCCCATTACCCCCTATGTATTACATAGATGTTAATGAATTGTTGTTAAGGATGCTGTTCGACGTGTATTTACTGCCATCACGCCAGCAATGTTGAGGAGAATTTCCCATCGTACATGGCAGAGAATCATACTCTGTTATGAAAACAATGGTGTACACACAGACACTCTGGACTAAATCATAACTAATAGTCACACTATTCAGAGTTGTCCTCTGCCATGATCTCATGCACATTAATACAATGCGACCATCTATGACGATGTGGACACGCGATAGGGGGTAATGGGAGTTTGTGATCACTCTGTACATTCACACTGATCATCATTGTATTTTCTTTCACATTGTTTACTGCAAACGTACGTATGTATATGCAAATTACAAAAATAAATTTTATAATATGTGTATACATAAACGTTTGTATACGCAAAATGCATGCACATTTGTATTAAACAATCGAGTTGACTTCTAAAGACGTTCACCACATATTAACCGCTTGCCTTATTATCCTGAGTAATCTCTGCCAGATACTTTTTATATTATCTCGAGTATAATCGGGCCAAACTACTTTTTCCCTTTCAATTTTTTTTATCCCGTACAAACTCGTGAGAGACTCTGCCGCAAATTACAGTAAATGTCCACTTGGCAGCAGCACTTTACTCAGCTTGATGCTTGGAATGTGTAGCAGAGTCAGAGATACCAAAGACAAGATGAATCACATTACTATTACTGCCCAGATTGCAAAGTCCCGTTATGAGTAGCTCCTTGATTCAGAATTCACCATACTGTGGCTATCTAATATCTAATAATTTCAGAATCAGAACTGCTATTTGTAAGATTTAAAAAAACATATATGCGACATTTCAAGGCAAGCTATTATGTTTACGTTTATTATGGTGATAAAAATGTATATCCTTCATTAGCCTGTTGGGGAGGGGGGGTAGAGGGTGTGTTTGCCCCCAAACTATGCTAAACCTTATCTACAAAGGGAAGTAAACTAACTGTCTTTGCCCTCCCTCCCCCCCCCCCAGTTTTGTAACCCAGTCACCACCACTTAGCCTGAGTATACTCGGGATAATAAAATTTGTTCATTACAAATACATATATTAATATAGATAATGTTTATAAGTGAGTGAACTGAATTGTTTAAACTTTTATTTCATAAGGGGTGTCTCGGAAATATTTTCGTTTTTGAATCTGCCCTCTGGGACAATTCGCACATTATGGAGAAATGAGATAGATTGCAAACACTTGGCAACATTGTTAATATTTAGTTGCCATGGAGCGCTTTACGGGGCAGCAACAGGCTTTTTGTGTTTGTGCGTTTTATAAAAATAATGATTCTTATGTTGTGCGTCATTTGTACCGGCATCATTATAATCTGGCAGGAATGAGAGACTCCCAAGTGCAAATTTAATTAAATATTGGGTGAAAATATTTGAAAACACTGGAAGCACTATGACGAGTAAACTGCCGGGACATCCAAGGTCATCAAGATCGAACAGAAACTTCGATCGTGTGCACCAGTCTGTTAGTGAGGATCCTCGCCAATCGTTAATAATTGAATGTGAAAACATGAACGGTCACAATTTGTCCAATACTCTTTTCCACAAATAAAAATTGAATGTTTAAGCTTTCTTTTGGTAATAAATTTATCTTTATACAAAAAATTTAAGTATTTATATTAATAGTTTTAAAAACGAAAATATTTCTGAGACACCCTTCATATACATATATATATATATATATATATATATATATATATATATATATATATATATATATATATATATAGAGGCAGTACATTATAAACTTTTTGTAAAAATAAGTTGTTGTTTTTATGTACATGAAAATGAACATTTTTCTTGCATGTGTGTGTAGCCAGAGTTAACTCGCGATAATGAAACAAGTTTTATATAGATAGATATTTTATCTTAGCTATATTTCAGGTAAAATATGTATTCTCAGTAGAAAGGATATGATATAGAACAAAGAAACTGGATTTAAAAAAATCCAAAATTTAGGACCGAATTTTAAAAATTAATTTGTACACAAGTGATTAATGGATTATTTATTCCTCACCATAAAGTGCCACTAAACATTATAACAAATTCCATAATTCCATGTTGAAAAAATAAACAATCTATTACTTACTGTACAGTCTACATACACTCTTGACCAATCATAACACCGCACATCACACAAGCCCATTAATACAACTGATTTTAACATAAAAGACATGCATTCAAGCATATACAATAGAGTATAACTAAGTATTTTTGTAAAGAAATAGTTTCTGGAGAGCATGGAATTATCATTTCATTATGTGCCATAATTTTTTGCATAAATATAATTTTTAGGTGCAAAAAAGTCCCTGTATTGTATACTTGTGTAGAAACTAGAATGTAAGCAAATTTACAGTTACAGAAATATATAACTCTTAACCTTCTGCAATGTAATATACATTTTTATTAAAGCCGAGCCAATATTGATGCTAATATATCAGTATCAGATACTAGTGGTATTGTTATTAGAAAGTATCAATTGTTCACCGAAACAGGTCAGTGCCTATCTGGTGTTGGGCTATACCATGGAGTTCACACAAATAACATGCACCACTTTGAAGGAACCTAAATATCCCTGAAATTATGCAGAACAAATGTCATTTATTTTACACCAGTATTGTGTGAAAACGTGGATTCTGTGATGAAATTACAGCTATTTTCATATTCTGATATGCAAATAATGCAGCAAAATACTTACATATTAATATTAATGAATACTTTGGTCTATTTGTAATGATTTTCATGCATAAGTATTGGTGGGAATCTGTACGAGTATCAGCATTGGTATCGGCTTGACTCTTAATTTCTATTATATTTAGTGAAAAATCTACAAGTAAAAAGAAATAATTGAAAGTTATTGAGAGATACTTAATGTGAAGTACAAGCTGATTCATTCATTCTCAATTTGATGTAATGATATAAATGATATTTCTTGAATGGGTCAGCAGTATGTTAATTCTGTTAATTGTGATAAATGTACAGGAGGGTGTGTAGATTGGTATAACATATACAATGTTCTTTTTTTTTTTTTCAGTATCATCTCCAGCTGGGATAAGTAAAAGCCCTTCCCCAGTACATAGTCCAGTCACAAAGCTTCCATCTGCTTCGTCACCCACTTGGGCTTCGAACAGCGAAAATGCGTCGAGGCCTAGGAGGCGCCTCCCCAATCTTCCAACAAACCAGGTGCCTTTCTCTCTGACATCACCTAAGACAAGCGACAATTCAGACGCTGACAGTCCAACTAAAACGAAGGCAAGTAGCGCTGGCACTTTCCTCCCTTCCCTCTCCCAGCACATGCAAAACAAATCCTCCAATTTATGTGCAACAATGTTCCATGTACTTCCACACAATTTATTCCTACAATGCACTCATAGAGGGCAGCAAACAAAATGTCATACCCTTTATTTTATATATAACTTACATGTTCTTGATAAGATTGATATTAAATTTGTACAGAAATATTCACCACAGTTTGTAAAATTATCTCTGAAAGATAACATGATCAAATCAGAGGCTCTGTTAATTTACTGGCAATTTGAAACAAACCTCTTGTGAATCTTAGGGAGATTTCGCATTGAAGTGGCATCACATGTCACTTCAGGGTATCAAAGATATGCTTGTGCCGAGTGTCATGCAGCTACAGTGTGAAATGTTGCTCTTGTGTGGTTGGTGTGCGAGTAATGCATGTCACTTCAGTGTTAAATCTCCCTTAAGAGCTTTCACAAGCACTAGTGTACACAGTGAGGAAGTGGGTGGCACTACAGATCTTCCAGAAATTTTTAGAAAATCAAAATATTGAAATGAAAGCAGTGAAGAACTTGGTGGTAAATGCTATATCGTAGCTTCCTTTACAATTTTGCCCCTATCCTAAAGCAATTCTGTGTGTGCTACTGTTCACAAGTAACCTACAAGTGTGAACTCAGCAAGAACATTGCCTTTACATTTTGGGAACATGCAGTCAACTGTACGTTGTCAGGTGGCCTATGATGTACGAAAGTGAGCATGGATTCTTTCCAGAATCCTTGCCACAGTCTTTGTTCCCACGAATATCCATCATCTCAATACTAAACAGTCTGTTGTGTGCCATCTCACAAACTGGTGTGTGCACCTCCATCCCTGCCCAGTTCCAACTTATGATGTCACTTATTGTACTTTCTTTTCTCAGTTCCAACATTGATAATCCAGTTATAAGATTTTCAAATACATATTTCAATGGTATGACATTTTGTGTGCCACTCTTGATTAAAATAAAAATATATAAATAAGTTACGTGAGTGAGTAGGAATGTATCAGAACGACGTTTCGGAAGTCTGTACTACTTCCTTCATTAGGTAATAGAATAAAAAAAATTTAGGTGCCAAACATGGTACCGCGTTGTCAAATCGCAAGTTGAGGATTCAGGTTGAGGATACAAAAGAACGGTGACGGCATAAAAACTCCGATGGAAATCTTCGGTGGTTAAAATTTCCCTATGTTAAAAACAAAAACCACAACTAAAACAAATAAAAATCGAAGATCTATTAGTCCCCTAGTGACTTCAGTCAGTGGTGGGTAGAACACATGGACAGTGAGCACTCCTATCCTACGTTGAAAGTGAAATTTCCCCTCCGGCGTTCCCCTCTAAGATCGTATACGTCACCATTCCAAGGTGAACTCCCTCTCTTCCTCGACAGCCTTCACAACCTCGGGAGTGACATGAAAACCCATTTTAGTGTCGGTATTTACCACTTTATCCCACTTTTTAAGAAAAGCGATCCACGCTTCCTCCAGATTACCATCATCTCTGTTAAGCTTGTTCCTTTTTCCTGTGCATATAAATGCAGCTTCATAAACGTTCATGTGTAATTTATTCTCCTCTTTCTTAATTACTTCCCTTTTTATAATCCTATGTCCGCTCATTATGATATGTTCGGATAGGCCTGTTTTGGGTACCCTTTCCTTAATATCATTATCATGTTCTTCCCGTCTAGTGTGCATATTTCTCCCCATGTGCCCAACATATTCATTCCCGCATTCACATTCGATCTGGTATACCCCTTTTTGTTCTTCCGGATTATCCTTGTCCCTCCTCCCTTTTTTGAACCCGGTAAAATTCTTTTCAATATTTCTAGGGGCCTTCATCCCACATTTTACGCCATATTTTCTCATTGTTTTTGGGATCTTTTTGGAAACCCCCTTATAATAGGGGATTCTGACGTAATGTCTTTCATTACATTTTTAATTATCATATTTTTCTTTTTGATTATTACTTTCATTCACAATAATCTTTCTCGCTTTCCTAGCCATCTTATATAATTCTCTGATATTATATCCATTCTTCTGACCTACCCTTTTAATCTAGTCGATTTCTCTCTCTTTCATTGCCATTGTTACAGTCTTTCGGCTCGGATAAAGAAATTAAGTTTAAGTTGTCATAAAAAAGTGGGATAAAGCAGTAAATACCGACACTAAAATGGGTTTTCATGTCACTCCTCAGGTTGTGAAGGCCGTTGAAGAAGAGAGGGAGTTCACCTTGGAATGGTGACGTATACGATCTTAGAGGGAACGCCGGAGGGGAAATTTCACCTTCAACGCAGGATAGGAGCGCTCACTGTCCATGTGTTCTACTCACCACTGACGGAAGTCACTAGGGGACTGTAATAGATCTTCGATTTTTATTTGTTTTAGTTGTGGTTTTTGTTTTTAACATCTGCCATCTGCCCGCTCGCTTCACCTTGACAGGGAGTTTAGGCTCTCAACGGCCACTCCAGTTTACCGTAGCGGTGGTTTTTACATGTTTTATTGTGAGTTTTAAGGGGTTTTTAGCAAAGTGGTTTTAATTCTGTATAGGTCAAGCACTATGAAGTGTTTTTAACCCGAACCTTTCACCCAGTATCCTTACATGACACTTCTCTGACATGGCTTGATATTCCGAGCTGAAAACGACAACCTGAGGAAGGAAGCAGTAAAGCTTCTGAAACGTCGTCCACGTAAGAATACATACTCACTTGCGTAAGTAGACCAATTTGAATACTCTAACGTATTTTTGTTTAGGGAAATTTTAACCAGCGAAGATTTCCATTGGAGTTTTTATGCCGTCACCACAAGTTTTTTACCTTTTTTATCCTCAACTTACGATTTGACAACGTGGTACCATGTTTGGTACCTAAAGTTTTTTTATTCTATTACCTGATGAAGGAAGTAGTACAAACTTCCGAAACGTCGTTCTGAAACATTCCTACTCACTCGCGTAAGTTATTTACAGTGGCGGCTGGTGGTGAACCAAAGTGGAGGGGCGACAGCTCACAAATTTGCTCTACTTGTAATGTGAGTTTAATTGATTAATTTCGTATATAACAGCCAACATGATAAGAAATTGATATATTCGTCTTTACCGAATATAATGTTTTGCACATTTGCACATATTATGATAAATTAATAATTATTTAACAGTAATGCGAAGATTACGAAAGATGGAAGAAGAAATAGAATTCTAACAGATTTAGTTATATCATTTTTTAACTTAACAGAAGGGAAAATTCAGAAGAAGGGATATTAGTTTTTACGCAATCTGATAAGCACAATGACGAATATTTACGTGCATTGAACGTGAAAATTACTAGTAAAAATGTTACACAAAAAACGTTTCGTGTCCAACATGACTAATTGATATATGAAATAGGGCAGCAAAGTAAATATCTCACTGGAAAGGTGATATCTGCGTTACCAGAAGCTCAAGCTTTACAGTAAAAACTTCAAACTTACCAGAAATCTTCTTCAGACATGCTTGCTCTAGATTCAAATTCGGTCTAGGCCGGTCTAGGTTTTTTATGTTTATTTTTTTCATCCAGACAGACTTCTGGTAGAAAAACTTCGCACCAACAAGTTCTCCACGTAGCTCATCGCAACAAACGCACAACTACAGCACACCACCGAAAAAGCTTCATTTTTCCATGGAAAACTAAGAAACGACAAGCAAAGAGAATCAAGTATTCTCTTTGCAACAAGTGTCAATGCTATCGTCTTCCCATGCAGTCATTTTATTGCCTCGGGGTTGCCAGACAATTTTGCCAAATTGTCAGAAATTCGTAGTACACAGGTTCCTGTAGCGGCTCTTGGTGAGTTTAGATGACGAGTTTCTAATTTATTTAACATCCGGCTTGAAAAGAAATTGTGAAACTTTGTCACACTATGAGGGTTTTTTCAAAACGTGCTAATCAAAACATGTAATTAAAGCTAATTTTGTGAGTAACACGAAGCTGTAGCCGACTTCCGTCGCTAGCATACAGCATTACAAAGCCATTGATCCTGGGTTCTAATCCCGGCCTGGACATGGGTGTTCTTTGTGAGTGCCCTTCCATCAATTTAATTATCACTTATCCTCATCGTCGTGATTACCGAAAAGTAGCAGAAAGCGACGGTAACTAACAAATATCAAGCAAGAGTCTGTACTTTTTCAGTTACCGATATTTTCTTTCCTCATTGGAAATTGCGTTATTTATTGCTCTATGGAATACAGAATGATTTCTTTTGACGGTTGGTAATTTTCCTTCTTGTGTTAACTTCATTGCTTCTGGCAACTCTTCATTGTTTACCGTTCTCCGGAGAGAGAGCCAGTTTCGCCTAGGGGGTGGGTTTCGGGCGACAAACCCTCCGTCCTCCCAGGCGCAGATCCCGCGCGTGTTATTCCCCCAGTTCCCTCGCCTCTTACCCCCTCGCGGCCGCGCCTGAGAATGCTCTACGTCTCGTAAAGTGGGAGGACGGCGCCCCGCCAGATTTCTCTCGAAGTTCATAATTCCCCCGCACGGTGGCGTGCAAACTTCACAATTGTCCCGGAAGAATGAATACAGAACCGACTAACCAACGATCTATAAGCAACGGAATACTTGCAATTCAGACAATGTAAAATATCATATATAAATGTTAAAGTAATGTTTGTTCACTTGTGATTACACACGGCAGTGCAGCGTCCGTATCGTCCTTATGAGCGGCCGCCCCTGGTTATTTATATATTTTTATTTGAATTGATAGTGAGTAAAATGCACCATTGTAATATGTTCGCACTCTTGATTAATGTAACAGAAACACATTTATACCTAATGCTGCAGTTTATGCATACAGGTTAATAAAAACTTTCTTCATACACGTTAGTAGGACAGACTTACGCAAATTACTGATCAAGTGACAGACATTAACTATGCTACATGTTTTAAATTAATCATGAGATTCAAATATATGTTGACAAACGTAGTTATGTAAAGGTCACAATATGTAATTAATGAATTAATTTTTACACAAAGCAGAGCATTCAAATTCCATTTTAGAGGCTTAAATACATACCATAATATCAAGTGTTTGTAGTTTGATTTTTTGGACGTACGTATTTAGTTGTTTTTGTAATTTGTATCATTTAAACCATGTAAGACATGTAGTTCACTAAAATATGTCAAAATGAATGTTAGTCATGAGTAATTTGCTTTGTGCAAACCTTATAATATTCGAGTACTAAATTTAATTAGCGAAATAACCTACTATGTATTTATTATATATAAAAATTGATTCATATTTCATTTCAGGCAAAAGTTCCGGTAGTTGACAACAGAAATAATGAGCGCCACAGTGACAGCAGTCTGGAGACAGAGTCATTCCTGCGGGACACGGAATCTGTGGTGACGGCAATGCAGGCTCGCATGACACAATCTCTGACCGGTAGCCTTACGATGGGGTCATCAGTGGAATCGCATGATTCCGGTGGTGATTCAGACGTGGACACCAGTAATAGTTACCCTATCCCGGGACAAAGTGCAAGGAAGGAGAACGGAAAGTGCTCCATTAGCAAGTCTTTAAGTGCACAGCTGAGGGCTAAGTTAAAACTGTTGGAAGATTCCGTGAAGGATAGTGATAGGACTTGTGGTGCTAAAAGTGATAGGCACGTTGCCTCTAGAAGAACTAACATGGCTTCCCAAAGTAGTGCGAAAAGACTAAGCGGGACTCGGGAATACAAGCACGAGGATTCTTTCAATGTAGATTTCGTTCCGAACGATGATAGGCATAGTTGTCAATCGGACAGTAGTAGTGAGACGGGAGACATGAAACCACGGAAGAAGGAGTCAGGAGATTCTGCTCCACAAATGAGGTACAACAGAGCGTTTAGGTATGAACTAACCTTTTGGTTGTGGGCACGTGGCATGCTGTGAACGAGCATGAGTGTGTAACATGTGAAGCAATGTTGCATGCATGGCTGTCAAAGATGGTTTAGCTTCAGTGTGCATACAATGTACACTATAAAGAATTTGTTTCCGTGGTATTGGTGAGAATAGTTATAATTATTGTATTTTTAGACTACAGTGTCTGATTTGCACTAATTCGTGTTGATAGGACAACACTTTGTGCTACAAAATATGCTTCATTCACTATTTTATATAATAAGTGCATTTTTTGTTAATGTGAGCAGTGGCATTTATTTCACAAGCTTCTCATTTGTTTCTTCGTACCCAGAGGAGATGGAAAATGTTTGTTTGTAATCAATGTAGTGTTTATATTAAATAGTGACTTTTTTAAGCTGCTAACTCCTATTATGTATATGTAATTGCAGTGCATTTTCATGTATTTTCACTTAAGTTTTAGAACCTCCTTGATAATGTAGTGGATAACACTTGTCACCTTGCAATCAAGGAGTCCCAGGTTTGATTCCCAATAGAATCAGGAACTTGGGATCCCATCCTGAATGGTCCATCTGAGCATAAAAGTTATACTTTCAATTGTTATAATTTTAAAGTGTCAGGATTGGTAGAAAGTGGTTAGACTACTTGCATTGTTAAGAGTGCCATCAACTTAGCCCTACATTTTGTGAAGTATTTACTGAAATTTTAAATATATTTTCTACCTCTCTTGGGTACTCATTACAATGGTGAATTGGTAACAGAACCACCACAGATTGGTTACCTTAAATTCGTACCCCTTGACATTTTAGGGCAGGAGTTATCCAGAATTTCCCATCTAGGGGTGGGGGTTAAGGGTACATTTAGAGCCAAAATTACCAAAAATGGGGCCATTGTGTTGAGGAAATTTTGAAAAGGGTGGATAAATCACTGGTTATAGGATTCAATTTTGCATGTAAAATGTCGCACACGTAACACCCCAACAGATTTGGAAGAGAGAATACAATGTGCACTAGAGAATATAATCAAAATCTGTGTCTACTAGACTGCAACCAGCAAACCGATACATTCAGAAATAGAGTGCATGGATATGCAAATGTCGTATTTGAGTAGTATTCATTATTGAATATGAATTTGTGTTAGTTGTTGCTTGCTCATAATTTTGGCTTACTGTGCTTAATTTCTTTTTCTTGTGCTTGTATCAGTGTACTTTAGCTAGATTTTAGTACCTTTATAAAAGTTATACTTATATTCAAATTACTTCATTAACCCCCCCCCCCCTTCTGTCATTGCCAGGCTGATTCAGTCGCTATAGAAGTGAAGCTTCTTCAGTCACCTTGCTCTTTTTTCCTACTCCTTGGACAGCGCACCTGCTCTCAGTTGAAGTCTTTCTGGGTCCTCTTTGTGTGCCAAAACCACTTGAACCATGCTCATCTGTAGAGGCATGCATACTCTGTTTTTGACGAAAACACGAAATGTGAAATAACACATTGTAATATTAATTTTTCATGTTTCTGAAAGGTGCGAGATGCATTTTCCTACCCTGATTTGTCACGAAATTAACTGCAAAATGCGAAATATACTCTTAAAAGATGAAATTTTAGTTTAATTACCGAAGCGACACTTTCTGAATTTTAAATTATCCTGCGAGTTATGCAATTCACAAAATTGATTAATATTTGAGAAGAAAAAATGGACCCCTTTATATAAGAATAAACTTAATACTCTGGTAATTACATAAATGTGCTATTAGAAGGGATATGTTTATTTTGTGTAATAAGTGCAGTTTTTAAATCAAATTTAGGATTACCCTCAATTTTAAAACCAAAATGTCATTTTATGTACCACTTTTGAACACAAAATTGACTGTTTTTGTACCGAAATTTTGTTTTTTTATTTACCAAAAATATGTGCCTCTACCGATCTGTCTTCCTACTGTACTCTTTGTCATCTACTCATCTCTCTTCTTCATTGTCTATCTTCGTCACCTGTAATAAAGGTGTTATGTTAAATGCCTGGTGGAGGCACATAATGGTACAGGTCCCATACAAACTAGTTCCAGTCCCAGTTAGCCTTTCTGTACTGTACATAAAGTGGACTTATACAAACTAACTTCATTATCCATGTCTCTTCTTCACATGTAATTCTTTGTTTGACATTGCTTCTTTCATTTCCCACACATTTCATTGATTCATATCAAAATTAATTGTTTGTGAAGAATTCCTGGCATGATAGGAACATTCCTTACATAGGTATGATCAAGTAAATTTCATAAATTTTGATGTCTTTAAAATTTATAGTTAGGATAATTCATACCGAGCCCAGTTTCAAGTAGAAACTAAAGTGTGTTGAACTATAAATTAACTTCCTTGTAAAAATATTTGTGGCTGGCAAATGTGCGTTAGTAATTTGTTCATATTGTAACATTAAGGAATTTTGAGGCATGACTTACTAGTGATATGGAATTGTGAAAAATAATGAAATATTTCCTTAATTTTAGTTATTGTTTCAATTCAGTTACAGAATATGCAATGAATTAACTTCAGTATAACAAATCCTCAAGTTTGTTTTAGTTTTTTGGAAATGATGACCTGGTAACAAAATCATTAAAAGATTTAGTTAGGTAAAATCTTGCCTGTATTAGTAGTAGGTATCTATTAATATGCCCTGTCCCAAAAATACTAACATCATTATAGTTTAATTCTAATTGTGTTGTCATCAGTTTAATTATATCCAGGTTTGATAGTACATGTTTTGTAATTTTCAGTTTGCGAAGAGCTCGTCTGGGTTGTGATGACAAACCATCCTCGGCAGACAGGAAAAAGAAGCCTCCACCAGTCCGAGCCCAAGGACCAATGGGAATTGCCAAATCCAAGAGAACTGTAGAGTCTTCCAGGAGCGGTACGAATGTTGTCTCTTCAGAGAAAGCGAAAAATAGTTCCTCGGCTTCTTTTTCAAGAGCAGATGGTGGCAGATTCAGTTTACGACTCTCTAAAGGAATTGTGCCTGTAAGTTTTCCAGAATTATTTTGTTGATGATACTTATACGTGGGGATGAGCCACAACACTCAGATTGGAATTAAATTACGTAAGGTGGTCAATACGTTTCCAGAGTTCGAGTGAATTTTTGTGTATTTTACGCAATAACATTGTGAGGAGAAATGGGCTTTATGATTAAATGACTGTTATGTGATATTCTGAATATTTTAAAGCAGATTAGTTTACAGCAACAATTCTTATTTATTACATATTAATAAGATGTGATAGAAATGAAACATGAATGCAGGCATGCAAGTTAAACAAAAACAGACGTCCAACAACTTCAAATTTTCTGGCAATTTCTATGTATGTGAAAATGTTTTACCAGCAGTATACCAAGTAGCAATGGGAGAATATGCCTCTGATTGCTAGGATTTTGTTTCAGTGGAAAACTTTTATATTACAGTACATAGGGCTGATCCAATACCAATGCTGAAGTATCATTTGAAATGTATGTACAGAGACCGGCATTTTGGTCTTTGACAGGGTCTGTAAAAATGTCATGCGACACTCACACAAAATTCAAAGTTTCTTTTTATTTTGCACCAGTTTTGTGAAAAATGGTATTTTGTGATTACATAATATGTATTTTAATAGTCTGATGTAATATTTTAAAGCAAAACTTGGTAAATTTATGCATATAACTAAAGTAATATTAATCAGTATTTTGAACAACTTCTAATTGTTATAATTTTCAAACACTGTATCTGTATTGGTGGGAATCGGTACATGTACTGGTATCATTATGGGTTCAAAGTGGTATTGAGTATTGATTGACTCTTCCCTAATACTAAAATTTGCAAATTTCCTGAGGTACTTTCAATTGTTACCATCATTGCTCGAAGTGAGGGTATATACGGGGAGATGGTCCACTCCCTCTCAGCTAGTAATATTTTTGCAAATCATTGTGTCTCAATGTCACCTTGCTAAACCATAAGAACATCCCCCCAGCTAATCCCAAGGCCTGACCAAACATCTCCCCCAGCTAACAATTTCCACCTCAAAAGTGCTGGTTAGTATTGGCTGAACCCTACTTACAGGGTTAGGAATATGTGTTGAGTTGGGTTAATTTGTACGGAGTGGTCACAAGATGGGTGTGCTCCTCTTTATTTTCAATACTACGATGGTTATGGTTCAATGCTTGATAAGGACACATACCTGATGGTTTAAGAGTCTGGAACATTGGCATGGAGACAATTTTCGTATCGCAGCTGAATTCTCTGTCATGTTCTGGCACACTTCGCATTGCAAGTGTGTCATTACCTGAATAAGACTTTTCCTGGATGATAAATTGGAATAGATTCTGAAGGTTACCCATCTCCCCTAGCCTGGCCTCCAAGACATCCCGACCTCACCTCTTAGGGTTCATAATCATCAATGACAGTCAGAAATAACTGTTATTGCACGACAAAAGAGTTACAAGCATCTGTGGAAGATGCCTTCACAATCCCATATTAATCTCCACAAAAACATCTGCCAAAACATGATACAGAATTCAGCTGTGCTGTTTCCATACCAATGTTCTGGACTCTTAAACGATAAGGTATGTGTCCATATCAAGTATTCAACCACACCATCATAGTGTTGAAAATAATATGCCCACTTTGGGACCACTCTGTACAACCTAAGATTTTTCAGCTTTGGTTTGTCAAATTTGTTCCAAATTATTATTTCTTGTATTGCTTTTATTGTTACGTTTCAGATTGCAGATTCCAACTCTTACATTATTTGTAAATCACAGTCATTAGAAATAAATCATTATTTAAATTTTGCAGCCTCAGCAGACCCCTCCTTCAAAGTTAAAAGTCAGCAGTACAAAGAAAGAAAGAGATTCTAAAAAATCTGGTTCAGGACCACGTAGCAATTCCACGCTTTCTGCCCGGGAAGTAGAATTTCAGAATTGGAAGCGGCGCAAGAATTACGATCCGATGAAGGCAGCTGCTGAGGGGAAAAAGCGTCAACCTGCCAAGAAGGTTGTTGTTAACCCAAATGCAACACAGTCTTCTATTGCAGCATCAGGGACTTCTCGCACTCCAAGGTAAGTGTTAAATATTTGAACTTCTTTAAATATGTCTGTTGTAACCTTTTCTTTGAGTGTTACTAGAAGTTGTGCTTTAAGTGTTACCAATGTCCCATAGTTAACCCTGGAACACTACAGTACGTAAAATATACATGTGGTGTGCCCTTAATTCCCTTCCCCACCTTCCACCTCTCACCTACACACCCCTCCACGTCCGTTGGATGTAAGGCAGCACTGTGGTAAGGAGGGTGCAAGCGCTTCATTTGGTTTGTTATGTTGGTGCGCTGTACGCAAATTTTACGTAGCTCTAGTAAAACGAGAAAAGTCTCACGTAATTTTGACATTTGTAAATTTGATTTGGATAATTAGATTTTGAAAACAAAAGTTCAGAACCATGCACTATTTTTTTTGTAAGACTTTAAAATTACATTTGTTCCTTATTTACAGTGTTGGGTCAATCCATATGAAATCATACCAGCTGGTTGCTTGACCATTTTTAAAAAAGTGTATTTTTTGAGTGGTGTGAGCCTCATATATTGACAGTTCAGAACCACTCTTATTTTATTTTTACTATCACCGATTTGAAGATGGCGGGAATTTTTTTATCATGGCGTGCGTCATTTTCTCCATTCGTAAGCAACAGCGGCAACTTTTTTTTCTCAGCTCTGGTAAGTCCTACGACAATGAGACAAAATCTGTGATGTTAAGCACATTATAGGCTACAATTATATTTCTGTGTAATTTTCTAAATATTATTCCTTCATAATAAATTTTAAGGTTAAAATTGTGTATTTTAATTGCTCAAAATGACATTTTCGGACATTTTTTGGGGGGGGGAGGCAGTTTGTTTGACACTTGAATTTTTTTGTGCAAGTACCTGTGTACCAATAGAGTATGTCAAAATTATTTGAAGCTTGAGACTTTAATATTTGTTTTTCTACAGGGTCTAAAACATGTACTTTTTGTTAAAAATTCCAACTTCAGGGCTCTCTGGTGGGCAGTTGTATAAAAATCTGAAATTTTTACACAATACAGTACTTCATGATAAGTAACTTCAGTAAAAATTTTGAGTTTGAGATTTAATTGGTTTAAGAGATACAAAACTCGTGAAAAATTCAACATTTTGCATTAAATATGGCATGTCTAATTTCATTTGTTATTAACATTTTGTGTTGAAATTCTGCAAACTGTAATTTGGAATGTCAATGAACAACATTACAATCCTGAAATGGCTCTGCAATAAAGTACATATACGAGGGCATGCTGAAAAGTAATGCTTCCTATGTTTTTATTTTCTTTGTTACCTTGTAAACGCATTTTGGATTTTGAGCAACCATACATTGCACTTATAAGACTTTCCCGCTTCTCAATTGAAGGTTTCACACTTCTATCGCCAGGGGGTGCTGAACTATTGCGAGGAAAATGGCAGCATGTAACCATGCAATGTCGGTGAATCGCCTGAAGTAGCGTTCAGTGATCGAGTTTCTAAACGCAGAAAATGTGCTACAAATTGACATTCATCTGAGACTGAGGGCACTTTATGGGGATGAATGTGTAGACATCAGTACTGTGCAATCGTGGGCTGTTCATGCTCGTAAAGAAAACCCCAGCTGAACACGATTCGGATGACCTCCATCAGTTGCATTTCGCGGCCTTTCATTCCATTCTCTCACATAGCTGAGATTTCTTCAGCTGGGGTTTTCTTTACGAGCATGAACAGCCCACGATTGCACAGTACTGATGTCTACGCATTCATCCCCATAAAGTGCCCTCAGTCTCAGATGAATGTCAATTTGTAGCACATTTTCTGCGTTTAGAAACTCGATCACTGAACGCTACTTCAGGCGATTCACCGACATTGCATGGTTACATGCTGCCATTTTCCTCGCAATAGTTCAGCACCCCCTGGCGATAGAAGTGTGAAACCTTCAATTGAGAAGCGGGAAAGTCTTATAAGTGCAATATATGGTGCTCAAAATCCAAAATGCGTTTACAAGGTAACAAAGAAAATAAAAACATAGGAAGCGTTACTTTTCAGCACGCCCTCGTATATATACTTTATTGCAGAGCCATTTCAGGATTGTAATGTTGTTCATTGACATTACAAATTACAGTTTGCAGAATTTCAACACAAAATGTTAATAACAAATGAAATTAGACATGCCATATTTAATGCAAAATGTTGAATTTTTCACGAGTTTTGTATCTCTTAAACCAATTAAATCTCAAACTCAAAATTTTTACTGAAGTTACTTATGATGAAGTACTGTATTGTGTACAAATTTCAGATTTTTAAACAACTGCCCACCAGAGATATTTAACCCTGAACTTTGAATTTTTTAACAAAAAGTACATGTTTAAGACCCTGTAGAAAAACAAATATTAAAGTCTCAAGCTTCAAATAATTTTGACGTACTCTATTGGTACACAGGTACTTGCACAAAAAAAATCAAGTGTCAAACAAACTGCCTTCCCCCCCAAAAAAATGTCCGAAAATGTCATTTTGAGCGATTAAAATACACAATTTTTACCTTCAAATTTATTATGAAGGAATAATATTTAGAAAATTACACAGAAATATAATTGTAGCCTATAATGTGCTTAACATCACAGATTTTGTCTCATTGTCGTAGGACTTACCAGAGCTGAGAAAAAAAAGTTGCCGCTGATGCTTACGAATGGAGAAAATGACGCGCGCCATGATAAAAAAATGCCCGCCATCTTCAAATCGGTGATAGTAAAAATAAAATAAGAGTGGTTCTGAACTGTCAATATATGAGGCTCACACCACTCAAAAAATAAACTTTTTTAAAAATGGTCAAGCAACCAGCTGGTATGATTTCATATGGATTGACCCTGTTATGAATATTATTATTGTTTGTTTTTCATTGTTTGAATTTTTCACCTTCATTCTTAATGTACGTACGGGCTTGGCAATCAAGACATTATCTTAAAAATTCTATGCTTAATAAAATCATGTTTATACATTTTAAAATGAAGAATAAAACTCCAATATAAGGAAAATAAACAAAATAATGTTCACAAAGAATCGTCATTTTGTTTTCGTGATGTAGAGGTTGTTTTGAAAATTGATTCCTTCATGTACGTAGCGCTAGTTACATTGTAATATTGGAACAGGGTAGTGTTCTAGGGTTAAATGAGAGCTACATTCGTACAAATATTGATATTGAGGCATGTGTTGAGTCATACAAAGAAAGTTGCCAATGTAGCAACTTCTCATAGCGTATGTGCACATACCTGTATACATAAACATCTGCTCGTGCCTCTCCAGTGGCATAGTGGTAATGTCGTTGCCTTGTAATCAAGGTGTCCGGGTTCGATACCCAGTGGAGGCACATAGTGGTTCAGATTCCACTTTAAACTGTAGGTCCAGTCCCAATTAGCTTATCTGTGCATAAAAGTGGACTTAAAGCGAAACTCAAAAAATAAGCATCTGCTCACCAGCGTCTGTGACAGAGTGGTTAGAACAGCGCATTACAACATCAGGGGCCCCAGGTTTGAATCCCAGCCTGGGCATGGTTGTTCTTTGGGTGCACATTCATCACTCATCCTCATTTTTGTGATTAGCCAAAAATGGCAGAAATGCAAAGTAAAATAAACCAAATCAAGCATCTGCTCAGTTTCTGAAAACATGGTCTATTCTATTGAAATCAGGTACTAACTGGGGAGTGGGTATTCATGGGAACAGGTTAAAAAAAAACATGTTTTACTACTCCAAAAGGTTGAGAAATTAGTAGTTACTGAGTTTTATTCAAACAACCCATTTTGTAAGGACTTGAGGGACTTTGTTTAGATTCACACCAGAAAGTTTATTTTATATATATATATATATATATCTATCTTCATCTAGGGATTAGAAAACTTAGTGTGTAAAATTGCATTTCCATTTCAGCCCTCCAAATCCACTTCTCCGCTCTGCATCCTTCCATGGCACAGGAGGAATGACGCCACGTTCCAGCCAAGGTTCGTGCACGTCCGAGGACGAAGTGACGCTCTCTGCAGAGGATGATTCTCCCTCCACCCCACCAATGAGGAAGAAGCTGCATGGCATTCACAACCACCACCAGAGGCTAATACATACTCCACCAGATGGTTCAGCTTCTCCCTCTAGAAAGGTATGAAGACCATTTTGTCGAGTATACAAACATATGTTACTTGAATTAGCAATGTTTCAATTTGCACACACACGTGCTTACACCCAGTGTCAAATCAAGTAATTGATATTTGCTGCAGTGTTATGTGACTTGACAAAAAATTGTCGTGTGTGTATGTATGTGTTGAAAATATGCCAATTGTAGAAATGGACTTCTTTTTTAGATGACAACAATTAATTAACTCTCTAGTCTTCTTACCCAAAGGTTTATCACTCTGCAGAAACACAAGTCTTTTAGACAACATGTTTTCTCCCCTCCCCCAAATTTCATTTCATTTTTCTTGAAAGAAAATAGTTTCCCATAATGTCTTCTCTACTGGTAATAACTGTATACATGTCAAACTATACTGAACAAAGCAGGAAATTATCCATACGTCATTATTCGTTTCAAGAGACATTAAAGCCTGCTGAAATAGTCCAAGCGTCTAAAGGTTAATTAATTAATTAATTCAGGATATGAATGAATCAATTAGGTTCATCATGCAGTGTTAGCCGTAGAATATTGGCTAGTGGCATCAGTAATTTTCATATTGTAATGTTATTGGGATAGGTTAAAATTTCATTTCCATACATCCCTGTAAAAAATAAAATATTTTGTACAGAACAGGGTATAGATTTTAACAATTGGATCAGCCTTTTGGATTACCATTAGTTACACATGCATAAGGTTAAAAATTTAGGGCTAAATTGGAACTAATATGTACAGTTACGGACACTTCTGGGTTGTAACATAGCATTGAAAGTCAATGGGATAATTACAATCCAGAAGTGTCCATGACTATACGATATAAATAAATATTTTTTATACTACATCAATATTAGTTAACCAATACTTCAATAGGAAATATTTTAAAAAAATGCACAGATTAGAAGCAATCAGAATGGTCATTCTCATTTGCTTTCTGTATTAGAGATTTAGAAGTGATCATTGTAGTAAAATTTAATATATGTCTTGCAGTCTTCCTTGGATGATATGATGCCTGATGGTAACAAAGCTTTCCTCAGAAATTCCACTCCAAATTCATCTCTGAGGGCCAGGGCAAAGCTTGAGGTAAATATTTAATGAGCTTGCTTTGAAATATCATTGTTTATGCTTATTTATGAAATAAGCTGCCTTTGTGTGAGTTGCACTAGATAGAGAGACAATTCATGCAATAGTAAAGAAGTGATAGTGCATGTAACACTAGAATTTTATTGAGCAAAAACCCTGTAAATTATTTTTATGGACAACTTTTGTTTCTAAGTATACAGGTATTGATTCTTGCATAAAATTTTATTAACAAAACATTTTTCGATAGTGTTCACCAAATAGGTAGACAGTCATACAGAAGAAAAATAACTTATTTTTGATTTATGGATGTTTTCTTTACTTATTGCTGACTGATGAAAGTGCACTCTTAATATGATTTATTAAGTGTTGTTATTTCTCTTTACCAGGCACTGGATAATTTGGTCATTGCAGCAATTTACGGAATCTCAAACAAAATCAAAGGAAACTCTTTCAACTTGTTAAGGAAATTAAGGTAATTGTAAAGTTTATTGTACATGTGATGATTTATTTCCATAAGTTTCATGGTTTATTTGTGAATTGTTGCTTGAAGCAGGGTCTGTTACCATTTTTAAGCATACTGTACTTTTTATGTATAGATAGTTTAAAATAATACATGTGCCCCTGAATGTGTCTGCACTATAAAATCGAACCAAGGGCACTTGATGCCATTGTTTCAGCATCCACATGGTGTATTTTATTTATGTATTCCTTATTTCTCATATTCCATAAAAGTTTATAAAAACAGATGTAAATATGATTGCTCCTACTTGGTATTTCTTGTCATTAAAAGTTGAAGTTGACTGGTACTGATAATACATAGGACATGCATATATAATCATGCACTTACAGCTCTACCTGCATTAGAGATACCCTAGCAAATTAATGTGGACAGTCACTTTTTTCTTCCTTCCTCTTTGCTCATGCCTGTATACTGTGTTGCCACATTCGTTGCACTAGAATGTGGCAAGGAACAGAATATTGTCCCGTGTCTTGCATGCAAGTGGGATCCACAGTGGTCTCGTCAGTAGGGCATCTGACTGTCACAAGGGAGATCCGGGTTCAATTCCTGGGGTGGGTGATCTTTGTCCCTCTGACCAGCCTCAAATCAGGGGGGTAAAGGCAGCTAGGGCATGGTGCTGATCACATCACCTCCAAAATATCGAGAGATTGAGAATGTTATGGGACCCTACCCCCACATCCCCTAAATGTGACTTCATGGCACAGTGCTATATGCACGAGGAAACTTCACAGTCTTGCATGCAAGTGTATCGAACATGATCCTTTTAACAGCACTGCAAATTTGGCAATGCAGAGGTAGGGTAACAATGCAGGTAGCCGATTGCATTATTCGCTTTCCTGTCGTAGAGTTGAAAACTTGATGACAGTGTCAGATGGTTTCCTTGGGATTTTGGCAATACCTCTGGCCCATTTGTATAATTTGTCAGTTGTGCAGGGCAGCTGCTTCAGATTTTTTTTATAATTTGTTACTGTTGTATTTTAACAACATTATGCAACCATCCATTGTTTTTCACTTAAATTGTTATGTTTTGCACGTTATGTACACAAATTTAATTTTTCCATGCATTTAATTATTTGTAGCTGCATTAATTCTAGTGTATTTGTAAATATTGTACTCCACTTCTCAAAACATGGATTTGATCCTTACATTTCTGATCATCAAATAAAACACTGTAGAAAGGAGATTTTTTTTTGTATGAAAGTGGTTGCATAGTTTATAAACTTTGGGGATGAGTGTGTAAGCACCACAAATTATATGAGCCTTTTATAAAAAAATTACTCCTATATTTCACCCAGGTATTTGTACGAAGAGGATTGTGAGAAGGCTGAACTACTCAGTGAAGTCATAGGTCTCTTGGAAGATGCGGATTCAGCTGTTTCTTCCCCAAGCAAAAGTCCTTCCAAAGAATTGTCAGGAACGTTGAAAAATTTAAAGAAGATAGAAAATGTCTTCCTAGGTAAGAAACTTTTATGCTTTTTCACATGTTTTTAAAATGTGTACATTCGGGAACAGATACGCACTGGGCTTCATTCCATCAGACACCACAGATCAATTGAGGTATTTAGTACCACAATGTTGTATTATGAGCTCTCAGTGGTTTTGATTATTTTGGATAGGGAGATAAGACTTGAGAGATTCTTTGAATGACAGTATCAGTCAAATTATTTGAAGTGGGGTACAAGTCTCCTGGGGGAAATCAACTTTTCTCCTGAGATTTTGGCCAGTGCATGGGACCATTGGCCGGCCACCCAACATTGTGAGATTGGGGAGTACAAATAAGTAGCATAACCAGGTCATAAAAAACCTACAACAACCGAGGGTTCATTGTGCTGATCACACATCAACCATTAAATGGTGAGGCATGTGAGAGTGAGGCCGGCAGTCTGTAGGTAAGCCCTGGCCCTCATGGGCTGTTTGCGCCACAGGTTAATTACAAGGGTACAATTCAGGTCAAGGAACGTAGGGGAAACTACCGCTCTCAATAATGGAGGCTACAATGTATCCCTGTACCTCCCTTGTTCCTGCACCACTACCAGAATATCTCATATATTTGAGCATAAAAATATGCTTCTACCCAAATTGTATATTGTGCATAATTTCCAGGACATTTGGGTACATTAGTTGTCATGGTTCATCCTCCCTTTCACAATTAACATAAATAAAATTTTGATGTTTATAAACAAAACTCAATACAATAATATTAATTGCCACCATTAGTCTTGATGTAAACCATGTTCTCTGAAATGTACACTGCATCTTATTTCCGCTTACCACTGTTACAGCACTGGAACAAGTACTGTTTGGAGATGAAGATTTGGATGTTAGTGATGCAGAGCTGGATAAGCAAGGTGATTGATCAGCATCATAATTCACAACTTAGGAAGTCTATTCATCAATAAAGCTCAGTTACTACACCGATGAAATAACTGCTACATAGGAAAATTGTAAGCAGTGCATTAGAGTGTAAAATTTATGAGAATACATCAAGGTTGTTTATCTTCAGAAATGAATCTAAGTATATATTTTCTAAAGAATAAAAAGTATTGTGAATAATTGCATTTTTAACAAGAAATTGTGTGATAAAATCACAAGTAAGTTGCTTGAAACTTGTGCTAATATTTTGTTATATTCAATACACTTTATTTTCAGATAGAAATTGTTGACGACTAAACAGTTAATACTGGACGTGATACAGTATAAGTATAGAAAATACTTATTTATAGTTAATGTCAATAAGACAAAAATTATTTATAAATTCCCTATGTCTGCAGAATGAATATAAAACGTGTGAAAGAGAAGAGTGCATGAGATACTTAAAGAATACATCACATTAGAAGATAAAATTGATGTATATAGTCCTGCTTCCCCAATATGTTGTGTAACTAATTTTATATATTCATGTATACATATATAATTAGAATAATGAAATAAAGAAAATTACAAATTTTCATGTTAACAATATGTAACACAATTGCACATGTTATGGTATTACAATGGATTGCAGTGAAATTAAGTTTTAAATGTTATTTTTGCTGTTTAATGAACTTTCTCAAGTTCTCCAAAGAAAGAAATGTTTTTTTTAACAGGCAGTGCTTGCTTACGTTGTTACAAAGGAGGCTCTAGATCTCTAGAATGAAAAGAGTAAATGGTTTATACATTGGAAAAACATTTGTTTTATATGTAAGTTAAAGTTATTTTAAATTTGAACATGTAATAAGTTGTATGATAAAAAAAATATACTGTGCTAATCCATTTCTTATTGTATTTGTTTTACTACCTACAATGATTGTTCAGAAAGAGATTTACGCAAGTTATGTATTGTAATAAAGGTTCTCATGTAAAATATCAAAAATCATATCGTTAAACAATAAATGTATACCAGGTGTTTCATAAATAATTGAGGGGTTACAATAAGTTATTGCAAGTAAACTATTGAACTTTCGTTAATGAAACCAGTCAAGAACAAACGAGGAACTCAGTTTTTTTAAACACCTACAAATGTTCAATGTATGCACCACACGTAATATGGTACGCATCAACACGATAGGAACACAAACAGTTTGTGTGCATGTTTTGTTAAGCCGAGAGTTCATATCCCTGCCGCTAGGTGACACTCACATCATCCACATCCCTCAGTGTTCTGTGCAATGTTTTGGTCCCCAAGATCATGGGATCTTACACCGTGCAACTTCTTTTTGTGAGGTTTCATCAAAGACAGTGTATTTGTCTCACCAATGCTGCATGATATCGCAGCAATAGACACTATCGACAGGCCCATGTTGATGCGAGTTAGGGAAGAAGTACACTATCGTATTGATGCTTGCCATGTCACCCGTGGTGCATACATTGAACATTTGTAGGTGTTAAACAGTTCCTTGTTCATTCTGGACTAGTTTCATTAATGTAATTTCAATACTTTACTTGCAATAAATATTTGTAACCCCTCAAGTATCTACGAAACACCCGCTATTATATTCTCATTCCATATTGTAGTAAAGTACATACAAACAATGCTTCATGTAATACATACCCCATGGAAGGAGAGTAGAATGTAAAGAGAACATGCATAAATGCCATGGTTTTCAATATTACTTTGTTTTTAAGTCCACTATGAATGGATAGGCTGACCTGGACGACCTAAACAATTTTAAAAGGGAATCAACTGGGTATGGAAACTGGGACCCCTTGATTACAAGGCATTACCATTCCACCATCCGATATCCTCACTCACTTCATAGTAAGCTCCACTCTCCTAAACTCAATGTCCTGTGGTTGTGTGGGATTCAAATCCTAACCTTCATGTCAAGGAGATTGTTAAACTAGAGCATGGAATTTAGGCACCAAAAATATCTAAGAGGAGGCATAAAATAAAAGAGGCATCAAATATAAACTTGTAATTTTCATTTTCTTTTGTCACTTTCACAGTTATCAATTTGCATTAACATTACAATAAATGACCAAATATTATTCAGTTTTTCACCAGAAATGCTGTTGACGTTCCTGCTATGTTGTATAGTGAAATAAGTTACTCGTATTTCTACCTCGCAGGAAGTTAGTTGGTAGGCAATACTTGAAGCAATAACAAACAGCCCACCCAGAAAATTTTTACATTTGTCACTAGAAGGCAGATTTATATGCAATAAAAAGTGCAAATTATGCACCTATAACTTCGAATTTCCAGAATCTCTTGTCTGTTGCCTTCTGCAATGTACTGAAAACCCCCAAGTTGCAAAATAATAATACAGGAGTACCAAAAAAAACAACTAAATAGAATTTTTTTTAGGCAATATTACATAAACCAGGCATTTGTACAAACTATAAAAATCTGTTAAGCTCCAAACATGAAACAAATTTAAAACATTGAAGTATATGTTTTACTACATAGGAATAAATAGGCAAAAATCCACCCCCTTCTTATAATCATTAGAGATGTCAAAAACAAGGGAAGACTTCAAGATGTAACAGACATGCAACATATCGTAGAGGTTAAATCCACAAACAATATAAAAAGCAATAGGCATTAAAAAAATTTAATAGTGAATCTAGCAATAGAATTACAAACAATTAAATGTATTAATTTAATCCACACCAATCTACATTCTACGGAATTGAAAGTATCAATGCATCCTTGGGTATTACAAATCACCTACATGCAATGTTTAATAAATCGCCGGAATAAATCAGTACTTACAAAAAGTGATGGCAGAAAACAACCTAGAAACTGATCACTGACTTCTTACTCATCATTTGCAAATATCATTGCTTTCTTCCCAGAAGTAAGAAAAACTCGTACTGCATTGAAATTTCAGTTTCGCTAGGAGAATTTTTAGTACCTATCACATTCATTAGGCTGTCAAATAAAATAAGAAACCATTAATATTGCTTTAAAAAATGTTTATAAATAACATTTTGATAACTTTCACTTAAAAATTTTGAATTAAAATTGTTGTCCAGGTTAATTTTATAAATATATAAATTAAAATTTCCACACAATGAAATAGAAGTCTGAAGAGGTGAATATGGAGTGGAACTCAACATTCCCCTATATTACAAATTTAAGATTAGTTTCTTACTTTTTTGCCCAGGTCCCCTAAAAACATAAAAATCTAGGTTCTACTGTATTTCTCCAGACATGCTTTGGCCCAACCCTGTAGCCGAGTGGTTAGTACATCGCACTGCGACGCCGAGGGTCCCAGGTTCGAATCCCGGTCGGGCTTGGTTGTTTGTGATTGTCCATTCATCATTTCATCACTCATCCTCATCTTCGCAAATTAGTCAAGAGGCACAAAACGCGAAGTAAAATAATCTAAATCAATCAATCAATCAATCCAGACATGCTTTGCATCTTTAAAGGTATTTCAATACAAAAGAATTAATAATATGCAAGTAATTAACAATTCTCACCACTGGATGGGAAAACAAAGAGAAATTTATATATTTCAAGATTATATAAAGAAAAATCAACATTAATTTAATAACCGATTTACTAGAAATGCGACATTAATTGGTACCTTATCAATATCATTAGATATGGTCATATCAATACATCTGTAAAATTGCAAATAATTTTTACCAATCTGATATATTGCTATAAATCACCTGTAAATATTGGATTCATAGAATATCATTGTCAGAAAATGTTACATCAGTCCATCCCTATTATTCACCAGTATTTGTGGCAAACTATTCATAGTCAAAAGTCTAATTCTCCTGGAAATTATACAAAATTCGAGGTTGCTTTTTATTTTGCACCAGTTTTGTGTGGAAAACTGGATTTTGTGACTACATAACATATATTTTAATATCATGATACAATTCTTGAATATTTTAAAGCACAACTCTTGGTAAATTGATGCATCTAATTGGGAGTGGAAAACTTAACACACTAATATTAATCAATATTTTGAACAAATTTTAAGCATTGTTATTGGTGGGGCTCTGTAAGAGTATCAACGCTGGGATGGGGATTGGTTCACAGTGGTATTGGCTCAACCCTAGATAATTTAGTTAACAAATACGTTAAAATATTATTTTACTTACTCTTTTTCAATGCTTTCTGCCAAATTATTAGCCTTTTCTTCTCCATGTAGTTTTCTGTACTTTTCGAAAGCTGACCAACTTTTTATGTTTCCAACCATCTCGGCCACAGTAGCTGGTACTTCTACATAAATTGAATCCACACTGAAAGGGTATATTTGCACAAATAATTTCAATCCTCCGTAAACAATCATGTATAAGTAATCCATGTTTAAAAGACACAACATTACATGAATATTTGGATTAAGCACCAACAATTGAATATTTAGAACTTTCTTGTTAGTTTGAAATATCATTCCATCTTTTGAGCACATGGTTGAATATTTAGTATCCAGAAACGTTTATATTTTAAAAGTGTGTTTTTAAGTCCTCATTTTGTCAGATGTAGGGTTACCAAATCGCTATAAGCGAAAAGTAGGACATAATGTCCCAAAATGTAGTACTTTAAGTCAAAATGAACGGCACAAAACATTCACAAGAAATAATACATTTCCCGAACATGTTAGAAAGTAATTTGAAATTTACTCTTTTCAACTTTTAAAATTAAAAATATGATTTCTTAATGAATTCTTAAATGCAAAATTTCCAAATTTGTAATCAATACTACCCAATACACTTCTTACTACTTCTTTTAACTGATACTTCTCAGAGGAGCCAATTTTTATGAAAAATTCACGTTTAGTCAGAATAAATTTATGAGTGACTGAACTGACTTCAGTCAAACTATTTGAAGTTATACTGAACCCCAGTACCAAATTTTTACAGACTTTTTAAAAACATATATTTCTCTGATGACTTCATTGTCCTGATGTGTACTCCACGGTGGCTACTCACCAAGAATTCCGAGAATTGCGTGAATTCTGCTTGAATTTTTCTCCGAAGACATGAAATATTGCAACTTCTGTTTATCCAAATCCTATTGAATTTATACATATTGATAAATGCCCCGAGGCAAGATTTTCACAGTTGAGTTTTTATTTTTATTGAGGAAAGAAAATAATGTTGTGTGAAAAATAAGACATAATTCTCTCGATCTATTTATTTTGTTACTGTCCTTTGTAGAGCAATCTGATAGACGGAAGATTATTTCAAGATAAGATTTTTTGAAGATGATTAGGTAGATTTGAGTTTGATATTCTTACACAATTAATATTTTTCCCCAGGTTAAAATTGCCCCCCAACCTTGAATGGAAATCAATTCTAAGGAGGGCAAGGGGGGCAAATAATATTGATGGACAAGGGCACCTGCAGAGGGCACTGAGGGGCAATTATCCCCCTTGATTTCAAATTTTATGCAAATAAAAATGCATTTCATAAAATTTTCTCGTAATGCAATAGAATCAGCAGCTAAAGAAAGTATAGGATACCATAAACCAAGAAAAAGTAAGCCATGGTTTGATAATGAATGTCATAATCTAATAGAAATAAGAAATCAGGCTAGACTTAGGTGGTTAAATAACCCTGATGATACAAATCTAAGCAATTATAATAGAATAAAGCGAGAAGTTAACTGCACGTTTAGAAGTAAAAAAAGAGATTACTTGAAAAGCAAAATTAACGAAATTGAAACAAACAGCAAAAATAAAAATATCAGAGATTTATATAAAGGTGTAAATGAGTTTAGAAAGGGGTGGCAACCTAAAGTAAACTGACCCAAGCGATATTCTAAATAGATGGAAGAACTACTTTAATGACCTTTTAAATGTCCATGTAGGAGATAAATCAGAAGTAAATGAAGTCCACACAGCAGAACCTTTAGTTCCAGAACCTAACTTGACTGAAGTTAAAGATGCTATTAAAGGGCTAAAGAATAACAAAGCACCTGGCATTGATTTAATACCAGCTGAGTTAATTAAATATGGTGGACATTCGTTAATATGTCAAATTCATAAATTAATTTGTTTAATATGGAATAAAGAAGAAATCCCTCAACAGTGGAAAGAATCCATAATTGTTCCTGTGTTTAAAAAAGGTGATAAAATGAACTGCAGTAATTACCGTGGAATTTCTCTACTCTCAACAACATACAAAATATTGTCTAACATTCTTTTAACAAGACTAATCCCATATGCTAATGAAATTATAGGTGATTATCAATGTGGATTTAAACGTAACAAATTTTTCACATCAGACAGACACTTGAAAAAAAGTGGGAATATAATCAAAATGTCCATCAGCTATTCATTGATTTCAAAAACGCACATGATTCGGTCAAAAGAGATAAATTATATAATATATTAGTAGAGTTTGGAATACCTAAGAAGCTTGTTACTATGATAAAAATATGCACCAGTGAAACAGAAAGTAAAATTCGTGTGGGTAATAATATGTCTGACAAATTTACAATTCATGATGGGTTAAAACAAGGAGATGCATTATCTCCATTGCTCTTTAATTTTGCCTTAGAATATGCTGTTAGGAAGGTAAAATAAACTAAAGAAGGACTAAAATTAAATGATGTGACTCAGTTGTTAGCATATGCAGATGATGTAGACTTACTGGGGGATGATGTGAATACAATTAAGAATAATGCAAAAATATTTTTCAAAACTGCTAAAGAGATAGGTTTGGAAGTTAACAAAGAGAAAACTAAATATATGCTTACAGGCCGAAACCAAATGTTAGGTAATAATCAAAATCTAATTATTGATAACAACTCGTTTGAACCAGTTTCCAAATTCAAATACTTAGGAGTAATATTAACAAATGAAAATTATATTAAAGAGGAAATAAAAAGTAGGCTTAATTCAGGAAATGCATGTTACTTCTCTCTTCATAAACTTTTGTCTTCTCGTTTAATATCTAAGAAACTAAAAGTTAAAATATACAAAACAGTAATTTTGCCTGTAGTATTATATGGGTGTGAAACTTGGTCCCTTACATTGAAAGAGGAACATAAATTACGAGTATTTGAAAATAAGATCCTTAGAAAAATATTTGGACCTAAAAGGGATGAGGAGACAGGTGAGTGGAGAAGGTTACATAATTTAGAACTACATAATTTGTACTCATGTCCAGATATTATTAGAATAATTAAATCAAGAAGACTTAGGTGGGCAGGCCATGTGGCACGAATGGAAGAGGAAAGAGGAGTTTACAGGATTCTTGTTGGGAAACCAGATGGTAAGAGACCTGTAGGAAGGCCAAGACGAAGATGGAGGGACAATGTTGAGATGGACCTAAGGGAAATCGGTAGGGCTGGAAAAGAGTATATAGATCTTGCTCAAGATAGGGACAGATGGAAGGCCTGTGTTGCTGCAGCCATGAACCGTCGGGTTTAAGAAGGCTAGAGAGTTAGTTAGTTAGTTTTAGTTTAAAATTTTCTCGCTCGCTTTGCTTGCAATGCCTTCTTTTCTTAGTCTTGTCAAGTTCAGACCGGCAGGAGTCGGCACTGGCCGCCGAACAATTTAAATGATAAAAGTTGTAAAAGAGAGAATGCCATGGCATCTTGTGGAATTTATTTGCACCCTATTAAATCAATATTGTTTTCAGTTTGCAAAAAAAAAATGGATTGAACATTTTCTTGTTCTCTTCACTCGCAATATGATTGTTGGTGTGTTGGCTGGTTGGAGTCAGAGATGGATGATCGCTACCTGGAAGCAGTCGTTGAAACGGATGTTGTGGTGGTTCATGCGGACAGCGACAGTGAAGTCCAGGCGGTGGTTATTGATGCGGAGGTTGAGGGCCGTTGATGTTTCCACCAGGTAAAAATCACCACAGATGTTGCAAGTGAGGATGTAGATCAGGTTTGAGGCATGGCAGGTCCCTTTGGGATGCAGGGTAAATTTGCCAGTAGCCCTGTGCACCTGGAGGGTGTGAGAGGTAATGAGGATGGGGCAGGTTTTGCACCTAGGGCGGTTGCATTTGTGGGCAGGGGGGGTGTTCTTTGATGGGGACCTGGCAACTCTGCAGGTCAGAGTGGGGGATGGGGGTAAAAGATGGATGATGACAACACGGAAACAGTTATTAAAGGTGGTGTTATGGCTAGTGGTGTGGATGGCAACTGTGAAATCGGAGTTTTGGGTGGAGGAATGGTGATTATTGATCCTTAGATTCAAGGGGGTGGAGGTTTCGCCTACGTAGAAGTTGCCGCAGATTTGGCAGATGAGGGTGTAAATTAGGTTGGATGAGTGGCAGGTGCCCTTAGGGAGAAGGGTGAACTCACCTGCCGCTGTGGGGATCAGGAGGGTGGGGGTGGTGATGAGTATGGGGCAGGTCTTGCATCTGGGTTTGTTGCACCTGTCAGCTGGGGGAGTGGTGTGGAAGGGGTGGGAGTGTTTCCGACCAAGATGATTTGGAGGTTGGGGGGGGGCGACGGAAGACGACCCTAGGTTTATCCCGAAAGATGTCCCTGGTATCAGGATCGCTGTGCAGGATGGGGAGGAGGGAGTGGAGGGTATGTCTGATTTTCGAAATGTGGGGGTGGTATTGGGTGTTCAGAGTTGGAGGGTTGGTTTTGGGTTGCGAACAGAGGTGTTGGCTGGTTGGGGTAGGAGATGGATGATTGCTACCCGGAAGCAGTCGTTGAAACTGATGTTGTGGTGGATGGTGTGGACGGCGACAGTGAAGTCCAGGTTATGGCCGGAGGAGCGGTGATTATTGATGTGGAGGTTGAGGGCCATTGATGTTTCCCCCAGGTAAAAATCACCACAGATGTTGCAGGTGAGAATGTAGATAAGGTTTGAGGCATGGCAGGTCCCTTTGGGATGGAGGGTACATTTGCCAGTGGCTGTGTGCACCTGGAGGGTGTGAGAGGTAATGAGGCAGTTTGCACCTAGGGCGGTTGCATTTGTGGGGGGTGGGGGGGTGTTGGGTGTGTGGTGAAGGAGTGTTGTGGGCCAGGATATTTTGGAGGTTGGGGGGGGGGCGTTTGAAAACCACTCTGGGCTTGTCGGGAAATATGTTTTTGGTTTCAGGATCACTGTGGAGAATGGGGAGAAGAGAGTGTAGTGTGTGCCTGATTTTGTTGAGGTGGGGATGATATTGGGTGATGAGTGCAGGTGGGTTGGTGGCAGCAGGTTTCTTGGTGGTAGTGGTGTGTGAGGCAGCTCGTGATATTTGTTTCGTGACCAGGACGGAGGGATATCCACGGTTGACCAGGGCTTGGTGTAGGCGGAGGTTATAATTCTGGTGGGAGGTGGGTGAAATGGTTCCAGAAGTTTCATCTAGGCTAGTTTTTAGTTCAACATCCTTGTAGAACTAACCCCCCTGCTATACAATCAAGATATTTAATAAGAATCAGTATAAACCTCAAGGTGAGATCATCAGAATGTGGCCCCAAAACTTTTATCGTTAATAGCTTCTGTTTTTGTTCTATTAGAAACTTTTATTTTCTTTTTTTAGCAACGACTGCATCAAAATAAATTTCACTATTGAGTTTGTGAGTGCAGTCCATAGACTTGTAACTTGCATGATACATATTTCTTTGTTTAACTTAAATATGTATTTCCTAATTAATATGTGTGATGCTCAAAATGTATGATATTTTTCAAATTCATTCCTGATGCCAGACATAAGGCTAAAATGAAGGACATGTTCAGTAAAAACCGGACGTCTGATAACCCTAGGGCTACTTGGGACTGGACCTGTATTTTAAATTGGGGACTGAACTCACAGACCACACACCTCTAATTACAGACTGAAGAAATGCACTTTTGTTTGTAGCAGCACATCTTTGCTCGTGCATAGCCCCAGGGGGTGAGGGGGTGGTAATATGGCAGAGATGAGCATTCTGATTTGAGTGTGCAGAATGAAGCATTGTGGCTGTCAACATGTGAAACTCATTTTCATATTACTTACATTACTTTAAATTTGTTATCTTTGCATTCACTGCTCACCACAGTTCTCTCAGAGATTCAGAGCATGTATACCCGATAAATAAAAAAGTATTGTACTCGAATCTGTACCAGGGGTCCTGGGCATGGATGTTCTTTGTGAGTGTCCCTTCATCATAGTAAGTCTAATGTTCGGAGAAAGTAATATGTTCATTTTAAAGTAACAAACAAGTAATGTGTGGTGAATCATGTCTTGAAAAGTGGATGCTGTAAGTGGCCAAGCCAGCAAAGATTTTGGACATGCGTTTTTCTTTGCAAGCACACTTCATGAAATTTACCTAATTTCTCATTGTCGTGATTATCTAAAATGGTAGCAAAAGGATGGAAAAATAAGAAAATTCAAATACAAATGTGTGTAGAAGTGGTATGCCTAGTAACTGTTGAGAAGCTCGTTTCACGTTATATTCACGCACAGAAGGGGAAGAAAAGTGAAAAGCCTGAAAATGATCAAACGTAACGTAACAAACCGAACCTATTCAAAACACACACATTGTAACACCGAGAGCATGCTGATCTGCTTAATGCAGAGGTTCCCAAACTTTTTCATTTCACGGCACCCTTAGTGTTTCAAGATTTTTCCGTGGTGCCCAAGTCAGAATGTAGGCCTATCTAACACTTGCACTGCTCAGTTAGTGTGGTTATGTTGTTTGCCTTAAGTTAAAAAATAAACTCATATTTCAAATTTAAAAAACAAAAACATTTTATGTGTAAAAAGTACTAAAGAAGCACATATTTGGATTGATGTGATGGTCCGACTCTAAAATCATATGTAGACAAACAGGTAAGTGTCATTTCAGTTAAAATATTGGAACATGTTGCGGTCCCCCTGTAAGCCTGCCACGGCACCCCAGGGCACAGCAGCGCACACTCTGGGAACCACTGGCTTAATGGTAATGCTAAGAGTACCAAAGCTGATGCACCTAACATGTCCATGTAAGCATACAAGATACAGAAATACAAGATACGCATACACATTGGAATTTGTATCCATGTATATTTTCACTAACACTTCTAACCTGTGCTCATAATAATATATTTTTATGAATTTATCTGTTTGATGAACGTAACTGTGCCAGGCAGTTAGTGTAATTTTAGTAATATTATTATCAAGTTAATAATATTGAAATAACTCTGTTTCATGGAGCATACTTCACAATATTGTTATGAAAATCTGGTTAGGTTTCAACATGACAGTCAAGATACAAAAGTGTAAAAAAAAGTAAAACATACACATGTACATAAGTTAGTTGTTAGTATTATGAACATTGGGGTATCTGGGTTAGACATTCCTTTTTACCGAATTTTCAGATGAGTCATTACGTTACTGCTTTCAGAAACTTTTATTTAAAATGCAAGATTCACTTCTCAAACCTTATTGGAATAACACTGAAATTTGTAATAATATCACTGTACATTTTGTAGCAATAAAATATGGAAGTTTCAATTTATGAATAATTAATAAAATTAATATCTTGTCCAAATATTGATGTATAAATTTTGGCTTCATGTTTAACGTAAGTACAAAATATTATTTGTACATATATAGAATATCAATTGATTAACGATATTTCAAAATTTCTTCTTGCAAGATTCGGCGATTATCATATAAATAATTTACTTTTACTTTGTATTTTTATGAACGTAAGTTTATTAAAAAAACCACTTTGAAATAGCTACAAAGAACTAAATGTAGCTAAGATATAATACGTTGTTCATCTACTTCAGAAATGCTGTAGGTAACTAGTCTTCATTATACAGTGAATAATAAAACTTCTCTCTCGATTCACGTGCAAACTTATGTCTTTACAGCAATTGTTCATGTACGTATTACACGCATATAACTGCATGAACATTTGCTTGTACAATTAGAATCACACAGTACAATTGGCCGTGTTTCTTCGGTTAAGGAATGGGTGAAATATGCTTATCATTATTTTTGCTTTTATGAAGAAATTATTTGTACTCACTTGAGGGGAAGAATATGTAAAGCTATTTCCTTCTTGGTAAACTTGAAAATAGTGTTAGAAATTGAAATATGAGGCATGCTCGCCACCATAATACCACCCCACAGCTTCAAAACTTTTGGCTTCAAGTTGACCATGTATAAAGGCCCACAGCTTCGAAATTTTTGGCTTCAAGTTGATCCATGTTAAAAGGCTCACGTCTCTGGTCTGGTACCTTGAGGTCTGTGTTTGAACCACTGAGTAATATGCCACCACTAGGAATCAAAGCAGTGATCCCTTGATTACAAAGCAACTACACGATTGGGGAAGCAGTTCCTATTTAGTTTACCATCTTTTTTTCTGTTTTATCTCTTTCTCTCTCTAAGTACCAACATTTTAGTGCCTAGACCTCCTTACATTCCATAAGAACGATTCAACAAAATTTAACTGCAAACTTGTTTAAAATGAAAAAAACAATTGTGCTGCAACTAAACACACACACACACACACACACACACAAATAATTTAGCCCAATCTACTTTTAAAACTTCTGTATACACCAAAACTTCATTGCAATACTGACCGCTCATTATCTTCAAAAGGCATTGTTATTGCTGCATATCCATCATCTACTAATTCCTTCCCTGGTGACCAACACTCACTAAATGTTTCTGCAAAAAGCTGAAAAAATCATTAGAAGTTAATTATATGGAACAAAAACATAAATTAAACTGGAAATAAAAAACATTGCTCGAAGCTCCTACAATAGTTCAATATTAAGGACAGTGGCGTAGCGCAGTGCCCTGGGGCCCCTGCAACTAAAATATTGGGAGGCCCCTTACTAAAAAAAACTATCGAAAATACTACAACGTGTATATATAACCCTTACACATCCCCCCCCCCCACCTGCATTGCAGGGGCAGCCGCTACCCCACTGATTAAGGATTAAAAACATACAAGTACAGATAGTTGGGAGAAGAACAATAGACTGGCAACACGAACGAATCTAGATGTCAAGTGGTGTGAATTATCAACAAAAATAAAATGTTTGCGCAAATGTTGTAGTGTATTCAAAATCCACATACGTCAAACTTCAATCAGCTTTTCTGAGAAGATAGTGGAGATGAACATACGGCAATATAGTGTTCAGCCAGTGATATGTCCTGCAGCCCGTGACAATCCCTCTGAGATGTCAATTTGAAAATCACATTTTTTCTGACTATTCATGTTTCTGAATCACATCACCAGTCAGTGGCAGTGCATTGTGGGACAGATATTACTTCCAGTGCCTCTGCCTCCCGTGCACACTTTCTATTTTCTTCACAGCGAGCATAATAGTGCATGGAGCTGTAAGTTCTATTCAGTGGGTTTCAAGATTGATTTGAGTGATTTAGTTTATTTCACTTCGCTTTTCTGCCACTTTTGGCTAATTGTGAAGATGGGAATGATATGATGAAATTGATGAATGGATACTCACAAATACCCATGCCAAGGCTGGGATTCGAACCCGGGACTCCTGGCATCGTAGCATGGTGTAGTGAGTTTCAAGAAGAATTACAAACGTAGTCTTCTACAAAGAATATAAAATGACTGTATATATTTTGAAAGTCATGGTTGCAGGAAGATTTTCAACTGTGGTTGCAAAGATATAAAAATATTGACAAAAAAAAAATCAGTAGCATATCAACCATGTAATGCAGCATGCACAAAGAATGGAGTACAAGAGTAAGAAAGTATCTTCTTTATTTACAACATATATTAATAGCTTTTCGTCTCACACTGTGGCCATGTGGTCTAAGCCACAAGCTGTGGGCTCCGACGGAACGTATGCAGGTTCAAGTTTCCCGGGGTAAGCGTAAAAACTTTTCTCCTGAGATTTCGGCCAATGTATGGGACCGGTAGCCATCCACCATCGTGAGGAAATTGGGGAGCTACGAACGAGTATCGTAACCTGGTCAAAGAAACCTACAATAAGTGGGGGTTTGTCATGCTGACCACACACCAACCCGTAACTGGCTGATTTCTCACCTCTCACTGGGAGTGAGGCCAGTAGTCGGTAGGTAGGGAGGCCTGGCCCTCACGGTCTGTTGCACAACAGGTTATTATTATTAATATCTTTTCATCACAAAGAAGTTCTGAAGATGAAAAGGTGAGTTGAAATTCAAGACATATGAAAAGGTGAGTTGAAATTCAACACACAGTGTCAGCTATTTTTTTAAAATACGAAATAGACAAAATGTAGGTCAACAATGGCAAAATTTGGACTCGAAATTCACTGAGGTGAGCACTAAATGTACTATGTTTTAGCAAATTTTGTTCCTTATTTTTAACTTGAGATTAAGATTTTGTCCCTTATTTTTGTCTTGATAATACTACACTCTGTAAAGAAAAAATAGTAATCACTGTATTCTTATTACGAATGTTGAAATGTTTTGGATTCACTTCTATTTATCTTTCATGCACAACTTGAAATCATTTGATTGAAGCATTTGTCTGGTATTGTGTAGTGGAGTGTTATTCTTGTGTTTGTCTAGTGATTGGAATTTCCGCTATATGGCTTTGTAATCAATTAACGCAGTCTTATTGGTGAGAGTTTGAAATGCACTTTTTACTAGTGGAGCTCGTGATGTGTTCTAATTTGCAAACTGTGTTCATTAGTGACAGTTTGGTTACGTTATTATAATGTGGAAATTTTCTGGGAGTTAATAGTGCAATTAGAACAGATTTTCTAGAAAAACATCGGTAGAAAGTGTGATTTCTTCACGTAAGCCAGGAATGTTCCTTGCTTTACCTAGAGATGGTCATTCTTAGAGATAAGCACTAAATTGGATGACAACTTCATGTGCATAAATCTACAAAGTTAGTCGTTGCCTGAAAAGCAAGAACAACATGGAAAATCATCTTTGAGAAGTCACTGTGGCAAAAAAAAAAAAAAAAAAAAAAAAAAAGAGAAGAAGAAGACATCTCAAGTGGATTTTAAGATAAAGGACAGAAGAATGAGTTTACACCAAATTGCTATTAGACTTCAAAATGAGTTACGAGTTATTCTTAGCCATAGTAGTGTAATGTCCTGACTTAAGGAACAAGGTGTTTCTTAAAAATTTGCATGAAAAAGTTCCAGACTAATTGGTTTGGTTTGGTTTGAGTTGGTGTTTTAAGTCCACTTTATGCACAGTAAGGCTAATCGGGACTGGACCTACAGTTTAAAGTGGGATCCGAACCACTTGTGCCTCCACCGGGTATCGAACCCGGGACCCTTTGATTACAAGGCAATGACGCTACCACTGCGCCATGGGGGAGGCCCCCCAGACTAATTGAAGCACATAATAGAACTAGGCATGAATTTGTCAGAAGTCACGATTTATGGAATGGTACAGACTCAGAACATGTGATATTTTAAGACTAAAAACGATTTAAATTGCTGGGGAATGAGAGGTCAATGAAATAGTGGATGTGGAAACGAGAACTTAAAAATTCTTGCATTTCAGAGACTGAAAAGTGTTGTGGCAGTGTTATGATATGGGTGTGTTTTTCTACTAAAGGCATTGGCAGGATGGATATCTGTAGTTAACACTGATGGATGTCTGCAAATCATGAACCATACAGTTCTACAAACTGTACAAGATAACTCTACCGGGCAGAATTTGCATTACTTTATTTTTTTAGATGATAATGTGACCTGTCACCATGCACAGCTGTGAATAATGGTTTTGAGTTATGAATATCCCAAGTCATTGGTAGGTAGCCATCCAACTCTCCAGACATGAACCCCACAGAGAGCTTGTGGGTTATTATGTGCTAAAGACTAGGTAACCAGAGCTACAAACCAAAACAGGAACTCATGGAAGCATTTGTATAAGCTTAGCTTCATGAAATTGATGCCGCATATTGTCAAAATCTCATTTGTAGCATGCTTTCATTAATTGATTGATTGATTTGGTGTTATAAGTCCACTTTATGCACAGTAAGGTTAATCGAGACTGGACCTACAGTTTAAAGTGGGATCCGAACTACTATGTGCCTCCCCTTGATTACAAAGCGATGACGCTACCACTGCGCCATCGGGGAGGCTCACATTCGTAGCATGCATTGAAGGTTGGACACACCTAGGAAGACCAGAGATGGTCACACGTATTAGTCTGTGTATTTACATAATTACAAATTGGCATATGCTGATAGATGTAGAACCTTTCATCAGTCTATATACTTGCAAAATTGTTTTTTTATGCATGTATGTTCCACAAGCATTATTTACTTAAATTTTGTTATTAGTTTTGCAAAGTGCTCCATATGCTTCACCATGGCTTAAATAATAAATAAATATTGCAGAGATATAGATTTTATTTGACAGTTAGGAAATTAAATCGTCAAATTGAATGTAATCAATAAAAGAACTGAAAATGCAAGAGCGAAATGCCAAAAACTAAAAATAATGAAGTGATGCTATTTTTTCTTTACAAAGTATATACATTTTTTTTATCATGTTATAAATTCCCAATACATTTAAATTATACGTGGGTTGGAAATTTAATAGTGGCAATTATTTATTTACAAATGATACAAAAGAGATACCTCTATGAAACTTTTACAGCCCTTCGATGTAGTCACCAGCATTGTGCACAACCTTTGCCAGCGATGTGGAAATCATAGTATACCTGTTGTAGCGCCTGTTCTGTTGATGGTTTGAATGAAGCAGTCTATTGCCTGAAGAACCTCTGGAACAGTTCAAAAGCGAATGCCCTTCATCTTAGGGAACAAATCAAAGTCACAGGGGCTTAAGGGGGTTCTAAAGCCATGCTAAAGCATAGACCCAAATTTCTAAGGGTAACCGTACAACTAATATAGATTCGGTAAGGAAGAAATTTTCCGATATAAAAGATTGTTTTATTCACTAGAACATGTGAACCTTATAATTTTGTTACGATTGAAGGGATTTAAGTAAATAACAGAAAATATAAGGTCTCCGTCATGTTCAAACTGCTGCGTACAGATGGCGCTGAAGTGGTAGTTTTGTTAATACCGGTGTATTTTCTTTCTTTTATGACTAGTATGGAGGATTTCGTGGTGAAACAAAGATCACATGTTCTTCCCGCAAGCATCTGAAATACTAAGTGAAAAAATGAAAACATTTCGTACCTTCAGAGAGTAGTGCTTATCATTAAAACTTTTGAAGTGGCGTTTCGTCGCAATATACTCCGTGGAGCAGATTTTAGCCAACACTGTTGCCGAGATTTCACCTGTGATTTCACTCCGTGCTTTCTAACAATATGATCAATGAAAATCAAACCAAGCTACCAGAGGATATTGAATTCCGTACAGATACGAGAACAAGAGAACAAATATTCCACTGAGGATGTTAAAAAGCTGAACAAGCTCGAAGGTAAGTCTTAATATTTAACTGCTTGTTGCTTAATATTATCCATCAAAGGCAAAATGTATAATTTATTTACATGTTGAAGAAATATCTTCTGATGTAATATCGGTGAGAATATCGCTTGACACTGCATGACTTTTTTAACTTCCAAACGAAGTTGATAATTCTTTGTAAATGTAAAATCAGAATAGAATGTTATATTTTACGTTAGGCATAATCCTAATAACTACCATTTTGAGATCATTACTATAGCATAAAATATACGTAGCTTAATATAGATTATATCTGATATCATTAAATCAATATTGCATAAAATGCTCTATTTTCATTCCTGTAAGTTAATTTCCAAACCTACAAAACTCGTGCTATTCACATGTACAACATCGGAATGTTTATTACAAATCAGTAGTTTGTATAAATGTTTTTACTTTGCCCTTGTACATGGTTGAAACGAGTACTTGCCGACCTATTTTCTACAGGAGTTTTTTTCTCTTTTTATTTTTGAAGCAGCTCGCAAATATTCATATATTAAGTAGATCATATGCAGTAGCGTACGCAGGATTTCATCAAGGGGGGTGTTATTTCTAAAACTTTTTTTCCAAATTCACATTACCATTGTTTTATTATACTTTAATTAAATAATAATAATCACAATTAATTAATAATACTTATAATTAATTAATTAGCTGAATTAATACTAATAATACTACTAATACCACTACTACTACTATTAAGTAGTAGAGATCTACATAAATATAGTATTTATGAAAACAATAGAACTAAATTACTTTCTAGTCATTCGATTTTTAGCAAATCCTGGGAGCATTTTTTTTTTGTTTCTTTGTTACGAAATAATTGTCTGGTCAACGAGCTGAGACATTTCAAGGGTGAAAAAGATCCATAAATACAAGAAAATATATTAAAATAAATTGAAATAATCAAAGTATGGAACTCATCCAAGGGTCTGCGGTGATCTGGTCTGTAGAGCGTCTGACAAGTGATATCACGCGGGAGATCCGGATTCGATTCCCAAAATTGGTTGGAATTTTTCCGACTTTTTCCCCACATAACTGTCCCCGATAATTCACATCTGGATTATCTCGCTGTTCTTACCAACAAAACATTTTACAATAGTTAATCTTATTGTCGTTTGAATAATTGTCTAGTCAACAAGGTGAGACAGTTTAAAGAGAGACATTCAAACGTGCTGTGGTAAACAATATAATGGGAAGGCAATTGGATTGGATTGATTTGGTGTTTTAAGTCCACTTTATGCACAGTAAGATTAATCGGGACTGGACCTACAGTTTAAAGTGGGATCCGAACCACTTGTGCCTCCACCAGGTATCGAACCCGGGACCTCTTGAATACAAGGCGACGACGCTACCACTGCGCCATCGGGGAGGCCCTAATGGGAAGGCGAATTCGTGACTGTATTCTTGTCCGCCTAGCCTAGCCTCTTACCAATAACTTTATTTAGTTAATTCTCATTGTTCACACACAAAAAAATACATGTTCGTTGAACACTGGCGTACGTAGAGGGATGGCCGATGGTGTTCCAGCCCCTACCAAAATTTTGAGAAAATCAGAATTTTCAAATAAAAATCCGTTAAGAACTTTAAAAAATCAAAATGTGTAAATGCGAAACCTCTTTTAAAGTGAATCCCGATGATCATTTTTGTCTTTGAATACAATTTTAATAGACTGAAAAGCTCCAAAAATACGAAATATTTTATTATGCATCCTGCCCTCCAAAACGAAGCCATGTGCTATCCACATTTACTATTCCAGCCCTTCCCGAAAAAAAAATCCTGCGTACGCCAGTGTATTGAACATTGTTGCAACTGAGATACAAAACAACTTTTTTCACTTTTAAATCAGTTACCCTAACCTAACCTCAGAAACTCGTGTTTATTTTCAAGGCATCACTCTGGAAGACGTGTGTGTTTGGAATGCTGTGCTTTTCTCCATGTTGCATGGAAATAATAATTCAAATTACTATTATTAGTAGTAGTAGTAATAGAAGTAGTAATAGTAATATTATTGCCCCAGATCTTTGACTGTGAAAAATTGGCCATTTAATTTTATTTTCCACAGCATTTTTCATAATATTTCACAAGCTCAAGGGGGGGGGGGGGTTAAACCCCATAACCCCCCCCCTTGCGTACGCCACTGGTCATATGTATTAAGTAGGTCAGGCTAAGTTAGGTTTGATTCGAATAGATGTAATGTGAGATCCCTGAATGTTTGCAAGTTTCAGACACAATTCTGTTATCTTCCTTTACAGAAACACGTCAGAAAACCGGTTTTGTAAACTGTATGAAGCTCTACTGTTTTCTTGTCCTTTTATAATTTAGGACGGCTCATAATGAGAGTGCATTTCATCCAATAACTGTATATATTTAAAGTGTAAAAGTACACCCTAACAGTTATGAGACTAAAATCTTACTGTCTATCGAACACAAGTCTGTATGTTTACTGACAATTTCAAAATGAGTACCGGTATAGATAAATGTTCCCATACTTGCAAGTACAAGGGCAATAATTTAATTGTGGATGACACAGAGCTTCATAGAAATCATAGTTTGTCCTGATTATGCTACGTATATTTGGTTCAATATCAGTAGCTGTTTGTACTAAATAGTTTACTTCGAATACCAGTGAGTTTCAAGCTTGACTAGTTTTTCTCTCAGACCTATGACTGATTGATTTTGCATGGATGCCTATTATTAACATTCCATGCAGATAAAAGTTTTTTTTTAAGCTTTTTTGCTTCTTGGCTGGTCTACTATAATAATTCAAATAAAAATATAGTAGGAACTGAATTTCCATTTCATAATGTATTTTTGTTATTTTACCTCCAATTCTGCTCCTTGGAACAATGATGATGAATAATGATTTGATAAAATGGATGATTGGAACAAAGATAATGATTAAATACATACATGAAACCAGGATTCGAACCTGGAGGAACCTAACTCCATATAGCGTTGCAATCATCACTCTACTATGAAAATATTTCTAACAATTATTTTGCCAATTTCTGTTTTAGGCTCATCATATTTAACATTCATTATAAAGTTAGATCATTGAAGTGAGCTCAAATTGTGAACCAAACTGCCCTTTAATAACAGGACGATATCGTTAAGCATTATAGTGCCAATTGGATCCATTATTTTCAAATCCATTTACTCAACATCTGTAAGTTCCATTATTAACTCAACTTGTCTAAGGTTGTAACAATGTAATATCAATATTTTTTAAACATGTTTTGTAAGTTCATAGTCTCATATACAATGTTAAAACTATTTTTATTTGTTCCTTTTGCAGATGAGCATTTGAGAAACTAATCGAAGTGTCTTCTACCAATAGTAAAGAGCACTATTGAAATTTGTACAAAAGGACAATAGGTTTGACCGACAATGGCAGTTGCGTACCATGGCAGTTGGTGTATAAGCTTCTACGGAATATACTGTAAATCAACAAAGTGGACTGTTTGAACTTTACATGGAAGAGTACATACATTTTTGCTTGCTAGCGTAGACACTTGATTGAATGGTGATGACTTACTAGAAATCAAGAGTCCAAAATATGCTCAAGAAATTATGTTTCAAGCCTTAATAATATCTGATAGCAAGTGGTCATCAATTGTAAATTGTATATTAGGGGAAACAGGAGAAAAAAAAACAGTGCCAGGGGTGTGACTTACTTGTCTTGTCCGTCAAGCATTGGTACGCATTCATTGATATTCTTGCAAGTTTAAATTTTTAGAGGTATTTTCAAAAATCCTAAGAAAATAAATTTCTTCCTGAATACGATGATGATTTGCAAAAAGCATATCTCTCAGATAGTGGCGGCAATTAGGGGGAGGGGCAGATGGCCCCCACTTTTACCCCAATACTATACAAAACCTCATCTACCAATGGGCCCCCACTTTTACCCCAATACTATACAAAACCTCATCTACCAATGGAAATTAAAGTGTCCCTGCCCTCTCCCAGTTTTGGAACCCCATCACCAACACTGCTCTCAGAGAACGCAATAATGTTTTGCAGGGTATGATAAAGAAAAATAATAAATATGTATTGAAACAACAACGTAAATATGATTTTATATATCCCGAAAATCTAGTTTTAGTAGTCCCTGTATTATTTTGTAAGCTATTGAACTTCTATTCTAATGATATTTATTACTGTATTGTATCTTCCCTCGAAATACATTTTTTAAATCTTTTTTATACACAGAAAGGCTAATTGGGACTGGACCTACAGTTTAAAGTGGGATCCAAACCACTATATACAGTCACCAGCAATAAAAATGGGACACCTATATTCTGAAATACCTGCATCCCTGCAATGTGTTATGTGTGTTGCCTAACTCAACGGCAGTGACAGAACATGCCATTGAAAATTTGCTATTAGAATTCACTCATCGCCGTAGATTTAGACAACACACAAGACTCATTGCAGAGAAGGGAGACTTTCAGGATCTAGTTGTCCCATTTTTATTTGACGATCACTGTACACTCACCGTCTATCGAACCTGGGACTCCTGTATTACAAGGCGATTACGTTACCACTTTGCCAAGGGGAAGGCTCAACTTCCCTCGCAATTCATACTAATATGTTGCTGAACTCGATGATATATCAGCAGTGTTTGAATAGTTACTCTTTAAAAGTAACTCCGAGTTAATCACTTGAGAAAGTAATTCGCATATAATTACTGTTATTACTGTTCTTTAGAAAGTACTTGACATAGTTATTATTACAGTTACTTTACTCTAGATTTGTTTCATCTCGTAAGACATTGTTCGGATCATGAGTTGCAAGCGCGATGTCCTTTTCACCACCGATGACCACTAAATGCTAAGCATTAAGTTTCATGAAATTATAACTTATTTCTTACATTCATGTACAAATATTGAGGCAGTAAAATTCACAGTAAACTTCTGTTACAAAGCAATGACGATTAACATTTCATTTCATTTTGTTGAGCAAACCAAATATTTTTTAGAATTTTTGTTGAACTATAAAATTACTGTGTGTCTATGAGAATTGTTGGAGATTATGTATGTAATCTTATATGGTAAATGTTCTAATACAAATAAACTTGGGATACATCCTGGCTCTTGACAAAAAAAATACAAAATTGTCCTCATGGTCTCGAGATTTTAAAAATCATCAATTGATTGATTGATTGATTTGCTACATTTTACTTCGCTTTTTGTGCCACTTTTGGCTAGTTTACGATGATGGAGATGAGTGGATATGATGAAATTGATGAATGGACACTCACAAACATCCATGCCCAGGCCAGGATTCAAACCCGGGACCCCTGGCATCGTAGCGCGATGTGATAACCACTCCGCCATGGGGGCTGGCTTTAATAATCGTCAATTTACCCATTCTTGGAGGAGAACATTTGGTTAAAGTTAATATTTCTTTCCATGCAGTAAATTAATTGTACAACTTACTAGTTAGGTGGAAAAATAACTGAGTTACAATTACTAATTTCATAACGTAAGTAGTTTACAGTTACTGTTACTTGAAAATGTTACTGATACTTCCAAAGATTCTACATCAGCTGCAGAACTGAAAACCAGAATAGACCAAATCCGTAAAGAACTATGAAACAGGATATTGTGTGGTGACATGACATGCAAATAAATTAGATGCGCTACAAAACTGTATTTAATATTGAACTATTATAAAAATAACAAATATGTCTTTTATTGTGTATCCAGGATTCTTCTGACATTTTTCTTTCAAAATCACGATATTAAAACTCAGTAAAAATAAGGGTGCAGAATTACACGTTTATTCACTTGAAGGATAAAAGCTTGAGGATCCTTAGAGAGCACTAATATTTATAAATATTTACAAGATGTTCACTGAAATTCTGCATATTTATGAAGAAAATCTGCTAACGTCACCGATAAAAGATATAAATATCTTCAAGTACCGTCATATAAAGTGAATTCTACAGTCAATGCAGCATTCCCTTCAAATGTAATTGCAAAACGTTTTCAATTATTTCAATTACTCTTCTTACTTTATGCATTTCGTGTTTGAATTAACTACAGCTATCTTTGTATGTTCTCTTCTGCTTTCAAAATATTAAAATAAATGCATAATGCAATACAAGGGATTTTATATTATTATTACGACTATTACTATCTTGCATTGCTGATAAATTGTTGTATTTTTCTTCAATAAGAACATAGAACTAAAATCTCATGATAAACAATTACGTTGCTCCACATCTACTTAGATTTTTCAATAAAATCTGCTAACCAACGTGACGTCATATCCCATCAAGGAGTACCCCCAATCGACCAACCTATATGTATCTACCTTGATTACGTGGAGACCTGGCAACATGACCCTCGGTTGCCATGGCAAACGGTGCTGCCATCTGTTATCGAAAAATTACCACAAAATTGCTTTAGTACGGCCTTAAGTCCAGGGAATATGGGGGATGGTAGACAACTGCCAGCCCATCGAGCTAACAAATCAGCCACAGGTTGTGCTACATGCACCTGAGCACTGTCCTGCAAAATGATGAGAGGATTCAGGAGAAAGTGTCACCTCTTCTTTCGCAATGCAAGTCGCAGGTTATGTTCTAAAAATGAACAGTAATACTGCACCTTGACGGCATGTTCATGAGGTATGTTATGCGTTAAGATAATACAATCACAGTCGTACACGATAACCACCATAATTTTCACATTAGTATGGTTCTAACTACACAACTTTAGACCTCCAACTCCATTTACTGGGAGGTAGCTTAGGTATCAAACTAACATGTGGTATAAGTGAGAAGCACCGGTTCAGTTTCATGGCGTATATACAGCAGTGTTGCCACTATTAAATTTCCAACCCACGTATATCAATTTCATCTAGATGGTAAAATATCTGCATAGTTAATATTGTACTCTGTCAAAGTAAACTTTTTATATCAATACATCCTCACTATATTAGTAATTGCAGATTGTTATTTACATTTACATAATATGATATTGGATAATTATCAGTCTTGTAATATTATTTATTTTGCCCTTTTTCCTTACCTTATTGACAATGTTCCATAGATCATCTGATTTGTCTTTATACAGGGGTCTAGGAACGCGGTATGCATACAAGGCTAATACTCCCTTGGGGGCCAAAATTCTCCGTGCTTCTGCATAAAACTTTGGCAAATCAAACCAGTGGCAAGCCTCTGCTGCTGTTATTAACTGAGCAGAACCATCCTCAATGTCTATTTTTTCAGCTGGACCAACCCTGAAAATGAATACAAATAAAAATAACTTCAGTATATCTCTCATCTTTTCCATCATCATCTAACATCATCACCTTGTAATCAAAGGGTCCTGGGTTCAATACCTGGTGGTTCAGATCCCAATTTAAATTGTAGGTCGAGTCCTGGTTAGCCTTTCTGTACATACAGTGAACTTAAAACAAAAAACTCAAGCAGCAACACTAAAAATTCAAATAAATAACAATAATACTGATTACTACTTCAGCATACCTCCCAGTTAGTCCAAATGGAGGTAGAGTACAATTTTCCGCATTTCTCTCAGTGTTTATGCAATATTCCAAAAAAACGTGGTAATATAAATATGAAAAAACTAAATCAGGAGCACAAATAACAAGGAACCATGTTTTAGACAACTGTCAAATATTCCTTGAATTTAAATCAGAAAAGGCCGACAGTTAAGGCACAGAGTTCCACTTTCAGAGGAAAAATTATTTGATCAATTTCCAACCATCTTATATCTTCATATTTGTGACTTACAATTAAATAGGTCTGTGGAACTTATTCAATGCATTCATGGCACAATGAAATTATATTTAAGTCATACAAGATGATGGAATTGCTATTATGTTACAAGTATAAACAACTATTTTTGGCAAACAAGAGGGTCTACAATTCTTAGCATTTTAGAATTGAAAAAAAACTTCTCACGTAACACGAAGTAATATTTCTGTACCTGTAGGTGATGTTTGGTTTCTTGAAGTGAAGTCCTGCCTCCTTCACTTGAGTCTCGCTAACATCAAAACCAACAACTTTCTCGAAGTAAGGAGCCAACACCACTGTACTTTGTCCAGTTCCGCAGCCAATATCCACTGCCAGACTCAACGACCCTGTGAACTAAATTATAATTTAATTAAAGTGTCTCTTTCCAGGCAATGAAAAGCATTCAATTCAAATATTCACTACTAAATATTTGTGGATCCTTGAAGCCAATAATTAGTACTGAACTTTTAGTGGTGATTCAGAAACAAGTTCTGTTTGGTAAATGCCTTATTCAAAGAACTACCGAGTACCCCATAAGTCTGGAACCAAAGAAAGTTTTAATATTACCCTTTTTTTCTGTTACAGGAAAAACATTGCACTGACTAAGGAGCAGCGAATCCAAGTTATTTTGATGGTGGGGACTTTGAACACATTATTGAACTGTGTTGTACAATAATAAGTTCCTAATATTAACTTGCTTTTTTTTGTGGTTCCAGACTTTTGGCACACCTTTTATATTCTAAATTCTGAAAAATTAAATTCCAGAGCATTCTGGAGAAACTAAGGTACTTGTTGCAAAAACTAAATGATTATGCTGGGAATCCTCATGCTTTCATTTTTAATATGAGTTCACTATAGAATGATACATACCTTCTCTTTGAGGTAACTAATAATCTTATCTATTATTTGTGATGGAGGGGAAGGTCGAAATTTTGCATATGCTTGTGCTTGATATTCTCCTCGATCTGACTTGTTTGCCATGATTGACCTGCTTGTTACTCCAACTGAAATATAAAAATATAATTAATCTGCACATTCAATATCAGTAACGAACTTATTTCAAACAAGTTATCCATACTCACATTACATTAAGTATTACAGAGATTCATGCATTTTTCAATAAGAAGTGGAATGTCATCCCAGTATAATGTAAACAAAATTTTAACTCTTGTCAAGTACATAAAATAACATGAATGATGGAGTGGTAAGTGTAGCAGTGAGAGATCACATGGTTAAGTATGTCTCGTGACTGAATTCTGGAATGTACGAATGTCTTTAACCCTCAAAAGGTGGTGGATGGGTGGATTGCAAGATGCCAAAAGAAAGTGAAATCAATCGTCATAAGATAAGATAAGATAAGATCTTTATTGCCATAAGACATTACAAGAATGCATCAACATCGTCAACTTATATTATTATTTATGTATACAATAAATAAAATAAATAATTACTAGTTACATGTTGTAAAGACAAAATTTATGTATCAGGATCTCAAGTATAAAATTCATTGAACAAATATTTCTCAAAATCTATTGAGTAGTATTCATTAACTTCATAGAGACACTCATTTTTCAAAATTTTTAGAATAAACTTCTTAAAACTATTCATTTGTAGAGATTTTAAGTTTTGTTAGATGATTGTAAATTTTTACCACCATATATGTCATATTTTTGGGGATTTACTATGTTAGTATCTTCTTATATAACGTCGTTCGTAAAGTAAGTTCCACTGATGAATACCGTGGCGCTGCAAGCGAAGCAGTGTGAATGCGCATGCACCTTGTGTAGCCACAACCTTGATGAAGTGCAGACGTCAGTCTGAGGCAAGTTGGTCAGGAGAGTAGTGCGTAGTACGTTGTTGTTATGTTTCGGACAATCCAAACTCCCGCCACGTGTGAGGTGCGGTCTGTGATCCTTTTTCTGGATGCACGTAATGTTCCATCTGCGGAGATCCACCGTCAGATTTGTGAGGTCTATGGAGAAGGAATAATGAGTGCTTCAATGGTAAGAAGATGGGTGAGACAGTTTCGTGGTGGTCGGGTTAGTGTTCATGATGAAGAACGAAGTGGTCGACCGTCTGTTGTGAATCCCAATTTGGTTCGTTTAGTGGAAGAGCAGATTAGGGAGAACAGAGGTTTCACTTTGTCTGAGCTGTCATTAGAGTTTAAACAAATCTCCAGAACTGTGCTGTATGAAATTGTAACAGTGAATTTGAAATTTCGCAAATTGTGTAACCGTTGGTTCCCTCACCAGCTCTCCGAAAATGCCAAAAAGGAAAGAATGGGAAGTGCAGTAGAGTTTTTGAAATGGTAAGTGAGGAGGGGGAAGAGTTGTTGGATCGGATTGTGACTGGAGACAAGACATTGGTTTTGCATGAAACCCCAGAACAGAAGCGAAGCACAATTGAGTGGAGGCACTCCGCGCCAACGCGGAAAACGCAACGAAAACCAAAGCTTACGAACAAAAGAAACATGTCCACTGTGTTTTGGGATAGGCATGGAGTATTGCTTGTAGAATTTATGGAGCGTGGACAGCACCTGAATGCCGAAACCTATTGTGTGACGCTTCAAAACCTGCGTCGTGCAATCCAAAACAAACGACGTGGCATGCTCAGTCGGGGTGTCATTCTCCTCCACGACAATGCTCGTCCGCATGTGGCAAATGCAACTCAGAAACTCCTGACGACCTTCCATTGGGAGAAACTACCACACCCCTTTACAGTCCTGATCTTACCCCATCTGATTTTAATTTGTTCCTCCACCTTAAGGCATTCCTTGCTGGAGAACATTATGGTACTGACGAAGAACTGAAACTTGCAATTTCTCAATGGTTCTCCATTCAGGCGGAAACGTTCTATGATAAGGTTAAAACGAACTTGGTATCTCGCTGTGATGCGTGCTTGAATTCTTATGGCGATTATGTGTGAATGTTGTACCATGTATATATTCTCACCCCTATAAAGGTCATTATATTGCTATTTATATTTTTCATTTTATTGCATGATGGAACTTACTTTCCGAACAACATAATACTTAGATTGTCTCGATTTCTTGTAATGTATTGGAAAACTTTTGTAAATTATTATGTACTAAATATAAAATCCTATAAATATACAGTGAAGGTAGACTGAGTACTCCCAACTTAACAAATAAAGGGCGACAGTGTGATTTAGGGGATTCCTTGCATATTATTCTCACTCATTTTTTTGAAGTTTAAATATTTTATTTATTTGCGTGTTATTACCCCCATACTTGCACACCATAATTCAAAATGCTATGTATCTGAGCATAGTATACTTTCAGTAGTACATTACTATCTACACATTCACTCAGTCTACGTAACATATATATACCTTTTGATATTTTTTTAGCTGTATAATTAATATGATCATTCCATGTTAGATGTGCATCAATATATAGACCTAAGAATTTTAATTGCTTCCTGCCTTCTATTGCTGCCTTATTATTATAAGTAACATTTACTTCACTAGTTTTCTCTAGATTCAGAGCTAAATTATTGGCTGCACACCAGTTTTTAAGAATATTTGTGCAAAGTCATCAGCAAATAAATATCCATCACTTTGGTCATTATCTATATTGACTGGTAAGTCATTAATATATATATTAAATAAAAAAGGTCCCAATACAGAATCTTTTGGTACACCGTATTTCACTATTCTACCCTTAGAGTAGTTACATTCACTATACACAGTCTGTGTCCTATTACATAAATATAAGTATATTACCTTGACTGATTTTTCATCAAATCCATAATATTTGAGTTTGTTACATAAGATATCGTGTTTTACTGTATCAAAAGCTTTTGACATGTCATAGGTTCTAAAACTAACGCAAAGACTTATTGTTAATATCATCAATTATATTATCAACTAAGGTGTACACTGCCTCAGTCGTACTTTTATTAGGCCTAAATCCATATTGTTTATTAGTAAGTAGATTTTTGTTTTCAAAATAAACTGATAATTGTTTGTATAATAATTTCTCAAATATTTTAGAAAATATTGGAACTATTGATATTGGTCTGTAATTAAGTTTAGAAGTGATGTCATCTCTTTTATAAACTGGAAGTATGAGGGGCAGTCAAATGAAAACCGAACACCCGCTACAAAGTGACAATGGAGTTTGTTTTATTCAAAAGTAATTGTTGGATTTATCCCACTGGCAGATGAGACGATCGAGTCCAGTCTTGTAGAAAGACGTAGGTCGCTGATGGATCCACAACCTCACACACTGTTGCACTTCCTCGTCCGAATGAAACCGACGTCCACGAATGTCTTTCTTCAGGTCACCAAAAACGTAGAAGTCACAAGGGGAAATATCGGGGCTGTACGGAGGATGTTCAAGCGTTTCCCAGCCAAATGTCTGAAGCTTATCCCTCGCCAGATTGGCAGTATGGGGACAGGCGTTATCATGCAAAAGGATGATTCCGTCCAACAGCATTCCAGGGCGTTTTGACTTTATGACACGTCGAAGTTTCTGCAACGTGTCTGCATAGCGCTGTGCATTGATTGTGGCTCCACGCTCTAGGAAGTCGACAAGCAGAGGGCCCTTGCAGTCGAAGAAGAAGCTCAGCATGACCTTACCGGAACTCGTATGGACAGCCTTGGATTTCTTTGGTGGGGGAGAATCGACGTGTTTCCATTGTTGGCTTTGCCATTTGCTCTCGGGCTCAAAATTGTGGCACCACGTTTCGTCCCCCTGTGATGATACGTGACAGAAACACATACTCTTCCTCATGGTACCGCTGCAAATGACTCAGACATGCAGTCATTCTGTCAATCTTTTGTCCCTCCGTCAGTTGATGCGGAACCCACTGCGTGCAAATTTTTCGGAACTGCAGGTGATCTTTGATAATGGCATGAACAGAGCCATGACTAATACCAACCTGAACACGAATTTCTTCCTCTGTGATTTGTCGGTCTTCCCGGATCAGACCATCGATCCTCGCAATCACATCAGGCTTGATGCTTATTATAGAATTTAACATTTTATATATCTAAAAAATAGTTATATTCTACTACATTATTATTATATGGTCTATAAACAAATAGAATTACTAATTTTTCTTTGGTTAATACAATAGCTACAGTCTCACAAATCATTTCAACTGACATTTCTCTAATATTATCTATCTCTTTAAAATTAACATTGCTTTTAACAAATATAGCTCTACCGCCATAATTTCTGCTTGGTTTGCAATATACTGATACCAATTTATATCCCGGTATTGATATAAAATTACTTTCATCATGTTTTATCCAGTGCTCTACTACAGTTATTAATTTTACATTATTTATCTCACATATAAAACTAATGTAATCAATTTTTGTATTCAAACCTTGTACATTCCATAACATTAAATTACATGTATTATAGCATTCATCCACTTTTTTTCCATATTTGTCGATGCGTCTTGGCCTAAAGCTATTAGCATTGTTACAGTACTTTTTAATAGAATTTAATTTACAAGGGTGTTTTTTACTAATTGTTTTGTCAACATCCTTACTATCAGTCTTATCATGTGCTGATATAGTTTTGCTATTGCTTTGCTTAATTGTTACTTTTCTAAAAAAGGTCTGTTGAACTTAACAGGTATTGGAAATGGTTCAACATCTTGATTACTAATAGTGATGTTGTTTACAATTTCTGATATTTTTTCACTCATATACTTCTTACCCAATGAATTTAACTGTAATCCTTGTTTTGTATATCTTCTGTCTAACTTACTTATATCAACCCACTTTACATTCTTAAAATGTTTACAAATTCTATGCATGTCATCATTTGCCTTTATAACCTCTTTATTTACAATGGACCATTTCGGGAGATCCCATATCTATGAGGTAGAGAAAAAACTACCACACGCCTGAGGTTCGAAGTTCATTTTTTTTTTCAGTGTGGATATCAGCTCTTGCCTTTCATTTCTCGCTACATCATTAGTACCAGCCATAATTATCGTTATATTATTTTGTCCCGGTTTTGAAGACTCTACAATATCTTGTAATTTCGTCCCAGGCTTTACATTACTAATAAATTTATGACTCTTACTTATTACAATGCTTTTATATACATTCTTGCCATGACCATGACTATCTGCATAGAGTTGTACATTCATTGTCCTAAATTTATTCTTAGTTTAATCAAACTCCTTCATTTTTTCTTGCTTACTTCCGTATGATTCCTTTCCCTCACTATCATCTTCAAGTACACTGTATCTTGTAGGGATGCAAGAGATTTATTTTCACAAGGGTGAAATCACAGATCACTTTCCAATCATAGAACACCACCATAATTACTGGTAATTAATAGATTAATTAAAGTGTGTACATATGTGAATATTTCTAGTAAAAATCTTCACTTCACAAATATATATAGCCTATATAAAGTAAAGTTCTCCATATGAATTTCACAAGGTTACTAAGGCACATATTGGTACGTTTCTGCACAATTTCAATCTCAGTCATAGTGGAGATGATGTTATCAGTAAGATATTCTAGAAGCTTTTATCATGCTTTACAGCCAAGAGTCATTCCCAGGGTACTTGATGAAACAAGCGTAAATCGTGTATGAACTAGGTCCTTGGCTTGTTAGTCAGATGTCCTACAAACTGGACTGCCACAGTCCAGACATAATGAAATATACCTTAATCAAGAAAAGGTTTTACATGTCATAACTAGAAATATACTTTTATACACATTCTTATTAGATTTATAAATGCACATACCCTTCCAATCAACAGACACACTATAACAGAAAGATTAGATTGAATTATACAGCCTTATCTCTCTCCTTATCTTTTCCTCAAGTGTTTATTCAAGTCGTGAATATTATTACTACAGCATATTAGATAGTTCAGGCTTTATTTCTTAAAAAATATACTGGTGGTTAGTGCAAGACAGTGGGGTAAGTGGAAGAAAAGTGAGAGGGAATATCTGTGAGGTTCCTTGAATTTATGATTCCACGACTCTCATTGAGTCTTTTCGATGGTGAAGTGCTAACGTGCACTCCAATCAAGGGATCTCATTGGTGGCGATTTGCACGTTCTAGGTCCAGTCTTGATTGATCTATCCGAGCATAAAGTGGAGTTCAGTATTCATCAAAATTAATTGGGGTAACAGTTCCGTATATCGGAAACACGTCAAAATCGGATATTTTGTGTTTTGCATGGTTCGTACTTACCAATTGTGTATTGTAGAACATAGTTCAAGGTGCCATTATGCTTTTTACATGAAAACAAACCCAATTTCTCACATAGAGTGCTTTTTTTATTCCTCTCTTCGCTTCCTTAACACACAATATGGCAGCCACTTCTTGACTCATGTTGTGGTTATGGACTGTTTCCAACCCTCTTCACCGAAAAATACCTACTATCGTTTTCGTCACCAGTGGAAATTGTACATTATGCACGGATAGCTGACAGATAGCCCCACGAACCATTATGCACGGTAGCTGACGGACAGCCCCACGAACCATTTCCGATAAGGTTAGGTTTGGTTAGGCAAGCATAGTGAAAAAAAGGGGTTGGAAATACTGACAGGGGCTTACATCATCAAACGTATGCAGCATGCAGTTCACGTAGCGAAAGCAATGGCAATTGTGCGTCGGTGAGTTATTTCTCTTGAAAAATACATGATTTCCCGGTCAAATAGATTTCACGATGAAAAAAAATACCTTGACGAACGTTGGAAACTTTGAAGAAACTCATTTCCGTAAGTAGTTTCTTCTGTAAAAATGAAGAAATGTGTTTCCAATATACAGAACTGTTACCGTAATTAGCATGTTTCGTACTTTTACATAAAATATAATGACGCGGACAAGCTGATAACCAGTTGATTAGGGTGACATTTGGAAGGACAGGGGTATGTGGAAATTCCTCCCCTTGCGGTTACAATTTTTAGGTCGGGAGGATGGTGTTTTACATACCTCAATATTTTAAAACAAGCTGCTGAAATGTTCCCCTACTGGTGTCCTTCAATACCACTTGTATCCTAACAATAAAACAAGAGGACGACAACAATGATGACCAACCAAGATAAATAAATAAATAAATAGCAGGACACGAAAAATGATAATGGTTTAAAAGGGACCCTTGACCCTCTGTACCCCCTGAAGAATGTGAAATATTTTGCATGGTTTATGAAGATTTTGTTGTTCATGAACGTTTTCAGTTGATTTTAGCTCTCGGAAATGTGCTCTTGTAAAGTAAAGTAGGTCTGTTACCTTAGTATGTTACTTTACCGTGTAGCAGAACAGCCCGAAGGCTTCGCGCAAGTGAATATAGCACCCAAAACGACTTTCCACAACAGCAGCTATAATTTTACGTAGTTAGGTTAGGATTGCTAGGTTTGGTACTGATAGTTATTCTCGATGTGTTCTTTTGCTATTTTAGTGTGCATACAAACAGTCTTTACTAACAAAAAGCGGCGAAAATACTCTGAAATAGCAACTTTTAACTTAAATGGGCCATTCTTTGGGATCAAATATCTTAGTTATTTGTGCTTTCCTAAAGCTGGAATTACATTTACATTACGTAAAACATTGAAATCTGTCGATTAAAAGAAAATTCGACGTAATTCTCGATGGGGTACAGTGGGTAAACGGCCCCGTTTAAATGACCAATTGAATTTCTTGTACAGTTTTGCTTCTGCATAATATGGGAACAAGGCAGACTATCACTAAGGAAAAGGTAGGACAGGCAAGGGAGAAAAGATACCAATCATACACATACTGGTACCAATAGTTACGACAAAAACAAACCTTCAGAGTAGCATAAAATATGTGTTCACGTACAGCGCCTTGAAGCCGCTGTAGTTCACGGTTGTCTTTCTAAAATCCTGTCGGTGAAGTTTCATTTCCTACAGCATGTTTGCAATATCACAGCCTTTAACCCTGTTGTAAGTTGTTTCTCTCGTATTTCACAATTGCATCGAACAATCGGGCATTTTATTGTTTTATATCCAAGTTTAATATCCGTCTTAAGTTTGCATAATTTGACAATAAGTGAAATACTATTACGCTGTATAAAGTTGCGCTATTCTATTCCTATAAACATAAACAAACAAAGCTGCACCTGAACGTTGTGTATAACATTCTGACAGGTAATTTTTTATAATTTAAATTAATAGATACGTGTTATAGACCAGCTTGGGTAGTGGAAATGTATGATTTTAATGTCATATGCGGGAAATGGATTTCTTCAAATTTACAGGAGAAAGTACCTACGGAATTGATTTTCTGTGTAATTTTGGAAGCTCGTGGAAGTGTTTTCTCGCATTTTTCAATGTATTTGGCCGCTAAATCATGTATTTTTCTATAATAATGTCCGTCCGATGCACGAAAGCTGTAAAGTTGTTACTTGCATTTCCATCCATGCACTTGAACCGGATGTTGCGAGCATCTGATGACGCAATCCCCCGGTAAGTGTTTCCAAACATGCAGTTTTTTCACTATATTGCCCAACCTAAAGCAACCTAACCTTACCGTGATGGTGCATGGGGCTATCATGAATGGTTTTTGAGGCTATTCGTGGATGGTTATACCATCCAGAATGGTTTTTGGGGCTATGCGTGAATGTTTTTTGTGGCTATGCAGGAATGGTTTTTGGGGCTATGCGGGAATTTTTCTGTTAAGAAGGTTGAAACACTGCTTTGTCGTTTGAAACACACCGCTAGTCAAGATTTGCCCGCCATTTTGCGTGTTCAGGAAATGAAAAAAGAACGAACAATAATTACTCGACGTGTCTACAATAGATACTATTTTCGTTAAAAAAAAAGTGAAATCCCTTGTTAAACAATGTTTTGCAATGCAGAATAGGTAAGTACGAATGTAAAAAAATAGAGAATGAACGAGTTAGAGCGATTTCCCGCATATGACAGTTGTACCGTGAATGGTTCATGGGGCTATCCGTGAATGGTTCGTGGGGTTATCCGTCAGCTTCCCGGGCTATCCTCAACTACCCGTGCATAATGTATAATTTCCACCGGTGACGAACACGATAGTAGGTATTTTTCGGTGAAGAAGGTCGAAACACTGCATACCCCACAACGTGAGTCAAGATGTGGCCGCCATATTGTGTGTACCGGAAGCGAAGAAAGGAATAAAAAAAAATACTCTGTATGTGAAAAATTGTGTTTGTTTTCGTGTAAAAAGCATAATGTCACCTTGAACTATGTTCCGCAATACACAATTGGTAAGTACGAACCATGCGAAACACAAAATATCCGATTTAAATGTGTTACCGAGTATTTATTGTTCGTTGCTTTTTCGCATCTGTTATATGCAATATGGCGGGCAAATCTTGAATGATGTTGTCTATCATCTGTGGGTATGCAGTGTTTCAAACCATCGTAACCGAAAAATTCCTACTTTCATGTTACAGATTTTTTTTCCGGGTTCCAAAAGCTCACGAACCATGCACGCATAGCCCCACACATCATTTACGAATAGCCCCACAAACTATTTGATTAGCCCCACGAACCATGCACGGATAGCCCCAGAAACCATTCGTGGCAAGGTTAGGTTAGGCAAACATAGTTAAAATTGTCATGTTCTGGGAAAACAATGGCATCATTGGAAACACTGAGCAGGGGTTACGTCATCCAACGCACGGAACATTTGGTTCACGTAGTTGGAGATAATGGAGGCAAGAGCTTTTGTGCATTGCAGAGACATTAATGTTGAAAAATATGTGTTTTACCGGCCGAATAAATTGAACAAAGGGAGAAAACACTTCCACGACCTTTCAAAAGTCTACAGAAACTCAGTTCCGTAAGTACTTTCGTCTGTAAAATTGAAGAAATGTGTTTTCCCTATAACAGACTGTTTCCTTTATTTTACTTTAAAGGTATTCTCATTAGTCGGTCTAGCTTTCGTACAGTGAATGATTTTTGCAACCTGTAATTTCTGTTGAACTTAGGTGCCGTGTGTAACATATTTGTACATGATATGGTTCTTAATTCTGTAACCCTTTCCATGTAATTAATATATACATATATATTAATATTTTATGTATTAATTTTTCTCAAAGTATCATTTCTCATTATGAGGATGCAATATTCTGTGTTATAATTGTCTAACTTGAGAGGACTGCTATTTCTTATAGTTTGAAATTTTTTCATGTGTGTTTCAGTTAGGCTGTGATCCAATTGGGAAACTATGTCACATAGGCTCTTTGAAGAAGCAGCTCATGCAGCAGTGTATTCAAAATTTCGGCCTTCTCCTCCACCTCAGCTAATAAGCAAGATTATTAGTTATGTCAAAGAACAGGTAGGTGGATTTCTATGACAAGCATTGTGTGTTCAAAGCACCACAGTACAATATACATTAAACTGGCAGACAAATAATTTAATTAATATCTTGTTAATGTAAAATTTACAATTTACTATATTAAGGGTGTGTTGTTTGTATATAGTGGCAGCAATTAGGGGGTGAGGGACCCCCACTGTTTGCAACTTTTGCTCTTGCACTATGCTAAACCTTATCTACCAAGGGAAAGTAAACTGTCCTTGCCCCCCCTCCCTCCAGTTTTGGAACCCAATCGCTGCCACTGTTTGTATATAATTAACTGTAGTAGAAAAGCAGTGGCCACAATTGGAAATTTATTTTACGAAAACAGACTTGCCAATTCTGCTAGTATATTAATAAATAGGTGTTCATTTTAAGATGTGTTAGGGAGGGCCATAATATTTGGTTTGGTGTGAGTTGGTGTTTTAAGTCCACTTTGTGCACAGCAAGGCTAATAGGGACTGGACATAACAGTTTAAAGTGGAATCCGAACCACTATGTGCCTCCACCGGGACCCCTTGATTACAAGGCGACGACGAGGGCCATAATATGTATTTATGTGCATTCATAAAACTTAATTCTGATGTAGTTTTGCGTAAGTATCTCAAACAATTTCAAATTTAGTTCACAGGTCCATTACATCAGGCCGTAGACATAGGCTGTGGAACTGGACAAAGCACACAGGTATTGTCCCCTTTCTTTGACAAGGTTGTTGGTTTTGACGTTAGTGAGGCACAAATAAAAGAAGCAGAGACACACTACAAGAAACCAAACATCACGTACAGGTAAATTTAACCTTTCTCAGTTACAGTTATTAATAGGGTGAGCAACTCCTGTATTTCCCTGGATCTCCAATATTAGTGCTGATTGTTTTGTATCCTCCTGGCTCTCATATTGACATTCTATTTGATTCCATATATTTTATTAACAACCAAGATCGCCAAATTGCAACTCATTCTGAGTTCAACAAGTAGTTGATTGATGCTTAGTTCTGCAGCAGCAGTGGACAAATGCATGTGACTTAGGACAAAGAAACATGCAAATTTATAAATTTTTATTCTCTATTGTGATCTTTATATTATATAAAATGTAAATTAATTATTTTGATTAATATTATCCGTTCCATAAAACATTTGCTGGAGTGATGCAGTGTCGCTAAAATGTGTAAAATTTATCGAGTCTAAATCTCCTGTAAAATCAATGCTGAAAGTTGGTAATCTCCCTTAAATTCATGGCCGAGAGTTGGTTACCCTAGTTATTGAGGAACAAGTTTCTCGATATGTATTTTGATTCTAGTTGAAACATGCAAGAAAGTTTACTTTTACACAAGGTAACCCTGAGAAGAAAAAAAATTGGTTACATGAGCAGTAGTAAAGCACTTTATAGTGATAATTATAATTACAACAGCAATTTAGTTTTGAAAGTAATTTTGAAATGCAATTTTTAGTATTGCATACATGAGTTTTACCAGAAAATTTTGTAGGGGAGGGCAGATCAAAAAGTGAACATTATTAATATTATAAAAATCTCATTTCTGGAATTTTGAAAACTCATACAAATATTTAATCTGCGGATTAAGTGGTAGAATATGAAAATCAGGAGTTCTCACCTGGCTCCTGCATTTTGCACTCAATTCTCTGAGCTAACTCATTCTAGTAGAATGCTGATTAACTGAAATGTTATTGACTGTCAACATAAAAAAGTTCTTGCTTTTTTGTAATTTAAAATTAATGCAAGGGGCATCCAGAAAGTAAGTTTTATTGGGCAATTAAAAAAACACTAAATGTAATGGAATGAAGCACTTTACGTACACTGAAGTACAGGCCTTTGGACTATGTTAGATCATAATTGCCATCTCTGTTGAGACACTTATCATAACGAGACACTATATTTTGTATCCCCATATTAAAGAACGATGCTTCCTTTCTTGATAACCAAATGGTAACAGCTTGTTTGACCGCATTGTCATTCTCGAAGCTCTGGCTAGCAAGGAAAGCTTTCTGGTGCAAAAAGAGATGAAAATCAGATGGGCCAAGGTCTGGGCTTTACGGGGAATGAGGAAATGTTTCCCAGCCAAAGTCTGTAAGGAGTCGTTGCGTTGCAGCCGCCGCATGAGGACGAGCATTGTCATGAATGAAAACAACAACACATCTCAACATGCCACGTTGCTTATTTTGGATTGTGTGATGCAATTTCCATAGAGTTTTGCAATAGGTTTTGGGGTTGATGGTTTCGCTGTGCTCCAAAAATTCCACAAGCAATACACCTTGTCTGTCCCAAAACACCATGCACAGTACCTTCCGAGTGGTCAGAACCCATCTGGCTTTGGTCTTTCGGGACTCCATGGACTGTCGTTTTGTTTCCAGTCTCGTGCAACACCTATGTCTTCTCCCCAGTCACGATGCGATTCAAAATGTCATCACCCTCCTCACGGTACCTTGTCAAAAACAGTAATGCACTCCCCCTTTGGTTCTAATCTTCTCTTCCTCAGCATGGACCAATTCGTCTGTGACCATCTGGTCGCCCACTGCATTCCTCAACATGCACATTGTTCCGTCCTTCATTAAACTGTCGCACCCATCTCCATACAATTGAGACACTCATGATCTGTTCACCATACACTTCACGAATTTGACAGTGAATTTCAGCTGCTGACACATTCCATGCATTCAAAAACCATATGTGTAGACTGAGTGCACTTCACACGTGGTGGGTGTTTCGATTTTCTTGAACATTATCGCAACCCACTAGAAAGTATCTGCACTTCTGTCTTCTCTAACACTGACATCTGTGCCTTACCAATGGGTCCAACTACTCGCCATGCATGCACACTCTTGCAATTGCAGTGCAGCTGCAGCATAAATTGCAAACAGAACTTACTTTCTGGACATGCTTTGTAATATCATTCTACAGAAATCCCAGCCCGGTGCTCATAATTGTATGTAATGTTTTCCTGTCATTTTTTCTTTAGTAGATATTGTTACTATTTTGTTTTATGCTAAATTTTTATCATTGCTTTTTACTATACGTGCCATACGTTAAGTGTAATATGATTGTTCAGTTGTAGCCTGTAGTTCAAGTTTTAAGAAGCCTTTAAGCCTCATTTTGCATATTTACACACCCTTACATGCATTCAAACTAATATATGTTCAATTTCCCCACCAGAAATTGAACCAAGACTTCTTGCACTAAATGTAAAGAGTCTGATCCTCTGGTATCCATTTTAATATTAAAAACAGTATTGAAATATGTAATTTTCGCCTCTTTTTTGTCCAGTGCACTTTGTGTCATTCAATTTAAAAAAAACACTTAATATTTGTAATTTTATATTGGTTAGTGTCATTATTCTTTTATCAACACCCATCAAGTATATCATGTGATCACTTATTAGTGTACTTATGAAGGGCTACTTGAAATGCTTTTGGCAGTGCAAATATTCATCACTCATCATAATTAAAGTGATATGTTAGTTGACTAAAATATGTCCTTTTTTAGTTTCGCTAATTTTCTTATGTGATTTTTTTAGGGTCGGTGCAGCAGAAAAGATAGATATTCAGAGTAGTTCTTCTCAGTTAATAACAGCCTCACAGGCTTGCCATTGGTTCGATTTGCCAAAGTTTTATGCAGAAGTGGAGAGAATTTTAACACCAAAAGGGGTATTAGCAATGTACGGCTACCTCCTTCCTAAACCTTGCTATAAAGATAAGTCAGATGAGCTTTGGAATATTGTATACAAGGTAAGAGAATATCATAAATATGCTAGTTAGTAATTTTAATTTTCCAAAACTATATATTACAGAAATAAAATCTATTCTGGTGAAATGTACTACTATAACAGTTGGGCTGAAAAGTTCGTAGGCTAACATAGTAAAAAATATTTTTTTGACAAAATTCGATTTTATTATTCAATATAGTTGCCTTCGAGGGCGATACAACGATTATAGCGGTCATACAATTTTTTGATGCCATTTTTATAGTACGATTTCTCTTTAGCCTCAAAATAGGCCTCAGTTTCGGCGATTACCTCTTCATCAGTGCTAAATTTCTTTCCAGCGAGCATTCTTTTAAGGTCTGCAAACAGGAAAAAGTCACTGGGGGCCAGATCTGGAGAATATGGTGGATGGGGAAGCAATTCGTAGTCTAATTCATATAATTTTGCCATCGTTTTCATTGATTTGTGACACGGTGCATTGTCTTGATGAAACAGCACTTTTTTCTTCTTCAAATGGGGCCGTTTTTTCGTGATTTCATCCTTTAAACGCTCCAACAACGCTATGTAATAATCGCTGTTGATGGTCTGGCTCTTTTTGAGGTAATCGATGAATATAATACCATGCGCATCCCAGAATACTGATGCCATAACCTTGCCAGCCGACTGTTGCGTCTTTCCACGCTTTGGATTCGGTTCATCACGTGCAGTCCACTCGGCTGACTGTCGATTGGACTCTGGAGTGTAGTTATGGAGCCATGTTTCATCCATTGTAATATATCGACGGAAAAATTCGTGTTTATTACGGTTGAATATCGCTAAACATTGCTCCGAATCATCAAAACGTTGTTGCTTTTGATCGATTGTGAGCACGCGCGGCACCCATTTTGCACACAGCTTTCGCATGTTCAAATATTCATGCACAATATGTCCAACACGTTCCTTTGATATTTTTAAAGTCTCAGCTATCTCGATCAACTTCACTTTACGATCATTTAAAATTATTTTGTGGACTTTTTTGATGTTTTCGTCGGTAACAGCCTCTTTGGGGCATCCACTGCGTGCATCCTCTTCGATGCTCATTTCGCCTCGTTTAAATTTAGCAAACCACTTCTCAATGGTTGATTTTCCTGGTGCAGAGTCCGAATAATGTTTATCAAGCCAAGCCTTGGCTTCAACAGTATTTTTTTTCGCCAAAAAGCAATGCTTTATTAACACACGAAATTCTTTTTTATCCATTTGTTCACAATAACAAAAGCTGCTTCACTCACAATGCTATATCTCACGAACTAATTATCCGGCAGCTGTGAAATTTATACACGTATGTTTTGAAGGTTAGTACTAAGTAAAAATCACATGGATTTAATTCTAGTAACGCCATCTATGAGTCAGACTACGAACTTTTCAGCCCAACTTACACTTATGACACATTTTGATTGAAGCTGTTGTCATTGTATGATTTAAAAAGGTCTCAAGGTTTAAATTCTAATGCTACTAGATTGATAGAGCATGTTTTTGCGAGTTAAAAAGAACAGGGAAAGAATTAAAAACACAGCACCCAATCATACGATTAAAGCTCCTGCATTTTGCTGTTTCCCACCTGCATTGTTAAGAATGTAGACAGAGGAGAACTAAAAGCTTGCCACACTGTCTACTTATGAGCTGCTAAAATCATAATGTCATAATGGCTGATATCCTGTGAACTGTAGGCACAGTTTTGATTAGTCAATATTTGCATAAAGTAGGCTTAAGCTCTGCTAGAGCTTCTGTGAAATTGTTTGATGATAACTTTGAGAAAGGGTTGCAAGCTGGGAAGTGAGTTTCTAATTTGCTTCGTCTCATTTTATGGCTACAAGGTAAGTTGGATTTTACCATGATTTTATGTAAGTTTTTTTTTTTAATTCAGTAGTTTAGTGTTGACTTCTAGTTTTGCTGTAATATACACCTTTACTTTTTCATCCGATTAACACTTCTTTGAACTGAAAGAGCTATATGAAACAGTTTATGGCACACCAGGCGCGGAGCATCCATGTAAGCCGGGCTTACACTTTATTAGTTCTAGTAAAATGTATGTAATTATATGGCAAAATTCATAAAAAATTAAAAGTTCAACTTGGCCCGATACCAGTCGTCGAGATCCTGTTTGTTAGATTGCAACACTTCAGCACAAGGGGGCACATGGGAACTCCCGCCTTCTGCTTGGGGAAAGTTGTAAGCCGTCTGAATGTTGCCTTACAAATTTCTGACCGCGAAGGAGCAGCGCCTACTGTATCTGGATGGAGAAGAGCAAGGAATATAGGGAGAAGAGTGGGCCAAACCCTACGTTTGTAAACTTACGGCCACAGGCTTACAGCAGCGTTGCAAACTTCATGTTTAGAAAAAGTGTTGTTCATGGACGTCCGCAGTATTTCCACCAGGGAGGATTAAGCAAAGTATTTTTTTTTCAGGGGTTGGGGTAAACTAGGTATATTTCCCTTCTCAAAATATACTAATTCAATTTGAAGTTAACATTTTTCTGCAACGCCCTTACAATAATTAACAATTTGATGTGACTGAAATGAATTTGTATGTGTGAAAATGGTTGACATCATTTTTCAGGAAGTGTCTCCTTGCCTTGCCTCTTCTGGACATCCATGGTGTCGTATAAACTCCGAAATTATGCTACATACTACTAAATTGTTCTGTGATTTTCATATTATTAATATTAATTTATAACAAAAAGATAAATATAAATTCGAATGATTCAACCAACGGCATGGATTCGACGTTATACATGAAAAGTTTGAGAAAATTCAACCACAACGAAAAGTGGCCCTCTTGTTTTATTTATATCCCCAACTTACAAATGACTTTTTAAACTTGTGCGAGATTTAGCACCATTATGGTTGGCTTCACTGAATACGTGCCAGCGAGACACAGGTCCTGCAAGAGGAGGGGGTCAAGCGTTGTCGGGTATGAATGGTTGACTGCAAAGGAAATTTCAGCCGGTGATGCTTCAAGGAGGTTTTTTCCAGGAACAGGGAATTCTGAAGCAAAAATCTAACAGGAAGGGGAAAAAGGAGAAACCTAAAAATGAGCGGGATACGGGAAAACTAGATACCCATTGATGTGCTAAATTCTTGTTTCTGTTTTTAGCTTATAGGAGAGCATAAGCATCAGAAATATTAAGATCTCTGTTTTCCGTTTATGTATGAACTCAGCTGGTAATAATTGAGCTAAAAAGTGCAAAAATAAATAAATGTTAATGAAAGCTGAAGATTGAACCAATTTTACAAATCTCATGTCAAATGTGAACCAAATATTATTAATTACGTAATCCGTGATTCTAACACTCTTCGAACAGCATTCAAAAAGCCTGTTTATGATCTTTTAGGTGCTAGATTTGCTTTTACATTATCCTAAGAAAGCACTTACATGTCCTTTGATAGAAATTTCTGGATATTGCCCTACAATTAGTGAGCATTTCTTTTATAATTAATATTGTATTTTTTTTTTTTTACTAAATATTGGGAATTTTAAGGCAAGAGAGGGAATTTATTTATATCCGAAAGGGATATTCCCCTCACAGTCCGAAAGATCACTGCTTTGAGCAGTGACCAATTTTGGAGCTGGTTTCTTTTTGTTTCCCCGTTCTTGTTGTCGAGGTATTGCTTTTGCGAATTCCATCTATTGAAAGCGGACTGTCGGCCCTGTGCTGGAGTGTGATAGTGAAGTGCATTATGGAATAAAATGAGTGTGATTGTGCGGTGGGGAAGAGAACTTGTTGAAGATGCCGTTTTCCAGCAAGGATTTTGCTGCCAAGAATAAACTTGTGCGCCGATTTTGTGATTCAGGGTACAAAGCTGATACTTGGTAATGCCATTGTAGAAAGTATTCAGCACTTTTCTGTTTCCTTCTGTTTTCGTTTCTTTATTATTATTCATTTTATCTAACTTTGCATATTTTTTCTCGTTACGTTACTCATTGTGATAGGAGTGAGACTGACTTAATTATCAGTTGAAATGTAGGAGATACACAGCCTAGCAAAGAAAACACCAATCCCAGGGATTTATCCAGAATTTTTAATTTGGTGAAAAATTTCAGGGAAGTGTTCTGAAAAAATGGGGGGAGGGAGTCAATGTGTGTGGATAAATCACAAACCATTTCAGCCCAAAAATAAGCACAAGGGGAAATAACATTCATCATGATAGGCTTACACTGTGGCACACAGATGATATATTATAGTTATATAGTTAGTTAAAAAGTTATATGATAGCCATAGCTCAAACCTGCACAGCGATCTGAGTGATGGTCACTCTGGAAGTGTCTTTGTAGTTTATTGACATGGAAAACTAAGAATCCAAGTTTGAGCCACAGTTTTCACATGACTTTTATTTCATCCTTTTATATTATTATTGGCATTCCTCACATACAAAGAAAGATTTCATAGATTATCAAGTTCTGGTTGTCTTTTCTGTACTAATCACGTTATAATAGTGGTGGCCACGGTGGCTCAGTCGATAACGCGTCTGACTACCATGCTCAAGGTCCCGTGTTTGATCCCCGGCCGGTTCAAATCCGGGAACTTTTCTAACGTTGGAAGCAGCCCCAGCACCCACCCAGCATCGAATAACATGGGTACCTGGGGAAACCTGGGGGAGCAATCAGGGGCGTGATGCTGATCACATCACCACCACTTACGACCGGATCAAGAAAGTGTGGGGCGTTACCTCCACACCCCCTATACGCCTTCATGGCGTGGTGCTAAGCACAGGGGAACACTTTACTTTTTTACTTTACTAGTGGTTTAATGTCTTACTTCATAAATTTGGAATGCCCAATATCTTCGTTAACTCAGGAGGCGATGTCTGGGATGGAGATGGCATAGAAAACACCATCAAAGAAATGCATGCCATCATCCAACATAAACCAGCACTAAGCCTGGACAACAAACAAGCACATTCAACATGACACCCCCTTTCTTCAAAAAATCCCACACCACAAGAAAAAAAAATGGCTCCCCTTCCACCTATCCAAGGAATACAAACCATGTTGCACAGCAGTAGACAATCCAACCTGCAAGTCACCACCTGCAATGTTGACAGATGACGGAAACCAAAACAGCTGCTAATGGAAAGTAGAGCAGAGGATGCAAACCAAGAAACACACACCAGCACAGTAAGATGGAACTACCGCCACACAGGAACAAACAATGCAGTGACACACTACTCCGTCTCAGACACCGCATCCTCAGTTAGTGAAGAGTGGGCCTTCGAAGTTAATCGGTAAACATCCAAATTTGCAACATGGAAACACCTAAATTCATGTATGAAATACTAAAACTGCATTTACCGCATAAAAAAAAAGGTTAAAAGGTAAAGTGCTCCCCTGTGCATAGCACCATGCCATGCATCCACCATAAATATTAATGATTCTAGGTTTTATATTTTAGTGCACTGCTTTCTTGTTGCTTTTAGAAGCTAAATGCATAGTGCACTTTGTATCAGTGTACAGTGCCTTTCACGGTCGAGTTGGCTGTGGAGTGGCAGCTAGCATCGTGGGCAGTGAGAGTGCATCTGCCAGCAAACTTGGTGCAACATCCACATAACTAGAACCGCTAGCTATGTAATGAAATAAGCTCGTACAATTACATGAATAGTTACAATTAAAATGAGCATGTACCTTGTTACAAGAGATGTTGCTTCCATACATTTACAGCATTTTTTAAAGGAAATTTTCACTGACACGTATCAGTTCCTCTTCTGAAATTGTTCAATTGCTCTCCCGATACTTTCAATTCTTCTAATGTATGGCTTCAGGTTTAAAAATTTGGTAGCTTGTCATGCAGATGTCATGGAAATATCTGTTTCTTGTGCAAGGTGCCGGAGGGATTTTTGAGGAGTATGTTCCAATCGAATCACGCTCCAACGCCGTCTAGTTTCTCCTCAGTAATCACATGCTCTTTCACCCTTCTCTTCTTGTCAAGAACAGACTGTTTCCCTAAATTTGTTATCAAGTTTTCGAACACTGTCTCAAAACACCTTCTAACTTCTCTACAAAAATTCATACTGAAGAGTCGTACATAAAAATTCGTTGTTTTAAATTCTACATATAGCGTGACATTGTTAGACTGCAGAAAAGCACCACTAATATGTAAACTTTCCCGCACCGTGGCCATGGCCTTGCAGTCTAAGGCATCATGCTTTGGGCTCTGGCTACGGGATCCGTGCAGGTTTGAGTCTCCCGGGGAAAGGGTACAACTTTTCTTCTAAGATTTCGGCCTGTGTATGGGACCAGTTGCCACCCACCATTGTGAGGAAATTGAGGAGGTACGAATGAGTAGTGTAACCTGGTCATGGAAGCCTGCAACAATGACTTTGGGGTTCGTCGTGCTCACCACATGTCACCTCATAACTGGTTGGATGATCTTCCATCTTGGCAGGTGGGATTGAGGCCAACAGTTGGTAGGTAGGCCCTGGCCTTCACGGGCTGTCATTCCACAGGTTATTTTAATATGTAAACTAAAATATAACAATCTAAAACACTTGTTAACAACTTAACACTTCACAAACATGTGCAAACTGGACACCAGCTATCTGGATACTGAAGCACTGACCCGTCCAGTGCCAAGGTCAGCTTACAGCTGGAGGACTAATTGTCGGCAGGTGTGCTCTCACTGCCCCGCATTCTAGTACTGCTCCACAGCCAACTCAACCGTGAAAGACACTGTAAAATACAGTGTGTCAGGGTTCCCACTAATATTGAGATCAAGGCCAAATTCAGTAGCCAGGAAGTATTTACTGTTGTTTACTCCTCTTTACATGAACATTATCCTTGCATCTTGGCAGATATAAAAATGGATGGTTCATTAGCCTTTTTTAATTATGACCTTAATTGGTTTTTGAAAATGAAAACACATAATTTCACTGATACTCTGGCATAGCTATATTGGTGGATACCAGTAGAGTACCAATTATTCTGTCTAATAGATCTTTTAGTGAAAGAAATGATGTTCATCTCTATTGAAAAATAAAATTTCCAGCTAAAAATGATGATTTAAGAAATTGAATTTGTCCTTAATTTGCTTGTATTCTGCATGCTGAAAAAAAGGGCTGAAGCAGTAAGTTATAGGAAGACAAACTGTGAACCAGTGTAAAGAGGAACTGCGCAGCAGATTATTATTAGTTCTTCGTATTTGAAGTGGCAGCAACAGTTCAAGTTTATTTTTGTGTTTGCATGTTATTTTATCCTTTAATAGTTTCTCTTTTTTTGGCAACATACAACCTGTTGAATATCAAGTAATAAATATTTAGACCATTTGATTTGAAATTTTAAAAATAAAAATATTCTGGAATTACCTGTTTAAAATATGAGTGGAAACACTGTACAATTTGGATTTGCTTGCTTGAAAAGTGCTTTAATATAGAGCTTAGGTGCATGTAATCCATTCATATGTTTAATATGTACATTTGACTTAACTTTTATTCTTTCTTTTATAATTGCATGTCCTTAATATTATTTGAGTGCTATTTTATCTTCATAAGAACTGATATTTTATTTACTCTTTGCATGTGGATAGGGGTGTGGAGGATTTATTTTCGATGTAATTACACATAATATATCAGAGGATTCATAATTTCATCACTCCATCTGCAAGATGGTACCAAGTTTTCAACATGCTCAGCTGTTGGACAATTTTAATTAGATTTGTTAATTTGGACTTATAGGGGATTTAAATATCAGAATAGTGCCTCCCCGATGGCATAGTTGTAGCGTCGTCACCTTGTAATCAAGGGGTCCCTGGTTCGATACCGGGTAGAGGCACATAGTGGTTCGGATTCCACTTTAAACTGTAGGTCCAGTCCCGATTAGCCTTTCTGTGCATAAAGTGGACTTAAAACACCAAATCAATCAATCAAATATCAAAATAGTTATTAATTTTTACAACTGGCCATCCCTAATAATAATCCGTGGTGCAACTGTCTGTGAGGGCCAGGGCTTTCCTACCGACTGCTGGACACACTTCGCACATACCGAAGTGGGAGATCATCCAACCAGTCATGGGATGATGCGTGGTCAGCACGAAGTACCCGAAGTTGTCATCATAGGTTTTCTTTGACCAGATTACGCTACTCATTCGTAGCTCCACAAGGACACATTGGTGAGTGGGTGGGTGCCACACACAGGACAAAATCACGGGAGAAAAGCTGTTACACTTCCACCAGGAGACTCGAACCTGACCGAGTCCCATAGCCAGAGCCCAAAACATGATGCCTTAGACCACATGGCTACAGTGTGAGACGGCTGTCCCTAATGGCATAATGGTAATGCAATCACCTTTCACAGATCCCACTTTAAACTGTAAGTCCAGTCCCAATTAGCCTATCTGAGAATACTGTGTACTTAAAACAAAATTTTTACAACAGTAATGGTGGAGAAAGTTTTATACTAATTATATTCATGAAAGTTATTGTCTTAACATGTGCATTTGCACGGATTGAAGCAGTGGACTGTGATGGATTCACCGCTGATTAAAGTGATGAAGTAACGACTGAGAATGATGATGAAATTATGAATGCACAGTACGAGATATAGCATGGGAAAACATTAGAAGGAAACTTATGCTAGATATCAGTTCTCATGAACATGTTGTCACGTAACATCAACCTTGCTCTCGTTTGTTCTATTTGTGATGCATGTATCTTTTTTTAACATTATAGAGTTATAATAAGTCACTTGGCAGTTATGTCATGCCCCATAGCAGGGAAGTGTATCTGGGGAACTATAGAGCTGATGAATACAACATCCCCTTTGCTGGTGATTCATTTACAAGGTATTATTACTGTGGTAAGAAATATTGTATGTGTTTGTTCTCTTCAACATCAAACCCTTCAATATGTGAGTAACTAAAAAAATTCTTGATTGAATACAGTGTCTTCAAAATTTTCATGGTTTTTCCTCAAATGTGAGGAAGATACTGGAACTGAATTGTAAATGTTAGTGATGTTTCTCCAGTAGCTCCATGTTATCTATTAGACTATTTTCACACTGAAGTGATGCATGACGTAAGTATATGACATCAAAGTGGCAAGGTGCACACACCTCAGTACAAACTACACACCTGACTAACCACTTTTCTCCAGTATTTACTGTGTAGCAACAACAGAACAAGGTGACACATTCTATTTTTTTAAAGAAAATGTCTTATCTCAATGACAGACAACATGGACTGTGTCTTGACATTCTGGTGTGGATGCGTAAATTGGTTCCATAGGGTTTATTTTCAAGTCGCATATCGAGAAGAAGGTAGGTAATACTTTGGTGTGAAAGTAGGCTAAGATATGAAGCTGGGTATGGTTTTCAGTTTCTTAATCTAGGCAGTCATGAAAATGTGAGATCATGTCAGAAGTCTCATTGTCTGACTCACTGTATTTTTTTTAATGTTAATGCAGATTTTTAACCTGATTGAATGTCATTTCTACCATTTGTGTATGCTTGATTGCTTCTTGTATTGGAAGGGCCTCCCCGATGGCACAGTGGTAGCATTGTCGCCTTGTAATCAAGGGATCCTGGGTTCGATACCCGGTGGAGGCACATAGTGGTTTGGATCCCACTTTAAACTGTAGGTCCAATCCCGAATAGCCTTACTGTACATAAAGTTGACTTAAAACACCAACTCAGTCAATCAATCAATTCTTGTATTGGAGTGTAATGAGCTCCCCAGAATATATTTTCACATGGAGTGCAAAAATCAGTGTCATATAGGAATTTATGGTTTTTAGGGAGTCTGCTACTTTATATTTTACCAGGACCAGAGCTCTGGTATGGGGCAAGTGAATGTAATGTACTGCATGGGACCACTTTTACTCGCTCGTACTCATTTGAGTCTCTCATGCTCGAGCGTGCTACACTCGAATGTATAGAATCAAATATTTCAATGTGACAATAATCGTAGAAATAATTGTGTAAAAAATCTGCCCTGGTATTTTCAGCCCTTAATCATCTATTTCATTTTCATATATTGCTCTGTATTGGTAAGATAACTACATACATTTTAACATGGAGGTGATGACTATGTTCACTTAAGTTTCAATGTCACTGCATCCTTCACTTCACGATCCATATTTGGGGGCCAACTACCGTAGACAAATTACGGTTATATGTGTACTTCTGAGCTTCGAGCATCATCGTTTTTCCTGTTTGAGTGAAGAAGCTGTCAATTCTGTATGCTATCTAGTGTCCTCCAGGGGTGCCCAAAAAGGGGGGGGGGGAAGGTTCATGATACACCTGCGTCATGGGAATTTTTGGGGGGGGACAAAATTTTATACCAATTCTATATATCTTCACACAAAAATAGGGGGATCGTATCGTTTGATTGACTTGTTATTAATTTTTAGTTTTGATTATTATGTACAGTTTTTCTACCTACCTGTGGGTGATCGCACATAAGAATTGGGAGCACATACGTAATGCAATAGAATCAGCAGCTAAAGAAAGTATAGGATACCATAAACCGAGAAAAAGTAAGCCATGGTTTGATAATGAATGTCATAATCTAATAGAAATAAGAAATCAGGCTAGACTTAGGTGGTTAAATAACTCTGATGATACAAATCTAAACAATTATAATAGAATAAAGCGAGAAGTTAACCGTACGTGTAGAAGTAAAAAAAGAGATTACTTGAAAAGCAAAATTAACGAAATTGAAACAAACAACAAAAATAAAAATATCAGAGATTTATATAAAGGTGTAAATGAGTTTAGAAAGGGGTGGCAACCTAAAGTAAACTTGATAAAAGATAAAGACGGTGATTTTCTAGCTGACCAAGCGATATTCTAAATAGATGGAAGAACTACTTTAATGACCTTTTAAATGTCCATGTAGGAGATAAATCAGAAGTAAATGAAGTACACACAGCAGAACCTTTAGTTCCAGAACCTAACTTGACTGAAGTTAAAGATGCTATTAAAAGGCTAAAGAATAACAAAGCACCGGGCATTGATTTAATACCAGCTGAGTTAATTAAATATGGTGGAAATTCATTAATATGTCAAATTCATAAATTAATTTGTTTAATATGGAATAAAGAAGAAATCCCTCAACAGTGGAAAGAATCCATAATTGTTCCTGTGTTTAAAAAAGGTGATAAAATGAACTGCAATAATTATCGTGGAATTTCTCTACTCTCAACAACATATAAAATATTATCTAACATTCTTTTAACAAGACTAACCCCATATGCTAATGAAATTATAGGTGATTATCAATGTGGATTTAAACGTAACAGATCAACTACAGATCAGATTTTTCACATCAGACAGACACTTGAAAAAAAGTGGGAATATAATCAAAATGTCCATCAGCTATTCATTGATTTCAAAAAAGCATATGGGAGAGGAAAGCAAATGGGAGAGGAAAGAGGAGTTTACAGGATTCTTGTTTGGAAACCTGATGGTAAGAGACCTGTAGGAAGGCCAAGACGAAGATGGAGGGACAACGTTGAGATGGACCTAAGGGAAATCGGTAGGGATGGAAAAGAGTATATAGAACTTGCTCAAGATAAGGAAAGATGGAAGGCCTGTGTTGCTGCAGCCATGAACCTTCGGGTTTAAGAAGGCTAGGGAGTTAGTTAGTTATGGGTGATCGCGGCGATAGGGTTGAAATGAAACACCACCTCTTATGCCTTTAGAATCGGTTTGGATGGAGGGAGGTGTGTGGTATTCGCATGAATTAACACAAGGTTAGTCGAGCAGACAAACTGTGCAGAATAAGGTTGACTAACAATGGCAGTGAGCCTAAGTATCTAAAGTAAACATATATTGCTTAAATATGTCTGTATTATACAGTGACGCAACCACAGGGGGGTAATTGCTCATCCCCCACAACCTTCGGCGGAAGTCAATTCTAGGGTAGCAAGGGGGGACAAACATTGACGGCCAAGGGTACCTGCAGGGGTGGCACAGAGGAACAATTACCCCTTCGAATTCAAAATTTATACAAATATAAATTCGTTTTGTAAAATTTTCTTGCTTGATTCGCTCGCATTATCTGCTTTTCTCGTTTTCATCAAGTTCAGAGCTGTAGTTAGGGGCAGCGGGAGTCGGCCATAGGTTCAAAATGATCTAAATGAAAAAAAGTGAGAGAATGCCTTGGCACCCTGTGATATTATTTGCGTAGGAGCAAATAGGGGGGCAAACATTGACGGCCAAGGGCACCTGCAGGGGTGCACAGAGGAGCAATTACCCCCTTCGATTTCAAATTTTATGCAAATAAAAATACATTTTGTAAAATTTTCTTGCTTGCTTCACTCGCATTATCTGCTCTTCTTGTTTTTGTCAAGTTCAGAGCTGTAGCTAGGGGCGGCGGGAGTTGGCCTTGGGCACCAAATGATCTAAATGAAAAAAAGGTGTGAGAGAATGCCTTGGCACCCTGTGATATTATTTGCATAGGGGGACAAAAATCTGAATTGGTGAATAGAGATACTTTACGTTGTCAATATTTCTAATAAAATACATTAAATGATTCTAATTCTGTAGTTATTCACATGATAGCAGTGCAAAATAATAAAAGTAACATATGTACAAAGAATGCCCTGTGCTCATATACTGAGAAAAACTGCAGTTTGTTAAAGCACATAAAATCAGTTAAATCCCTTGCTTGTTGACATGAACACACTACCAAATAAAGATTCAGTGGTCCAATCGGTAGAGCGTCTGATTGCCAAACGGGGACTCTGGTTGGATTCTTCAGGGTGGGTGATCTACGTTCAGATTTTTTCCTGCTAGTCCTGCATAAAAGCAGCTCGGGTTTACACACCATGTAATAAATGTGTACCTAGAGTCAACCAGGGATAGAAACCTATATTCCTTCATGGCACGGTGCAGTGGACACGATGATTTTCACCTACCTTACACTGCGAAATAAATTTTACTAAAGTACATTGTGTTCATATACTGACTGAGATAAACTTTAACCTTCACTGTCATTGTTAGTAGTGGATAGATTTTCAATTGGTCAGGCAGATTGTTGGGGTTCATCTGACACACTGTGATGTCGAGCAAACAAGTGATGTCGTCTTATGACGTGCGTGATTTCTTAGTAGGCAAAGGCCGAAGGCTTGATGTTAGTGGATCAGACGAGATATGCAGATGATGCATAAGATATTTGTTTGCTGAAATGTGTGAGCTCTCGCGGGAAAGTTGTTCTCTGATGTTCTTGATTCATGATTCTGTTACAAGAAGCTTCAAGTTTCCAACGCATATTTATGAAAGCTGTGAACGTTCGTACGGTGACTTGACGATTGTGTTTACAAAATATAGTTGTATCGTTTAATTAACACCTCCTTGATGACTGAGATTTCAACTGAGTTTTTTAGGATGCTGAAAGAATTAGTGTTATGTCTTGCCATCATTTGAGGTGCCACTACCATCTTGTTTAGGCATGTCAATGAAAATACCCATGAAGCATTCAAATTTCTCCTGGACATTCAGATTTCGGGCTTTTGTTTTTTGCTCTGTCTTCTCCATGAGCCTGCTCTCTCTTGAATTTGATTCGATACGACATGTCAAGGAAAAAGTCAAGAATCAAATCCATGAATGTAGGATTGACAGTCAGTACTGAGCATTTGCCGTTCTTTGAGTGATCTTGTCAAAATTGTCATTTATGTAGGCCAAGCCAAGCGCCACAAATGTAACTCACCTGAGCAGATGATGTACCGCTTGCTTTGTTGCAAACTAATGAAATAAAAACTGTCAGATTTTTCCTATTGCCAGCTGAGATTTATGTGGGACTGAGATCCTGTATCTGACTTCCAAGGTATTCCGATTCTGCTATTTTTACGTTAAATACTGCATTTTAAGGCAATTCTATTTCAATGCAGGCATATTTGTCAGTGTGAATCTGCATGCAACTGATATTCTTTTTCCATTTTGTAACTTTGAATAGGCACTAGTTGGCAGCCAGTTTTATCCTGGCTGAATTTATAAGACCCATTGAATCATTCGGCATAAACATCTTCATCCCACAAATTTTAAAAGTCAAAGGGAAGAAACACGTCATTGTAACTCAGCTGAAAACGGCAGCGTATGAACATGCTTGTATAACAATGCCCACAATCCAGTAAATCAATTCATACTCCACCCACAGAAAGTACATACCTTGGCGATATGTAGAATATGTGCCACAAAAGCCCACACAGATAACGTTCTGATAATTCAACGCCAGTCTCAATAAGTGAAACTGTGTGCGAGACAGCTGTGAAATGGCATTTAACAAATGTATGGATTTTGCCCACCTTACACCCCCATTTATGTTAACATCTGGATGGAACTTTTTGCGTTTTGAGGCAGCCCCATCAGTGCTCTACAGGAAACTAATGATTTAAAGGCTCTACTTTAAAGTAGGAATTTCGATTTTTGTCCCCATTCTAAGAATTCTTCCCCACTGTGCAATATCACAAGTGACATAGGCCTTCACTGGGCATTCGTGATCAACAGACCAAGAGCACACAATGTGTGCTATTGAGAAAACAGTTCAGTCTAAGTGACGTGCAAGCAACAAGCGACATGTGCAGCTTGTCATGTCACTTCAATATGAAAGGTAGCATTTATTTCTCAAGGTTCCTTTACAAAGTTGCTTGTTACATATATGCGTCATTTAAGTATAAAAGCTGCCCAGTGAAACTGCAAACATCCCACAGCACTCAACCTCCTGCTCACAGGAGTCTCTACTCGACTGTCTACCATGATTTTTCTGTTGTGAAATCACTAATAGACATGACATGTCTTTCTAATGGCTGCTTCCAATTAGCAGTAATCCACAGTTACCAAATGCGTCCATAGGAAATAGCAAAGCTATGTATTAAAATATAAGCCTGAATTTTTCAGTCATTGTACTTTTTTTTAAAAATTCAACACAACTTGATGTTTAATAGTTTTTAAACTGATGATGTTAATAAGGAAAAGTACAAAATGCTGTATTTTATCATTGTTATTTTGACTTGAAGGTTACATACAACATATATATATATTTTTCTTTCCATAACAATTCAAAAGTAGTACTTTAGATTTTTGCTTTATTCTCAAAGTAGTCAAATAACTTTAACGAATTTTGAATGATTTTTCAGATTTATAAGGGGACTTTGGGTAAACACTGGCCTTCTGAGCGAGATTTAGTAGATGAAGGATATGGTTCTGTAGCAATGCCGTTTCAAGAAAATGAACGGTTAGTAAGTTCTTGTGCATCACAAATGACATTATGTTTAGTACAATTGTTTTAAAAAATTGAAATATTTTGTTTTCCTAATTAAAGAAAATCTGTGTGCAGATTTTTGGTTATGTATTTTACATATTTATTTAAGTAAAACTACTTGATCCCATCTGGATGGTGACAGGGGCCACAAAGTTAATTCAACCTCTATGAGCAAGATGTGCTGAAAAAGTTAGTATTTTGCTTCTGTGTATATTTTTTTCTTTCTTTGTGATTTGTAAGCATCGTTGCTGCCATTTTGCCTTCATATGTTTACAAAATATGCTTCATGTTATGCTCCAACAACATGTGCAGCTCTCTCTTTTTCTCTGTAAATTAGTTTTTCTCTTAATACAAAAAGGTATTAATATTCTGAAATTAAGTACTCAATTATCTGCAAAACTCTTTATATATATGGGCCTCCCTGATAATGCAGTGGTATCATATACCCGGTGGAGGCACATAGTGGTTCGGATCCCACTTTAAACCGTAGGTCCAGTCCCAATTAGCCTTACTGTGCATAAAGTTGACTTAAAACACCAACTCAATCAATCAACTCAAAAATCTTTTTATATATATATAAAGTTCTACTAATTTCGGTGCCCGCTACTTTGCCACAGTTTCCAAGATGGTAGAAGTCGTTCCCGAAATTAGTAGAACAGCATAGAAACCTATTTCACAAAATCAGTACTTCATTTCAGTATATTGATTTGCTACTACGTACGTCATTCTTTCTCATAGCATGAGTAAAGAGCTACATTTTACATACACTGGATACAATGTCGTAATCTAATTGCAGTTGAAAATAAATTATCTGAATTCATCTGATTTTTGTTATATTCATTTGTTTATATAGTTTCTAAAGTTTCTAATTGTATTAAAATATATTAGTACTATTATTTTTTTTGTATCTAGTCATAAATATTTAGGTTTCTCTCTCATAAATACACATAAACAAGTTAATTTTTCCACGAGACTTACTTTTAAAGGTTCTATCCACTTTGGAACTTGTTGCTTCACTGCTGGGCTGACTTCTGGTTCCTGTCGTTTCCCTGTGTGCTGCTAGAAACGCTGGTGTATCCAGTTCGTCTGCTACAATTGCTGTGCGCACTTGGTTTTACTTGCATAATTGTGTGTGTCTCTTTGATTTTGGTGTCAGTTAGCATGTGCGATGTGTGCCTGACTGAAACTAGCGAAGCACCTAAAGTTCAACAAACACTCTGTCCAAAAAGTTTCAGTCAGGCGTACATTACACACGCTGATTGACGCCAAAATCAAAGAGATGCATGCAATTATGCACTTTCTGCATGTACTAAACATTGACTGGCAGTGGTCAGGTACATCACATTTGGCTCCCAATACTGCAGCAACTAAAACCAAGTGCACACACCAATCGCAGCAGACGAACTAGATACACCAGCATTCCTAGCAACATGCAGGAAAACGACAGGAACTGGAAGCCAGCCCAGCAGTGAAGCCCAGCAAGTTCCCAAGTGGATGGTGGCACGGGGCAAATGAAATTAATGGAACCTTCAAAAGTACGTAAGTATTGCGGAAAAAGTTATCGTATTTTATTCCCCAATCATGAATTATCTCTTATGTTGCAGAACTAGCTCTTCAGCTGTGTTATTCTAACTACTGATGTTTTGTTTTCCAGAAAATATATATCATCAGCATATTGAACACCTCCATTTTATAATGCTCAATGTCAATTCTATAAGTAAGTGAATTGAAACTTTTCTTAGCATTTTGTAATTCTTTTTCTTCAGAGTGGATTCGATTTGTACAGATGAAACATCTAATGTAGCTGATTTGATAGGATACATAACAAGTTGGTCAGCATTCCAAAAGTATCGCAAGTTACATGGAGAAGACGAAGCTAGTCAACTTGCTAGAAGCATTGAGAAAGAGTGAGTATCTGTATTCTTTCACATGACACTGAACCACACTGAACTATTTGTAATACATTTACAATATTTGCTTTGGTGGCTTTGCCTCCATTCACACTGGAGTGGTGATGGATAAATGATCTCCTCACTGTTTGTCACGTATCCAGAGAACCATATGGGCATAAAGTTTATGAAAGTTAAACATAGATGGCAGCACTAGGCTGAAAGGTTAAAATTACTGTTTATGCTTATAAACCTTTTTATAAGAATGTAAAACAAGATGAAAAGAATAGTTAATAATGAGTGCTAACATAAAAAGGAATGAACAAACTGAATAATATATATATACCGCAGCTGGTGAATTCACCCAAAGGGCACCTGCCACTCCTCCGACCTAATATACACCCTCATCTGTCAAATCTGTGGTTACTTCTACCTGGGAGAAACTTCTACCCCCCTGAACCTCCGCATCAATAACCACAGAGCCTCCACCCAAAACTCCGACTTCACCATTGCCACCCACACCAACAGCCACAACACCACCTTTAACAACTGTTTCCATGTAGCCATAATACATCTATTACCCCAGTACACTGACACCTCCACCTGCAGGTGATGGGAAAGGGCCTACATTTCAGGAATGCATGCCACCATACCCCCCGGACTCAGCCTAGCCACCCAATGAGTATTTTCCCATTCCCCCTAACCACAATCCATCCTGCAGTAAACACTGGTGAAAGGATCTTTTCGCAAAACCCGTGTTCTATCACTTGTTTCTGGCACAGTTGTGCTGACGGATGCTGGCATCAGTATTCTGTGCCTCTACGCTTTTGTACTCCATACTTTCTACCTACCGTGACAATGAGGTCATGACCTCGAAATATCAAACTTTTCTTCAATCGTGGTAAGTGTTTACTCTCCTATGCCATTTTTGTTTATCCACCCTTCTGGCACTCTTTCTCATTCTATCCCTTATACAGGGTAATTCAAAATGATGGACCCGATTACAGACATTTAGTCTGTGAAATCTAATAAACATATGTTATTGTGAGACATGCGCTTCAAAAGGTTGACTTTCAAAGTTTAGTTTCCACGCAATGTTTCCACTTTCTACCGCTAGGAGTCAGCAGTGAGCAGGAAAATGGCGTTGACTGGAGAACAGAGATCTTTCTGTGTGCTTGATTATCATGTGAACAAGTTTGTGATTAGTGTGCAACGGCATTTCCATACCAAATATCGGAGAGAACCACCTACGGGGAAGGCCATTCGTAAGTGGTAAGAACATTTCAGAGATTCGGGCTGCATCTGTAAACGAAAATCGACTGGCCGTCTGTCGACTTGGAAAGAGACAGTGGAACGAGTGCGCACATGTTTTGTGCGGAGTCCACAGAAGTCCACCTACTGGGCAGCGAGAGAACTTCAACTTCCACAGAAAACTGTGTGGCGGGTTCTGCGGAAACATTTACAAATGAAACCCTACCGCTTGGAACTAATTCAAGCCTTAAAAGACACTGATTATGCTTTGCGCGCATCCTTCTGTGCTGATTTCCTCACATTAATGGAAACGGATGGGTTAATTTACAGTGATGAAGCAACTTTTCACCTTTCAGGGAAGTGAATAGACATAACGTAAGGATTTGGGGAACTGCTAACCCCCATGAATTTGTGGAACACGAACGCGATTCTCCCAAAGTGAATGCTTTTGAGCCATTTCCCATGAAAAGATTTATGGGCCCTTTTCCTTCCATGAACGTACTGTGACAGGACTTGTTTTCCTTGATATGCTGCAACTATGGCTCCTTCCACAGCTTGCAGAGGATAGCGCAGATTTCATTCTCCAATTGGATGGTGCCCCTGCGCATTACCATAGCAGCGTTCGGGACCATCTCAATGGGCATTGGAACAAAGTTGGATAGGCCGTGCATCTCCGGAAGATCGACCTCTTCTTCATTGGCCACCTCATTCTCCCGACTTGACCCCATGTGATTTCTTCATGTGGGGTTTTGTCAAGGATCATGTTTACGTACCACCACTTCCAACAACATTGGATGACCTGCATGCTTGCATCACAGCAGCCATTGCTGATATTGACCGCAACATGCTACACAAGGTTTGGCAGGAGATAGACTATCGGATTGATGTGTGCTGTGTTATGCGAGGTGCTCACATAGAACACTTGTGATTTGTTTGAAAAAAACTTTGACAGTTTACCTTTCTTATCACATATCTCACAATAACATTCGCTTATTATATTTCACAGAATAAATGTCTGAAGTCGGGTCCATCATTTTGACTTACCCTGTATATATGACACAGAGCCTATATATATATAGACCCAAAATTTTATTATTCTCTCAACTTCTTATAATCCTATATATCTTTACATATGATATATAGGAACATTGTCAGATAAACTAAAATTCTCATATCGCAGTGGCGGCGATTGAGTCCCTAAACAGGGGGGGGGGTGCCAAAACTAGGTGGGGAAATAGACAGTATATTTCCCTTTGTAGATAAAATTTAGCATAGTGCTGGGACAAAAGTGGCAAAAACTGGGGGGGGGGGCCCTAACAGATTCCGGATTGGTGATTCATGCTGCAGCACCACAATACTTTGGTTGCAGGACACCACTGCGGTACACAGAAGGGGCGGGGCTGATGGGGCTACTGACCCCTCCGAAATTTTGAGGAAATCAACATTTTCAGTGAAGAACTCGAGAAAAACCAGAGGGGTAGAGGCAAATCCGCTCCACCCCCAATTGCCACTTTTGAGAGTGGATTGTTCTAAAAATACGAAATATCATATACTGTATGCCTCCTTCCTAGAAAGGCAGCTATTTGCTATCCACCTGTACAATTCCAGCCCCTCCCTAAAATATATCATGTGTACGCCAGTGCACGACACTACTGCAATTGCTGCACAATTCGGGAGCGTGTCCATGCCGCTGCACCGAGTTTACACTTGTGGTTGATAGGAGTATAGTTGGTGGCACGTTCGAGCCGACACCCCAAGATTTGGGAAAGTTAGTTTAGTGGAATCTTAAAGGAATGCCGCCAATCTTGATCGCTGAGACATTAAGACTTGCTCGTGATGCAGAATCTGAAGATTCATTCATGTAGGTCAAGGATAGACCTAAATACAAACTACAACCTTTGGAGTTAAGTGTCTTCAGGAAGAGTATATGCGAGGACGTGCCAATAAGTAATCCAAAGGAATCACATGTGTATAAGTCCGTCTGTCCATTCCATAGAAAGAAGTCCAATCTGTCCGTACCAGAGAAGGAAGGCTGTCTGTCCGGAGAGGGAAGGATCAATATATACAAAGAGAATAATTAAGAAGGTGAAACTAAATGATAGTGTAGTGAGATGAATATGGGGCATATGTGAAAATTTAGAAGATTATGATGTAATTAATGGACCTATAAATAACATAAAAAGGAAAGTGATATATACGAGATGAGATAATAAAACATTAAAATACTTTGAGGAAAGGGATATTGAGGCGAAATTCTATTTCATGATTAATGACATAACTGAAAACGCGCTACTTTTAAAAGGGACAAAGTACAGTGCAAACGTATTGAGAAAATCCACGTTTCTGAAATTTTCTGGTCCGTGTGTTACACAGAAAGGTGTCCGTGTTCTCACTTAACATTTCATCATTTTCTAAATCATATTATAATTTTAAATAAAAGTCTTGTGTTGAAGAAGAATTATATGCATAAAAGAGTTAAAAAGAAATAATTGATTTATAGATTTAGTTTATTTTACTTGGGTTTCTGCCATTTTTGGCTAATTGGGAAGATGAGGATGAGCGATGATATGACATTGACAAAGGCACACTCGCAAATAACACCTATGCCCAGGTGGGGATTCAAACCTGAGGCACCTGTCGTAGCACACCGTTATAACCAATCCGCCACGGAGGTCAGCATTAAAATGAAATAAATACTAAGTGATGATCAACTGATCCATTTCTTTTAATGCAAGAAACATTTATGAGACTGTTATTCAAGTAGCAAATAATTTTTACAAGCAGCTTTAATATAATAAATGTAAGAGGGCTAGTGCCTGACAGAACAGCTTTTTCATTGGGTGACGCGTGTCAGAACATCAAGTCCCATCGTCACTGTTTTCTGACCTTCGAGACAGAAGCGCCTTCATTCTCAGATATCTAATCAAGACTAGATTAAATTAGAATCTGAACCAATGCCTCCAGAGGGAATCAAACCTTCTACTTTTTGATTATAAGACGAGAGCATTAATCACTACATTATCCTTGACAATCCCTATCCCGAACAGTAGATGAGATTCAGGCAATGTGTTATCTTTTATTTTCTAGGGGCTCTATTTTAACATTCTACTTTTAAAAAAAATCACAGCCCCCCCCCCCCCATCATCCCTACTCCCTCCTGTGCCTACCCTTCCAGAGACAGCATGCTTCGCCACTGTATTACTTACTTCCTGTTGTTCTTTTTGAAAACACTGAAACAAATTTAACCGTTCACACTGAAGTCACACAGGTGTACACAAGCTCACTTGCTTCTGAGTGTTTTACAACTGAGCAGTATGCTTACAGCTATTTCCTTAACATGTCATTTTAGAAAGATTTCTATATCCGGAGATAAAAAAATCTCTCAAGGATTCATTCTTTTCCTCCACAAACTATGATTTATCATGCTACAAGTTCTTTTTTGTTATCTGTCAAAGTTTGGTTATCACACTGTACATAATTATATTGGTAATATTGTAATAGTTTATGAAGTATGAAAGTTGTATGCAGGATAATCGAGTAAACATTGTTTCTGTTGTTTGTATGTATAATTATACATTTCTGACAATCTATTAGATTATGCACTTTATCAGAAAAGAAGATAGGGGATTTGGCTATTTATTGACCTGTTATTTAATACGCAATTGTAATAGTTATTTTTATTTTGCAGTATAATGACGGTGATAGGTGCTGAATCTACTCCTAAAGAAACTGAAATTACAATTCAGTATGAGTTCTTCTTGCTTTTGGGAAGAAAGCAGTGAGGTGTTTGCAAAGAACATGGAAGACAATATCAGAATGTTGCATTTTACAGATAAATAAATAGTTTTGTATAAATAATTTAATTTCCTACAGTCACTGTCTCACAGACAGGCGAGAACATATTGTATATTTTTTTTTACACACACATTCTGTAGTTTTATGAAATAAAATATTTCATTATCACCTGAGTGATTCATTCTTCCTAATATATGTGACATATCACAGATTGGTTTTACATTTGAGTCTCTGAATGCTGTACGAACTCTGAATATGCCTCTGTGATAGGTGATGTGTGATGAAGACATACAGGGTGGACTATCAGATGTCTGACAGACTGTGATGGCGATGACTAGTGCAACTGTGATTCTTTTGCCTTCGTTTGGAAAACATTTTTTTACCCCCTAAAGTATCAGCAAGTCTGGCAAACATATAAGATAATATGTAGATACAGTTTTCAACACTCACATTGCAGTGCTGCCTCTTTGGGAATGCATGAAGTTGAAATTTTATAAGAACAGTTGCTTTTTTTATTTGATAAAACAAAATTGTTTTTATTACCATAAGCTTATAGCCTAATGTGTTCTTGAACTTTATAAAGCAAAATTGGTTTTTATGACCATAGGCTTATAGTTTAATGTGTACTGAGCAAAACGAGGTATGATTTGTAATTCTACCATTCACAGTTTCCGACATAATAAATTTTATTTAACATGGTAGGGAATTTCAAATTTTCTGCTGAAATATGCTGGTTGGTTGCAAAAATACAAGAAAACCATCTTTTGTGTCCAAAGATTAAAACGTACACCTCCTAAAATGTGTGTTCTTTTTGGCAAAGGTAATGGTAATAACCACGAAACAGTGCAGGATGCAATGTTGTATTTCATGATAAGGTACAACTCGTAGGAATATCAATGCATTTTTCAATTAATCCCTAATAATGGCAATTTTCTCCCCGACAGTATTTTGATACCTTATAGTATTGTAAGATACAAGGAGAGAACCTCCTGCATGATTATTAGTGTGTACAAAAATCGTTGATAATTGAATATGCGAAAAAACACTAACATGAAACTTGTCGTAAGTCTTGAAGCTTTCCTGGCGATGAATGATGAAAAGATTCTCTTTGGTTATCTCACCTGGTCGATAGCCTGAGAGAATCTTTTCATGAAGCTTGTCGTCCTTCATGAAAAAATCGTGTATTAGCTACCACTGGTCAATTGTTATTAAATATGAAAATTATTAGAGATATGTTATTAAAATGTATGCATAGGTGCCGACTCCATGGGGCTTGGGGGGGCTCGAGCCCCCCCCCCCCCCAATGTTAACGATGTGGGGGCAGAGCTCTCCAAATAATTTTGCTTAAGAGAATCTAATGTATTATTTTGCTTCTCTTGTAAAGTTTACTCTGAATTGTGCCACATGAACTTAACTTTAAATACACATTTGAAATGTTCTAGACCATCAACTTTGTGGGGCTGAAACCGCTAAACCATCAAATTTTGGGGGGGGGGGCTATGACCAGAGACAGCAAAACACATGACTTATTACTACTTGTATATACTAAGAATATTATTATGAGTGTTGTTAACATTTTTTCTAAAAAGAGTTTCAAAAGAAGATGTGCATGAACTAGGAGAGTGGATGGGACGTTCGGGCTACAAATGGCTCTCACATGACTTTAAGAACGAGATCATTGATATATTAGGGAGATCTGTTTTGTGCTCCGTGGTAGCAGATATTAAAAGTCAGGAATATTTTGCTATTATGGTTGACAAAACTTGTGATATATCTATCCGTGAACAATTGACATTTTTCATTCGAACTGTAAATGAAAATTTTAATATTTTTGAGGAATTCATGGGCTTTTACGAGATTCCGAACACTTGAGGCCAAAACTTAAAAATGGGAGGGAGGGAGTCATTCATTAATTTATTTCAGTGATCAGAGCCCCACCAATAATTTTGACAAGTCGGCACCGCTGAATGTATGTACAACCAAAGGTATCAATTAAGTAGGCATTTATTTATATTGGATAGTTCCGGATTTCAGCCTGTGTATCTACTAATCATCCTTTGAGGGCCAAGGCCTGCCGAGAGGTTTTTCTTTGACACATGGTCAGTGCATCGAATCCAATTGCTGCTGTTTTCCAAGATCCGAGCACAAAGAAGCTCCCCAATTGTCCTCATGATGCTGTCAACACCGAAAGTTTGGAGGCTCCCACTAGAAATCTAACCCAGAACCTCTTTCATTAAAAGCAAGAGTGCTAACAATTTTGAACTACCTGGGAGCCCTTCAGTTTGAGTATACGTTTGGATAATTTGAAGAGGAATAAATTACAAATGAATAAAGGCAGATGAAAACTGATGTAATGGTTGCATTTTTCAGAAAATTTTGTTAATTTCAACCTCCAAGACCATACTCGGAGGTTGCTCGCTTCAAGTACGGTCTTTCACCTTTCGGACACGGCCTTAGTCGGGGGTTTTCTGGCACTCTTTTTAAAATAAAGCATTCATCACGTTTATTCAACCATCTCTCTTTTGGTTTTCTCGGCACATTCTGTGTTGAACCTTCCTCTCTAAATTTGTTTACTATGTATTGAACTGTGGAGTGTGATTTATTGACTGTTTATCCAATTTTTCTTAACGAAAAACCTCTAAGAGCCAAATTTATAATAACATCCTTCAGATCGGAACTAAGTTCCTTCACTTGCCCATTTCGAACACGCTGATAGATAGACGATAGGCCTACAACAATAGCTACGCCAGCATTCCGCTTGACGGGGAGCACGCCTGCAGGTTCAAACTTGTTGCGAACTGCACGAAATCGCCCGAATAGCGGTGGAGCTGTGTGCAAGGAAGATTGAAACTCTTGCCTGTACAAATAACAATGTTGCATGAAACAGCATGTTTTTCTCTTTTCACACAAATTATATGCTCTGTTTATACACTTTGAACATACATTTTTATTGACATTTGTTGGTGAAACCTTCATTAACCTTTAAGTAGGTAGGTGGCCAAATTGTACACAAGTGGGTAGTGGGGTGCTCACGACACCCCACAGAAAAAATACACTTACAATTATATTCTAAGAATTATAATTGTAATATGTGTAATTTTACATTATTTGTACAGTATAAGATTGCGAATAATGAAAATAACTAAATTTGAAACTTTTGAAGGACATTTTTATAATTTTCCTTTTTTCGTTCTATTTTTTTAGGGACAATTCCTTATTTTATTATATTTTTTTACTTTTCCTTCCAAACAGAATGCACAATAGTTACTGAAAAGTAGCATATGTATTAAACAAATGTATGAGGATTTATATTTAATCATTACTAATTAAATGGTAATACATGAACATGAATTTGAGGCTACAAAAAATATAGAAAACAGATACAGGCCTATAATTTTTTAATATCACTACAGTTCACCTAAAGAACAGATAAGGATCTGCAAGAGCATTTACACCACTAACTACGTCCAATAACTCTAATAGATTTTTGACACGTTCCTGTTCTTTCTTGTATTCCATTTCCAAGAAAAGAAAAACCACAAGTATTGCAACACTCGAGCAAAATAAAGTTTAAAACAATACGCAAGTAGGTAGGTGGGGTGCTGATAACACCCCAGAATGCGGAGTTCTTTTGTTATTGTGGACCAGCGCTCAACAATAAGGCGACTAAAAGACCTACCCCTCAAGGAGTAAACAACATGAAGGCAAGGCACTGTAGTTCTGGCCTCTGGCTGGTTCCACTCGAAAATGATACCGATAGAGGCGCTGGTGTTGGTCTCGGTGCATGGCATTCATCTGCTTATAATGGAAGTAAAAGGAGTTTTCGCTGCAACGTCTGATTCTTTTACATGAAGCATTTCTATGAATGTGATAATTGCTATGATATTTGGTACAGTGGCCGCGAAGATATTAACGAACATTCTAGACAGTCGACCACGTCCTGTTATCGTTATACTTTCATTAATAATGCAGGAGAAAAAATACATGTGGAATGCTCTTGGTAACTAAATTTTTATGTATGAATTAGGTTCATTATTATTATCATCATCATCATTTCTTTTAAAGATATACACACTGAAGCATTTATATTTTTTTATATTTACTGTCTATTTTCTTCCACTTTAAACTAATCGCGGCAATGATGATAATGATGATTGCATGAAATGACAAGGGGAGTGCCATCGACATGAGTGTAAGGAAACTTTCAGACCAATGGGACAAGCGACACGGGATGTTTACACTGATGTGACTAGTGACACAGACACTTCCAGACTGTAAAATCGCATTTATTGTGCATTAGGCTCGAAACAGCAAACAACACGTTCATATGTCGTATTCGCATGCTACTTGCTTTTTCGGTCGGAAAGCTCCTTAAAGAAAGGGTGCTCAGACTGAAGCAACGCGCTACAGGGGGAGTTCCCAACTAAGTGACAATCGACAGCCTTGAAGCGGCACTTCAGTCTATTAGCAAGCGTTTGCTGCTAATTTTGCGAACAACAGATCTAGGCGACACGATAAGCCACACGTGTCGCTTTGTCGCTTGTGTGTCACTCAAACTGGGCCATTTCCTCAATAGCTTGCAACGTGTTGCCGTGGTTTGTTGTCCGTGCATGCGCGATGCAATGAGTGTCTTGCTTTAGGGATATTGCGCACCAAAGCGGCACGCGACACTTATCGCTTGAGGATTTCACCAACCGAACGCTGGCCTGTGCTGCCCTCCATGCCTTTACAATGTGAAATGTTGCTCTTGATTGGCTCGTTTCCAAGCAACATGTGTCGCGTCTCGCTTCGGTATGAAAGTTGCCTTGGACCGAAGGACCCGTGTTGCTTTGGTGTGAAATCCTCGTATCGTTTGTCGCATGTCGCTTTGGTCTAAAATCTTCTTGAGGAAACTGTGCAGTCAGAGCTTGTGTCCCTACAGTTCGAAAGGCTGCATTGATTACAGACTGCTCACTTTCAAGCGACACTTGTGGTTTGTCGCCTCGGTATGAAAAATATCTCTCAGGTTACCATTTATATTCTAATAACATAGAAAAATAAACTCTAATACACAGTCCAAGACCTGACGTCCGGAATCACATTGTGATGTTTCTTCTTGTGTTACGCACGCATGCTATTTATTTATTCATTTTATTTTACTTTTCTTTCCAAATTAATGCCATTCCATGACTGCAAATCACTCCACATATATAACTGTTTCCATCAATTCACGTACCGCCTTTCAAGACAAACAAATCTACTTAATATATTCCAAAAACTAACAAAGCTGCATTACTTTCATAAGAAAATTAGCTCCGGCACTGATCGCACTACCATCTATCTTCTCATTCGTCTGGGAAAACATTCGTTTCTTGGGTTGTTTTCCACACTACGTTATTCAAGGCGCTGTAATGAAGGTAACGGAAAGATGAACAGTGTTGCAAACTTATAAAACTATATTTTTAACAATTTTTAGACCTGGGGTGTTGTGACCACCCCACCCACATACCCACTTAACCCTTAGTCCGCCGCCGTTGCATATATGCAACAAAAAAAAGTATGCCCATTGTAGCCGCTGTTGCAGATATGCAACAAACAGCTTTAGATACAATCATCGAGGGTTTGCCACACTTATGTTTGTATATTGAGGTTGAAACACTGACAGTTCGTTGGGGAACATGTTTTGCAATCGCGTTTACGAAAATTCCAAAATTCCTCCCCCCTTTCTCGGAATATGTCACGTGTTTCCGCTCCTTAGTTGATAGACGCAATAAATGCTTGGTATTTACGATTCTGTTTTCCTCCAAGCTTCCAACGCTGTGATTTAGCACTGATAAGGCACACATTCTTCTTCGTGTTTGGACCTGGTGATCCAGCTGGAGTAGTGGCGGGGGAGATGTTGAAAAATCTAGTATCTGTATGATATTTATAAATTTTATATAAGTTAATGACACCCCCCACCACACACACACACATCTTCATTTAATACTTTTAACCTTTTGAAAAATAGACTTGGTTTACAAAGCCCCCCTGATAACCCGTGAGCCCCCCCTAGAGATCAATTCTAGCTACGGGCCTGCCCACATACCCACTTAACCCTTAGTCCGCCGCCGTTGCATATATGCAACAAAAATAGTATGCCCATTGTAGCCGCTGTTGCAGATATGCAACAAACAGCTTTAGATACAATCATCGAGGGGTTGCCACACTTATATTTGTATATTGAGGTTGAAACACTAACAGTTCATTCGGGAACATGTTTTGCAATCGCGTTTACGAAAATTCCAAAATTCCTCCCCCCTTTCTCGGAATATGTCACGTGTTTCCGCTCCTTAGTTGATAGAGACAATAAATGCTTGGTATTTACGATTCTGTTTTCCTCCAAGCTTCCAACGCTGTGATTTAGCACTGATAAGGCACACATTCTTCTTCGTGTTTGGACCTGGTGATCCAGCTGAAGTAGTGGCGAGGGAGGGGGGTCAAGGAGAGGGGGATTGGATGAGGTTTTGCGGTGTCAGTTTTCTGTCGCCTCTATGTTAGAAATGCAATGAAGCTTGGCGATAGCCAGAGGCCAGAAGCGTGAGTCTATCCAGAAGTATAGACAAAATAAACGATTGCAAAGGCTCCCTCAGCTCCTCTGTTAGGAAAGGCCTCGCATTAATCGGTTCTGAGCAGTTCGTATCATATAACAGCTCATGGATCTCCCTAACGCACATTGGTTTCCTTCCGGACATATTTCCACAAAGAGCCGAGTTAACAGGGAAGAAATAGATTCACAGTAGCTACACAAGATGCAAGTGCGAACGAAAAAAAGCAAAATTTCGGGTTTTTTCCCCAAAGTAGCTGGAGAAGAGGGGGCAAACTACACATTTTAATTTTTTTATTAAAATTCGGGGGATGCCCCCGCGGTTGGGGCATCCAAATTTTACATGGTTGCATGCAATGATGTTCTACCTGCAAAAGAAAAATTATCCGAAGTAGATTGGTCTCATAGTGCCAGAGTTATTACGATTTTTCTCCTTTATGTATACGAATTCAAATTTCGCGCTCAAAGCCTCGGCTACACTGGGCTTACTTTCGTCAGACCGCGCGACGTACTAAGGGGTAAAGGTTAACATTAATTTCCAGGTACATATGAAAATGATTATATTTACTAGTCGATATGACATTTTTTCCTCGGAAATTCTATGTGTACGAATAACAATGTTACATACTGTACCTCCACGAACTTTGAAAATGCTACAGAAACTCATTTCCGTAAGTAGTTTCTTCTGTAAAAATGAGGAAATACGTTGTGCCGATATCGAACTGTTACCATAATTATATTTACCCCAAGAAAACGGGGCGGGGGGGTGAGTTCTTTCAAAGAGGAACTGTATTATATTATCGTCCTAAGCTTTACTTTGTGGGGATAACTATATGGTTTGAGTGCGCGAATAATATAATTTGGTGGGGATGGGCACCCCTGGTACCGGGATCAGGATAAATAAATTATCATCCACTTTTTTAGAATTCAAAGTAATATGGGAATTTTGAATGGGTATGTATCAAAAATTGTTTCATTTTTTTTATTTTGAAAATGGACTATCAGGGTCGGATTTTATTTTGGCCGAGTCTGCTGCCACGCACGTGTCAGCAGTAAGAATACTTCAAATTTGCTCCTGCCACGTAATTCGTCTGCTGAGAGGATGTTACAAATCTTAAGAACAGATTGAGACGAGAGAAATGCAAGCTTATGATTAGTGGGAATGAAGGTACAGGTAATTTAGAACCCTTTTCTTTAGAAAGCATTTAGCGATATTATTTTAATGCTAACAGAACCTAACCTAACTACGAGAGCATTTAGGTTTATTATTAGAAGAATGCTAAGGGACATACTCTTAACACATTTTTGTGAAAGTAATCGCTACAACTTCACAGTATGTGTTACAGACGTAATTACATACATAGCATGATGAAATCACGATAAGACAAAGACCGAGTCTGCTGCCACGCGCATGTTTTTTGAGGTTCCAGCAGAAAAAGAACGTGGCAGCAGACACTACCTTTTATTTTAGGCCGAGTCTGCTGCCACGCACGTGTCAGCAGTAAGAATAAGCTTCAAATTTGCTCCTACCAGGTAATTCGTCTGCTAAGAGGATGTTACAAATCTTAAGAACAGATTGAGACGAGAGAAATGCAAGTTTATGATTAGTGGGAATGAATGTACAGGTAATTTAGAACCTTTTTCTTTAGAAAGCATTTAGCGATAGGTCTCAAGACCCTTTCCTTTCTTGAGAAACGACTACGAATACGGGCCTATGAAACAGCGAATCTTAAGATGGATCTTGAGAGGGGACTATGAAACGGGGAAAAAACGTCCGGAAAACTCTCTTGGCACAGACTCTTCTTATCCAAGATGGTGAAGCAAACCGTCTCTTGGGCTAAATCTCGAGAAACGTTTATGAAACAGCATGGCGTCTTAAGAGAAGTCTCAAGACGCTTTCCTTTCTTGAGAACCGACTATGAATACGGGCCTTACAGACGTAATTGCATACATAGCATGATGAAATCACGATAAGACAAAGACCGAGTCTGCTGCCAGAATCATCTTTTTTGAGGTTCCAGCAGAAAAAGAACGTGGCAGTATACATTACCTTTATTTTAATTATTTTGAAAATGGCAGTTATTGTTCCAGAAATATTCTTACTTCATGGACATGGAGAAATAATGTGTAAATTCGGGATTTTCACAATATTGCAAAATACAGCAAATTTTCTGAAAGTGTCGGTGACGTCATGAAATTACATTATTTCTCATACGAAAGATCGGGGTTAAGGAAGGCTGCAGTATTTTTTTTTGTATGGGCCATAGGCGCCGACTTCATGGGGCTTGGGGGGCTCAAGCCCCCAATCTTAACGATGTGGGGGCAGAGCACATCTAATAATTTTACTTCAGAGGATCTAATGTATTATTTTGCTTCTCTTGTAAAGTTTACTCTGAATTGTGGCACATGAACATACCTTTAAATGCACATTTGAAATGTTCTAGACCATCAACTTTTGGGGGGAGGGGTTATGACCAGAGGCAGCAAAACACATGACTTATTACTATATACTAAGCATGTAATTATGAGTATTGTTAACATTTTTACTAAAAAGAGTTTCAAAAGACATGAACTAGGGTAGTTCGGGCTACAAATGGCTCTCACATGCCATTCAGAACGAAATCATTGATATATTAGGCCCGTATTCATAGTCGTTTCTCAAGAAAGGAAAGCGTCTTGAGACCTCTCTTAAGACGCCATGCTGTTTCATAAACGTTTCTCGAAATAAATGTACTTTTACGACTCTGTTCATAACTTCACGTAATTTATTAATGTATTTCAAAATGTGTTTTGTTGTTTCTTTTGACAATTTCTCTTGCAGTTCTTTTAAGTTGGTATTACTTCAGGCAATCGAATCTCGGGATCGTCGTCTATGAATACGGCCCTTAGTTTAGTTTAGTTTAGTTTATTTGCGTCCAAGGACTACCGGTGTGTACAAATTACAGTACATGGTAATATAGGACATGTCAATACTTACATTACAATACAGGTACATTAATAGATTTTACAAATACAAAATATATAGCCAAAAATTGTAAAAAATTGGGTCTTACTCTGCTATTATATCAAAATCACAAAAAAATATAACATGAGAAGATATACTAATTACCCACTTTCATTTGACATTTAATTTTACAAGAATAATATGTGATTATACTACATTATGTACATTTGTCTTATGTAAAAGCCGCTTCCATGTATTCAGCTATAGAATAAAAAACATGCTTCAGAAGCATTGATTTTATCTTGTGCTTGAATATCATCAAGTTTGGATCTTTCCTCACATCTTGTGGTAGTTTATTGTAGAGATCTATGGAAGAGTTTAAGGGACCTTTCTTACATAAGTTGAGGCGGCAGTGTTTTATGTGAAGTTTGTCTTTATTTCTTGTGTTTAGGCCATGTATTTCCTCATTTGTGGCAAAGTTGGAAATATTTTGCTTAACATAAATTAAGCATTCATAAATGTATATGCAGGGGAGAGTTAACACATTAAGTTTACGGAAAAGAGTTCTACATGAATAAGTTTTCTTTACTCCAGCTATGATTCTTATAGCTCTTTTTTGAAGCATAAAAAGGACATTGGAGTGGCCCTTGTTACCCCAAACCATAATACCGTATCTTAGTAAAGCATCAAAGTTTGCCATATAAAGGCACTTTACAGTTTGGGTGCTTGAGATGTCTACCATTTCTCGAAGGGCATAGCACACACTACTTAATTTTGATTGTAGCGTGTTTATGTGTTCTGTATAGCTAAGGTGTTCATCCAGAATGATACCCAGAAATTTTGAATTTTTGTTAGGCTCTAGTTGTGTATTCCCAGATATTAGATTGAGGCTTATTTGGTTTCTGGTTTGGATTGTAGAAAATGTAATGTAATTTGTTTTTTTGCTGTTGAGGAGTAGATTATTATTTAAAAACCAGTCATCTAATTTGTTTAATACGTTATTAGCCTTAGATTGTAGAGCATCTTTGGAAGTGTCTGTTACTATAATATTTGTATCATCAGCATATAATATTGCATTTGCCTCAGGTATAGCATTTGGTAGATCATTTATGTACATAAGAAACAAAAGAGGGCCAAGAATACTTCCCTGAGGCACCCCACATGTTACACTTTTCATGGTGGAGTGTTGATGTGTTACGTATCCTTTTGCTGTGGTGTGAGCGATTTCTACAATTTGCTTTCTATTGGTAAGATAAGATTGAAACCACTTTTGTGGTAGTCCACGAATACCAAGTTTTTGAAGTTTCCACAGCAATATCTCGTGATTTACAGAATCGAAAGCTTTTGATAGGTCACAAAAGACTCCTACCGTGTGATTACAATTATTCAGAGATTGTGTGACACATTCTACTAAGTCTGCTAACGCTGTTTTCGTGCTTCGTTCGGACCTAAAACCATGCTGCGACAAACTTAAGATTGAGTGTTTACTACAGAAATTTTCTACTCTCATCATTATTGCATGTTCAATAATTTTTGAGAAGACTGAGAGTTGGGAAATGGGCGTGTAATTTGATAAATCCTTTGGGTCATTTTTATTCAGTAATGGTTTAACAACAGCTATTTTTAGCCTGTCTGGGAAAATACCCTGTTCAATGGAATTGTTTATTATATGTAGTAATGGTTGACATAGGGAACTATAACATTTCTTAATTAGGAAGTCTGGTATTTCATCAATGCCGGAAGATCGTTTGTTTTTTATACGCCTGAAGATTATCTTTAATTCCTGTTCAGTAATGGGGGAAATGAACAAGGATTTGTCATTCACTGTTATGTGTGTAGAACATTCTTCTGGAGCAGCCATAAACCCATTCCTTCTATTTGGAACTGCATTTACAAAATACTCATTGAAAGCATTCGCAATATTAGGGGGGTTTTGGACTTCTTTTCCATTAATGCATATCACCATATTATTACCTAAAGATTGGTGTTTTGTTGATGCATTTCTTATAATTTCCCACATTTTTTTACATTTATTGTTTGAATTATTGATTTTACGGTCATTATGATTAATTTTTGATTGGTGGAGTACATTTTTATATATTTGCTTATACCTCTTGTAATATTTCAGAAAAGATGGATTGGGATTCACCTTACTTTCAGAATGGAGCATTTTTAGTTTTCTACTTGAGATTCTGATTCCGTTTGTGACCCATGGTTTACACTCGGTGGATATGTTTACTTGTTTAGGTGGAAAACATTCATTGTGTAACAAGATAATTTTGTTCAGAAAGAGATTAAATTTTTCGTTTGTGGAAGGTAAGTTATAAATATCTTCCCAATTTTCGCTGTTTAGTTTTCCAATAAACATGAGTATAGAACCTTCATCATATTTACGTTTCTGCATTTTTAGTGGCTTTCTATGATATTCAGTAGCTTCTCTTTTACAGGGAGGTTATTGCAGCATGCCACCGCAATAGCGTCGGCCGCTTGCCGGTCCAGTCATGCAACAGGTGCCGGCAAATTGCGTAACAGATAGCCCGTTACACAAACCGCTTGTTTTGTAATGTTTCCACTTTTCACAATTATAGTTACAATTACAACTTAAATAAGCACGTACCTTGTCGTAAGGATGCTGGAAAAGGTGTCCTCTAAAATACAAATATTTCTGGCACTTTATTTCTGCCCATATCGCTAGTAGTGCAGGTTGGGGAATTCTGCAACAGAAAATGGAGCTCGGTGGAGCTCGGTGGAGCTCGCCAAACCTTAAAAACCCACTTTCTCTCCACGTTCTGCGCCTCATTTATTGCGCTAACGACGTTTCACAGCGTAGAAAACAGCACCAAAACATCAAAAACTCACTTTGATTTTTTGGAGCTCACCAAAACCTCAAAAACTTATTTTTATTAATTGAGGTTCACCAAACCTAAAAAAAACTTATTTTTTCTTCATGTTCCGCGCCTTATTTATTGCGCTGACACAACGTGATGAGTAAATAATGCAGTTTCTCATTCTTGAAGGATGAATGCACCTTATCGTAATTTTCCAAGCCCCGGTCAAATGTTTGTATATCGTGACCTTTGTAAACCTCTCTCTCGGGAACGATGTGCCACACACACGCGCGTGCACGCCTATATTGTGACGCAAACAAACAAACAAATAATATTTTTTTTTAAGATTCCTGGCCCCCTAACCCCACTTCCGGTTGCTATTTTGGATTTCCGAACATAGGTTCTATTCATATTTTACTTACATATAGGCGTACGTGATGAATCAGCAAACAGATTTGTCCTAAGTCTTACCGTTTCCAAGATAACCCCACTTCCGGTCGCCATTTTGGATTTCCGATCATAGCTTCTATTCATACTTTTTCTCACGTATAGGTGTACCTGATGAATCACCAAACAGATTTTTCCTAAGTCTTACCGTTTCCAAGATAACCCCACTTCCGGTCGCCATTTTGGATTTCCGAGCATAGGTTCTATTCATATTTTACTTACATATAGGCGTATGTGACGAATCCGCAAACAGATATTTTCTAAGTCTTACCGTTTCAAAGATAACCCCACTTCCGGTCGCCATTTTGGATTTCCGAGCATAGATTCTATTCATATTTTACTTACATATAGGCGTACATGACGAATCCGCAAACAGATTTTTCCTAAGTCTCACCGTTTCCAAGATAACTAGTAGTGCAGGTGGACCGGTTCTGCGCCCTCTTGTGAGGAGCTGAAGTGAGGAGCATGCCTTAATGGATTTCTCTCGTAAGGCATGAGCTCTATTTGATGGCGCAGTGTTGCCAGCTTCTTACTTGAAAAAATCACCAAGGTTTTTGGGGTAACCTAACCTAAAACAAGGAGCTGACAACCTTTTTCTCGCAGTGTTGTCAGCTCCTCACTCAAAAAAATCACCAAGGTTTTTGGGGTAACCTAACCTAAAGCAAGGAGCAGGCAACTTTTTTCTCGCAGTGTTGGCAACACTACACCCGAAAGTAAAGCTCGGTGGGGCTTGCTTTAATGATTTGCTCTTGTAAGGCATAACCCCCCCCCCTCTATTTTCGGACACAGTATTACCAACATCTTACTTGAAAAAATCACCAAGGTTTTTTGTCTAACCTAGCCTCAAGCAAGAAGCTGGCAACCTTGCTTGAGGCTTGTTTTACAGTGCATAAAGCAAGGTTGCCAACCTACTGGTACTTTTGCCATAGCTTTTTACAAAAAAGAGAGAGGAGAGAGAGAGAGGGAAGAGTTAAACAGCCGACAGCCCACCTACAGCTTTTTTTGTCTAACCTAGCCTAAAGCAAGGGGCTGGCAACTTTGCTTGAGGTTTGCTTTACAGTGCATAAAGCAATTTTTGCCAACCTACATATACTAAACAAAGAGAGCCGGCACTGCCGTAAAAGAGAGAAAGATGGATGGATGGGAACACTGCACGGGTTCAACGTCATCAAATAAAAATCGCCTTAATGGTTTTTTCTTGTAAGGCATGATTTCTATTTTCTCGCAGTGTTACCAACTCCTACCTACACTTTTTTTTACTTGGCAAGGGCTAGAGAGAAAGAAAAACCTATAGCTGGGAACAGTAATGAGCGAATGCGCCATATCGTAATTTTCCAACTCCCGGGGGCTAATGTTTGTATATCGCGACCTTTGTAAACCTCTCTCTCTCGGGGGAACGATGTGCCGCGCACACACACACACATACATGCACACGCACGCGCGCATATGTATTGTAACACAAACAAACAAACAAAATAATAATTGTTGTTTTTAGGATGCCTGGCCCCTATAACCTCGCCAGGGTGCGTGGTGCCCAACCAAAAATGTAAAAATTTTCTAATGGCTGCGGTTATAGATTACCGCACCTCTGTAGAGTTTCACGTGTTTTTTTTTTTCCCCAAACTTCCATGAAACCCTACAGAGGACCTCCGTAATGCATGCAACGTGTACTAACGACTCTAGTGTTATTTGATGTTGTGATATTTTTGGATATAGAGTTTTATTGTGAGATATAGATAAAAATAATTATGTTTATTATAATATTTTCTTGATGAAGATGGAGAATGTATGTGTGTGTTACAAATAAAGTTGCATGCTTTTTTTTCTAGTGTGTGTGTATGTGTTTTTGATGTTTCGACAGCATCTGAAACGATAAAAAAGAAATTTTATTGTTAATTTTCACGTGTAAAAACAACAACAAATTTTTTTGTGCAAATTTTCTGATTGTCTCGTGCTATAGTGCAAAAAAGATATTGTAACTGATAACTAATAAAATTGACATTTGTAACTGATCTGAACTAGTGAAATTTGTATTGTGCCATTGTAACTGATTGTGCTAGTGCAGAAAATTTCTTATTGTGCAAGAAAAGATGTTAAAAACTTGTTAAAACTGCTCTGTGACTCTCTCGTTCTTCACGTCGTAGGCGAAGGACTTCTCTGCAATCAGGATGACACTGCATAGGGTATCCTCGGGCAAGGCATCGTGGAACTCGCAGACGACCTTGATGTTGGTTCGATCGTTGACCACAACCTTCTTTCTCTTAGATGTGTTGATGACGGTCATGGGTCTCCGTGCTTTGAACTCGCTGAGTGTGTAGTACATGTCCACGCTTCCCTCGGTCACGCGTTTGTAAGCCGAGAACGCTTCGTAAAGTTTGAGGTAATCGTTTTTGGTCACGTCGAGGTTGTAATTCTCGCGTGGGAACACTTCGTTGCGTCCATTCTTCAGATAAACGTTCTTGATCTTGCAGTCGTCGAACTTGCTGGAATCTTTTTCCTGATTCTTGTCCCTCCCGGTCTGAAAGAGCACAACGACGAAATCTGGCATGTCGAACTGTATGTTGTTGAACTGCGTCGTCACGTCGAATTCCATGTGACTTCCCGACGCCATCTTCTGCACGCACTGGTAACCGTGAAAGTGAATCGGCACCTGCGGACTTTTCAAGATCTCCGCTTTGTACTTGAGGGCGTAGTTCGTTTCGTATTCCACCACCGGCATTCTCAATTCCATGCTTTGGATGACGCACTTGGCTGCTTCGGGTAGAGTGTTGGCTATCGGCGTGGTGCCGTCCGGACCCAAAGTAGCGTATCGTATTAGTGCGTCGTTGTCGTTGGCCGCTCTTCGAAACGTGACCCTCAGTCCTCCCTTCCACATGATCTCCTTGTAGTCCGAGAAGAAACCAGGCAGCAGACGCATGGGAAAGAGCACCGTGTGACTTTTCGTCGATATTTTGGTCCCGGCTTCGAATCCCCCGGCCTGGTAGTACGCTGCGTCCGTTTTGGATAATTTCAACGTTCCCACTGCCGTCGACGTGATGCCTGGATAATCTATTCTGTCGATGACGGTGTTGTGTTTCCTCACCTCCACCTGCGAGAACAGGTGAGGCACGAAGTTGTCCACGAGTATCAAGTTTGCTGCTGCGGGAAACGCGTCTCCGCTTTCTTTCTTCACCACGTCGAATTGAAGGTAGAGGTCCGCTCTGTGAGGATGAACGAACCCGTCGCCTACGTCCACGTCGTATTCGATCTCCCTGTTCGCTTCGTTCAGATTGGCGAACGTGCGACGGTTGGGAGGGAAAGATTGCAATTCGTAACTTTCGATTTGCTCCATTTTACATGTATGGTTATTTATTATACGTTGATCTCCACGATGGCCGTCGTAGTGGCACCTGCGAAATCCACCACGTCTCCTTTCTCGTTCGTCACCACCAACTCTATGTCGTCTATGCGGTTGCGACATACTGGAAAATAGATCGGCGAAGAGGGTGTGTAGATGATCGGTTCCATGAACTCGGAACTTGGTTTGAAAGTGGCTATGATTCCCGTCTGCTTGTGACTTCCTAACAATCCGTCCGAAGATTTCGTGATCATACCTTCGGCCACGTTACAGTGCACGTTCAGAGTCTCTATGGCCAAGAATTTAGGAATGTTGGTTGCCACGTGCTTGATGCCAGCTTCGAGTTTGGTGTCGTTCTCGAAACCTAAAAGTTCTCCCATGGTGCCCAGGTCCACGGTCTCCGTCGCGGATAGGATTTCCACTCTGTGCGTGACCGAATTTTGAGAAAGGTATGTACCTTTGGGTAATTGAGCTTGCAAAGTGGAAAGATTGTATTGACCTGGCGTGACGACGATGTGTTCGCTTCCGACGCTAATTTTGTTGTTGTGATGCGTAACATTGGGTATGAGGTACATGCTGTAGAATGCACGCAGAGCTACGGATTTAGGATAGACGATGTCGTCGTGCAGCGTGAGTTTCAAGATTGAAGATTCGCTCGTGAGATGGAACACGCCCATCCTAGTGATGCTGTTTGAGGTTCCACAATGCTTTCTGGAAATCCTCGATCGTAGGGTTATTTATTTTAGAGAGAAACGCGAGCACAGAGAGGCAGAGATGACCGCAGTTCACGTCTCCGAAATCTTGAATGCGTTCGTCGTTGTAGTATATGGAGGTTTTGTTCGTTTTCAGATAATGAATTAAATTTGTAGGTGGAACACCTCCGAAAGAATCGAAAACGAATGCTTTATCATCGTTTTTGTGGTAACATATCCAATGCGTGCCTGGATTTTCTTGACCGTCCAAGTTGACTACGCCGCATTCTCTTCTTTTGACGGTTGAAGGTAACGAGTCGGACATGAAAACTCCTCTGAAGTGTTTGATTTGTAACGGTTCGATCAGAGATTCAATGTCTCGGTTGGTGAGTGCTTCTGTTTCTTTTTTTTAAACTTTCTCATCACGCCCTTCCCTTTTTTCTCCATGGCCAGGTTGTGACGTTTCTGTTCTTCCAACTCGGCCTTGTTCTTCTTCGAGTCGATGACGGTTTTCGCGATGGCGGCACTTCCGCCGGCCAAACTTCCAACGGCCCCCAATGCTGCCAGGATGGCCGGGATGCTGAATATGAAACCTCCGATCTTTTGCTGTTTTCGCGAACGCTGCAATCTTTTCAATTGAGGTGTGCTGAGCAGCAATTTCATTCCGTGTCCTTTCGACAAGCAAGAACGTTTCTTCTCGCGTTGTTTCTTGGTGAGTAACCCATCGAGAGCACCTAGATTTTTTAGATTGGAGTATGGTATCTGGTACACGACACCCTTGGGCTTCATGTTGATGCTCTATGTGTTATTTTCACGGTATGTTATTTATATATATATTCTGAGATTTTTTCTTGTGTAGTTTTTTTTACGGTATGTTATTTATATATTTTCAAGGCCTCGCAGTTGTTACACAAATTCTATTACGTGCTTTGTTTTCTTGCCAAGAAGTTCCTTTGTCCCCTTGTACACGATTCGAGTTTTGTTCTCGATTAAAATAGATAGCTTCTCGTCGGATAACATGTTAGCGTATCGATCTGGTAAAAATAGACTGTATTGTGCGTTGAGCAACAGGCGTACCTTGGGACCATACTGGGTAGAAACGATTGAACCGGAAGTTATCGTGTAAGGTTTGTCGACTTCCAATTCCTGAATTTTTACATACTCGACTGACAAATTTAGCATTTGTTTTAATGCTTGGAGATCACTTATTTTTTCGGTCGTCATATCAAAAAAATTTCAGAGTGTTAGAGAGAAATTTAATTGTTTTTTCACGATGTGTGTTATTTATATATACCGAAGATTATTTTTTTCACGATGTGTGTTATTTATATATCAAGTTTTTTGACACGTATATATATTATTATTTTTAACAGAGGAAGAAAGTCCGTGCTTCGGAAAACGCGATGATGTGCGTAATGATATCTTCCGTCTCCTGTTTGGACTTACGCCAATCATCAGTATATCGTCTTCTTCCCTGCATCGCCTCGTACAGTTCGTCCAACCTCTCGTTCAATTTTTCCCCTGCAGCCGAAAGCAGAATGTTGAGATCACCACACCTCAGGCCGCTGATCTCCCGAAGATGGTCCTTGAGAACCATTTCACAAGGGATGCGAAATTCCGGCGTTGTTCTTGCTATGATTACAAGTTTATTAACATCTCCGTTAACTACTTTTTTGAATATTTTAGATAGTAGCTCGGGTGGCAAATCAGTTATACGAGACATGTTGTTATTATTATTATTTTTTTACGGTATGTTATTTATATACCCCACCCCAATTTTTGTTTTGTGTTCATGGCGATGGTGGTACCCAGTGCTGCAACTCTTTCACCCAACGAAGCGTCTCTGCTCACGAACCTTTCGAAAGCTACATGTTCCAATTTTTTGTCTGCTTCGTGACGTGCGTCCAGATCCGTCTGCGTGGTGTTGTAAGCGATGTCGTGATCTTTGCATGCCGCGTCCAACGGATTCACACCCTTGTCTCCTCTCTCCAATCTTTTCTCGAGTTTGGTACCCGGTCCGCAGTACTGGTAGCCAGGTAAATGCATCTCGAAAGGTAACTTGTTGATGATGTCGTTCACGAGTCCCTTTCCTTCGGCCACGTTCCAAAATTTTGGAGGCAGCGTGTTGATGATTTTGATCAGGTAACCTATGCCCTTGTCGTCGTTCACGATGAAGTTGGAAAGTTTCGTGCTGATCATGTCCACGATGCCAACCTTCTCGTTGTAGAAATTACGGTTGCCTGCATTCTCTTCGCCGGCTATCACCAACAATCGGTCCACGAGCTTCCTCACGTCGTCCACCCAAACGAATTCTTTGGGTAACGTGTTGTAGCGTTTGACGCCGCTGCCTGTTTTGACCTGGTTCCAAATCGGTTTGATGAGATTCCTGTACTTCTCGCCGCTGCTCGATTTCACCCTATTCTGCGAGGCGTCGTTGTTCTGGTACAAGGCATCCGTCATGATCAGAATTTCCTTGTAACTTTGGTAATCTTCGTCGGTGTAATCTTTCGGCTGCTTTTTGGCGACGAGTTCCCACAGTCCCACCGTACCCGGATACCTGTTCCAACTATCCTTGTCGCCTAAATTGACTTTAATGTCGTTGCCTTCGAAGGTCACCTTCGATTTCCCAATCTTCCACACCACACCGCCGCCTTCGCTGGTTTCCATGCTGGGATACAATCCGAACACTTCATCCTTGTCGAATTTCCCCGTGCTCAGGTAGTCTCGTGCCAAAGGTCCCAACTCGATTTTATCCGAAGACGACGTGCTGCCTATGGCTCGACGTCGTGCCGGTGCATCCTTCAGTTCGAACGGCGTCGAAGGAATGCTCGAAATGGGTGTGGGTACGGCGTAACTTTTAGCTGCGAGCGGTACGAGTTCATTAATCAAATTTTTATTTTGTTCCGTGACACTTTTAATTTCTTTACCTAGACCGTTGATGGCATCGATCACGGGTTGATCCTGACGTTTCTTCTCTTCGTAGAATCCGCGATTCTCGGATTTCCAACCTTTGAAGCGTTTCGCGAGGTAATCGCGAAGCTTGAGATTTTCGTCTTCGATTTTTCGTTTCGTCATGATGTTATTTATACACGTCGTTTCTCACAACGTTGCAACGTTTAGAAAGTCGTTGATTTTGTTTCTGTATTTTCCGTCGTTGGGTTTTCTCGTCATGTCGATCGTCACAAATCCGAAATCGTCACCGTTCCAGCAAGTAGAGCAGCAGCGTTCCGAAAATTGATTGTAGTTCATGTCTCCGCCTACGTAGTCATCGTACGCGTGCTTGAGGTTGGTGTGATCTTGACGAAACAAACATATGAAATTAGCGTTGTCGCGCACTAACTGTTTTGGAATTTTGGAAAACGTTTGAGCTAGGTAAAAACAATCCATTCCTTTGTGACGACCTTGCGTGAAAAAGTTGCGAATTTCATTTTGATTTTCCAGGATGGCGTCGTCGAACACGACGACTGAATTTTCACGACAATCGTCGAGTGGTTTTATTTCCGAGGCGAACGTTGCAATGTCCAGACCATCGTACAGTTTCATCAGTTGCTGGTATTTGGATTGCTCCAAACTTTTCGAGAACACGTACAGGTGCCTGTTCTTCCAATCTAACCAATTCGGTGCGAGGAGAAAATTGTCCACGAGCAGTGTCGTTTTCCCACACCCTGAAGGACCTACGATCAGACAGCGGATGCTGTCGGGAAGTAACTCGCCGTTCTTTTTTTTTTCTCGTTTGACTTTCCGGATCCGGTAGACGCTTCACCACGTTCCACGTACTCACAAGATCACTTCGTTCGCGTCGATCCAACTCTTTTCTGGAAGTCCCAGCCATTTGACAAACAGTTTGTCACCTTTCCTACGCAATACTTTCTCGATGAGGTACGTGTCGGGGTGTTTTGTTTTAGAGAGTTCCTCTTCGTAAAATCTTCCTTTCAAAATCTCGCCGCTACTATCTTTTATTATATACGTGTGTCGGTTTCCAGGTAGAACTCGAACCACCGTAAAAAGTTCAGTGCTCCAATTTTTTGTGAATCCCTTCTCGAAGGTGCGTTTGAATTTGCTGATCCTCACCTGGTCTCCAATTTTGTATTTAGCTTTTTTTGTCGTGGGTGTGTACTTTGGACAGTAAACTGTAGAAATTAAACGCTGCTCGTCGGACTTGGTAACGTCGGCTGGCTTCATGCCTATTGTTCTGTGTACCGTATCATTATAGGTGTCGACGAGTTCCGGCAGGATGTCGACCCATTTGTAATTTCCCCGAAGCGTGAATCGTTTCCACATGTGTGTTTTCAAGGTTCGATTGAATCTTTCCACGATGCTGGCTTTGATGTGACTGAAGCTCGAATAATGTCGAATCTTGTGTTTTTGAATAAACTTTTGGAATACGGCGTTGTAAAATTCTTTACCGTTGTCCGTTTGCAGAAACCGTGGTCGTCTGCCACCGCTTTCGCGAAAAATTGTCTTGAATGCTTCCGTGACGCACGTTCCCGTTTTGGCTTTCAAAGGTAGAGCCCATGCGAATTTCGAAAACGTGTCTATGACGGTGAGAAGGTACTTGTTGCCCTTGTTCAATTTATGTACGTTTTTCAAATTGCCGCTACTCATCTCCACGAGGTCACTTTGCCAGAGGTCGTCGATGCCCTTGGTTACCACAGCCAAACGTTCGTAGTTACGGCGTGCAGGTTTATGCAATTCTTCGACGATGGCTTGCCTAGACATTTTTTAGAGATTACGTTTCAAGAGAAGCACAAGCGTGATGGGATTCAAAGAGGGTGGCACTTCGCTCGTGTTTTGAATGATCAGCTTATCGCCGGCACTCACGTCGAAAACGGTGAGATCTTCGTCTTCGTGTATTTCATATATGTTGCGCGTTTCGTTCCAACGTGCCAGAGGAATATTTCCTGCTTTCTGGACACCACGATTCGATATCAAAGTCATGGTGGGAACGCTAGCTTTTCTACCGTGAGACCAGTACGAAAATTCGTTTATCTGAATCGTGCCATCGAGGAGAAACTTGTAGTACGGATGATAAGGATGCAACATGTACAGTTTGTTACCTTCGACGAACGTGGAGATTCTCTGTTGATTGGGTACGCTGTTGATTTCGATGGCTTGCAGAAAATGCAGTTTAGCGAATTTAGTGTCGACGCCGAGCAGATTACTGTGAACTTGTCCGAGTTTATTTTCGATGGGGAGCAAATGCTCGACTATGGTATCCGTTACGGTAGAAAACGACGGTTTGATTTTCACTTCCACGTTCAACTGCTTGTAGTTTTCGTTGAGTTCTTGCAACTTGGCACCGAAAGAGGCCAGCGTCGATTCCTGCGTGGATTCCAGCACTCCAACTTGATCTCTGATGTTGACGACGATGTTCTGAAGGTTCTCGACTTGATTCAATTTCGAGCTCTTCTCGGTAAGATCGTTCACGATGCTTCGCATCTCTGTAAACTGCGTGTGAAGGTCGGCGACGCTCTGCGAAGTGGGCAGCGTCGACACCAGCGAAGTAATTTCGTCTCGAATCTCTTCCACGTTCGCCGTTTCCGTTTCTAGTCGTTTCAGCATTCGAGATATGTTTCTTTTCAAAGCGTGCAATTCTTTGGAGGTGGGGAGATTGGCCACTTTACTCTCGAGATCGCTCAATGAACTTTTGATGTCGTTCGAATCGGATAGTGCCGTCACCGCCGTTTTCAATTTTTCCAAATCTTCGCTCGAAGGCACGCTCGTCCGTAACGATTCTAAGTCACCCTGTATGTTGTCGAGTACGTGATGAAAATGAGCAAGATTCGTTTCGACGTTCAAATTTTCTAAATATTCGATCTTCTGCTGAACCGCGCTTAACGTGTCTTGAATGCTCGTCAACGCTCTCGCTTCAGCGTGAATATTTTTAATTTCTTCGTTGATCAATTCCAAGGACGCCTGAAGCGTAGCGATGGTGGTTTGAATGTGTTCGAAATCTTGATAGGCCTCCAATTGAATTTTTATGTTCGCGACGCTTTTACCGATGACCTGCAGTTCGTCCGACGATGGTAGGTTCGTCATGGTATCTTCCAAAGTCTGCAACTTGGATTTAATTTCTTCCAACGTGCTGGTGAATTCTTCTTGTAATTTGGAAACGACGACATGCAAGCGTTCTGCGTCTATATCGCTCACCACAGTTTGAAGTTCAGAGAAATTCTTTTCTATTGCGGAAGTTCGTTCTTCGATTTCGAGTTTCAATTTTTCCAAATCTTCATTTTTCGATTGAAATTGCTGTAATTTGGCCAAATCATTTTGAAGCGAATCCACGCTCAACTGTATATTTTGAACGTTGTCGTAAGAAGGTACGTCGACATAATTTTTTATCAGCGTTTTCAGTTCGGAATCGATTTTCAGAATGGGGTCGAGACATTGCGTTTGGAGCGTAGCGATTTCCGACTCTAAACTTTTGTTTAAGGTTTCCTGCAAAGCGATCAAATCGGTCCTCAACTTCTTAACTCGAATGTCCAACATGAGAATCTCTTCTGCGTGGTCCACACGCTTGGTGTTGCCGAAAATGTCGTTAGGCATTTTTGGTTAACGGTTATTTATAATAGGATAGACGATTCGTAATTCTACGAAGAGAGGAATAAGTTTGTCGTAATCTCCGAGGAGTTCCATGTAAAGATAATCTCCTGCAGACACATCGTACGTAATGTTAGAAAGCATCTTGTCGTGCTTGATTCGAAAAATGTTCTTGCCGGTAGAAATTTTGATTTCGCCTGCGTTTTCCGGATTCACGGTGATTTGAAGTTTCCCGTCGATTGGAATTTCGTAGAAATGTAAATTGTTATTAAAAACATAAAACATCTTGCCCACATCGTCATTCAGTTTCGTCCAAATGCTGTTGAGGTGAATGATCAACAGACCGTTGAGTTTAGGTAACACGGAAGGTAAGACTTCATGATCTGGTATGGTTTCCATAATGATCTGTTTTTTGAAACCGAACAAATTCATAGGCATGCTGGTTATTTAAGAATACAGTCAAAGTTTTTTTTGTAATGACAGTCAATATTTTTTTTTTGTTTTGTTTTGTTTTTATGAATCTTCTGTTGAAGATGGGCATATGTTGCAGGTTTTGCCTTCTGCTAAGCGATAGTGCCCCCACGGCAATGTGTGAATACCACACTCGAGGACGCACCTCTTGTCGTCGTTGGGATCCAGCGCAATTTTTCTAACTTTGTTTGTGGTCAACACATGGTCGACGCTCTGGATGCGCTGTTCTTCTCTTAGAACCGACGACCTGGTCTTGAGGCAATCGACAAAGTCCTCGAATGCGAGATGCTCCCGAACCACCTGTCTGCCGACACCCTTGGCCTTCTTGGTAACGCTGCCCTCGGCTTTGATGGCATAGGCCTTGGCGCGAAGACCCGCAAACTCGAGAATTACATCACCGTCCTTCTCGTCTTTGAGTTTGCCAGGCACTTTTTTGTTTCGGGGCAGGATGCCGTACTGGTTCGGCTGGGGATAGCCCGAGGTGTCGAAGAGGTTAACCAAAGCTGGTGCCGTGACTATATCCCTGTATGCATCGGCTGAGTGGACGTGGTACACCAAGCTGTCCGTGTCCGTGTAGAGAAGCGAGATGTTGTGGCTATAATGTGGACGTAATATGTCGTAGTACGTCTCGAACATGTGCAGCTTGCTCAGGTCTAATACTGAGGCACCAACATAAATTGGCTTGTCGAGTTTTACCTCACTCTTCCTCATATGCACCAGAGCAAGCTGCTCGTTATAAATGGTCCTCGATTTAAATAATGGGTTTGCTACGAGCCTGCGACATTGTGCTTCCCTCGTTACCAATTTTATGTCCATGCGATTCCGTACATTCTCCATAGTTTTGCCAAACACCGCATTATTCATTAACTTGAAGAAATCGCGATCGAAATCAGAAGTGGCGACTGTGCGATGTTCGGTGTTGAGCTCGATGTATGGTTTCAACCATGGAGAATGCTCGAACTTGAGGATGTGGTGAACTGCGTGGACCGCGACCCCTCGCTTCATCAACCACCGGAGATTCTGGTAGTGCAGGACATAACGCTCTTTGGGCTCGAAATCCATGACGAGCTTCTTCTGGTTGGAATCGGGTGGACACTTGAACTCGGGTGCAGGGGGAAGATCACAGAACAAATCCTGCAGCTTCTCGGAGAACTCAAGGTCCACCTCGGCGAAGAACCCATGTTCCGAATCGTCGAAGTTTTCGATGTCGAAGTTGGAAGGGTCAGCCCACTCGAAGTTTTTAAAGGGGAGTGGCTGCATCATGGAGTGTCCGTAGAGGTTATTGACGTCCGTGTACATGATGTAGCTGGACGGTTGTGAGGGGTCGTAACCGGTGGACATGTGGTGATTGTTGGCGAGCGAGTGTCGCTGCGACACCTGGACCATTCCACCCCGCACGGCACGTTCTACAAACAGCATCATGTCCACGTCCGAAAGAAGCTCCAGCTCGATCTTCGTCACCAGAAACATGGCCGACCACGCCAGTCCGGGGAGACTGTAGAAGTATGCAGGGTCCAGCTTGTAGATGGTCTTCGCAGTTGCACGGAACGTCTGGAACACGTCGGCGAGGAGCGTCACATCAAGTCTGAGGTAGGCGTCGTGGTAGTCCCCGAGAGTTCGACAGCCCAGCTCGCGCCACATGGACTGGGCGTGGTGATATTCCTCGTCGGTGATGTTCGAGCCTCGCAGCTTGCTATAGAAGTTTGCTCGAGGAGGTAGCGACGTCTCCGCGAACTTGGAAGGGTCTGTGATGTATTCGTAGGGATAGACCCCCTTACGCCTGAAGAGGCCGGCGTCCAAGTTCGGAAAGTTCGCGGAGGTGATGAGCATTTGCTCGTCGCTAAGCTTCCCTGAGAGAGCATCGAGGCTGGCCGGGAGGAACCTCAGGGAGTCGAGGAAGCGAAGCTCGACGGTAGAGTGTGTTCCTGAGATTCGCACCCACTTGCTCAAGCTAATGTAACGCTCCTCGTTCTGCGCCAGGACGTTGATTCGCATGCCGTCGTACCCAAGATGCTTGACGAGGTGGTGGAAGTCGTATCCCGAGCCATTATGAAAAAACACAGGGATGAAGCGCGGGTCCCGGGCCATGAGGTTGCATCCGTTGCACCATGGACCAACATACCTACCGTTAAAGTGATCGTGGTGTTGGACTTTACGGTTGTTGGCGGTGTACTCCTTGACGCAGACAGGGCAAGCGATGGCCTCGTCGTGTCTACGTTGATCGTCGGGGGACAGTGGGAGCATAGACTTGGGGGCCAACAGTACCTTCCCTATCTCGTTGGCCTCGACAACCATCCTCTCGAGGAAGTGTTTGGCGGCGTCGGGACCACGGTACACGTAGGGCTCGGGGGCGATATGCTGGTCACGTCGCACCACAACGTATGCAAAACTGGATGCCTCGTGGAGTTGGTAAGGGGTGGTGGAGGAAACTTCGGGATCGGGATCGCAAGTGGACAGGGGTTTGAGGAAGGCCTCGAAATCCGCGATGATGATAGCGGGATGCTCCACCATGGCACCGTGCATGTGGAAATGCTCCACAGCGCCAGGTTTGGGCAAGACTGCCACACCCGGCTCGTTGGCATTGCAGTAGATCTTGTGGCTGGCAAGCTTCTCTGCAGCGATGTTGGGACCTCTGATGCTCTGATAATCCTGCTGTTCTCGATTATCAAAAGTTGACAAGCACCTGCGACAAACTTCTATGCTACCATGATGCTTGCTTTTTTGGCTCGACACCAACCGGGAGAGGGAACGGATAAGGGTGTAGTGGTGATGGGTCTCGTCCTTGATGAGCAGAAGGTGAATTTCCTGCGCACCATCAACGTTTACGTCGCTCACCCTGATGGGGTACACCGCATTTTCGTCAGTGAGACCGTAAACATTGATAGCCAACCGCGCACGAACCTCAAACTTTCGAATGTCCGGGACCTCTACGGGATAGTCGATCCCAGCCATGGCAACTTCCAGCTCTGCCTCGTAGGGTCGGTAGTGGTTAACTCGGTGTGGTTGGCTTTTCCGGTCGACAGGGTGTAATGCTGCAAGCACCGACCATAGGAAGCACTTGTTATCTTCATTTTGGATGTTCAGGACGGCCTTCTTTGCCGCAATAGTAGGTGGTAAGGGGACGTAGCTGGAGGCGGAGAGAGGCACGAACTTACAAAGTTTGACGCACAGTTCGTGAGGCTCGCCACACAGCGAACCCCCCGAGCCTTTAGCTTCATGTTCTTCTTGTTTTGCCACCAGCTCCTCGGTAAACTGGTTGTAGATGACCTCGAGGTTGTCGACATCCGCCAGATGCAGCGTCTTCGCCTTGGTGTTGTGGCAGAAGCTGTAAATTTCATCGGACGGCTTCTTGTACTGGCAACGTAGCGATGCGTAGAATTTGGTGGAGTACGTAGCCAGTGCATCGCCGAGGATGGAAATGATTTTGGCTTGCACGTTCTCCAAAAAACTACGCACATCGCATGAGCCCTCCGAAGTGAGGACAAAGTCCTCTAACAACCGCTCGAAAGCAGTCTGGTTTGCTTTCGCCACAGGCTTGACGCGTTTCGTGGGTGGTGCATTGATGGAGGCTGCTTCCGCCTTCCTCTTGGTGGAGGTCGAAGGCTGAGCCCCAGATGTATTTTTGCTTAGACAATTAAGCTTATGCTCCTTGACATACGCAATTGTGATCTGTATATTGCATCCGGAACATAGTTCAGTGGCAGTTAAATGCTTGCCTTGCACGCAGGTACGACAATGTCTTGCAAAATGTGCGCTTGATTTGGCTATCTTGCACACAGGACAACTTTTCATGGAGCGCATTTTTTTGGGGGGTATGTTTATTTATATGTGATCTGTTGGTGGTAGAGTGTTTACAAAATAAACCCTGTAAAAAAATTTAAAAAAATATATAAGAAAAGCATGCAACTTTATTTGTAACACACACATACATTCTCCATCTTCATCAAGAAAATATTATAATAAACATAATTATTTTTATCTATATCTCACAATAAAACTCTATATCCAAAAATATCACAACATCAAATAACACTAGAGTCGTTAGTACACGTTGCATGCATTACGGAGGTCCTCTGTAGGGTTTCATGGAAGTTTGGGGGAAAAAAAAAACACGTGAAACTCTACAGAGGTGCGGTAATCTATAACCGCAGCCATTAGAAAATTTTTACATTTTTGGTTGGGCACCACGCACCCTGGCGAGGTTATAGGGGCCAGGCATCCTAAAAACAACAATTATTATTTTGTTTGTTTGTTTGTGTTACAATACATATGCGCGCGTGCGTGTGCATGTATGTGTGTGTGTGTGCGCGGCACATCGTTCCCCCGAGAGAGAGAGGTTTACAAAGGTCGCGATATACAAACATTAGCCCCCGGCAGTTGGAAAATTACGATATGGCGCATTCGCTCATTACTGTTCCCAGCTATAGGTTTTTCTTTCTCTCTAGCCCTTGCCAAGTAAAAAAAAGTGTAGGTAGGAGTTGGTAACACTGCGAGAAAATAGAAATCATGCCTTACAAGAAAAAACCATTAAGGCGATTTTTATTTGATGACGTTGAACCCGTGCAGTGTTCCCATCCATCCATCTTTCTCTCTTTTACGGCAGTGCCGGCTCTCTTTGTTTAGTATATGTAGGTTGGCAAAAATTGCTTTATGCACTGTAAAGCAAACCTCAAGCAAAGTTGCCAGCCCCTTGCTTTAGGCTAGGTTAGACAAAAAAAGCTGTAGGTGGGCTGTCGGCTGTTTAACTCTTCCCTCTCTCTCTCTCCTCTCTCTTTTTTGTAAAAAGCTATGGCAAAAGTACCAGTAGGTTGGCAACCTTGCTTTATGCACTGTAAAACAAGCCTCAAGCAAGGTTGCCAGCTTCTTGCTTGAGGCTAGGTTAGACAAAAAACCTTGGTGATTTTTTCAAGTAAGATGTTGGTAATACTGTGTCCGAAAATAGAGGGGGGGGGGTTATGCCTTACAAGAGCAAATCATTAAAGCAAGCCCCACAGAGCTTTACTTTCGGGTGTAGTGTTGCCAACACTGCGAGAAAAAAGTTGCCTGCTCCTTGCTTTAGGTTAGGTTACCCCAAAAACCTTGGTGATTTTTTTGAGTGAGGAGCTGACAACACTGCGAGAAAAAGGTTGTCAGCTCCTTGTTTTAGGTTAGGTTACCCCAAAAACCTTGGTGATTTTTTCAAGTAAGAAGCTGGCAACACTGCGCCATCAAATAGAGCTCATGCCTTGCGAGAGAAATCCATTAAGGCATGCTCCTCACTTCAGCTCCTCACAAGAGGGCGCAGAACCGGTCCACCTGCACTACTAGTTATCTTGGAAACGGTGAGACTTAGGAAAAATCTGTTTGCGGATTCGTCATGTACGCCTATATGTAAGTAAAATATGAATAGAATCTATGCTCGGAAATCCAAAATGGCGACCGGAAGTGGGGTTATCTTTGAAACGGTAAGACTTAGAAAAAATCTGTTTGCGGATTCGTCACATACGCCTATATGTAAGTAAAATATGAATAGAACCTATGCTCGGAAATCCAAAATGGCGACCGGAAGTGGGGTTATCTTGGAAACGGTAAGACTTAGGAAAAATCTGTTTGGTGATTCATCAGGTACACCTATACGTGAGAAAAAGTATGAATAGAAGCTATGATCGGAAATCCAAAATGGCGACCGGAAGTGGGGTTATCTTGGAAACGGTAAGACTTAGGACAAATCTGTTTGCTGATTCATCACGTACGCCTATATGTAAGTAAAATATGAATAGAACCTATGTTCGGAAATCCAAAATAGCAACCGGAAGTGGGGTTAGGGGGCCAGGAATCTTAAAAAAATATTATTTGTTTGTTTGTTTGCGTCACAATATAGGCGTGCACGCGCGTGTGTGTGGCACATCGTTCCCGAGAGAGAGGTTTACAAAGGTCACGATATACAAACATTTGACCGGGGCTTGGAAAATTACGATAAGGTGCATTCATCCTTCAAGAATGAGAAACTGCATTATTTACTCATCACGTTGTGTCAGCGCAATAAATAAGGCGCGGAACATGAAGAAAAAATAAGTTTTTTTTAGGTTTGGTGAACCTCAATTAATAAAAATAAGTTTTTGAGGTTTTGGTGAGCTCCAAAAAATCAAAGTGAGTTTTTGATGTTTTGGTGCTGTTTTCTACGCTGTGAAACGTCGTTAGCGCAATAAATGAGGCGCGGAACGTGGAGAGAAAGTGGGTTTTTAAGGTTTGGCGAGCTCCACCGAGCTCCACCGAGCTCCATTTTCTGTTGCAGAATTCCCCAACCTGCACTACTATCGCTTCTGACAGCAATGACTCATCCAACATAAAAAAAGGTAAAAAGGTAAAAAAGGTAAAGTGTTCCCCTGTGCATAGCACCACGCCATGAAGGCGTATAGGGGGTGTGAGGGTAACGCCCCACACTTTCTTGATCCGGTCGTGAGTGGGGGTGATGTGATCAGCATCACGCCCCTGACCGCCTTTACCCCCCAGGGTTTCCCCCAGGTACCCATGTTATTCGACGCTGGGTGGGCGCTGGGGCCGCTTTCACCGTTAGAAAAGTTCCCGGATTTGAACCGGCCGGGGATCGAACCCGGGACCTTGAGCATGGTAGTCAGACGCGTTACCGACTGAGCCACCGCGGCCACAACATAACATAAACATAAAGGATTCAATTTTTCATTCTTGTCTTGCCTTCGAATAAACAAAACCGTGACTCTTATTTTGCAGATAACACAAGATTAATCCTTTTGAACACTAGAGTCAGTGACGTGCCCAAGATTTTCGAGGGGGGAGGTTACGTATACATTATTATGCAAAACGAAAGCGCAGATAAACGAATTATTTAACAGTGTCACTTAATTTTAACGTGTGAATATTTTTGAAGTAAAGTAGCGATCATACACTGTGTGCGTTTTTCTTTCTGAGAGCGCCATTTGAAATAAGCACTTTTCCCCTTTTGCTACTATGGGATAAACTGAATATAAAAGGCTATAACTGCTCAACAACTGCATCTTTTTAAGAAATTTAAATTCTAAATGTAAGAATGAACAAAAAGCAACATTTTATGTAAATTCCGACAATTGTGAGTCCAGGGGGAAACGGGGGCCAAATCCCAAAGTTCTATTTTCCCCGTAATTACGCAAAATTTCTGAACGTCGTAATTTCCATATTTTTTTTCTTTCAAAGTTGCGGCAGGAGCATTACATATCCTCATAGAGTAGTCTCTTGAGTAGTGCTATTGGGGGGTTTCAAAGTAGTACTTAGTAGGTATGGTCTTTTTTTACCAATTGAATATCACTTTTTGACATATTTTGACAATTTTTTGTCGATGTTTTAGCGTTTAGCGATGTTTTAGTACAAATTTTCACTATACTCATTTTTCCCCCACTCGTACTTGGTAGGTATATCATGATGTTACGTGATACAACTTAACCTATCCTTTTTTTACGATTATTTAATTTTTTTACGATCCTAAGTGATATAACTTAACCTATCATTTTTTTTATTTAGGTACTGTTTGAACGTTATTATTTGAGGATCATATTTTGTAGGTATTTTTTTTTATCAATCGAATATAAGTTTTTGACATATTTTTGACAATTTTTTGTCGATGTTATAGCGTTTAGCGATGTTTTAGTACAAATTTTCACTGCACTTATTTTTTTCCCCATTTGTACTTGGTAGGTATATCACGATGTTACGTGATATAACTTAACCTATCTTTTTTTTACGATTTTTTTAATTTTCTCACGATCCTAAGTGATATAACTTAACCTATCATTTTTTTTTATTTACGCACCGAACTAACCTACAAGGGGGACTCCGTTTGTTTTAATATTTCAGTATTATAAGGTTTTCACAAATTTTATATAACCTAAAATGTGTTGGATGTTGATTTTTAGTATGTGGCAATTTTTTATGAATTTTAAAACTGTTCCGTCACCCTCTCGTTCTTCACGTCGTGGACGAAGGACTTCTCTGCAATCAGGATGACGCTGCATAGAGTATCGGCAGGCAGCGCGTCGTGGAACTCGCAGACGACCTTGATGTTGGTGCGATCGTTGACCACCACCTGCCTTCTCTTAGATGTGTTGATGACGGTCATGGGTCTCCGTGCTTTGAATTCGCTGGGCGTGTAATACATGTCCACGCTTCCCTCGGTCACGCGTTTGTAAGCCGTGTAAGCTTCGTAAAGTTTGAGGTAATCGTTTTTGGTCACGTCGAGGTTGTAATTCTCGCGCGGGAACACTTCGTTGCGTCCGTTCTTCAGATAAACGTTCTTGATCTTGCAGTCGTCGAACTTGCTGGAATCTTTTTCCTGATTCTTGTCCCTCCCGGTCTGAAAAAGCACCACGACGAAATCTGGCATGTCGAACTGTATGTTGTTGAACTGCGTCGTTACGTCGAATTCCATGTGACTTCCCGACGCCATCTTCTGCACGCACTGGTAACCGTGAAAGTGAATCGACACTTGCGGACTTTTCAAGATCTCCGCTTTGTACTTGAGGGCGTAGTTCGTTTCGTATTCCACCACCGGCATTCTCAATTCCATGCTTCGGATGACGCATTTCGCTGCTTCGGGTAAAGTGTTGGCTATCGGCGTGGTGCCGTCCGGACCCAAAGTAGCGTATCGCATCAGTGCGTCGTTGTCGTTGGCTGCTCTTCGAAACGTGATCCTCAGTCCTCCCTTCCACATGATCTCCTTGTAATCCGAGAAGAAACCTGGCAGCAGACGCATGGGAAAGAGCACCGTGTGACTTTTCGTCGATATTTTGGTTCCGGCTTCGAATCCCCCGGCCTGGTAGTACGCTGCGTCCGTTTTGGATAATTTTAACGTTCCCACTGCCGTCGACGTGATGCCTGGATAATCTATTCTGTCGATGACGGTGTTGTGTTTCCTCACCTCCACCTGCGAGAACAGGTGAGGCACGAAGTTGTCCACGAGTATCAAGTTTGCTGCTGCGGGAAACGCGTCTCCGCTTTCTTTCTTCACCACGTCGAATTGAAGGTAGAGGTCCGCTCTGTGAGGATGAATAAACCCGTCGCCTACGTCCACGTCGTATTCGATCTCCCTGTTTGCCTCGTTGAGATTGGCGAACGTGCGACGGTTGGGAGGGAAAGATTGCAATTCGTAACTTTCGATTTGCTCCATTTTACATGTATGGTTATTTATTATACGTTGATCTCCACGATGGCCGTCGTAGTGGCACCTGCGAAATCCACCACGTCTCCTTTCTCGTTCGTCACCACCAACTCTATGTCGTCTATGCGGTTGCGACATACTGGAAAATAGATCGGCGAAGAGGGCGTGTAGATGATCGGTTCCATGAACTCGGAACTTGGTTTGAAAGTGGCTATGATTCCCGTCTGCTTGTGACTTCCTAACAATCCGTCCGAAGATTTCGTGATCATACCTTCGGCCACGTTACAGTGTACGTTCAGAGTCTCTATGGCCAAGAATTTAGGAATGTTGGTTGCTACGTGCTTGATGCCAGCTTCGAGTTTGGTGTCGTTCTCGAAACCTAAAAGTTCTCCTATGGTGCCCAGGTCCACGGTCTCCGTCGCGGATAGGATTTCCACTCTGTGCGTGACCGAATTTTGAGAAAGGTATGTGCCTTTGGGTAATTGAGCTTGCAAAGTGGAAAGATTGTATTGTCCTGGCGTGACGACGATGTGTTCGCTTCCGACGCTAATTTTGTTGTTGTGCTGGGTGACGTTAGGTATGAGGTACATGCTGTAGAATGCACGCAGAGCCACGGATTTAGGATAGACGATGTCGTCGTGCAGCGTGAGTTTCAAGATCGAAGATTCGCTCGTGAGATGGAACACGCCCATCCTAGTGATGCTGTTTGAGGTTCCACAATGCTTTCTGGAAATCCTCGATCGTAGGGTTATTTATTTTAGAGAGAAATGCGAGCACGGAGAGGCAGAGATGACCGCAGTTCACGTCTCCGAAATCTTGAATGCGTTCGTCGTTGTAGTATATGGAGGTTTTGTTCGTTTTCAGATAATGAATTAAATTTGTAGGTGGAACACCTCCGAAAGAATCGAAAACGAATGCTTTATCATCATTTTTGTGGTAACATATCCAATGCGTGCCTGGATTTTCTTGACCGTCCAAGTTGACTACTCCGCATTCTTTTTTTTTAACGCTTGAAGGTAACGAGTCGGACATGAAAACTCCTCTGAAGTGTTTGATTTGAAACGGTTCGATCAGAGATTCAATGTCTCGGTTGGTGAGTGCTTCTGTTTCTTTTTTTTTAAACTTCTTCATCACGCCCTTCCCCTTCTTCTCCATGGCCAGGTTGTGACGTTTCTGTTCTTCCAATTCTGCCTTGTTCTTCTTCGAGTCGATGACGGTTTTCGCGATGGCGGCACTTCCGCCGGCCAAACTTCCAACGGCCCCCAATGCTGCCAGGATGGCCGGGATGCTGAATATGAAACCTCCGATTTTTTGCTGTTTCCGCGAACGCTGCAATCTTTTCAATTGAGGTGTGCTGAGCAGCAATTTCATTCCATGTCCTTTCGACAAGCAAGAACGTTTCTTCTCACGTTGTTTCTTGGTGAGTAACCCATCGAGGGCACCTAGATTTTTAAGATTGGAGTATGGTATCTGGTACACGACACCCTTGGGCTTCATGTTGATGCTCTATGTGTTATTTTCACGGTATGTTATTTATATATATATTCTGAGATTTTTTTTGTGTAGTTTTTTACGGTATGTTATTTATATATTTTCAAGGCCTCGCAGTCGTTACACAAATTCTATTACGTGCTTCGTTTTCTTGCCAAGAAGTTCCTTTGTCCCCTTGTATACGATTCGAGTTTTGTTCTCGATTAAAATAGATAGCTTCTCGTCGGATAACATGTTAGCGTATCGATCTGGTAAAAATAGACTGTATTGTGCGTTGAGCAACAGGCGTACCTTGGGACCATACTGGGTAGAAACGATTGAACCGGAAGTTATCGTGTAAGGTTTGTCGACTTCCAATTCCTGAATTTTTACATACTCGACTGACAAATTTAGCATTTGTTTTAATGCTTGGAGATCGCTCATTTTTTTAGTTGTCAGAGTGTTAGAGAGAAATTTAATTGCTTTTTTTCACTATGTGTGTTATTTATATATACCAAAAATTATTTTTTTACGATGTGTGTTATTTATATATCAAGTTTTTTTTACGGTATGTTATTTATATACCCCACCCCAATTTTTGTTTCGTGTTCATGGCGATGGTGGTACCCAGTGCGGCGACCCGTTCACCCAGCGATGCGTCTCTGCTCACGAACCTTTCGAAAGCTGCGTGCTCTAACTTTCTGTCTGCTTCGTGACGTGCGTCCAGATCCGTCTGCGTGGTGTTGTAGGCGATGTCGTGATCTTTGCATGCCGCGTCCAACGGATTCACACCCTTGTCTCCTCTCTCCAATCTTTTCTCGAGTTTGGTACCCGGCCCGCAGTACTGGTAGCCAGGTAAATGCATCTCGAAAGGTAACTTGTTGATGATGTCGTTCACGAGTCCCTTTCCTTCGGCCACGTTCCAAAATTTCGGAGGCAGCGTGTTGATGATTTTGATCAGGTAACCTATGCCCTTGTCGTCGTTCACGATGAAGTTGGAAAGTTTCGTGCTGATCATGTCCACGATGCCAACCTTCTCATTGTAGAAATTACGGTTGCCTGCATTCTCTTCGCCGGCTATCACCAACAATCGGTCCACGAGTTTCCTAACGTCGTCCACCCAAACGAATTCTTTGGGTAACGTGTTGTAGCGTTTGACGCCGCTGCCTGTTTTGACCTGGTTCCAAATCGGTTTGATGAGATTCCTATACTTCTCGCCGCTGCTCGATTTCACCCTATTCTGCGAGGCGTCGTTGTTCTGGTACAAGGCATCCGTCATGATCAGAATTTCCTTGTAACTTTGGTAATCTTCGTCGGTGTAATCTTTCGGCTGCTTTTTGGCGACGAGTTCCCACAGTCCCACCGTACCCGGATACCTGTTCCAACTATCCTTGTCGCCTAAATTGACTTTAATGTCGTTGCCTTCGAAGGTCACCTTCGATTTCCCAATCTTCCACACCACACCGCCGCCTTCGCTGGTTTCCATGCTGGGATACAATCCGAACACTTCATCCTTGTCGAATTTCCCCGTGCTCAGGTAGTCTCGTGCCAAAGGTCCCAACTCGATTTTATCCGAAGACGACGACGTGCTACCTATGGCTCGACGTCGTGCCGGTGCATCCTTCAGTTCGAACGGCGTCGAAGGAATGCTCGAAATAGGCGTGGGTACGGCGTAACTTTTAGCTGCGAGCGGTACGAGTTCATTAATCAAATTTTTATTTTGTTCCGTGACACTTTTAATTTCTTTACCTAGACCGCTGATGGCATCGATCACGGGTTGATCCTGACGTTTCTTCTCTTCGTAGAATCCGCGATTCTCGGATTTCCAACCTTTAAAGCGTTTCGCGAGGTAATCGCGAAGCTTGAGATTTTCGTCTTCGATTTTTCGTTTCGTCATGACGTTATTTATATACGTCGTTTCTCACAACGTTGCAACGTTTAGAAAGTCGTTGATTTTGTTTCTGTATTTTCCGTCGTTGGGTTTCCTCGTCATGTCGATCGTCGCGAATCCGAAATCGTCACCGTTCCAGCAAGTAGAGCAGCAGCCTTCCGAAAATTGATTGTAGTTCATGTCTCCGCCTACGTAGTCATCGTACGCATGCTTGAGGTTGGTGTGATCTTGACGAAACAAACATATGAAATTGGCGTTGTCGCGCACTAACTGTTTTGGAATTTTGGAAAACGTTTGAGCTAGGTAAAAACAATCCATTCCTTTGTGACGACCTTGCGTGAAAAAGTTGCGAATTTCATTTTGATTTTCCAGGATGGCGTCGTCGAACACAACGACTGAATTTTCACGACAATCGTCGAGTGGTTTTATTTCCGAGGCAAACGTTGCAATGTCCAGACCATCGTACAGTTTCATCAGTTGCTGGTATTTGGATTGCTCCAAACTTTTCGAGAACGCGTACAGGTGCCTGTTCTTCCAATCTAACCAATTCGGTGCGAGGAGAAAATTGTCCACGAGCAGTGTCGTTTTCCCACACCCCGAAGGACCTACGATCAGACAGCGGATGCTGTCGGGAAGCAACTCGCCGTTCTTTTTCTTCGTTTGACTTTCCGGATCCGGTAGACGCTTCACCACGTTCCACGTACTCACAAGATCACTTCGTTCGCGTCGATCCAACTCTTTTCCGGAAGTCCCAGCCATTTGACCAAAAGTTTGTCACCTTTCCTACGCAATACTTTCTCGATGAGGTACGTGTCGGGGTGTTTTGTTTTAGAGAGTTCCTCTTCGTAAAATCTTCCTTTCAAAATCTCGCCGCTACTATCTTTTATTATATACGTGTGTCGGTTTCCAGGTAGAACTCGAACCACCGTAAAGAGTTCCGTGCTCCAATTTTTTGTGAAGCCCTTCTCGAAGGTGCGTTTGAATTTGCTGATCCTCACCTGGTCTCCAATTTTGTATTTAGCTTTTTTTTGTCGTGGGTGTGTACTTTGGACAGTAAACGGTAGAAATTAAACGCTGCTCGTCGGACTTGGTAACGTCGGCTGGCTTCATGCCTATCGTTCTGTGTACCGTTTCATTATAGGTGTCGACGAGTTCCGGCAGGATGTCGAGCCATTTGTAATTTCCCCGAAGCGTGAATCGTTTCCACATGTGTGTTTTCAAGGTTCGATTGAATCTTTCCACGATGCTGGCTTTGACGTGACTGAAAGTCGAATAATGTCGAATCTTGTGTTTTTGAATAAACTTTTGGAATACGGCGTTGTAAAATTCTTTACCGTTGTCCGTTTGCAGAAACCGTGGTCGTCTGCCGCCGCTTTCGCGAAAAATTAATTTGAATGCTTCCGTGACGCACGTTCCCGTTTTCGCCTTCAAAGGTAGAGCCCATGCGAATTTCGAAAATGTGTCTATGACGGTGAGGAGGTACTTGTTGCCCTTGTTCAATTTATGTACGTTTTTCAAATTGCCGCTACTCATCTCCACGAGGTCGCTTTGCCAGAGGTCGTCGATGCCCTTGGTTACCACAGCCAAACGTTCGTAGTTACGGCGCGCAGGTTTATGCAATTCTTCGACGATGGCTTGCCTAGACATTTTCTTAGAGATTACGTTTCAAGAGAAGCACAAGCGTGATGGGATTCAAAGAGGGTGGCACTTCGCTCGTGTTTTGAATGATCAGCTTATCGCCGGCACTCACGTCGAAAACGGTGAGATCTTCGTCTTCGTGTATTTCATATATGTTGCGCGTTTCGTTCCAACGTGCCAGAGGAATGTTTCCTGCTTTCTGGACACCACGATTCGATATCAAAGTCATGGTGGGAACGCTAGCTTTTCTACCGTGAGACCAGTACGAAAATTCGTTTATCTGAATCGTGCCATCGAGGAGAAACTTGTAGTACGGATGATAAGGATGTAACATGTACAGTTTGTTACCTTCGACGAACGTGGAGATTCTTTGTTGATTGGGTACGCTGTTGATTTCGATGGCTTGCAGAGAATGCAGTTTAGCGAATTTAGTGTCGACGCCGAGCAGATTACTGTGAACTTGTCCGAGTTTATTTTCGATGGGCAGCAAATGCTCGACTATGGTATCCGTTACGGCAGAAAACGACGGTTTGATTTTCACTTCCACGTTCAACTGCTTGTAGTTTTCGTTGAGTTCTTGCAACTTGGCACCGAAAGAAGCCAGCGTCGATTCCTGCGTGGATTCCAGCACTCCAACTTGATCTCTGATGTTGACGACGATGTTCTGAAGGTTCTCGACTTGATTCAATTTCGAGCTCTTCTCGGTAAGATCGTTCACGATGCTTCGCATCTCTGTAAACTGCATGTGAAGGTCGGCGACGCTCTGCGAAGTGGGCAGCGTCGACACCAGCGAACTAATTTCGTCTCGAATCTGTTCCACGTTCGCCGTTTCCGTTTCTAGTCGTTTCAGCATTCGAGATATGTTTCTTTTCAAAGCGTGCAATTCTTTGGAGGTGGGGAGATTGGCCACTTTACTCTCGAGATCGCTCAATGAACTTTTGATGTCGCTCGAATCGGATAGTGCCGTCACCGCCGTTTTCAATTTTTCCAAATCTTCGCTCGAAGGCACGCTCGTCCGTAACGATTCCAAGTCACCCTGTATGTTGTCGAGTACGTGATGAAAATGAGCGAGATTCGTTTCGACGTTCAAATTTTCTAAATATTCGATCTTCTGCTGAACCGCGCTCAACGTGTCTTGAATGCTCGTCAACGCTCTCGCTTCAGCGTGAATATTTTTAATTTCTTCGTTGATCAATTCCAAGGACGCCTGAAGCGTAGCGATGGTGGTTTGAATGTGTTCGAAATCTCGATAGGCCTCCAATTGAATTTTTATGTTCGCGACGCTTTTACCGATGACCTGCAGTTCGTCCGACGATGGTAGGTTCGTCATTGTATCTTCCAAAGTCTGCAACTTGGATTTAATTTCTTCCAACGTGCTGGTGAATTCTTCTTGTAATTTGGAAACGACGACATGCAAGCGTTCTACATCAATATCGTTCACGACGGTTTGAAGTTCAGAGAAATTCTTTTCTATTGCGGAAGTTCGTTCTTCGATTTCGAGTTTCAATTTTTCCAAATCTTCATTTTTCGATTGAAATTGCTGTAATTTGGCCAAATCATTTTGAAGCGAATCCACGCTCAACTGTATATTTTGAACGTTGTCGTAAGAAGGTACGTCGACATAATTTTTTATGAGCGTTTTCAGTTCGGAATCGATTTTCAGAATGGGGTCGAGACATTGCGTTTGGAGCGTAGCGATTTCCGACTCTAAACTTTTGTTTAAGGTCTCCTGCAAAGCGATCAAATCGGTCCTCAACTTCTTAACTCGAATGTCCAACATGAGAATCTCTTCTGCGTGGTCTACACGCTTGGTGTTGCCGAAAATGTCGTTAGGCATTTTGTTAATGGTTATTTATAATAGGATAGACGATTCGTAATTCTACGAAGAGAGGAATAAGTTTGTCGTAGTCTCCGAGGAGTTCCACGTAAAGATAATCTCCTGCAGACACATCGTACGTAATGTTAGAAAGCATCTTGTCGTGCTTGATTCGAAAAATGTTCTTGCCGGTAGAAATTTTGATTTCGCCTGCGTTTTCCGGATTCACGGTGATTTGAAGTTTCCCGTCGATCGGAATTTCGTAGAAATGTAAATTGTTATTGAAGACGTAAAACATCTTGCCCACATCGTCATCCAATTTCGTCCAAATGCTGTTGAGGTGAATGATCAACAGACCGTTGAGTTTAGGTAACACGGAAGGTAGAAATTCATGATCTGTCGTCGTGCGGTGTACAGCCTCCATTGTTTGCTTTCGGAAACCAAAAAGATTCATTGTCCTTTGCTAGTTATTTATCGTGTATGTGAGACAGCTAAAGTTTATTTTTTTTTTTCAATTGCATTGCCTACAATTTTTACTAATTTCTAAACGACAGTGCCCCCAAGGCAACGTGTGGATTCCGCAAGACAAAATACATCTTTTATCGTCATGCGGATCCAGCGCAATTTTCTTAACTTTGTTTGTGGTAAGCACGTGGTCTACGCTTTGTATCCTTGTCTCCAAACGTAGAATCCTCGACTGTGAATAGAGGCAATTGATGTAATCCTCGAACACAAGCTTGTTTTTCACGGTATTTTTACCAACACCTTTGGCTTTTTTGGTGATGCTGGTTTCTGTTTTCACCACATACATTTTGGAACGTAAGCCGGCGAACTCCAGAATGATTTCTCCGTTGCATTCATCCTTCATTTTACCAAGCACTTTTTTATTGCGAGAAGGGAGATCAAATCTGTTTGGTTGAGGGAAGGAAGATGTGTCGAAATGATCAATCATTTTCGGTTGTTTCAAATTGTTGTAGAGGTCAGATGTCTGTACGGAATAAATAAAACTGTCCGTGTCCGTGTACAAAAGTGTTATATTTTCGTTATAGAAGGGTTTCATGACATTATAATGAAATTCAAACATATGCAGTTTAGATAAATCCAAAACCGTCGCCCCCACGTAGATTGGTTTGTTGAACTTGATTATTTTTTTATCCATCACAAACAGGGCCAGGTTTTCATCATATATATTTCGTGATTTGAATGTCGGCGATGCTATCAATTTTCTACATTTATTTGAATCGGGAACTAATCTCACGTCCACGTGCTTCCTGACATTCTCCATTGTTTTTCCGTAAACAGCATTATTCATGAGTTTAAAAAAATCTTTATCTAAATCTGACGTGGCGCGTGTTCTATGATACGTATTTTTTTCAATGTAAGGTTTTAACCACTCGGAATGTTTGAATTTCATTATTCTTCTCACATTTATTACTTGAACTCCCTTCTCAATTAAGAATTGAAGATTTTTGTAATGGAGAACGTATCTCTCTTTCCTATCCAATGTTAACAGAAGCTTACGTTGATTTGAATCAGGCGAACATTTTAGTTCGGGTGCAGGAGGTAGATCTTTGAAGTAATCGTGTAGATGGTCGGGGAATCCGAGGTCTGCCTCTATAAACAAGCCAAATTCACAGTCGTTGAAATTATTAATGTTAATGGAAGTGGTATCCACCCATTCGAACCCGCCGTAAGGAAGTTTTTGTATCATAGCATGTCCGTATAAATTATTTGCATCCACATAAAATATGTATTTCGATTGTTCGTTAGGATCGTATTCTTCTGTCATGTGAACGTTATTTGCTTTTGCATGTCTCTGTACGCATTGCACCATTCCACCTCGTATCCCCCTCTCGATAAAATATAACATGTCCACGTCCGGTATCAATTCGAGTTTTATTTTTGTCTGTAATAACATGGCAGACCACGCTAAGCCCGAGAGACCATAAAAATATGCAGGATCTAATTTGTAAATATTCGCCGACGTTTTCCTGAATGCTTGAAAAACATCCGCGAGTATTGTCACGTCCAGTTTCAAGTAGGCATCGTGATAATCGCCGAGTGTCCTACATCCTAATTTGTCCCACATCCGTTGCGCGTGTTCGTATTCATCATCCGTGATTCCTTTCTCTTTGAGTCGACTGTAAAATTCTTTTTGAGGTGGAAGAGTGTCGTCGTTAAATTTAGAATTATCGCTAACATATTCGTAAGGATAAATCCCTTTACGTCTAATCATTTCTATGTCTACGGTGGGAAAATTAGCTCTCGTTATTCTAAATTGTTCAGCCGAAAGTTTGCTTGCAAGAGCGTCCAAGCTCGCAGATAAAAATCTGTAAGAATCTAAAAATCTCATCTCCACAGTTTCGTTTGTTCCCGGAATCAATACTCGCTTGCTGATACTGATGTACCTTTCTTCATTCTCTGCTAGAATATTTATCTTTTGTCTATCATATCCAAGATTCCGAATTAAGATATGGAAGTCGTAACCGCTGCCATTATGAAGGTATATGGGGACAAACGTAGGTTTTTGGATTTTTAGATTACACGTGTTACAGATTCCACCGATGTAGTTTCCGGTGAAGTGATTGTGGTGAAATACTTTCCGGTTCTCGTCGGTGAAACGTTGATCGCACACCGGACACGTTTCAATGTTATTGTGAGATTGAAGTTCATCGCTGGATAATGGAAGCATTGGTTTCGATTCGCGTAAGAGGCTGCCAATGGTCTCAACCTCTTCAACCATCTTTTCAAAAAAATGTTTGATTACGTCTGGTCCTCGGTAAACATACGGTTCATCTATCCTATCCTGTCGCACGACAACATATCCGAAACTCGAGGCTTCGTGCAACTGATACGGTGTTGTGGATGAAAGTTCGGGGTCTGGTTCGCAGTACGACAACGGTTTGAGAAAAGACTCAAAATCAGCAATGATGATTGCAGGATGTTCGAACAATGCCTTATGCATCCTAAATTCTTCGACCTCTTTTGATTTCGGCATCAACATGCAAGTTGGTCTGTTGTCACCGCAGTAAATTTTATGTTCGGCAAGTTTCTCCAGAGCAATTTGACGACTATGAAGATTTTGATGATCACGTCGGTCACGATCGTCGAACGTGGTTAGGCATCTCGGGCAAACTTCGATGCAATTTTTATGCTTGGTTGATTGACTTCTGACCAAACGTGATAGTGAACGAATTAGCGTATAGTGATGAACATCCTCGTTTGAAATTAGAAGGAGATTTATTACACGAGCATCGTCATCGTCGATATCGCTTATCCTGATAGGGTGCACGAGATATTTATCTGACGTGAAGGAATACACATTAATAGCGATGCGTTTTCCTGTACGATTTTCGAACTTTGTTATATCCGACAATGTCACCGGGTATTCAATGTCAGACATTACACTTTGAAAGTCGGTCTCGTATTGTTTGTAATGAGAAACCTGTTCTGGATTATTTGACCAATGAACAGGATGCAGTGCAGCCAACACACACCAGAGAAAACACTTTTTATCGCTGTTCTGTATATTTAACACAGCCCTCTTGTGTTGAATGTTTGGTGGAAGAGGAACGTAGCTGGAAGCGCGAAGAGGCGAGAATCGGTTCACGTAAACGGTTAACGTGTGAGGACTTCCACACAGAGACCATCCCGACCCTTTAGCCTCGAAATCGTCATGTTTGTTAACCAGCTCGTTGGAAAAATCAGAATAAAATTCGTCCAAATTTTCGACGTCCGCCAAATAAAGAGCCTGGTTTTTTGTACGATGATAAAAAATACTCGTTGTGCCATCAACTTTCTTGTATTCGGAAAACAGAACAACGTATACTTTTATAGAGTTGTTTTCCAATTTATTTTTTAGAATATTTATCACGGATGTTTTCGTTTCGTCCAAGAAACTAAGGATGTCACGGCCTGCTTCTGACTTAATTGAAAAATCCTGGAGTTGGTCGTTGAATGCAGATCTAATTGGTTTGGGTTCATCGGATAATTTAATTTGCTTGGAAGTGGAAGCTTCCGTTTCTGAATTATCGATTTTCCTTTTCGATGTTTCTTGTTCGGTCGATGGTTTGCAAATTTTGAGATGTTTACTTAAATTTGTAATGCTGATTATTTTTTCGCATCGAGCACAGGGCTTAGAAGGTAACGAACGATTAATTCTCGAACCTGTTTCGCTACATCTTGCCCTGTGTACTGATAAATTGTTCCTTGAGATTAGCTTCCCACAAGTAACACATTCAGTTTTATCATTTTTACGATTGAAACTGGTGGTGGATGCCATTGCTTTCTCCAAAATCACAGAAATCAAAAAGTCTAGTATATAGCGACACAATTTTCAGGTATGTTATTTTATATAGAATTTCTTGGAGTGATTACAAAACTCAAAAATTCAATCTACTGTAAATAGAATTTCAGGTATGTTATTTATATAGAATTTCTTGTGTGCGAATACAAAAACTCAAGAATTCAATCTACTGTAAATACAATTTTCAGGTATGTTATTTTATATAGAATTTCTTGGGGTAATTACAAAACTCAAAAAATGAATCTACTGTGAATATAATTTTCAGGTATGTTATTTTATATATAATTTTCTCGGGCGTACAATATTGTCAACGGTATCATATTAGAGCACGTCGCTTGTCGCCTAAACACTACAGCTCACAGGTCGGGAAAATCTGACATGAAAGTAGATAATACGATTATGCCTTATTTATATATAATTTTCACGGGCGTTCAATATTGTCAACGGTATCATATTAGAGCACGTCGCTTGTCGCTTAAACACTACAGCTCACAGGTCGGGAAAATCTGACATGAAAGTAGATAATACGATTATGCCTTATTTATATATAATTTTCACGGGCGTTCAATATTGTCAACGGTATCATATTTGAGCGCGTCGCTTGTCGCCTAAACACTACAGCTCACAGGTCGGTAAAATCTGACATGAAAGTAGATAATACGATTATGCCTTATTTATATATAATTTTCACGGGGCGTACAATATTGTCAACGGTATCATATTTGAGCACGCCGCTTGTCGCCTAAACACTACAGCTTACAGGTCGGGAAAATCTGACATGAAAGTAGATAATACGATTATGCCTTATTTATATATAATTTTCACGGGGCGTACAATATTGTCAACGGTATCATATTAGAGCACGTCGCTTGTCGCCTAAACACTACAGCTCACAGGTCGGGAAAATCTGACATGAAAGTAGATAATACGATTATGCCTTATTTATATATAATTTTCACGGGCGTTCAATATTGTCAACGGTATCATATTTGAGCGCGTCGCTTGTCGCCTAAACACTACAGCTCACAGGTCGGTAAAATCTGACATGAAAGTAGATAATACGATTATGCCTTATTTATATATAATTTTCACGGGCGTTCAATATTGTCAACGGTATCATATTTGAGCGCGTCGCTTGTCGCCTAAACACTACAGCTCACAGGTCGGTAAAATCTGACATGAAAGTAGATAATACGATTATGCCTTATTTATATATAATTTTCACGGGGCGTACAATATTGTCAACGGTATCATATTTGAGCACGCCGCTTGTCGCCTAAACACTACAGCTTACAGGTCGGGAAAATCTGACATGAAAGTAGATAATACGATTATGCCTTATTTATATATAATTTTCACGGGGCGTACAATATTGTCAACGGTATCATATTAGAGCACGTCGCTTGTCGCCTAAACACTACAGCTTACAGGTCGGGAAAATCTGACATGAAAGTAGATAATACGATTATGCCTTATTTATATATAATTTTCACGGGCGTTCAATATTGTCAACGGTATCATATTTGAGCGCGTCGCTTGTCGCCTAAACACTACAGCTCACAGGTCGGTAAAATCTGACATGAAAATAGATAATACGATTATGCCTTATTTATATATAATTTTCACGGGCGTTCAATATTGTCAACGGTATCATATTTGAGCGCGTCGCTTGTCGCCTAAACACTACAGCTCACAGGTCGGTAAAATCTGACATGAAAGTAGATAATACGATTATGCCTTATTTATATATAATTTTCACGGGGCGTACAATATTGTCAACGGTATCATATTTGAGCACGCCGCTTGTCGCCTAAACACTACAGCTTACAGGTCGGGAAAATCTGACATGAAAGTAGATAATACGATTATGCCTTATTTATATATAATTTTCACGGGGCGTACAATATTGTCAACGGTATCATATTAGAGCACGTCGCTTGTCGCCTAAACACTACAGCTCACAGGTCGGGAAAATCTGACATGAAAGTAGATAATACGATTATGCCTTATTTATATATAATTTTCACGGGCGTTCAATATTGTCAACGGTATCATATTTGAGCGCGTCGCTTGTCACCTAAACACTACAGCTCACAGGTCGGTAAAATCTGACATGAAAATAGATAATACGATTATGCCTTATTTATATATAATTTTCACGGGGCGTTCAATATTGTCAAGAGCGTTAGTTTTTGTAGAGCTCTCTTTTTCCATTTTTCCTCTATACAGTAAAGCTGTAGAAGACGCAATTAGCTAACCTAGCATACAACACACCTTCCTAATTAATATGGATATTGTCACACATTTCTCTTATTTTATACTGTTGTAAATAGAAAAGATTATGTACGGTAAATGTTTTGTACATTATAGGAAAAAAATTCAAAATATCCTCCAATTTTAATTCGAATCGAGTCGAATTTTTACATATTTCCACGCCACCACATATTGTCCTATTTGCTTCTTTTACTTGCCTTGCTTAATTAACTCTCGCTAATTAGCATTTTTTTGGAAGAAGTCAACTAGAACAACATATGGCGGTATGAGAAATATGCAAATCAAAGAACATTTTAGCAATATATGGGCCCTAGCAATTAGCTTTCTCGACTAAGAGTACTCTTTCAAACGTCTTCTGCTGATCGTATTACTAAACGAGGACGTTTAAAATTTTTGGGTGTTGAAAAAGTTTGACCCTACTTTTTTATTTCTATTGTTTGCTAATAGATGGCGCTAATAGTACCTCCTCCCCTCCCCTCTCCCCTCTTCTCCTCTGCTGTATGACAAATAGCACAAATCAAGATTTTGGAGAGCAAAACATAAAATTTGCATGCATCTGATGTCGAACCAGGAACTTTTATCTTTCGGGGAGTCAACATTATTTCTTACTCAGTCGTCATATAACATGAACACACGCAAAGATTCACATGTGCTTTTATTATTTTGTGTTCGGTAAGTACAAGTATATTCTTACATAAATTATTGTTTAATTTAATAAATTGTAAAACTCGGAGCCTGCTAAACTAACACTCCTTCTGTATTTCATTAAACTATTGAAAGCGAATGTTGCGTGCATGCGGAAATAGCACGGGAAAAAAAACCGGATGGATGCAATTTAAAATCACTGGGGCAAGGTCAGTTTTACGAGAGCGTAAAAAACACGTGCTTCCATTCAACTTCGAAAAATAAGAATGAATATGTGCATACAGAACACATATGCTTTCTTTTCACAGTTGTAAAATCATATAAATTGTGCATGAAGTAAGTTACGAGAAGGCTCTCTCAATTAGGTACAAGTATTGTACAATTAGGTACAAATTGTTGTACAATTATTTCCCCCAGTTGCCCAGTTGGAGTTGGGGGCATAACACTGGTATTATTTGTAATCACAGTGCTTACTCATGTATTTTGTTTAATATTTTATTTCAAATTCACTGTCAGAAACTAGTGTTGCCAGTTTCTGCATGTAGGTTTACCTACTCTGTTGGTTGTCACTGTCAAGTTTTTAGTATTCGTACAGCATAAAAAGCTATAACCCCTCCCCCTCAAAAATATATACATTGTATACGCCAAGATGCCCAATAGCCTGGCAACACATCATGAAAAAACATGCCAAGAAGACCCAGTGGGTTTATAAGTCAGTGCTACCAATTCCTATTTGTAGGTTAGCTTAGCCAGTGAAAGATCATATAGTAGAATTTTTGTAGAGTGGGTGTTTGCGAGTTCCACGATAGGTTAAGTTATATCACTTAGGATCGTAAAAAAAAAGATAGGTTAAGTTGTATCACGTAAGATCGTGATATACCTACCAAGTAGAAATGGGGAAAAAAATGAGTGCAGTGAAAATTTGTACTAAAACATCGCTAAACGCTATAACATCGACAAAAAATTGTCAAAATATGTCAAAAACTTATATTCGATTGATGAAAAAAATACCTACAAAATATGATCCTCAAATAATAACGTTCAAACAGTACCTAAATAAAAAAAATGATAGGTTAAGTTATATCACTTAGGATCGTAAAAAAATTAAATAATCGTAAAAAAAGGATAGGTTAAGTTGTATCACGTAACATCATGATATACCTACCAAGTACGAGTGGGGGAAAAATGAGTATAGTGAAAATTTGTACTAAAACATCGCTAAACGCTAAAACATCGACAAAAAATTGTCAAAATATGTCAAAAAGTGATATTCAATTGGTAAAAAAAGACCATACCTACTAAGTACTACTTTGAAACCCCCCAATAGCACTACTCTCTTGTTGTGCTTCCCTCAAAGTTTGGTCCATCCAGTGTCTATAGAGCCGACGCTAGAAGCGAAATTCCTCAGATGTCGCAAGAGCGTCAGCGGCTTATCGGAGTAGTGGTAAGCCGCGAGAAGCCTCTCGATACTACGCGAATGCGACAGCTGTCGGCTACCAGTTGTTTAGACGTGTTCACTTCGGTTTGTGTTTATCAGTACTCGTGTTGTTTATACTGTGTTATTGGTGTGCTATTAAGTGCTAGTGCTTTATCGTGTGTTAATTGTTATTCATTCATTAGTTATGCCGCCAAACAAATATAGCCTTGAACAAAGAGTTTTTATGTACGATACTTACGTGAAAACGAACTCTTGCAGAAAAGTAGTCAGGCGATTCGCAAGAAAATTTCCTGGCAATCCTGTTCCGGACAGACATACTGTTTACAACCTCGTTAAAAGATTACGAGAGACAGGATCTCTTGAACCTAAGAAACGTGTTTCCAGACGACGTGTTCTTACGGAAGAAAAGCTAGCCGAAATTGGTGAACGACTTGAACATACTCCAAAAAAAATCCCTCCGTCGGCTTGCTCAGGAAACAGGCATTTCAAAATCCTCAGCACGAAATGCCACTAAATTACTTAGATTAAAACCCTACAAAATTACAGTGGTTCATGAATTGCAACCGCGCGATCACGCGACTAGAGTTCGATTCTGTAACTGGATGCTGGATAATATTGTTGCTGGCAGAGTAAATCCAGAATTAATCATATTTTCAGACGAAGCTTGGTTCGAATTGAATGGCCGAGTTATTTCACAAAACAATCGCTATTGGAGCGCAGAAAAACCTGACCTTGTGCATGAAGTTCCGCTCCATCCTGCAAAAATTGGTGTGTGGTGTGGTTTGAATGCGCACAGAATAATAGGGCCTATTTTTTATAAAGGTACTATCAATGGTGAAAGGTATCGAAGAGACATACTACAACCTTTTTTTGAACAATTAACGGACATTGAATGCCAGCAGTCATTTTTTTCAGCAGGACTCTGCTACTGCTCACACTGCTTATGAATCACTTAATTTTATTGCCGAGATTTTTGAGGACAGAATTATCAGTACTGAGTTGTGGCCCTCTCGTAGCCCCGATCTTACTCCTTGTGATTATTATTTATGGGGAACATTAAAAAACAAAGTGTATCAGAATAACCCGCGTACAATAGAAGATTTAAAAGAAAATATAAGAAGAGAAATTGCCAGAATCACACCTGAGGAGCTTATGGATGTTCAGAGGAATTTCATACGCAGATGCCGGAAATGTATTGGTGTTGAAGGAGGTCATTTTCAACATCATTTATAACACAGAAGGTTAGTGATCATCATTATTATTAGTTTTAAATATAATTTTACACTTTCGGTTTGCTTTATGCGCCGCGATGCTGTCTTCCCTTTCTGTCAACCGAGGATAAAGTAGAGATGTCTAAGAAAGATTAGATGTCTGAAATAAGGTTGTAATTGTAACTGTAATTGTGAAAAGTGGAAACATTACAAAACAAGCGGTTTCTGTTACGGACTATCTGTTACGCAATTTGGCGGCACCTGATGCATGACAAGGCCGGTAAGCGGCCGACGCTCTCGCGGTGTCTAAGAAAGATTACATGTCAAAAATAAAGTGCCAGAAATATTTGTATTTTAGAGGACACCTTTTCCAGCATCCTTACGACAAGGTACGTGCTTATTTAAGTTGTAATTGTAACTATAATTGTGAAAAGTGGAAACATTACAAAACAAGCGGTTTGTGTAACGGGCTATCTGTTACGCAATTTGCCGGCACCTGTTGCATGACTGGGCCGGCAAGCGGCAGACGCTCTTGCGGTGGCATGCTGCAATAACCTCCCTGTACATGTGAGACATAAAAATTGTGCTTCATGGTCGGAGAAGTGGACTGATATATTTTCACATTGAAACTCTTTTGAGTGTACACTTATTAACATGTGGTCTATGAGGGAGAGTGTCTCTTTCGTTATGCGCGTGGGTGTAGTTACAATTTGCTTTAGGCCAAAAGTGTTTATTGTGGCTTCAAAGTGCAGTTTCCGTCCTGTATTTTTTAGAAAATCAATGTTTAGGTCCCCGCATACCAAAATTTCACATGTATAACTTTTTAATTCATCTAACAATACTGACAGATTTTTTATGAATATTGTATAGTCTGCATCAGGCGTTCTGTAGCAACATACTATTATTAAATTGTATTGAGCAAGACGTACAACACTAACTTCAAAATGTTTTTCTATAGGTCTCACAGTTTTGGGGACAATTTGTTTGGCAATTATATCATTTTTTGTAAATATGCCTGTTCCCCCTCGTTTTATTAGAGACCTTGATGAGAAACTAGCTAGGTGGAAATTTGGAATTTCCGTGGTAGCAGATATTAAAAGTCGGGAATATTTTGCTATTATGGTTGACGAAACTTGTGACATATCTATCCGTGGACAATTAATATTCTGCATTCGAACTGTGAATAAGAATTTTGATATTCTTTAGGAATTCATGGGCTTTTATGAGATTCCGAACACTGAAGTCAAAACTTAAAAAAGGAAGAGTGAGTCATTCATTAATTTCAGTGATCAGAGCCCCCCAATAATTTTGGCAAGTCGGCGCCCCTGGTATGGGCATGCACAAAAGTTCTGAAAGTGCAGAATTTAATAATGATGCCTGCTTTTATTACAAAAAACTTCAACATAATTTGGACTCGATCATGTATCCTAACCAGAGGAAGAAGAAAATCGAGAGGAAAGGGGGGGGGCTTTGAACTTGACTCTACGTACTGGAATGTAGAAGTAGAACGTATAATTATTTCGTTATATTTTAACGATTTATGAACATAATTTGAACAGCATAAAAATATTTATTTTCCGTATATTCTGCCACAGACTGATTTTGCTGACCGATTTCAAGCGGGAAACAAGTTTGTGGAGTGTGAGATGAAATAGGTAAAACACTGATTAACAGCCAATGAAGTAGCAGTGGCGCGTCTCCCGCGAGTTTTCTTGCTGTTGGGCCGAGTTAGAAATTGTAAGTTCTATTTATTAATATTGAATTTTGTACACTAAATATAATTCCGTACATTATTAGTAAGGCAGTAAATTCGTAATGTTTTTTATGAGTGATGCAGATTTGATGATTAAGCATGTAAGTTAGGTTCATTAAGTTTTAAAACATTGCAAAATAACGGAGGCTAATGGAGTTTCTGAATTGAGTATGAACGATAAAATTAGATTTAATCATTTATTTCCTACCTGCAACTAAAGTGTATAAACTGCGAAGATAAATACTCTTCAGGAAATTGTAGTTCTTAATTTATGTATTCGTTGAAGTCGTAAGTTACGTAGTAAAACTTGTATAGTTACAAAACCTAATGCAGTTCGTAAATTTGAAAATGTGAATTTTAGTAAACTTTATTATATGATTTTTACGAGGTATTGTATTTGCATTGTTCTCTTTATCTGTAGGAACATATCGGAATTTAACTTAATATCTCAAACACTGAAATTTAAACCCTCCAAAAGGAATCTTTCGCCTGTTAATTTTTAACAACTAAGTTGAGATTAGCCTAAGATGGGCCAAGTTCTACATGTTACATACAGATGATTTTCCTTATTTAGTTTAAGAGTGATTCAACCAAATTAACACATTGAAAAAAAGTTCTCTAAAATTACTACGTATTTCCCAGGTGTTACCTGTTTTTTGGTCTCCTGTGAATCTATTGGGAATGAATGAGCAAGATGGCAAAATTCCCGATTTCTATGATGATAAAATCTTCAGATTAAGGAAATGGTAATATAAGATGTAACTAAGGGGAGATTAAATATATATAATTGAAAAACTATAAAATTCTGTGTTTTGCACCAACCAATAATAATGTTGGTCAAGTTCATATTCTATTCAAATAGGTGCTCTGGAGCTCACTAAGCCTCTAATCAGTGAGTGCATTGGTCCACCCTACATTGCTTTGAAAGATGTTTCTACTAATGAACCACTAGCCCATAACGTATCACGATTTTTTTTATCTTTCACTCTTCTTTTGGTTGTTCCCTTATTTTAATCAGGTTAATATCTCTGTTTTACATTGAAACTTCTGTTTGTCATAGTCCATATCAATTCAGGCAGGGGGGGGGGGTTACCTTCATAGTCTCAGATGTTATTGAATTAAATATATGTTAAAATTCAGGACAAAGTAAGGTAACACTTTACTATACCGGAGACGGATTTCTTCAAATTTTCAGGAGAAAATACTTACGCAAATCATTTTCTGTAGCATTGTTGATGTTCGGGAATATAGTTTTGATCCATTTTAATGCAAATGCATGTGGTTTTCTACGAAAATCTATTTCCAACGTGCTATTGCTGCTGCCGCCATTTGCTTTCTGCACGAGAGCACAATACGCTCTCGTATTGTCCGTATATGCTAAATTGAACGAAAGGAGTGCTAATGGGACGTAACCTAACCTAGTACACATACCTCGTTCCCGTGATGGTTCGTGGGGCTATCGTGAATTTTTGGGCTAATGTCAATGGTTTTTGGGGCTACCCATGAATGGTTTGTGGTAAATAAGGAACAACAGTAAGTACTCGTTAATGTAAGAAATAGACATTATTTTCGTTAGAAATTCATTATTTCACCTAAAGAAATGTTCCGGAATGCAGAATAGTACGTTAGCAATGTAAAAAAGTCCAAAATAAATCATTGACAGGTGTCTCCGGTATAGTAAAGTAGTACCCAAAGTAAGAAAACCATATTGTTTTGTTTTGTCCAAAAAAAAAAAAAATTCTGAAACTTCTAGAAATTGCAAAATAAGCTAAAATAAGGCGTTAGTTTTAGGAATGGAAACTCTATTTTCGCGAAATTTTTTGTTTCACATCCAACTATATTTATTCCTGATACTACCATGACACCAAATTTTAACTATGTTTGCCTAACCTAACCACGTGCCAATGGCTCGAAATTTCTAGACGTGACCGACAATTTTTAACTTCAGATTCGTGATTAGGAGGCCTCAATTAGTTAGTATGTCAAATATGAAGAAAATCGGAGAGGGGTCCGGTCATCTCAAGTCATACCAAAAATTCCTGGCCCGAGATACAGGCTGCCAAAGATGGTGTCTCGGGCATCATTTCTCACGTCCAATTTTCAAAATATTAAAATGGTTGGGTCCAATTTTGCTGAGAACTGGTCTGTGATTCTGCCACTAAAAGTACAAGGGTACCACTGGAGTAATGACCAAGTTTCAATTTTTACAGGAGTTACATATTTTCGAAACAAGACCACAAGTGTTGCAGATATAAGTGATGACAGAGGACATGACTCAGCACATGCATTCTTGGCAGTATGCAAAATTCAACTACAGCTGCAATCACAGGCAGAAAAGATCATTATTTCTGATGGTGCCCCTAGTAACTTCAAAAATCGTTACCAACTGTTTGAATTGACTAAGTCGCTTGTGCCAATGGAGTGGGTATACAGTGCTGCTGGTCATGGGAAGGGGCCTTGCGATGGTGTAGGAGGCCTGCTGAAGCCCCATGCTACAAAGCATAATCTTTCCAGCCCAAGTACAGCTGCAATTCAGAATGCCGACGATTTTACAAGAGTGGTGAAGTCATACACATCAAGAGCCCTCACCCTGTTGCCCAAAGAGGAAGTTGAAGAATTCTGCCAGCAGAAAATAGAAGAATGGTCTAACCAATTTACCCCTGTGAAAGGAATTCAGAGAACACATGTCTGGACTCACAGTGATGGGTGAACATATATTGCACAAACTTTAAAGAGCAAGAAAGAAGAAATTTCATTTGTCCAACCAAGATCTCAGAAACGGCAGGAGAATATTCAGATTCAGTTAGTGGCTTGTGTGTATGACTGTGACTGGTGGATTGCAGAGGTTATAGATATCAGTTGTGAGTTAAATGAAATCATCGTGAACTTTATGCTACCACATGGACCGGCTGCTGGATATAGATTTCCAGCTGCAAGACAGCAACACCACCACCAGTGCTCACTTCCAATTCGCAATGTTTTAAAGATTGTGGGTGCCTCAGTTCCTATTGGTTCAACAGGAAGGCATCACTCAATATCAAAGAAAGATACTGTTGAAGTTGAACAAATTTTTAGTTCATTGAATTGCTAATTTCAGTTCTAAGCAAAGTGCACAGAAGTGGTATGCTTTGGAACGTGTAATATGTTTTGGAACTTGCACATATATTTTGGAAGCTTTAATATGTTTTGAAAGCTGTGTCTGTTACTTATCTTTATGAAGAATTAAAATGCCATGTCAAATAAGACTAGATTTTGATTTCATGAGACCAATGTGTGAGAATGTGGTAATGGAAACTGGTTTAATGTATGGCAAATTTTTCAATTGTTTATAAAACCTGTTAAACTCAAAAGTGGAAGTTATCCTTTCAGGGAATGTAGTACTGTATGGTACTGATAAACAGTAAAAAAAATCAAAATTTTTGGAATTGGCATTTATGAAAAAAAAATATTTTTGATTTTTCAATAAAAATTTCAGAAGGCTACAGCAAGAGAACTTGGACACATATTTCCAAATGGAGGTTATCATTTTAATCAGAAAATTATTCTCTTTCGGAACGACTTGAGATGACCAGACCCCTCTCCGATTTTCTTCATATTTGGCATACTCACTAATTGAAGACTCCTAATCACGAATCTGAAGTTAAAAATTGTTGGAAACGTCTAGAAATTGCAAAATGAGCGAAAATAAGGAATTAGTTTTCGGAATGGAAACCGGCGATTTTCGGGAATTTTTTTGTTTCACAAGCAAATATATACCACAACACCAAATTTTAACTGTTTGCCTAACCTAACCGAAACTAACCTAACCACGTGCCAATGGTTTGTGGGACTAGTGCCAATGGTTCGTGAGGCTAGCGTCAATGGTTCGCAATTTCTAGACGTTTCGGAAAAATTTTAACTTCAGATTCGTGATTAGGAGGCCTCAATTAGTGACTATGTCAAATATGAAGAAAATCGGAGAGGGGTCCGGTCATCTCAAGTCATACCTCTCTTTCAAATAGGAAAACAGCACAGCAACAAAACATCTTGAACCGTTCCAGAGATAGAGCATTTTATTATTTTGCCGAAAATCGCACATGAGAAATGATGCCCGAGGTGCCATCTTTGGTGGCCTATATCTTGGGCCAGGAATTTTTTTGGACAAAACAAAAAAATACGGGTTTCTTACTTTGTCCTGAATTTTAACATATGTTTAATTGAATAACATCTGAGACTATGAATGTAAGATTTTTTCTTTGCCTGGCTGAATTGATAAGGACTATGCTGTCTCGCCAGGTGCGAGGTCCGTTCTGTTATTCGATTTCTTCACGCCAGAGGACAAAATGCTGCTAAAATTCATCGAGAATTGTGTGAAGTGTATGGTGACGAAACATGGATTCAAATTCACCAAAGGCGAAAAAGTTCAAGCAAGCTCCATCTGCACTGTGAAACACTTTCCAAACTCAGACGTGCCATACAAAAGCGATGACGTGGAATGTTGTGTTCAGGAATTGTGCTTCTCCATGACAACGCCAGACCACACACTGCTGCCCTCACTGTTCAGACGATTCAGAAGTTCGGATGGGAACTTTTTGATCACCCCCCGTATAGTCCGGACGTTGTGCCAAGTGACTTTCACCTCTTCCTGCACCTAAAAAACTGGCTTTCATCTCAATGGTTTGAAGAAACAGAAGTGTTGAAAAGGACAGCCTTGAATTGGCCGAACTCCCAGATGGCGAACTTTTATGGAGAGGGTATAAGAAAGCCTGTGCCATGGTACAGAAAGTGCTTGGAAAATAATGGTGACTATGTTGAAAAATGAAGTGGATATGTACATGTTTGTAACCAATAATACAATGTTGCTAAACATACTTTCTTCTTTCCTGTAAATTATCAGCCCTTTCTTTTGAAATGCACCTCGTACTTACTCATCTTCTGTAGCTTGCTTCCCTTTGAATGTCTATGCCCAGGTGATACCAGTCCTAGGTTGGAGCATTGTTTTCAGTCTGCACAGACACACCATTTTCATGAAAGTTCATTTTTTTGTGAGCACCGCACTCACACTTATATCAACTATGTAACCATATTTTATTTCTGTGTATACTGAATTCTTTAGTATGAGCATTTAGATATGCAGCCAGTTTACATGATGTAGGACAGGTGCATATGTAATTAAGAAATTTGCACGATATTAGAAACTTGGAAATTAGAAATTATATCTCAGGAGACCTCTTACTTAGTCACTACATTGCTATTACCTCAATGACCTAACCTGAATTAACATTCCAAAACTATTCGCATGTATCAATTTCTGACTGAAAACTAGCTTCACATAATAATCACTACTTTTGATAATTATTTTGTACCAAATCTCTCCTTTCTATTCCAGTATGCTAATTACTAACTGCCACAATGAATACCCTAACCACTGACCAACAAAATGGGAACGTGGGGAGGAGATCTACACGAAGTGCCTTAGCAGAGCTTCCTACGAGACCTGAGACCATGGTTGTGGTTGAGAATGTGCAAATCGCAGCCCCAGGTATGTTCTGGTTATGTTCGGTTTGGTAAATTTAAATTTGTCTCTGTTCATGAAATGCGAGAAATTTTGTAGGAACTTTAATGATTAATAGTCCACAAGCACCAAAACAAAACTAAATTGGCTCCGGCGAGAAAAAGGACTTGGAATTTCTATTTTTTGTCTTTTCCGTCGAAAACGAAGGAGGGTCACATGAACAGCTGAAACAAACGGCTTTGTACAGTTGCAGTGGAGAGGGGGTGTTCTGGTGTTGCCAAATTTTTCGTTTTGGGTCATTTTCGAAACAGGTGGCACCCTAATCAAAGCCAGCATGGCGAAGCCCTATGGTTGCCTCCATGTAGCAAGCAAATGGGTCTCCGATTCCCTGCCTCTCCCTGAAAAGCGAGCGAAGGTGGCTTGTTGACAGGAACAGGTGTCGTGTACGACTGAACAAAAATCAGGCGTGTAGCAACCGGTAGCAACACTGCCTTTCACCTCTTGAACTGGAGGCGGAAAGTCTGGGTTTCCTCAAGTCCATTCTCTCACCGGAACCACTTTAGAGACATTTCAAGAGATAATTTAGTTAATTAAAGGCCTAAAGCAAATATATAATCTAATGAAATGTTATTTTTCCACTATTTTTGTTCTTGTGAACTAGAGTTTAGTACAAAGGAAGCAATATGTGGTGCCAATAAAAACATACAACTAACATTAAAATGGGCTGAACTGATACGAATGTCAACACTTTTACACTTTATTGATTAATACAGCGGAAACCTGACTTTATGTTCCTGCATTTTAAGTTTTTCCAGCTTGGTTCCCTGAAAAACATAAAATTTGGGTTCCACTGTATTCGTATGCATGTATTCCATTCCAATTATGTGTGGTAATTTACAAGAATTGTGCTTTAAAATATTAAAAAATGAAATCATAATATGTAATCACAAAAACCAATTTTTTAACAAAATACGTTGAATGTTGGAATTTTTTCATAATTTCTGGGATAGTAGACTCCACGAAAGTTCTATGTCGCATTTTTTTAGACCTCACGAAAGACCAAATGCCAGAAAAGTGTGAGCTGGTATCAGTAAATAAATATCAGCTGATGCTTTCCAACACAGTGGTATTGGTATTTGCTCAGTCCTAGATTATATCAAAGATCAAGACTTATCATGGCAGGTTATGTTATTTTCGAAGTTTCGATAACTTCTGGTCTCATGTCCATGTCTTGGTTGCAATTCTTATTTTCGTCTCTTCTATTCCTTTTCGCACGACTGTCATGTTACTTGGGTATAGGAATCTTGAAACATTGTACAGTTATATTTATATTGCCATGTATTGCTTTACGACCAGGTAATAGGAGCAATAGTCCTAATTAAAGGTATGTTGTTTTTATGCTGAATTGGACTCAATTGTTGCAAATGCACATTATTGACTACTGTTCTAAAATATGCAAGTAAAATTGTGAAATGTAAGATGCATGTATGTGTTCTACTTATTTTACATTGCTTCTCTATGAATTTTTCCAAGTTCAAGATGATGAAATGTATGCACCAACATTAATCCCCATTTTATGTGCCAGATATATTTTATTTGTGTTTTTATTTTTTGCAAATTATCTTCAGAAATCATATTTTTCATTTCACTTTTATTCAAAAGTAATTTTTCACTGTATACTTCAAAAAGTTAAAAAACATATGACAGCTTGAATTTTACATGAACATTTAACAGGTTTAATGTAACCTAAGTCTTTCTCAATAGGATTGGTGTAAGAAATTTGACAGAAAATTCAAGCTGTGATCATCATTATCCTTCACCAGAGGCAGGAAACTGCAAAGGAGGATGATTATCACAGCTTGAATTTTGTGTCGACTTTTTTAAACTAATCCTATTGAGAAAGACTTAGGTTACGTTAAAGCTGTAATGTTAGGAAGGAGATACAGGTAGTTATTAACATAACTATCCAAATTCTAATGGCTTTGGAATGTCTTAATTTTCTTCAGTTATGTATCATTGAACTGTATACTTGCGTGTATTTTTCACAAAGCTGCAATGCTAATGCATAGCTCCCCTTTAAGGACAAACAAATGGCCGCTTGTGGGATATAAGTGTTAACCTTCCTCCATCGTACATTTCACCCTCTCCGTCCCCTGATGAGTTGGTGATACAGCAGAGAGGGCGCAGAAAGATCCCCGTCACTTGGAGCCCAGATATTAATTACAGGGAAAGAGACATGGATCGAAGGGACTGCACGCCGGTCAAGCCAAGTCCCAAGAAGAACACCATTATCCTTAGGAGTACTCCAAGGAAACGCTTACTTCTGAATGATCCAAAGGAGTTACTGCCTACACCAGAAAAAAGTAAAAAGGTATGTTTTCTCGATTTTGTTAGTACCGTATTATTGTGATGTTCCTACTTGTCTCTCATTTCGTTCACAGTGAGGATGAAAGCTAGTTGGATTTCGCTGTTTGTTTTCTAAAGCAAATGTATGGCAATTTATTAGATTGTTTATTACAGAAGTTTTTAGAACCTTATATTTTTACCTTTTGGAGTTATCAAGTAAGGTAAGGGACTTGTGTTACAATATGTACTTGTCAAATATATTGCAATGAACACACTAAAATAACATACAGCTCATTTTCTATGTCAAGTAATGAGCTCGTTTAAAGCTTTTCGTAGTACACCCTGGACTGCATTGTTGCAGACTAACAAGGCTGTGGTATCTGGACTCTCAGAGAATATAATCCTCTGTGGGACCACAGTCCTGCCCATGTATGTTTGTGATTGTCCTCTCATGAATTTCGTCTTATCACCATTCATCCTCATCTTTATGATTAGCCAAAAGTGTCAGAAGAGTGAAGTAAAATAAAATGATCAAATTTACAAATTATGACATGAGCAACGTAAAATTTACAGTTACTGCTCCAGGACACCAGCCACCATCCTTCTCTTCTTTTCTCCTGAGCTTGACCCCAGCTGAGGTCAAGAAATTGGGAAATGGGTAGCAGGTATTTTATTTCTCCATAACTTACTACTATCAGACATATCGTTACATTAGTCCAATAATTTGTTGTATGGGAACTAGATTAACGTAGCTCCAAAAATGTGGTTTTGAGTTTTGTTTAACGTATCTCCTCTGAAGAGTTCGATTTGTAGTCACTCCCATGGACGTCCGCAGGATTTTTTCCAGGGAGGGGCAAGGAAGGTATTTTTTTCCAGGGGGGGCCAAACAAGGCACATTTTCTCCAAAAAGTGTTGTTCTCTAACAAAAACATTGCTTAAATTTGAATTTATGATGTTCATGCAATAATTAACACATATTATTGTGGCTAAAATGAAATTATATGTGTGAAATATATCATTTTTGGTTGACTTTCATTTTCCAGGGGGGGCCACGCCTCCCCCCCCCCACTTGCCCCCTTCCGGATGCCCATGGTCACTCCACTTCTAATCCTTAGCAGTAAGGGTGAGTCATGTATCTACAGTTTACAGACTCTTTTTTTTTTAAGATTCAGACATATTCGTAAGAGAACATTGTTTCCACTCTCCTGTAAATTTGATATATTGGAGTTATGTGCCTGGTTCTAACACGATGAATTAGAATGTTGCTGAAGTTTCTTGTGGGTTCAGGACAAATCTATTATATTTAAATACATTCTAATGTTGCTGATAAATGCAGTGAAATTCCAATTTTACATTTTCACACAAAATACATTCAATCTTGTTGGTCCCAACATAGCAAAATGTTATCAGATGTTTCTAGATTTTACATTTTCCTGCATTCTAATTTTTTTTAGATTGGTCCACCGATAAACATAAAAGCGAGGTTCATCTGTATGGGAATGAGGTGACAGAAAGTTGAATTAAATGCTGATAAATGCCTTATGTGCCTGGTTCTAACACGATGAATTAGAATGTTGCTGAAGTTTCTTGTGGGTTCAGGACAAATCTATTATATTTAAATACATTCTAATGTTGCTGATAAATGCAGTGAAATTCCAATTTTACATTTTCACACAAAATACATTCAATCTTGTTGGTCCCAACATAGCAAAATGTTATCAGATGTTTCTAGATTTTACATTTTCCTGCATTCTAATTTTTTTTAGATTGGTCCCCCGATAAACATAAAAGCGAGGTTCATCTGTATGGGAATGAGGTGACAGAAAGTTGAATTAAATGCTGATAAATGCCTTTTTGCAGGGATCACCTAATTTTAAGAAGAATCGCATTGAGAAGTCTTCACAAGCTGGTCCGCTGCATTTGGCACTCAAAGGTCTGAGCCAAGACCAACTGATCGATATTATCCAGAAGGTGATTGAGAAGAATCCAGATTTGGAGTCTGTGAGTAGTGTTTTTTATTTTTAATAATGGTGCTGTGATAGTATACCTCTAATTTACAGCTGTACGTTTTTTGTACTGCAATTTTTATATGTTATTCACCACAAATGTCTCTAGTAATATGATTTCATATGCATATGATATGTAGGCCTTGCCGTTGCCATGTAATCAAGGGGTCCTGGGTTCGATACCCAGTGGAGGCACATAGTTGTTCGGATCCCACATTAAACCGTAGATCCAGTCCCAATTAATCTTTCTGTGCATAAAGTGGACTTAAAACACCAACTCAAACAAACTCAAGCATATGATATGCAGTATTTCAGGGTTGAAATTAACACTTTTTTCTTTCTTAGGAAATAAGTGCCTCCCTGCCAATCCCTGATCTTCGTCCATTTGAGGAGAAGCTGAATTACCTGAAGAGGAATATTTTTAAATCATTACCAAATTCAAGACTGACTTCCAAAACAGATTCACCAGCATACAGTCGAGCTGCCACACACGTACTGGCGTTCAAGGTATGTAATACATTATAATGTGAATGTGTATCCATTCTTGCTTTTTTTATTAACAATGTGATTGTTCTTGGCAATGTTTCAACATTTAAATATCACAACTTGTACAGTCACGGACACTTCTGGTTTGTAACACTCCCATTAAAATTCAATGAAAACGTTACAAACCAGAAGCATCCGTGACTGTACTAATGTAAGCTTGTGCATATTTTACACCAAAATTTGGAGGATTTCATGAAAAACACATAGTCTTTAAACTAATGTTCCTTCATGAGCACAATCATTCTGCTGTGTTAGGAGTGATGTAAAAGAATTAACGGGCTTCCTACTGATCTGGAAAATTCAGGGACCTCCCTCGCACACTTTTTTATCTGTAGTTTTCTGTAGAGAAACTGAAATCGCATTTTTCTTTTTCCATTAACAAGCTTCTGGCTCTGAGATATTTCATGTCAAAAATTATCTTGTTTTTTATTGTTGTATGTTTATTTCCATCAGTGTGTGGAATAAACATATTTTCACACATGGTTTCATATAAATTATGAGGTCTTCTGACGTTTAACATATTATCTTGTCTAAATGTGCAAATTGTGTGTTAAATTGGTGTATATATATATTTTTATTTATGAATCCCCAGCACCTCTGTTCTTCCTTCTACCTTTTTTTGTAAAGGTAAAGGTTTTTCTTTCTGCATAAATGGTAAGGTTTAGGGGCGTATTTACGTTTTACATATTTAACCTCTTGGCAAGAGAGTTGCCATGCATTTAAATTTCATAAGAAATAGATACTTCAAAAAACAATGCATAAAAAAATAACCAAAGACTTCACTTTCGTTAAACTGTGTATGCTTTTAGAAGGAACATGAGTTCAGCCAATGCACAACCAGTGCTGTTGCCAAACTCACAGCTAGCGGAAGGGAAAGACCGAGAATTCGATGTGTGTCTAATATTCAACTATATGTACGAGGTGTGTTAAAAAAAGACCAAACTTTTGTAATAGCGTGCCAACGGTTGCAGATGGCATGATCTGGCTGCCATGCGCACTAGGGTGTTTCCTTTTGTAAGGCAAAAAATAAAATGTAAATTTTTTGCAGACTTTGCCAAATTTCAAGAAGATTGGGTAATATTCAGAGGTTGCACACTTTGATCAGTTTTGTAAAAGTAGGCAAAAAATAAGATTTTTCAATGTTAATTACTTTTATTGGGAAAACTAGAAATCACAAACTTAAAATAATATTAAAACTAGACACTTAGATTAATTGGTAGTATGATAGGCAAAACATGTGTTATATTAATCAACTTTGAACGATGCAATCCCTTCTTTTGTTCGTTTGGTGACAACTTTTCTGTGATGCTCGACTACCCTCAACAAGAATTGTATTTCTTCTTCGTCCCTGACCGATTCGTTAAACTTTTTTATCAGAGCAATTCCTCTTTCTGTGGTATCATTGACCACCTTAAGAGCGTTCACATGGCTCTTAGAGAATCACTGCAGTATTCTGTCACGTTGTGGATCCCAAACAATTCAAAGAACGTCTTTGTTTTATTATAAACGAAATGGCTCAGGTCTTTTCCTTCAAAAACTAGGTTTTTACGCTCTAATCGTTTCATATCCTTTTTCTTTGCAGGTTTGGTTTCTAAATTTTTAGTCATATTTTCCTTATCAGCCTGAGTAATACGTTCGTCCAAAAAAGCCAATCCTACGTTTGGTTCTGACAGATACCAAAGGTGTCTCTTAGGAACTGTGAGAGCATTTTTTTTGACGTCTGCATCTGGGTAAGTGCTCAGAAGCTGTAGCATATCCAAATCATTCTTTGGAGCCCACCGACTTACAATTACCTCGTGCCAAAAGCGAACATATATGAGGCTGACAAAATGTGCAACCCGTTTCATTCCTTTCAATTCTCGTTGAGGAATATTCGACTGTTAGTGAAGAGGACAATTTTAAGTTCATATATTGCCTTTGCCATCCACCTTGCATGATGCAGAGCCCCTGGGATCCTGAAACTGAAGTCGTTTTGAGACCAACCTCCTAGGTACTGTAACGTGTAGCAGTGTTCACGTTACAAGGATGTATATAAACTTAATATTTTCCTTTGTTTGGTATTTATAATTTTTGGGTGTTAATGGTTAATTACCAAGAAAAGTGAAACACACCTCGTATATAGAGTATACATCCAGATGTTAAATATAAGTTCAAAGAGTTTGTTTCTTTCTGCCAGCAAGCTGAGCTGGAATTTCATTATCGGGGACAACAATGCGAGAAAGCAATCGCTATTGTGTAGAAGCCAGGCAGACTCAACTTTATGTAAACGTTGAAACCGGGGAAAAGACGAAAGATTAGGCTGTCTTCCCCACGCTATATCTGTCGTGTCCCTTGGCGGACAATAATTTAACTAATATCATATTAATCCCTGATTCTTTTACTGCAAGACGGTGTAATCAGAATTTAGTTATGTTAAGGTAAACGAAAGTTATGCCCGCGCAAGACAAAACCTGTATTTAAAGAAATTTTGCTTAACATTTTAACGTTGTAAACATTCTTTCTTTTCTTTGTTGTCTTTTCGCGTGGCCGTTGCAGGGAGAGAGGGGAGTTGGAAGAAGCAATACTCCCTAGTCAAATTAAATGCTGAGTGTAACAATTAAAATTATTTTGCATATTTAATATTCACAAAAGGTTAAAAATAGTAATTTCTGTATGTAGCTAATTATGTTCCTCTTTGATATTTTATTAATATGTATTTTATTGTAATGTAAAATTGAGGTAAAGATAAAAGTTGGTAAATCCTTCACGGCACCGAGAAATCCTATATAAGCAGCGAAGCTCGGTGGCCCGTCCCCTTTGTATTCGAACTCCAGATAAATACGGAACTCGTATAACCGTCTTTTCTTTTCACACCCGAATTTCTGCGCTTACTTCCACGTCGCTACTAGAAATTAGTTTATTCTGGATTACCTTAGGACAATTACTTAGCTCTTCTGGTCAGAAGGCTTATATTCTCTCGATTCTATGCTCCTGGTCAGGAGATATAATTGAGAGGATTGTGATTGTCTTAGGATATACCAGAATTCGGGATCGGTCGATAGACTGTTAGTAGTCAACGTTTGTGTCCCTGGTCAGGGAACACCTTTTTCTTATTCTGTGGTCACGGATTCATTTTCAGTTCTCTGGTCAGAGGCTGAAAAGAGACAAAGGAAGTTGAATACTTAACTGAATATCGACAGAACCTAGTGGGAAAAAGGATTGTCGATTGCTTATAGAATCTTGGTCAAGATCTATAAGTAGATTGAGAATCTTTGACCTAGAATTACGAGGGACCTTACATCGAGGATTGAAGAAACCGGAATAACCCGAACCTTGAGCCGAGGAGACTCAAGCCCCGAAGAGATACTGAGCGTGAAGCCAAGGCTCAATAGACCCATCGAACCAAGTACGATCCAGGGCGGCTCGTTACAAGTGGCGCTGCAACGTTTGGGGCTCGAAGTATATATCTGGTGGTTGTTCAGAAATTACGAAACATCGAGATGGCAACAAGAAAGTCTAAACGCAATTCATTGCCGACGATTGTAGAGGAACACGGAATTTTGCACTTTGATTGTTGCTCCGATCAAGATGAAGATAAGGGGGCATTTAGGTGCATTTCCTGCAACCAGTGGAAGCATTTCGTTTGCGAATTTGAGGCTGAAACCGTGGAAGGGCAAAATTTAGATGTCGTCCGGTGTAAAGGTTGCCAGGGCAATGAAGATGAGAATAAGGAACTTGCTATTGAACTTCCTCCGTGGTTGACAGTTTGGTCCGAAATGGAAAAAAAGGAAAGAAAGAAAGAGAAAGCAGAAGAAGAAAGAAAACGACAAGAAGAAAAAGCAGAAGAAGAAAGAAAGCGACAAGAAGAAAAAGCAGAAGAAGAAAGAAAACATCAAGAAGAGAAAGCAGAAGAAGAAAGAAAACATCAAATCGAGAAGACTGCAGAGGTGAAAGCTCGGAAGGCGGAAGAGAAAGCTAAAAAAAATTGCTGAAGAGAACAGGTGGCAACAGTTCTGGAGTATATTAAGAGAAGAGAAAGCAGAAGAAGAAAGAAAACGTCAAGAAGAGAAAGCAGAAGAAGAAAGAAAGCGACAAGAAGAGAAAGCAGAAGAAGAAAGAAAGCGACATGCTGATAGATCGGAAAATGAAGGAAGAACGGTGGAAACAGCTGCATGAAACTCTAAGCAAGGAACTGTCCCAAAATAATGAGAAGTGGGAGGTACTCCACACAACGCTTACAGTTGAGCGAGAGCGTGAAATGGAAGAAATTACTCGTTCCATGGACACTCTGGGAGTGAGTGTAACCGAGATTAAGGAACAGATGACTGCTTATCTAGGGAAAAATGAGGAAGTAAGTTCTAAGGTTGCTGAGTGCTTCGAGAGGTTAGAGAATTTTGGTGAAGAACTATGTCAAGGAGAAAGTAAGGTTTCCTCTTTTTGTGAAGAGATAAATACTAGTATTTCCAGCTTCCGAGAAGAAGTAACCCACAATATAACCAGCGTTCGTGAAGATATTGATAACATTCCAAAGAATAACACTTGTGTGGCCACCGAGTTACGTCAGCTGAAATTAAACGTGGAACAAAACATAAGCTCCCTGAGAGACAGGCTTCAAGGACTTCACATAGATCCATCTCAGCAGGAAATCGCTGGTAAGTCACCTTATGGCTTTGATAACCATCAGTCAGCTGGAGAGACGTCAGATTACGTTGAGTGTGAGGGTGCACGCGGACCTCCGAGTAAGAGAAAGATCTCGAGGAAGAATAATGTTAGGCCCACAGTGGAAGATCTAATTGTTCGAGGTATGGAAGAAAGAATTAATCACAGTAAAGTTGTGACCTCCATTGGAAACTCTGATGCTGGTAGGTTTGGAAAAACCTCGAAGACAGAAAAAAGTCTGAAGAGACCTTCTTGTGATTCATCTTCGGAGGACGAAAGACCACCAGGAAGGATTCGTCGGAAGAGGCGGAAACCTGGAAGGAACTCAACTCCATCTTCAGATTCGGAATTAGATAAAAAAATCGGAGGACGATATGTCAAATTACCTCGAATATCTGACTTAAATCAACTCCCTAAGTTCAGTGGTAACATTGAAGCTCAAAGTGCACAGAAGTATTTGAAGGAACTAAATGTTAACTTTGAGCTTATGCAAGTTCCAGAGAAATATCGTCTCCAGTTACTATCCAGATTGTTTACCGGACAAGCCGAGCATTGGTTCCAGGCCCATTACGAAGAGTTTAGGGACTACAATGGGTTTTGTAAAAAGTTCACTGCGACATTTGCTTCAGAGGAAGCAAAACAAAGACAATTGGACGTCTTGAGAAATAGAAAGTACACTAAAGGCTCCAATCAAACCATGGAAGAGTATGCGTGGGGAATCTATGCTGGGTTTAAGAATCTTTCTCCAGTACTCATAGAAAGTGAGGTCTTGAATTTGATAATTAAACAGATGTCTTATAAAGTCAGACAACTTTGCCTCGTTAACCCACCAAAGACAATGGAAGAGTTAGCGGCATTCCTGAAGAGATATGAAGTGAATGAGGAGGCCGAAAGCTGGAGAGCAGATTGGTTCAAGAGAAGTGAAGCTGGGAACAGTAATAATGGAAGGTTTAGAAATCAGCCACCAATGCAGAGAAATACAGCAGTAAGACAAGTCGTCCGAGAAAACTACGGACCTGCGGGGAGAAATATTAACAACAACGTCCGTAACCATGAGGAACCAAGGACAGGTAATAATGGTTACCGTCAAACTAGGGAGTTTAGAGGAAGGACGTGGTATAGAAGTCGGCCTAATAGACAAGAACCCAGATCTGATCCCAAGACGAGAGCACCAGAAGGAGGTTAAGTCGAGAGAAGAAGAAACTCAGCATCTCCTCCTCGAAGAAGAGTCTATAATTCTCCTAACCGGCAATTCGTGACTTCAGGATCTCAGACATATGAATCAGAGTTACCGAGGACGTTTGAACAACAACAAGCTGTTGATCAGACTCGTCAGTTCTATTGGAGCGCTCCAGTGGTTCCCACTAACCAAGGTTTAAATGGGAATCTTGCTTAAGTTCCGTTCCGCTTGGGCAAGGAAGTAGTAAGGAACGATTAATATCCAATGGCGACACTTTTAACAGGGCTTACGAAATCCATTACAGCTACTCCTTAACCAAAGTAGAAGAGAAAGCTGTGGAAGAAGGGATTAAGAGGTCTGTTGAATTAACTACTTTCCATAGTACGCCCAAAGTTAAAGCTCAAGTGGCAGACATTCCTGTCGTTTGCTTACTCGACACTGGGAGCGAGGCTTCATTGTTAAATTTCGACATTTGGATGGAACTACTTGAGAAGTACAGGGGAATGAAACTGCAGAAGGATCCAGAAATTCGAATAGTTGGAGTAACCGGTTCGAATCGGATAAGGATTTGTGGGAGAAGGAATATTAGCATTAAATTTAAAGACCAAGAATTGAACACTGAAGTATTTGTGATAAAGAAGTTAGGTGTTGATGTTTTACTGGGCATGCCGTTTCTTAAGCCCTATGGAGCCAATATCTGTTTGTTGGAGAACGAGTTGACACTGCAAAGTAGCTGCACCCCGCTCACTGTTAATATAGATTACGACGGAGGCAAGGAAGCCAGAGTAAACGTCGCTGTGTTGGATAAGTGGAGTGCCAGTGAAGAAAAAATTAGGGAAAAAGTTGAAGAAAGTCAGTTCTTGTCCAAGAGTGAACAGGATAGTTTGTTCCATTTGCTTATGAAATATCACCATGTATTTTCAGAAAGACCTGGCTGTGCTAGAGATGTTCAGTGTGAGATATGGTTGAAGGATTTAGAGCCAGTGTTTAGGAAGCCTTATCCGATCCCTGTTGCCAAGCGTGAAGCTTTAGAAAAGGAACTAAATCTATGGAAGGAATGGGGAGTCATTCAACCTTCGAATTCTGCCTATTTGAATCCTTTAATTGTAGTGGATAAACCTCAAGGACAAATACGCCCATGCATTGATTTTCGCCAGCTCAACAACAAAATGATAGTTCCAAGAAGTTCCGTCGAACCCATCCATGAGTCTTTACAACGTTTCCGAGGATCCAGGTACTTTTCGAGCTTGGATCTCGCGTCTGGCTACCTTCAGGTAAAAATACACCCTAGCCACAGAAAATACACCGCTTTTTCTTATCGAGGTCGCTTATATGAATTTACTCGGATGCCCTTTGGACTTTCGAATGCGGTCAGCACTTTTGTCTCAGTCATGCACAAATATTTTGGTCCAGAGAGTGAGGAGTATCTTACCGTGTATCTGGATGATTTACTTGTTCACTCCAAGACGCTTCTAGAGCATTTACAGCATTTACAATTGGTCATAGAACGATTGAGAGAATGTGGAATGACCATTAAACTAAGGAAATGTGAATTTGTCAAAAAGGAGATTCGCTTTTTAGGGCATATAGTATCAGGAGAAGAAGTAAAACCTGACCCCGCTGGAAATGAAGCCATTTTGAGATTTCCTTGACCGACTTGTAGGAAGGACCTCCGGAAGTTCTTAGGTCTTGCTAATTGGAGAAGAAAATTTTACCCTGGATTAGCACAGGATGTAGAACCCTTAAGTCACCTCCTAAGGAAGGATGTTAAGTGGAGCTGAGGTGAAGAGGAAGAACAGGCGTTCCAGAAAATTAAGATTACGTTAGTTACTACTGGTGCATTGTCTCAGCCAGACTTTAATTTAAGCTTTTGTCTACAGTGCGACGCCTCTGCTAAAGGGCTAGGCTGCATATTGTTCCAAGAACCAGAGGGTGGCGAGAAAATTGTAAATGTTATCCAATATGCAAGTCGAAAACTGAGGAACAATGAGAGACATTATTCCATCCATGAACTGGAGTGTGAGAGTATCATTTTTGGTGTGGAGAAATTTTCAGTTTATCTAAAAGGCCAATCATTTAAAATATACTCGGACCACAAGGGACTCGTCTGGTTAAAAAACTCTCAGGATCTTAATAGCAGGTTAACTAGATGGGCTTTGAAACTACAGGCTTACCAATTCCAGATTATTTACGTCAGAGGAAAGGATAATGAGATAGCTGACACTCTTTCCCGGTATCCTGCGTCCAATTCACCAGAAGGAGATATTCCGAAGACACTTTTTAAGGTGAACTATATTTGGGAAGAAACTGAGGAACTGGAGAAGTGGATTGAAGCTCAGAGGGAGGACTTGTTTTGTCAAAGCATCTTGAGCATCTTGGAAGCTCCAGAAGAGACTGATACCATTACTCAAGGTAGAACTAGGAAGAATTATTGTCTACATGGAGGTTTATTGTTCAGAAGAGTTCAGGGTGAATCCATTATTTGGAAGCTTTGTGTGCCGGCAATATTTGTTTCCCAGATACTTAGAGAAAATCACGATAACCTAGGACACTTTGGCATTACAAAAACCAAAGCAAAAATAAAATATAGATATTTTTGGCCTAAACTATCCGGAGATGTTACTCGGTATGTTAAGGATTGTGAGATGTGTGCCAAGACGAAAATGGATAAGATAAGAATCCTGAGAGAGAAGCTTCACATTTCACCCAAGGATCCTCATGAGATGCTGTCTATTGATATTATAGGTCAGCTACCAACTTCCCATGGGTTCTCCTACATTTTTACCGCCGTTGACATTGGCACGAAATTCGTTTCGGCCTATCCTCTGAGGAGAGCTACATCTCAGGAGATCGTGAACTTATTGGAGAAGACGTATTTTGCTCACTATCCTCGAGTAAAAGTCATCCTCTCAGACCGAGGTACCCAGTTCATTTCGACAACCTGGAGCGAGTATATGAAAAGGAAGGGCATTACTCATGTCTGCACTACAGCCTATCATCCCAGCAGTAATGTGGTAGAGAGAATTAACCAAGAAGTCGTCCGTCTTTTGCGGCTGTTTTGCTACAGAGAGCATACTCGTTGGGCCACCTTCATCAATGATGTGGTTTGGTTACTGAACAACTCCGTCTCCTCTGTTACGGGATATGCTCCTTCTGAACTTTTCTTCAATACAGCCATCCCGGAGGAACCTCATGAAAGGTTTTATTGGCCTGTACCACAGGATGAGAAGACGACTTGGGCTTTTAAATTATATCAAGCTCAAGGGAGAGAAAAAGCCCAACAGAAGAAGAGAAGAGTGAAGAATCAAGGACAAGCATTGATCTTGAAGGAAGGAGATCTGGTCCTAGTGAAGAACTGTAAGCTGAGCTCCAGTCGTCTCCAAACTCTTCGAGGTGTACGTCGGTCCATACATCGCTACCCAGATGAGGGACAACTCCGCACTTCTCTTGCAGCCGTCTACAAAGGAGCCTGTTGATCGGGTTAACTACCAGAACCTAAAGAAGTTCACCTGTTCCCAGGAACGACGGAGAGAAATACTCGGAGAAAGCCAGATTTCTTGTGACTAGTGTGGAACGTCAAGAGTTGTCAGTGAATTGTTTCTGAACATTAAGTGAAGTTTTGAAAATTTTCACAATTTTTCTGTGAAAGAGAAAATTGTTCAAATTTTCTCGTAGGAAGCGGGGCAATTGTAACGTGTAGCAGTGTTCACGGTACAAGGATGTATATAAACTTAATATTTTCCTTTGTTTGGTATTTATAATTTTTGGGTGTTAATGGTTAATTACCAAGAAAAGTGAAACACACCTCGTATATAGAGTATACATCCAGATGTTAAATATAAGTTCAAAGAGTTTGTTTCTTTCTGCCAGCAAGCTGAGCTGGAATTTCATTATCGGGGACAACAATGCGAGAAAGCAATCGCTATTGTGTAGAAGCCAGGCAGACTCAACTTTATGTAAACGTTGAAACCGGGGAAAAGACGAAAGATTAGGCTGTCTTCCCCACGCTATATCTGTCGTGTCCCTTGGCGGACAATAATTTAACTAATATCATATTAATCCCTGATTCTTTTACTGCAAGACGGTGTAATCAGAATTTAGTTATGTTAAGGTAAACGAAAGTTATGCCCGCGCAAGACAAAACCTGTATTTAAAGAAATTTTGCTTAACATTTTAACGTTGTAAACATTCTTTCTTTTCTTTGTTGTCTTTTCGCGTGGCCGTTGCAGGGAGAGAGGGGAGTTGGAAGAAGCAATACTCCCTAGTCAAATTAAATGCTGAGTGTAACAATTAAAATTATTTTGCATATTTAATATTCACAAAAGGTTAAAAATAGTAATTTCTGTATGTAGCTAATTATGTTCCTCTTTGATATTTTATTAATATGTATTTTATTGTAATGTAAAATTGAGGTAAAGATAAAAGTTGGTAAATCCTTCACGGCACCGAGAAATCCTATATAAGCAGCGAAGCTCGGTGACTGTTAGTAGTCAACGTTTGTGTCCCTGGTCAGGGAACACCTTTTTCTTATTCTGTGGTCACGGATTAATTTTCAGTTCTCTGGTCAGAGGCTGAAAAGAGACAAAGGAAGTTGAATACTTAACTGAATATCGACAGAACCTAGTGGGAAAAAGGATTGTCGATTGCTTATAGAATCTTGGTCAAGATCTATAAGTAGATTGAGAACCTTTGACCTAGAGTTACGAGGGACCTTACATCGAGGATTGAAGAAACTGGAATAACCCGAACCTTGAGCCGAGGAGACTCAAGCCCCGAAGAGATACTGAGCGTGAAGCCGAGGCTCAATAGACCCATCGAACCAAGTACGATCCAGTGCGGCTCGTTACAGTACAGGAGTGAGAGTTGTAATAACTCTTTGTAGTCTTCTCTTGGATGACTTCCAACTTTTAGGACATTTTGGATGTAGTTAACCATTTTCACTCGTTGTTCTTCTAGAAAGCCTTGAACGGGACTTTCTTCATCCAGCATTGTCGTATATGACTTCTTATCAAGTGAAGCCCACAGACTTTGGAACTTCCGAAAAATCTGGATGTCAGTACCACTTGATGGTACGCCACAACACTCCTCAAACACTCCATTCAATATTAGTTCATGGGTGTGATGACGGCAAGCCAACCACAACAATGTTCGTCCGAATTTCCTTTCAATTCTGGTACATGCCCCTTGAATCAGTCCTGTATTAGATGCTGTAGTATCAAAACACATACCGATGATATTGTCACGTAGCCCAAAGCGGTCCACTTCCCGAATAACTACTTCAGCCATCTGCTCACCTGCGCTTTTCAGGGCAACAGGCACGCCAAGAAAATGCTCAAAATCTTTGCCAGTCACTAGAACTGCAACTCTATGTTCCAAAGTTTTGACACTCCCATGGGCAACTGAGGGCAACAGTTTACTATCCCAATGCAAGACCAAATGAGGAGGATTTTCAAAGAGAGACTCTTTGATTTTCTTTCCCATTTTACTTCTATTGATCTCCCGAGCTCGGTAAACGGTAGCTGGAGATACGGAAATTTTTTAAACATCGTGGCCAAGGATATTTGCAGTTGCTATAAATGAAGTACTTGCTTGTCGAATAGACAGCTGTTCTCGATCCCAAGTAGACGTGAGTGTCTGATCAAGAGGTTCTAATCTAGGACTTGAACGTATTTTTTTCGTTGCTGGAGGCGAAAACTCGGCCTCTTCGTCACTAGGTGCTGATGATGATGAAGATGAGCCTTCCAGTATAACTGTCTTATTGATTTCAGCGATAGCTTTGTAATGTTTATTCTTATATCAATCATTTGTGTCTTCTTTTGTACACTTCTTATTTTCAAGGCGAAAACCTTGTCTACTCCACTCATTGACGAACTCATACGATCTTCTCTTTGTGACCTAAGAAATTCTTTATCTTCTTGTGATACGCTAGTCATGTCCATCACATTTTGCCGAGAAATGTCAAATAACTCGACGAGATCACCTTTCCAAATCTGCCGTTTCACATTTGCTTTATCCGCGTTTCTCGATTTCTCTTTACCCAGATTTTGGTATTCTTTGTACAGCTTCTGTATACCAGCACGGATATTCTCCTCCGTCTTAACAGGGATATTTGCTTTCCTCCACACTTCCTGTAGTTTAGTACTGGTAGATTTAGCAGCATCCGAAAGTGTTTCTTTCATTTCCTTGTGATGGTAAATAAAAACTAAAAGTACTTTTTCCTTGAAGGGAGCCGAGCTCCTAAAAACTCACCACTAGGCACCTTTTCTAGCAGCCAAATTTCTCTTTCAGTTCCCATTTTAAAGTTCAATTACCTGCACAAGATAAAAGAAATACATGAGAAGCCCATTAGTACAAAGCACTTCAATATTAGAAATTTCACTAGTTTGAGATAAAAGTGATCAATGTGTGCAACCCCTAAATATTATCCAATCTTCTTGAAATTTGGCATATATATCTTTTACACGACAGAGACTCGGGGCGTAAGCAAAGTCATATGAAAATCACATCTTTGGAAAAATGAAATACCCTAATGCGCACCTAGCGGCATATCTTGGTAAGAGATCCCTTTTACTGGGTTCCGATCTATGCATTAGTTGTCTAGTAGCAGCCAATTGAGTGAGGTTGTACACAAGTGGCTCGTCAGATTAGTGACAACAACAATGAAAGAGTTGGAGGAACAACGCGTTTGTGTGAAATTTTGCGTAAAACCTTTACGGAAACATTCCAAATGCTTAACCAAGCATACAGGGATAACTGCATGAGCCGAACGCAGTGCTATGATTGGTTTAACCACTTTAAGGAGTGCAGAAGTTTGATTCCCGAAGATCGAAGGGCTGGGCGACCTTCCACGTCAACAGACGACCAAAATGTTGAGATTGTTTGCGCCGTGATTCGTGAAAATCGTCGTTTAACTGTCCCATGAGGTTGCTGAAGAAGTTCGCATAAGTGTGGGATTCTGCCATAAAATCCTGACATGCATCGCGCCAGTGCAAAATTCGTTCCACGTTTGTTGACAAGATGACCAGAAGCAGAATCGAGTTCAAATCTGTCAGGAACTGTTTTCAAATGCAGACGAAAACTTTCTCAAGAACATTGCAACAGGAGATGAGACATGGGTTTACAGATACGATGTGGAAACAAAGAGGCAGTCTTCACAATGGGTGGGGAAAGGGTCAAAGAATGCGAAGATGACTCGGTCAATAATCAAGTTGATGATGGTTGTGTTTTGTGATTGGAAAGTCATTGTGCACGATTAATTTTAATAATAAAAGTATCATCATACATTTGAGGGACTTGTTTAGCATGCAATGACCCCTTCTAAATTGTATTTGTGGATACATACTTGAATGTGTTCCAACTGCATTGTCAATTAATACATTTTTTTCTTCAGAAATGTGTAGTTGACCAAGGAAAGCAACTGGTGGAAAGCCAACACTGGCAATCTGTTATGGATTACGTGTTCCTAGCTTGGTCATACGTGCGGAGTACTCCACTCTGGGACAATCCACCCCACAATGCTGCCAGAAAGCAGTGCTTCAAGACTTTGGTTTCTCAGTGTATAGCAGCCCTGAAGAAAGGGACATGGAGTCAGGAGGAATTGCATGACATAGAAGAAAAGTAAGTACAGTTGGAAATGACATGTATATAGAGTGATAGGCCTAAAGAGTTTCATTATTCTGGATGTTAAGCAAATTCATAGTTCCCATTTACTTTCCACCAATATTGTGTGCAAACAAAAAAAATGTATTTTTTTTAATGTTCTGATGGAATTCGTGAACACTTTCGAGCAAAACTTTAAGTTGATGCTTATAACTCATCGTAATAGATGAATAATAGTTTTTCCTGTAGTTTACGGTTATTACAAGCATAAGGAAACAGTTTTTCTTTGTGATGTTTCAGGAGAACACATGCTCCTTTCATCAGACATTTATAAACTGATTATTAACTGTTTTCTTATGCTTGTAATAACTGTAAACTACAGGAAAATAATTATATCATCACTTGGAAATATTAATTAATATTTTGAACAACTTTTAATTGTTACTATTTTCAAGCATCGCTAAGAGTATTGGTTCAAAGTGGTATTGGCTCTTTGCTATGGAATAATCATGAACATTCCACAACTTATATCACTTTATATGTTTATAATGTTTGTTCCAGTTATACTGCAAGTATTGTGGGGAGGTGAACGTAGTTTGGTTGCTTTGTTATAGTACAGTAGAATCTTTATTTCATTTTTCAGTAGATAAAGGTGTAAAAACACCAAATCTGTGAACATAAAATCTATCCCTTGTGTGTCACAACTCATAAGCTACTTCATATAGCTATTTCAACACACTGCCTGTGTCATTGAGCATCAATATAGTTTTCTTAATGTATTTCACACAATTTACTTACACCCCCATGTTTGCTGGTACTACTTATTCTCGTTTCCACCACTCTGTTCAGGATGACTTGAGGATGTCAAGAGTAATACACTCTTTGTTTGAATTTTTATATTTCATTTGTTTTCAGTAATTTTGAATAAACTTGGATTAGCATGCAACGTTGAAAGCTTAGCATTCATATATTAGTATGTTAAAGCATTTCCTGACAATGTGTTAACACTAGAACCGTGGTTTTGACCCAACTGCTATTTCTTTATTTTCCCACTTCTTTGTGTTTGAACCTGGAGTGCTATAATTGCTTGACTTTTCAATAAAAGTCAATAACAAACAAGTAATTTCACTTTTCGGGTGTCAACCCCCCCCCCCCTGAAAAAATCCAGATTTACCTAGAACTGCAGTTGGGTCACTTAAGACCCACTACTCCCATTTCGTGATTATCAATTGAGGGATGAAATAATAATCTCTTATGTATATTACGTGTTTTATTTGAAACACAGAGTACTTTCATATGAAATACGAAGGACAACATAGAGCATTGTTTAGTTTTACAGGTTGATGTCACATAATGAACACACACAATAGTTTTTGGCTGTGCACTTTTTGCAAATGATTTTCTTTACTTGACACTGTGAGCACTCTTCTTGTCTCACTGGAATCTCATGAGGGATAGTGTTGCGGAAGTTTGCCATCCTCGTTGCTTCATATTATGAGCAAGCTCCTCCCCTAGTTGTAGAAGGAAGTCTATTCGATTCAATTTCTTCTCATTCAATGCATTGTACACAACCCATGCATTTATTCCTGCCAAGTCCAAGAAGTTATAGAACGTGTGAACTGTCCAGCGGCTGGATGGTGCTTTCACGGAGTGTTAGCGGGTCATCTGATCCACCACATCAACTCCATATTTGGAGTTATAAAATATTACTGTGTCAGGTTTCTTTTTTTTTACCAGTGTCAATTTGAATGTCAGGATGCATAGTGCTGAGAATGAGAACATTTTTGTTGGTGTTTCCCTGATAGATTGTCAAAGACGTATCATTCTTCTTCAGCACCACTGTACTGTATAAATTATCTTTTACAATCTTTACACAAACTGGTATAGCCCTACGAGCTCTGTTCATGGTAGCAAGACTTGGGGCATTTGCTTTCAAAGTTTCAGAGAGAGACAAGGAGGTGAAGAAGTTGTTGCAGGTTACATTTCTTTCCTTCTTCAAATAAGGTTCCATCAACCTCTTTACAACAAAATCACCAAGGTGCTCATTATTTGGCCTAGTATCTTTTCCTAGGTACGGGAAAGCATTTACTATATACTTTGATTATTTGTCTACGGCCATCCAATATTTCTACCCATACTTATCTGGTTTGGATGCCATGAGCTGCGTAAATCTGCATCGGCATTTAGAATGGAAGAGCTGCTCATGAATGGTTGTTTATATGCTCCAGGTATATAGCTACATTGTGCATTTGCAATGAACTCTACCAGATTTCTGAAACCAACGCAAATGTGTCTTCTTTCAGTTTTTCCGATCTTGTGGATCTGATATCAAATCTCAAGAAATGCATTATTTCCCTGAAGCTGTCACCAGACAAAATGCAAGCAGCATTCCGATAGCGTGATTATTGAGATATGACTAAGAGCTGTTGTAGAACTTGGCTCTCCTACCTGCAGTGCAGCCAAGGAGATGTTGCCAGATCATGCACAAAACATGATATTTTATATATATGGAGAAACAACAGTAAACGAATCTGATGCTGCACCAAGAAAATACGTTAACACACTATTTTCAATGGCGGGTCAAATATGACCCATCCGCAGTTCTAGGGGGTAGCTGAATTGAACAGTTCTAGTGTTAAATTGTCTAGAAAGTTTCTTGAAGTAACTGGAAATCATAGGAAAGTTTGGTTTGTGGGAACCCAGAACTAAAACTTGCATATTCATCAACAGGCATCGTTTTGTGATTGCATTGTGATATTTATTTTCCTTGTTCCAGGTTAGAAACCTGCAAAGCTGACAGTGAGGATGTTTTACCATGTTTGAAACAATTGAATTCATTGAAGAAAAAGCAACTATGATACATTACTGTGATTTCCAAGGCATTTTGAATGTTAGATGCATTCCACTGGCATTCATAATGAAAATTTGTTATGAAGCATCGTGACGACGAACCCATCAGTATTTTCTAATACACATAGTGATAAAGGAATTTGAATGTTAGGATCATAGGTTTTTTTGTTAATTTCATTAACCCAAATGTATTTTAATTATTTCATTTTCGATCATAAGTTATGTAAGTGCAAAATATGCTGGACATGCAAAAAGTATATCAAGTTCTAGTTTGTAATAATGAAAGAAACATTTTCATGTTATAGTGTGTGAATAATTTTAAGTGGCATCTTTAACAGTTGTATTGCTTGTAGTGAGAGTATACTAGAGCAACGAACAAACATGACAGTTTGCAAGAATGAAACAGTCATTCTTTAGCATTCATGATTTCAACTTAAGAATATTACGTGTACTATGATTTTTTGTGTTAGTACACTTTGCCTATGTTCTTGGTTGATTGGTTTTGTAGATAAAAATTGTTGACATTTCACTTAAAATTGAAAGTGAAATTCTGAATAGAAAAGTTGTTGAATTGTGTGTAAGTGAGGATGTTGAGTACAATTGAAAATACATAGAATTCGAAGAGCAATTTTCTGCCGGTATTGGTTTCTACTAGATATCTCACATTTATAGTGGTGGATTCAAAATATTGTAGATTATTAACAGAAAATATGATTTTCTTGCCATATTCTTACATTGCAACTTCAAGTCAATATTTTTGGAGTTATGTGATATTTTATAGATCAATCACATGCAAAGTAATTTGGAATGTCAGATCATAAACTTTTTTTTTATGTATGGAAGATTCAAGTGAAAGCATAGGCACTTTTAGAGCAATGGTTCAGTGTATGAAATAATAAACATACAGATTATTAAATAATGTTAAATTTTACTATTCCATTTTAAATACTGCTATAAACAGCAGTCTTGTTCATTGTAATGTGATCTTTTTATTATGTAACCTCTAACATGTTGTGATGTTACCCATAAATACCGTTGAATTTTATTGATCATAATAGTGAAACAAGCGTTGTTACATTTATTGTTGAGCAGTTTTTTGAACAGTTTGTGATCATGCCTTTCAGAAGTTTACTTTGATGAAGATCTTCCATCAGTCAGTTCACATGTCAAACTTACGCACAATTTTGGGGTACTCCCTTCACTTGCCTTTTGCTCCTGGCCAGCTGTTTCCTTAGGAAGTTCATAAGCAGATTCCACTTGGTCACCACCTGAGCTCTCCTTAGAATGATCACAATAGGTGAATTAAGTTGTCATTAACTTTATCTTGACCAGCTCTTGCTGCAATCCAAGCTGAAGTTATCCATGATGTTTGGAATGCTCAGAGACTTACTCTGGACAACTGGTTTTGGGGCATCTTGAAAGTTATTTCTTCATCTGATGAAGGGTATGGAAATTAGTTAGTACTACAGGGAAGCTGGATGCTAAATAGTGAAGAGGCAGTTGTACTATGGATATGCAAAATCTGAGGAATAAGAGTCCATTTCTTTAAAATATTAATTTTTTCTTGTATAATCCAGATGCAGCTTCGTTAAAAAATATAAACAGGTTTATATATTTCTGGTTTTAATGTTTCAAGTTGGCTCTCCAGTTTGTGGAAAATGTGAGGTTTCATCTCAACTTGTTAATTTGTGTTTATACTTCATTTATAATTTGCAAGTGCCTTAAATGGTACAATATACTTGTTAAATATGCAAAGCTATAACTGCAATGTGTCTTTCTTATGACAAAAACAATACCAAAAACACTGTATCAATATTTTTTTAAAAATCTTTTTAACTTCATATTTTCTCTATGTACTCTACATTAAGATGGAAGTTTAGTGTAGTATAGAGGAATTAACTTAGCTGCAGGGAGTCAAATCCAAATATTATATTCCATGAATTGAAATTGTGAATAATAGTTCATTCCCAAGAATATGGTTTGTCATTTTCCTTCCATTGTAATAGAAGTTGCAGCACAAACTTTTTAAGGAGAGTACAAATCACATGTTTTGAAAACGTGTGTTAGTATTAGTCAAGTAATTGTATATGATATTGTGCTCAGGTTTTTTGTATTTTTTTAATGAAGTATTTATTTTATACTGATTACTGATCGTAGTAGTGACTAGCTTTTGTAGTTTAGTAATAAATTCTTCCTCTCACACCTGAAGTTTTCTTTTGTATTTAGAATTATTGTGTAATAGAACAACATTTTGTGCACTTGCCTTTAATATCCCTCTTAGCTGGTCTGTAATAATAATATTTTTACCACAAATTTTACACTTTATGTATAGGGCCATTCAAATGAAACACCTTGATAACTCAACATTTTTAGTTCAAAATTCATTTACATAATATGTAAAGTATTCACAATGTCTGTTCAACACTTCCCGTGTTGGAATCACATGTTGTCAAAAACTCGATTCAGTTTCACGGTTGACAGTTGCAGCAAATTGTCCCATCTTCTGCCCCAGTTTGCCTAGTTTTCTTGGAGCTTGTTTAAGGACTTTTTGCTTCAGAAGTGTCAAGTTAAAATAATCTTTGTACTGCACGAAAGGTTGGACAGCAAATCAGGTTGCTGTTCAATCAGAAGACCAAGCTGTTTTGTTTCACAATGCTTGTCAATGTCTGGCACACTTGGATTTTATGGGGAAATATGTGTAAATTTTGTAGTAAAATAGGCCACACTGTTGTCACCAACATGCCAGTCTCAACTGATCGCCATAAAGATATATTTTGTGGGATGTTGACAACAGCTTGACACACTTCTGCAACACATGCCAGTGTTCTGACTGTTTTAGGGGATGTGACCTTGCACATTACCGGTCTCATTAAACTGCTTCACACATACCATCTAATTGATATTGGATCTTGTGCCCATGCACATTGGTATAGATCCACCAACTTATTTGAAACCCTGGCCAGAAACAAGTGGCGCTAGTGTCGAATGTTTAGGAGGGGAGTTCGGGAACTCTGGGGCAAGGGAAGGGATGGTAGAAACACGTGTTTTCCCCCCTGTGTTGCCAAATCTAGAAGTGGGCGTGTGCCGTGAAAGGTTTGCAAGTAAACAAATATGCAGGCCGAATATTAAGTTTCGTTTCTAGACGTGGTAATTCAAATAACATAGCATAAGAGAGAGGAGGGAGGGGGACACTAAAGTTAAAAACGCCTGCTGTGTCGCAGAAGGATATCAACAATTTAAACACAAAAGATTAATATTCTAAATTATGTAAACTAAAAAAAAAATTATGTAAAAAAAGAGAAAAAAGCATGAATCCAAGTTTCATCAATGTAAACAACAGGCCTCCCTTCGTTGCGGAATCTGTTGATCGCAAGAAGATATCTTGCTCTCCAAACCACAATGTTGCTTCGTTCAACCAGAGCTAAGCGAGAGTTTCTACATTTTTTAAATGTAAAGCCTATTTGTTTCATAATTTTCCGTAATGTTTCTCGCCCCCCCCCCCCCCCCCCCCGATAATTAATTTCTTCCTTAGCAATAGCTAAAAGTTTCAATATTGTAGGAACTTCTCTTTTCACTACGTATATTTCATGGACAATTTCTGGTCAGGGGTTTGTAAATCTTTTTTCTCTCTTTTCATTTTTTAAGCAATGACTCCGACCGTCCCGTTAGATATTTTGATTTGATTTGATTTAGATTATTTTACTTCACGTTTTGTGCCTCTTGGCTAATTTGCGAAGATGGGCATGAGTGATGAAATGATGAAATTGATGAAAGGACATTCACAAACAACCAAGCCCGACCGGGATTCGAACCCGGGACCCTTGGCGTTGCAGCGCCCGTTAGATATACTGCTCTCTTTAGGGGTCGATCGCGAGGATAATTCCACCCTTCTCTTTTCTCTTCTTCACACTTCTCGATGATTCGTAGTAGCAAATTTCGCTCACTGCTGTGCACAACTTTCGACACTTTACACTTACTCAAAAACACATCTACGCACATCAACAACACTCCTCGAATTCTTGAAGAGAGTAAAATTAGCAACACTGTGTCAGCGGAAGTGGGAAGGTCCTTGCCTGACCAGCGCCAGAGCAAATACCGGGGGTGAGAGAAGGGGGTGGGGGAGGCCGGTTAGTTCGCATATTTTCCGAGGTTTCAGAAAGCTTGGTGGATCTATACGCGTGCTTTCATTGGACTTCGATTGATGATTTGGACTCAATGTGTCGGGTAATGACATTCTTTTTAATGTTCCAAGAGACAACTTATGTAAGACTTGAAGTTTTCCTGGCGACGAATGATGAAAAGATTCTCTCTGGTTACCGACCAGGTGATTTGTGGAAATGATTCCAAGCTTTCGAGAGCTGCTACCCTGAAGATGAAAGTGACGTTAGTTCTCGAAATTTGAAATCTTTTCCACAACACCTAGTCGATAGCCAGAGAGATTATTTTCATCAGACAACTTGCGGTCTGCCATTGTTGCATTTTCCTGATTGTGTCAGCTTGAAATGTGTGAGGGACATACTGAAAGTAATGAGCAACAATTTTTCAAAAATCGGAATCCATCAATGCACGTAAACTAAGTAAATCATCGCAAAATACAGACTTGTCTGAATGTGTCGAGATAGTGTAGTGTGTAATTAGCCTCGATCACATGAGCGCAGGCAGTTAGTTGTTTCACAATGGCTGACAGTGATGTTTTGTTTTGACGTGCTGTGTTCGAATTATTTGTTAATGAGAATTCCTGCTGCTGAAATTCAGAATAGACTTCATCGTGAGTATGGAGATGTATGCATGGGTGCTAGCATTGTTAGAAGATGGGTAAAACTTTTTAAGATGTAAACACTAGTATCAAAGATCAGCCTCAGATCGGTCACCCACGAACTGCCTCCATGGAACCTAACATGAAATCACAAAGTGCAGGGAAAAAACACCCACTCAAGAACTTCTTTAGAGATATCGCATGAAAGCGATGATTTTTTGTTGGGTATTGCAACTGGTGGTGAAAGATGGTTCATTGTTATGAAGCAGAAACAATGCAGCAGAGCATGGAGTGCCACCATTCGACGTCTGTGGCAAAAAAGAAAGCAGTGTCATCTGCTGGCAAAGTTATGGGCACTGTCTGCTGGGTTCACCAGTATGGAAGATAGGGGTTGCTACGCATCTGGAAAACAGGGAATTTTCTTGCATTTTGGAGTTTGCAAGATGAACAAGCACTTCACTTCCACTTCTGGATTCAGTTCTTGTGATTCCACTCCCGAAAAAGATTCAGTTTAGAAACTTGTTTCTTTCGTTCTTATGATTCTCAGTCTTGTGCAAAATTATGGTTACTTCAAATTTGTGTAATATATTATCACTTTTATAATGCTAGATTTTAGAAAGAATATCAAAATGAAACTTGCAGTCCAGATATCTGATTGATAACTAAAGTACATTGACAATGACATAATTATCGAAAGGTTAGTGAAGAGACTATTGTCTATTATTTTATAGATCTTAGTCTTGTTGGCATATCCTATAGAATTCCTATATGCAACAAAAATTTCTCCGGATGCTGTGTACTTATAAATGTAAGCAAGAAAGCAGTATTTTCTATGACATTAATTAAAAATTGTGTATGGTTTATGAACTTTTTTAGCTTTTTATGCATATATTTTGGAGATCTGTTAATGGTGAAATAATGTACCTCTGTTACCTTAGCCTGAAGGCTAGATGCACCATGTTCTTGTGTGTGTGGAATAAAAATTGCTAAGAAAAAAGTTAAGTGAATATTCAAAATAAATAATGCATTATATATTTAATTGAAAAATGCAAGGTTCAGAAGAAAAAACATGATGATAACATGTCTGGAAAAATTTCATTTTTGGACTGGAAAACCTGGAAATTGGGAATTTTGCAATCAAAAAATTATAGCAACCCTGAAAATGGGGTGAAAAGTACCTCACCTCCCTACAGTCCCGATATTGCACCCTCTTACTATCGTCGTCGGTTTTGTGAAGGCACAGTTGAGGAGGCCAGTCATACAGAAAGTAGTGTGTAAGTCTGCAAGCAGCTGGAACGGAGTTCTATGGTAACTCAAGCTTCTAGAAAGGAAATGTGTGCAAATGAAATAGAGTTTCATGTGGTGTGTTTTTCTTTAATAAAACCAAATGTCAGTTCATTAAAAATTGTTGCTCATTGCTTTCAGTATGCCCCTCGTAAAAAAAAAACCGTTAAATTTTGAACTATGCTAATTTTGACAACTTGTTTTTCCTGTGGGATGAAAATAATAGTGATTATTTTTTTCAGGGCATTTCATTTGAAAGACCCTAAGTAATAGCATAATATACGGTTTGTATTATTATCTATGGGTGCGTTCCGAAAGTCTTAACGAAACGAACGCATTCATTATTCAACAAAAATAACTGCTGCTGAATCTGGTGAAACCAGTTATTTTTAGGGGTGTACGGGACGGTCGGGACGGGAAATGTTCAATCTTTGCCGAAGCTCTGGAAATCTCGAATTCTACAAGTCATTTTCACTTTAAGTGATTGTTTTTGCATTTCTGGTACAAAAACTAACAATTTTCGATATGTTCCAGACATTTGCAATACAGAAAACGTCGAGAATTAACGATTTTTTAAAAATTACTATTCGGTATTTCCCGACTGCTTGGGATCCCGAGAAGTCGGGAATTCATTTCCCGAAGTTTGGATCGAGACGGGAACATTTTTCCCCGGTCCCGACTTATCGGGATCCCACACCCCTAGTTATTTTACAGCCTTATGACGATCCTCACTGAACAAACCAGCCTCCGTGAATCTCGTTTACGTGAACAGAATGCGACTTTTGGGACAGCATAATATGAAACGCAGAGAAGCATTTATGGGACAGCCAGTTACCATAACTCGTTAAACTCGTGCCATATGAAATGGGAAATTACTTTTTTTCTGTGTGGAAAAATCAGCATAGACTTTAGAAGCGTGGGGTCCGGAACCTCTCCCTTCCCCCTGGAACGTTCCTGCGCCACTAGAAAATCACATGAAGAATTCGAGAGTGTCGGGAAATTTTGAACAGACCCGTCCCGAAAATTTCCTCGGGAAATTCCGAATCTTTCGTCCCGACCAAAAAATTTGTCTTGCCCCCACGCAACCCTTTACCTTTAGTAGTTAAGTTGGCAACGCTGATACAGCAGCGAATGAGCGGGGTCTCCCTTATCGGACAACAGTAGAGCAACATGGTGTTCTGACGTCAGACGAGACGTGCATGTAACCGGGTTTGCCGCAGGTAACAGCAAAATGTAAATGTAAAGAAATTAGAAAGATTTTTTCTCAATAAAATAACAACATTGTTAAATAAGTTATCCGACAGCGTTGCAGTTGAGTGTATATTGCAGAGGACATTTTTTCTACAGCCGACAAAATCGAAGAGACGGGCCATTCCGCTACCTTCAAGAGGCAACAGGAGGAAAGGTCGTCAATGCAAGTGAACAGCGGGGAGGGGAAAGATTTGGAGCCAAGTGTGCTAGGGGCTATTTATATGACTGTTTAGGGGCCCTGTTGCCGCTGCGGCTTACCGGATCAGCAAGTGTTGTCACATTGGATTTCCAGACAAGAGCTAAATCCCGCCTAAAACGGGTATTTCTCTGAAGCAACAAGAGCTAGACTGCAAAGCCAAAGCTGGATTTAACTACAACTGAGACCGTTTACGTAATAGACGAAAAGATAAGTACTTTATGCGATTCATAATTTGGAAAAATCTTGCTCCAAAAAACCAAGTTGGCAACAGTAGTACCATAGTAGCATGATAGTAGGATAGTAGTACGTTGGAGGAAGGGGATTCTGTCGTCTGATCACCGCAGAAACGTCAAACTGACCCGAATGTGTGGTTCTTCTTCCACTTTCCACCCCTTTGCAAAGAAACAGAGATGATTGACAAGGCTCAACTACTATTCACTGGATTTTCGCGGTAGCTCTCTCATGAGTGGTAGTTTTTTCTAGGAGTGATTGTGCCTAATAAAATCATGGCAGTGTCTGCTGCCACGTTCTTTTTCTGCTGGAACCTCAAAAAAGATGCGCGTGGCAGCAGACTCGGTCTTTGTTTTATCGTGATTTCATCATGCTATGTATGCAATTACGTCTGTAACACATACTGTGAAGTTGTAGCGATTACTTTCACAAAAATGTTTTAAGATTATGTCCCTCATGGCCGTGTGCACGAACGAAGATCAAATTTTAAACTTGGATCGGGAGAGGATCACTGGAAAATTGCATTGCACGAAGACGGTTCAACACTTGATCGCGATCTAGGAACATCAAAACGAGTTTATCTTCTGATCGGCCATTCGCGACCGTTTTGGTGTCTGATCCTGGTTCACGATACTGACGCTTCGACTGCAGGCAGTTGTTTTTTAATATAAAAAGAGCGGAACGTGATATCGAGGGCGTGCAAACGTTAGAGCTGTTGGATGTACAATGCTGATAATTCGAGAACTATGTAAACTAAAAACTGCCAAGATAATAATAATAATTTGTGGTTCTGTGGTGCAAAGTCGCATGGCCGAAGGCAGGAAAAATTTTCGGGGGGGGGGGGTTCATTCATGATTGTTCCCAGGGCGTCGCCAGAAATTTTAATAATAGAAATAATAATAATAATAATTAAAATTTCATAATAATAAAACCATTTTATTCCATAATAATAATACTAATAATTATTATTATATTATTGTTATATCCTTGAGGGGGCTTACTCAATCCAGCAGATGAGTGAATATCCAGCATAAGTTTTTTTTTTTTTTTTTTTACGTTTCATACAGTGTGTACTGAAATGCACAATTATTTTACTTCGTCATTAAACTTAAGATACCTTCAAGATAAAAACTTTAAAAGTTAGATGAAAATTTTAGTCATAAAGTTTTTGTTGTTTGACTTTAAAATTATTTTTTTGGAATTTCGAAAAGTGTGGAACCAGTTATTATCTTTTAAAGCTTAGCCTGGTGCATGGATTGTAACCTCAATCGCGAACGTAATGTGCTACGAAACTGGAGGTACTAGGTTTGAACTCCTATCAAGGGGGATTTATTTTCGACTTTATCGGACGGGGAATTTAAAAGCTGGAAAGGGAATTTTGGGACAATCATAAGGGAATCTTCAGTCTATATTCTTTGTGACGCAGGAACAACACTGGAAAGATGACAACAGAAGTGATAATGGAGGGGACGCGGGTGGGCTGCGATTCCGAGAATAAATCACTCAACTTTCAGAATTCCAAATGTATGAAAATTCTAGCTCGATCGTTTCAACATTGTCTCCTTGTACTTTTGTGATGCTTCGAAAAAAAATTGAAAATTTGTTACAGATTTTGGTTTCTGAACATCTATTAATCCAACATGTCAGAAGTTTCGGGGGGGGGGTTGAACCCTAGAAACCCCTCCTCTAAATACGGCCATGCAAAGTCGTAATGTTTATAAATGCTGTACTGTCTATCCCAGAACACAAAACATATATAAATGTCATATATTACGTGTAAGGTAAATTATAACACAGCAATGTTTACGATATTGATACATGCTGTTGGAAATATGATTGTATAAATTTACGAAAATACATGTTACTGGCTATTTACACCAGTTTACATGACGCGACAATATAAATACATAAGAATTAAGAAATGAAAAATTCAAATACTTACCACAGTACAGTAATAATAGAAATAATAATAACATATATTTATTTAGCGGGCGAGGTTCAGCATAGGCCGTTCTCTCAAAATCGAATGCATTTGGTATGGCATTAAAGTCCCGTAGAAGAAGGTTCCATGCTTTCTCCTTCTCTTTTGTGTTGTAGTTGTACCGTCAGTTCTTTTTTAATATTATTCTTTTTTTACACTCCACTACATCCTTGTACATATTGAGAAGGTTGATTAGTACATCTCTCAAATTCATAGAAGTTTGCAGCCCGAATTCTTTTCATTAAAATTTCGGTAACCACCAAACGTCTCTAATTCCCTTATTTTCGTATTTTTCACATTGATACTTACATATTCTGCATTCGTAAGGATTCTTCTATTTCGCGTTTCGTTTTTTGCAGGCAAATAATCTCAATTTTCGAAATATGGAGTATTTTTATTTTCTTCGCTTTTGCTTGCGTTACACGCGATATGGCGGAGAAATCTTGACTAGCGTAGTCCATGATCAGTGGTTATGCAGTGTTGCGACCAGTGATGTGCGTCTACGCGTAAACAACGATAGTCTACATTCTACACGTAGACTATTTTATACGCGTAGATGACGTAATCTATGTAAACAACATGGCGAAAGATGATAACTTAGCAAAGGGCGACGTAGAATAAATAGAAAATTATACTGCGTATCAGTTGCTGATGTGTGAGAAGAACTTTTCATACTCTTTCTTCCAAATTCGAACAGTTTCTCACCTAGGAAAAAAACCTAACATAGAAAATATTCTAGTGTTTTATGGGGAAAACACCACTCTTGCCTCAGGACTGCCATCTGTTGTTGTTTTTTGCATACTATTTATCTTCTTCCATAGTTGATAAGAGAAGAGAAGAGAAATTTTGTTGTAAATAGGATTCTTTTCAGTATGTTAAGAACCAATATAGTTGAAAATGTAACTTTCCTTTCATGAAACCCTTGAAAATTAATTTTAATGCACTTTAGATTGTCTACGTAGTCTATGTAAACTACAACCCAATGTAATCTACGAGTAGATTACGTGTAGACAACGCATGTAGACGTAAACTTATAGTCTACGGCACATCACTGGTTGCGACCTTCTTCATAGCAAAATATCTAGGTACTAGTATGGAGAATACGTAAGTATGAATGTGGAAAATACGAAAATAAGGGAATTAGAGACGTTTGGTGGTTACTGAAATTTTAATGATAAGGATAACAACATAGGCCTTTAGCCTAAAATTAAACTTCAGTCTGCTGACGTCAGAACGCAAGGTAGCAAGAGTGTTGTGCGATAAGTGATTGAAATAAAACAAAGCAACTGAAACCATTGGCGCGTGGATAGGTTAGTAGGGCCACGCAAAGGTTTCAATAGTGAAAAAGATAGCCCCACGAACCATTGGCGCGTGGATAGGTTAGTAGGGCCACGCAAAGGTTTCAATAGTGAAAAAGATAGCCCCACGAACCATTGGCGCTAGCCCCACGAACCATTGGCGCGTGGATAGGTTAGTAGGGCCACGCAAAGGTTTCAATAGTTAAAAATATAACCCCACGAACCATTGGCGCTAGCCCCACAAACCACTGGCGCGTGGATAGGTTAGTAGGGCCACGCAAAGGTTTCAATAGTGAAAAAGATAGCCCCACGAACCATTGGCGCTAGCCCCACAAACCATTGGGGCTAGCCCCACGAACCATTGGCGCGTGGATAGGTTAGTAGGGCCACGCAAAGGTTTCAATAGTTAAAAATTGGTTTCGAAAAAAATATTCGTAGCCCCACACACCATTCTCGGATAGCCCCACGAACGATTCACGGATAGCCCCACGAACCATTCACGGATAGCCCCACGAACCATTCACGGATAGCCCCACGAACCATTCACGGATAGCCCCACAAACCATTCACGGATAGCCCCACGAACCATGCATGGATAGCCCCACGAACCATTGACGGATAGCCCCACGAACCATTCACTGATAGCCCCACGAACCATTCACGGATAGCCCCACGAACCATACATAAATAGCCCACGAACCATTCATAAATAGCCTTAGAGATACTGGGCGAAAGGGGGGTTATAGCCCCCATCAACCTCACATTGAGCACGTCATTGATCCTGTGCATGTCATGTTGTCGCAAGTTCGTAATCAGAAATGATGAACAGTAACTCACGTTTATTTACGTTCTAGAACTATTACACAGTTACAAAACCGCGTATTTGGAAACACTGACCGGTTGTTACGTCATGAAACGCTCGCAAATATTTGGTTCACGTAGTAGACGGACATCAAGGGAACAGCTTTCGTGCATTGGAGTGACATTAATGTCGAAAATTACATGATTTACCGGCAAAAAAATTTCAACGAGGTGAAAACAAACTTCCAAGACCTTCCTAAAGTATAAATAAACCCATTTCGGTAAGTACTTTCTCCTGTAAAATTGAAGAAATACGTTTTGGGGATACGAAAATTTTACCTTATTTTCTTCTCCTACATGTTGATACTTTAACTTCTTCTTCTTCTTCTTCTTCATGCCCCTCACCGCTTGAATGGTAGCAGTCTTGGGCAACGGTCTGAGAACATTGAGGGCTAGAAGTTCGCGCACTAATATAAACAGCACAATATTGGTTTACACTTCACTTCACTGTCACTATAATACAGTAATGATGAGGGATGGAATCAGAAGCGAAGGTCGCACTGTCGGGCAAATCCATAGAGAATCCACATTATAGAGGGGGGAGGAGATGAAAGTAGAGTGGGCCAGGAGAAGGGGAAAGCAACCTTTTGTCGAAGAAGTCTGTGGAGGAGTGCCTGTCGTTGTGTGTTCCATAGCGGGCATTGGAAAAATAAGTGGGTGGGGGTTTGTTTATGTTCTCCGCAGGTACAATTGGGAGAAGGAGTTTGATGAATTCGTGCCAGATGCTCGTTTGTGGTCACGTGTCCCGTTCTAAGGCGTAGGATACAGGTGATCACTTCACGAGGCATTTTTAAATGATGAAACCAGGGTCGAATAGGGAGTTTATCATAGAACCATTTGTAAGTAGTGGTTTTTGCCACTGCGTCATGAACCCAATTTTCCCACTGAGAGTGATTTTTTTTTTTGACCCGTTGGAGAAGATCCGTATAGGCAAGTCGGATAGGAGAGGGGAGAGGAACGTCCACAGCTGTTTTGGCATAATGATCCACAAGGTCTTGATGAGGATTAAGATTGCTATGTGCTTTGACATAGGTAAACTGTACGCGTTGGGCTTTGTTTTGGAGGTGAAAATACTCTTGTAAAATTAAAATGGGAAAGAGTTGCAACCGGTAAGCATCCTTACCACAACGAGCGATCGTGAATAATACGCTGAGGGCATCTGTGAGAATTAAGGTTTGCGTGTATTGTGCTTCACGAGCATGGATCAAGGCCTGGTAAATGGCATAGCACTCTGCCGAGTAAATAGACGCTTCTGGCGATAAGGAAAATTGTCGTACAACATTGTATTGAGGGACATAAAAGGCACATCCAACGCGGTCGGCATTTTTGGACCCGTCTGTGTAGATAAAAGTATGGTCGGGCCAGAGTTCTTTGTAATATTCGTGTCGACCGAAATCAGTAAAGTTAATATTAGGGAGAGGGGCGGTGAGTATTGGTAAAGTGTATATCAAAGGGGATGTAAATGTAAAGCTGAGATGGTAGGCGTCGCGATCAATATTATAACAAGATAAAAAGAAAAGCCGAGGGCGAGAACGATCGAGAGTTAAATTTGCTTCCAGTTGGCGTTGAATAGCGAACTCGGTATTGAAGGGATGAGGGTGTCGTTCCCATGTTTTCAATATGTATTTCGTGGTAGAGTATTGATATCGGAATGAGAGAGGCGGTTCAGTACTCTCTCCATAAACGCTTACATTGGGACTAGATGCCATTAATCCGAGGCAAAGGCGGAGTGCCTGACGTTGTAAGATATCCATTTTTTGGAGCCAGCGATCAGGCATCCCTCCCAATACGGGCGCCGAATAGTCAAAAAGTGAGCGAAAGCAATTCTTATAAAATAATAGCATAATGGAGGGGTGGCCCCCCCATTTGGTAGTGGCAAGCCCTTTCAGAATGTTAATCAATTTTTTCCCTCTTGTGATCAAATATTGAAGATGTGGTTGCCAAGTTAATTTACGGTCGAAATGAATACCTAAGTATTTACAGGTTTGGACCACCGGAATGTGATGTAAATGAGTTAATGTATTGGGATAGCGAGTAAGCATATACGGATTGAAAATAATAATCTGTGATTTCTCCGGGGAAAATGATAAGACGCGGAGCGCTAATTGATCGCGTAATTGAATGATAAATTTGCGTAGGTCTAAGATGCCGCGAGTGGCATCTGATGTGCTATTATAAAAACAAAAATCGTCAGCATATTGAAGGATATGATGAGTAGAATTTGGTGTTTGATGCAAGTATTGTGTATATATATTGAAAAGAATTGGGCTGAGTGGGGAGCCTTGGGGGACACCACTCCGGATTAGTCGTGGTCCCGTAACGTTATGGGGGAACCAAAAAACCAATATTCGTTCGTGATATAAATGCCATATTAAGTGAGCTACCACCGGATGAATGTGAAGATTAACTAGAATTTGGTATAATATGGGAATTTGGACCGAATCGTAGGCGTGAGCAACATCTATGAATAAGCTATAGCAGTATTGTCGCAAGAGTTGGCTATTCTGAAGTGCTACTGTGAGGGTACATATAGCGTCTTGGCTTCCAAGCCCGGTACGGAATCCCATTTGAGAGGGAGGAAAAAAATTCGTTTCTCTAAATTCCACGTTATTCGGTGTTGTAAAGTTTTTTTCGAATAATTTAGCCATTACTGGTATAAGAACAATGGAGCGGTAGGACGTGGCATGGGTAGCTGGTTTAGTCGGTTTTAATATTGGAATGACAACATGTTGAGTCCAACCTCGCGGGATTTTACCCCTACGATAAACAGAGTTGAAGATTGCCGTGAGGATATTAAGTCCTTGTTCTGGGAGGTGTTTGAGGGTGTCGTAAGTGATGCCATCATATCCTGGGGCAGTAGAGGGGGTATTCTCTAGGATATGTTGAAGTTCCGATATTGTAACAGCGGGGAAATCTGCTGTGAATGAAATATTTGTCTGGGCTAGAGATGGGGGAGGTAGGGTGACCGTAGGAGGTGTTAGGAGGTCCATAAATTCGACTTCCCAGGCATTATTAATCGGTCGGGGGCGAGGAACATGGGGGTGTCGTAAAGAGTTAAATTTGCGCCAAATGACTCCTATGGGGAGAGTCACATCAAGGGACTGACAGAAAAGTTTCCATGCCAGTCGTTTGGCTTTGGTATATGTATTTTTTGCGAGCGTCTGAAGTTTGTGGAGCTCCAGCCATGTTTCGGGCGTGGGGTGTTTAGCATAGAGTTTTGTGAGTGCTATTTTTTTTGTTTTTGATGGCGGCACACTGATTGTTCCACCAATGAATCTTAGGAAATCGATCGTTGGAAAATAATTTTTGGCGCGTACCGCTCCGGTCAAGTGCTAACGTAATCATATGGAGGAATTTGGTATATGTCATTGTCCGGTGGGAGGGTATATCATCCGTATAGTATAATTTGAGAAAATAAGAGCGAAAGGTTTTCCAATTAATAGACTCACGTGTCCATCGACGGACAGGAATGTCAGTCACGCCTGTTTTCGAAAAGGTATTGGGTAAACAAATAAATATCGGCGTGTGATCACTCCCTCGTAAGTCAATATCGTTGGTCCAGTTAATATGAGAAAAAAGGTTTGGAGACACTAATGTTAAATCGATAGCAGTCGGACGGGAACCATTGTGTGGATAGTGGGTGGGGGTACCGTCATTCATTATAATGAAGTCGTTCTCAAGGATCCAATTTTCTATGGTGTAACCTAATCTATCGGTCAGGACATTGCCCCACAGCTGATGATGGCTATTGAAATCACCGGTTATGAGATAGGGTCCTGGGAGTAAGGCGAGAAGGTCAGTGAGGGTGGATAAAGGGATGTTCTGCGAAAAGTGGTGGGGAGGAATATAAAGGGAGAGGAGTGTGAATAGGTGTTGATGAAAATGAATGCGGACAGCGACAATTTCGACGTTATACTGGTGAATTAAAGGATGAGAGGAGGGGATAGGGAGGGGGGAATGTGGGAGATTTTCGTGTACGTAAATCGCAACACCTCGTTGTGTTGCGGGGAAAGGGGGACCATAAGAGATGAAATGTGGTAATCTGTAGTTCTCATAGCGAGTTCCTTTCACCTCTTGTAAACTAAGGAGATGCGGTTTATAATCCGCCACAAGTTTCTGTAATTCGCATTTTCTGGCCGAAAAGCTGCGGACGTTCCATTGAATAAGAACAGGAAATGACATGGAGGGGGAGGGGAAAAAAGAAAAATAAACAAGAGAGAAAGACTCATGGAGGCGGTCTATGCCGGAATAGGCGAGCGTCCGGTGTAATATATTCATTTTATCGAGAGGATAATAAAACAAAAAAAGGAAAAAGAAAGTCGAAAAAGGGTTGAAGGTAACAGTTTGTTGTAAGGCTATAGTTGTTATGAGCACCTGGGTGGCGAAGGATAGGTAATCAGCCTTCTATGATGGATAACAGTTGGGTCGTGAGTGCTTGTATTTGCTGGATGAGAATCTTTTGTTCGCGTATATTTGATATTTGGAGCACTGATGCCCATAAGGTCGTTATGAGGTCCAAGAGTGATTTGTAGATCGTTTGTTGTTCGGAATGGTGAACTTGCAATGGTTCCGAAGGCGGCGATGGTACCGGGTCCGGGAGGGCCCTCCGGGCCGGATGAGCGTTACGCCCGATGGGGGGAGAGGGGGTAAATTCATCTTCCGATGTCGATGAACTAGAAATGGTTCTTGTTTTTTCAACGTTGTTGCTGGATGCCTTGACTTGTAAATCTGGGTGTTGTTCCTTCTGGGAGGAATGGGGCACAGGAGTATGAGACTTGCCGGTCCAGCGGCGGGGGTGAATTTTGTTTTTGGGGCGAACTGTTTCCACTGCCTGCGGCGTGGCGGTCTGACGACCACTTGGGGTGGGGGGTTCAGATGCAAAGTGCGTCTGTAATGTATGAAAGGGGTTATCCCAAGCGCCGAGTTGGCGTGTTCCATTCGAGGGGGTCGAGTTGGGTGTGGGAGACAATTTGGGGAAGTCGCGCTTATTGAGCATAGGATTCAAAATATCTTCCCGAGTTAGGGGTGGGTGGAAGGTGCCGAAAAGTTTGACCTTTGCTTCATAATAGGAAATATTTTCTTCCGCCATGGGAGTTTGAATGGTTTGTTCTCTTTGCCAGAAATCGCATTTGCGGTCACGTGCCCCATGGGGGCCCTTGCAGTTACTACAGTGAGGGGGGTTGGAGCATCCTTCCCCGTGTCTTTCTTGACCACAGTTAGCACATTGTGGTTTAGACCGGCATTGAACCTGGGAGTGATTATAACGGAAACAGCCAGAGCATTGTAACACCGATCGTACTCGCGGTTTGACTGTTAAGATTTCCTTATTTATCAGCACTTTTTCGGGTAAATGTTTGCCGTGGAAGGTAAGGCAGATCAACTTGGTGTCCACGAGTTGGAAAGTGCCATCCTCTCGCCAGATTTTTTTCTTTAGGCGTTTAGCGCACGTAACCCGGAATGGTGAGTCGATGCCGTCTAGGATGTCTTGTTCTGTCACGTCAAATTCAAGTCCATACACTAGCCCTTCCCTTTGGATCAAGCTGTGTGGTATTTTGGCTCGGACCCCAAGGGAGTCCAGAAAGGTCCCGTTCCGAACAAAAGCGTTTGCTGTATCTGCTGTTTTAAAGGTGGCCCGTACCCTGTTTTTGCCACATTGTTCCACTAAACACACGGGGATGTTGGCCTTCCGGAATTTGTTGCCCAAACTGCCACTAGAAAGTTTACCGATGTTTTGGTTCTGTCCTTCTAAGAGGACCACAAATGGGCCGGTGGTGTCGGTCGAATACCAAAGAGTTGGGGGTCGTTGGTCCGGTTGAGTGGGGCGGAACATTTTCTCTTGATTGCGATCGGTTTTACTCACCTCGTCCAGTGTCCGTTTACCTGAGCGTTGTACAGAGTCGGTCATGGGAATGTCATCATCATGTTGGTTTAATGGAAACTCCTTTGTGGCCAGGTCTACTAATCCTTCCGCAGCCGTCCTCTCTCTCGGGTCCAACATTTCCGCATCCTGGGTGGGAACCGGCTGCCCGCCGGAAGCCACGGTGATCTAATGGGTCGCTGGCTAGGTTACACACCAAGGGGAAAAAATACACTGATGGCCGTGTGCACGAACGAAGATCAAATTTTAAACTCGGATCGGGAAAGGATCACTGGAAAATTCCATTGCACGAAGACGGTTCAACACTTGATCGCGATCTAGGAACATCAAAACGAGTTTATCTTCTGAACGGCCATTCGCCACCGTTTTGGTGGCCGATCCTGGTTCACGATACTGACGCTTCGACTGCAGGCAGTTGTTTTTGAATATAAACGAAAGTGATATCGAGGGCGTGCAAACGCTAGAGATGTTGGATGTACAATGCTGATAATTCGAGAGTTGTGTAAAGTAAACTAAAAACTGCCAAAATAATAATAATAATTTGTGGTTCTGTGGTGCAAAGTCGAAGTGTTTCTAAATACTGTACTTTCTATCCCAGAACACAAAACATGTGCAAGTGCAAGGTAAATTAGAACAGAGCAATGTTACGATATTGCTACATGCTGTTGCTACACATGACAATATAAATATATAAGAATTAAGAAATGAAAAATTCAAATACTTACCACAATACAGTAATAATAATAATAAAATATCTTTATTGAGCGGGCGAGTTTCAGCGTACGCTGTTCTCTCGCGAATGCATTTCGTAAGGCATTGAAGTCCCGTAGAAGAAGGTTCCATGCTTTCTCCTTATTCTTTTGTCTTATGCCGTCAGTTCTTTTTTAAGATTATTATTTCTTTACACCCTACTACATCCTTGTATTCGTCGACAAGGTTGATCAGTACATTTCTCAAATTCAGATACGTTTGCGGCCCGAATTACTTTCTTCTCCTACACGTTGATACTTTAACACATCACACTATTCGATGGGGTTCTTGATTGTCATTTGTTTTAGCCAACCAATCTGGTATAGCCTTACAAATTAATCTCGGATCATTTGAACGGAATCTCTTGAACGTCGTTTTTCGTTGGTGCAATGCAAATCTTTAAACCACGTTCATTTAGAGTGGATCAAAATTGATCCCGCTCATCTGAACTTCGAAATAATCGGCGTTGGTGCACTCGGCCATGAATCGTTTCACTACACTCTATAAGCAATTGACTTGACAATAAAGTCGTCGAAATTGAACCAATCACTCGCGAATTGCTGCTCCTTCGGATATGCACCGCTTTTTACTAGTGAACCTATCACCACGAGCGCTCGTACGCGAATCCGATACTTTAACACATCACATTACTCTATTGGGTTCTTGATTGTCATTTGTTTTAGCCAACCAATCAGGTATAGCCTTACAAATTAATCTCGGATCAGTTGAACGGAATCTCCTGAACGTCGTTTTTCGTTGGTGCAATGCAAATCTTTAAACCAAGTTCATTTAGAGTGGATTACAATTGATCTCGTTCATCTGAACTTCGAAATAATCTGCGTTGGTGCACGCGGCCATCAGCATTCTTCTAATAATAAACCTAAATGCTCTCGTAGTTAGGTTAAGTTCTGTTAGCATTAAAATAATATCGCTAAATGCTTTCTAAAGAAAAAGGTTCTAAATTACCTGTACATTCATTCCCACTAATCATAAACTTGCATTTCTCTCGTCTCAATCTGTTCTTAAGATTGGTAACATCCTCCTAGCAGACGAATTACGTGTCAGCAGCAAATTTGACGCTTATTCTTACTGCTGACACGTGCGTGGCAGCAGACTCGGCCATGAATCATTGAGCGGATTAAAAAAAAGAACGAAATGAACAAGAATCCAGATCAAAGGCATGTTGTTGTGGGGGGAGGGTAGGGTGGAGATAAAAACGTCTAATGACCGGTAACACTTTTGAAAAAGTCACGCCACGCCACTGCAGGTGACGTCAGAACGCAATGTTGCTCTAATGTTGTGCGATAAGGGAGATCAGAATCCATCAGCGAGCAACATTACTGGACTGGCAACAGGGGATATATGATCTGTCCTGGCAACATTCATTTTATTTAAACAGCGCGGAAAAAATAAGTAATGGATCAACAGGATCAGTTTATGTAGTATGTAATACAATAGTGTATGTTTTGTGACAAGTAAGCTACACATCTCTGGAGGTAAGCATAAGTAAAAATATTTTCACAACAGTGAAATTAATACTTACGATTTTCGAGGGACTTAGCGTCTTTATTCAGGATAGTATTTTTTGTCTGAAAGATTTGCCGAAACTTTTCCTCTTCCATCAGTTTAAATGTCCTTAAAGAATATTATTTGTAATGAAATTTTATCTAGGTGTGCCTTAAAAATCTCACATTACGTGTAGATAGCTGAATATTCCCAAGTGTATACATTGTTACACGTAGAGGGGAGCCTTGACCGATTGTATCCCCCTCGAAAATTATATCGAATTGTTTTTTCGATGTTTTATATGATATAAAATATGTCCAGGTTACGGAAACCACAAATAACGGAGATATTTGATCCAAAAGTACAACACCTCACATATTGGAGTACTTTCACAATTTATTATTCGCATGCTGCAAACGTAAACCGGTTGTATGAACGCTCAAACAGCGAAGGAATATGTGCAAGTGATAACGCCACCAAACTTAGCACTCTAAATGTAATAAAAACAAGGAAAATTGCTATCAGCATCACACCTAACCATCTTCACTTTTATTTTGATTTCGTGAGTTTTGTCATTTTGTGTTTTATTTTACTTGTAATACATTTTAATATAAGAAGGCTTATATTCAATGTAAATTTATTGACGTTTGACATTAATATTAAAGAAACTGTATTCGGTAAGTAATTTCTCCTGTAAATTTGAAGAAATCCGTTTGTCCGATACGAAAAATTTACCAACAGGGGTACTAATCTGATATTCCCCGGACAGATTTTTACCTTAATATTTTGTGTTTGTGAACCAGTGTTTCGGAGTGTCGTGTTAGGTGTAGTTTTTCAGATTTTCACTTGTGGAGAGTTTACGGTCTGTGCTGCTTCAGGCTAAAGTAACAGAGATAATTTACTTTGCCATAACACATCTCCATGATCTAAAAGCAACAGCAAAAAACATATACTTTATAAACCATGCAAAAATTTTCACTTTTTTGCGCAGGTACAGGTTAAAGGTACCGCCCTTTTATGATTAAGTTTTGAAGAGAGGAAAGTAAGAGGTTTTAGCTTACATTTGCACTTGCTGTGATATAATTTTAATAGAAATGGCAGCAGAAGAACAGTCAAGTAAATAGTAGTCACATCTAGATCACCTAGCATTGAACAAAATTTATTTTTTGGTCATTTAGATAACATGCTGGATCAGGTAACTCACACTCAAAGTAGATTACTTTTAATAGGAGACATGAATATAGACGTATTAAAATCGGATGCAATAAGTAAATGATATCTAAATATTCTAAGATAAATGAGTCCACAAGAATTACGGGAACATCGGAAACATTTGGAATGCTGTAGTATTACACACCTTAATCTCACATCATGCTGGCCATCATAGTCCAAATTAATGCAAACTTAATGAAGGACTATTAGAGCATTTTAAGTGGAAAAAGACAAATGAAGGAACAAAATCTACAGCATTTAATGTTTTTATTACAGAGAGAACAGTGGGTGGAGGTATCTCAATATACTGATCCGGATAGCATCTGGAACTCTTTCATTAGTACCCTGACCCACTACCTTAATATAGTTTGCCCAATAGTAAAAGTGAAACAAAACTATAGAAATAACAAAATACCTGAAAGTAACAAACTTATAGAATTAAAAAAAAAGTGAGAGAAGAATATGACAAATTTAAGAAAACAAAATTAGTTATTCATTCACAGAAATATAAAGGATTGAATAAAAAGTATAAAAATGAGGTTAAACAAAACAAATATTCTTTGTAAACAGATTGTAAATGCAGAAAATAATATGGAATATTGTGAACTAACAGAGGAATGCAAACACAAAAGATAATATTGAAAATATAATACCCCGGCCGGTTCAAATCCGGGAACTTTTCTAACGTTGGAAGTGGCCCCGGCATCCACCCAGCGTCGAATAACATGGGTACCTGGGGGAAACCCTGGGGGGTAAAGACGGTCAGGGGCATGATGCTGATCACATCACCCCACTCATGAACGGATCAAGAAAGTGTGGGGCGTTACCCCCACACCCCCTATACACCTTCATGGCGTGGTGCTAAGCACAGGGGAACACTTTGCTTTTTTTTTTTACTAGAAAAAGGAGTGGAAGTATCAAATCCAGTGGATATTTGTAATACATTCAATAACTACTTCATAAACTCAACTAAAACAGAGTGTAATTTAAATCAATTTTCAAATCATTGTGTAAATATATTGCAAACAGTATATATCTACCAGAAGTGAACTACAGTTTGTCATAAAGAGCAAAAAATCTGCTGGGCCTGATGAATGGTCACCACAACTAGTAAAATACTGTGCCTCATGCATAGTTGAACTGTTATTGCATGCAGTAAATACATTAGAAGTGGAATATTTCCAAATGATAATACCCATACATAAAAAAGACTCAAATAATAGAATAAATGGTACTAATCTGATATTCCCCGGACAGATTTCTTCATTTTTACAGAAGAAACTACTTACGGTAATAAATTCCTATAGCATTGTCGAACATCTGGAAGGTGTTTTGTGTGATGTAACGGGCTTCTTCAAATTTAAAAGTTTGGGGGCAGCTGACTCCGGCCAATTTCTAACATGCCCTTAACAGGGACTCTATAGATAAAGCCAGGGAGCCGGAGCGGAGGAGGGGCCACGTTAGCGGTTGGGGGTGGTAGGTCAATTACCCCAGGGGTGGAGCCCAGATTTGGTGGGAAATTTGAACTCAAAAATTTCAAACAAAAATATTTTGTTAGTTTAAATTTCCCACCGATTCCACGACGAAAAACGTGAATACACCTTATAGAATGTTCCGTGAAGCAGATGTCAAAAATTGACAAAACGAAGAAGTTATAGGTGTCCGGGGAATATCGGATTTTTACCGAATAAATTTCTGTAATATATATAATATAATAAACAATTCTCAACATGGATTCCAAAATAATAAATCAGTGAATACGGCTATAGGTCAATTTCTTGAGTATGCAACGGAAATATTGGAAAGGCGTAAAGTGGCAAATACAGTCTTTCTAGATCTGTCAAAGTATTCGACAGTGTAAACCACAAAGCGCTCATGAATAAGCTTTTTAATTATGGGATAAGAGGAAATCCATTTAATCTAATTCAATCATATTTTCTAGATAGAAATCAAGGTAAATGTTTACTATCCTTCGGACACCTATAACTTCTGAGTTTCGTCAATTTTTGTCATTTGTACTTACCTATCTGCTTCGCGGATCATTTTTTAACGTGTATTCACTTTTTTGATCATTTTTTTTTAAAAAAAGGTGTTTTTGTAACTGAAGAACGTACGTTTCCGCAAATGGTTTGTGGGGCTATGTGTAAATGGTTCGTGGAGCTATGCATCAATGGTTGAATTTCCGCTATGAAACATTCCCACATCACACAAAACACCTTCCAGATGTTAGACATTACTAGAGGAACTTATTACGGTAAGTAGTTTCTTCTGTAGAAATGAAGAAATCTGTCCGAAGGATAGTAAACTAGTACCAAAATCAATACACACAAATACAATATGTGATAGATAATATATAAACGATTTACAATTCAGATAAGAAATGTGTTGAAAGAGAAGTACCACAAGGGTCAGTTTTAGGGCCTTTATTATTTATGTTGTATATCAATGATATACCTGATCTTGCACACAGTAAAATCATCAACTATGCTGACGATACAACATTAATATGTGGTGGTAAAAAGCAAATACACTAGAAATTAATACGTATCTTGCTGTAAATCAGCTAGTGCAGTATCTTCATTCTGATGAACTACTCACAAATAATGATAAGACTAAATTTTTAACCTTTAATTCTGGATCAAAAGTTGAATATGAAGCACTGGCAACTTCCATACAAGACGTAAATATTGAATCAGAACATTCAGTGAAATTTCTGGGGGTAACAATACATAGTAAACTTGCATGGGATGAACATATAGACAGTATCTGTAACAAAATATTGTCAAATTTCTCTCAAAATATAACGTACCCGAAATCAAAACAAGCATATATTATGGTCTTATATACCCGTACATTGAGTGTGGCATAGTGATTTGGGGAGGGGGCCTCATTGTAGTACTGAGAGAATACTTAAACTACAGAAGCGTGCTCTCAGAATAATGTATAAATTGGGTTATAATTCACCATGTTGGCAGATATTCAAAGAAAAAGGCATAATGGCTATCTATTCCTTATATGTATACAAGACCATCTTATATGTCCTAAGTACTTGTCAAATTATAAAAAAATAAAGAAGTACATAGATATAATACCAGACAAAAAGCAGATTTTCACAGGAAAACACAGGAAACTTAACGTAACCAAGTCAGCTCCGACAAATGCTTGTACCATATTCTACAATAAATTACCAGACAGCATAAAGTTAATCCCTCAGAAAAATATTCAAATCAAAGCTATAAAAACGTATTTAACTTGTAGAGCTCTGTACAATGTAAGTGAGTATATGGAAGAATAAAATAGCCTATAATACTTGACTATTTCTCACTTCAAAGTTATGTATGATAACATTTTTTTCATATTTTTTACAAACTGTAAAATAATTTTGATGTATTCTAACATATGTAATCACTAGGGGCTTGCGTATTTAGTTTTTGACGAAAAACGAAATGTGAAAAACCACATTGTAGTGTTAATTTTTCATTTTTTTGAAAGGTGTGAGATGAATTTTGTGACCATGTTTTGTCACGAAATAATGCGAAATGAACTGCAAAAAGCGAAATTAACTCTTAAACACGAAATTTAGGGTTTATTCACCGATGCGACACCTTCTGAGGTCTGAATTATCCTGATAGTTATGCAATTCCTGGAAAATTGATTAATTCTGCTGTTAATATTGGAGAAGCAAAAATGGACTCTTTTACACAGAAATAAACTTAATACTCTGATAAAAAAAGAAAAAAAATGTGCTATTAGAAGTAAAATGTTAATTTTATCTAATAAGTGTAGTTTTTAAATCAAATTTAGGATTATTCACAATTTTAAAACCAAAATGTCTTTTTATATACCACTTTTCATCCAATTTTTCACTGCTATAACACCGATATTTTATTTTATTTGCTGCTTTTGAACCTGAAATCGACTCTGTTTTTGTACCGAAATTTTGCTTTTTTATTTACCAAAAATATGTGCCTCTAATAATTACTAGAACTGTTGAAACGTTTGTGTGTTGATATATGTAATTGTAAATGAATTGACCTGTTCAACATCATGTACAGTATGATCTAGAAAGGGAAAATAAATGAATGAATGTTCTCCATTGATAATAGGCTACATTCCATTGAAATTACGAGTTCCATGTTACCACAGGATGTAAAGATACTAGGCAGCTGTGACAAAAAGGCATTATTACACTTGCTTGTACTTCATATGAATTGTCATAAAGTTATATTGGGGCTGTTTACCCACTGTACGCCCTCGAGAATTACATTGAAACTTTTTTTTAATCGACAGATTTCAATGTTTTATGTAATGTAAAAGTGGTTCCAGCGTTAGGAAAGCACAAATAACTCAGATATTTGATCCCAAACAATGGTCTACGTAAGTTAAAACCTGCAATTTCAAGGTATTTTTGCTGCTTGTATGTACACTAAAATAGCGGAATAACATGCCGAAAAAAAACTATCACTACCTATCCTAACCTAAACTACGTAAAATTATACCTGCTGTTGTGGGAAGTTGTTTTGGGTGTTATATTCACGTGCGTGAAGCCTTTGGGCTGTTCTGCTTCATAATAAAGTAACGTGCTAATGTAACAGACGTGCTTTATTTCACAATAACACATTTCCGAGGGCTATAATCAACTGAAAACGTTCATAAACCATGCAAGATATTTCACTTCCTCTAGGGGTTTCAGAGGGTCAAGGGTACCATTATATTTCTTGCCTGAAGGGTATCTGGACTGAACCGGACCTAGAGTTCTGTGCCTCGATCGGAGATTGAACTTGCATTAATCTTTTTATGTAATAAATTACATTATTATGAAATGCAATAGATTCCTTTTCCATACTTTTTAGAGTATTCATACATCATCTGACCGTATGAATAATTGTAACCTGCACAATTTGCAGGTGCCTACCATGTTCCAATGTTTACGAAACTGAGATATTGTCCACTTGCATACAAACAACAAGTTTTTATTTTACACTTTTAAAATGAATCATTTGTATTCTAATGTTTTATCTTGCAGATTGTCATTTTTTTTTATTTGTACATGTTTTAAAATCAGTATCATGATTGATCTACTTGATAAACTTAAACATGTTTGCTGTTTATTGGTTTTAATTTTATAATGATTGGTAAGATAAGTACTGTATCATGTTTTGTTGTAAGGATACGTAACTGTTTCTTCTGTTTTCCAGCAATGAATTTCACACAACTTGAGCCACAGAAGGAAAACATTCAACCCCTTAAAAGTGGCCGAAAGGCAAAAGATTTGAGTGTTGCTTTGCATGCTGATATGGACCATGAATTGCACCATAAACTCTCAGAAGAGAGACAGTAAGTTGTTCAGTATTGAACCTCACTGTATTAATTTCATAAAGTATGTGATTATGCAATATTTCCTTACATAACTTTTTCTCCGTGATGAAGCTTACGAGCAGTGGTGAATTTTGAGGTAACAATCAGTAAGCTGAATACTTGTGGTGTCTACTTGCTTGTCGATCCATATTAAATTTTGATATTTCAGAAGCTGCTACACTCAAACACAATGTTTGGTGGCCTAATCAAATCTGAAATAATGGCTCGGTGTAGCAAATTATAACAATTGTTCCATCTACCTGAAGCTGCATAAATTTCATATTGAAACCTGCTTTCTGATGCAGGGGCAGGAAGTGTGTTTGCCTTTTTCAATTTTTTTAAAACAAATGTGACAAAGAACAAAGTAGGAGAATACAATATCAATCTAACTTAACATGCCTAACCTTTTTGAATAGAGATATTTTTGCAGCTTAAAAAAAATATGTATACACATAATGGCTGGTCCAATGTTTTCAACAACATTTTGCCTGCACAGTTCAAGACATTTCACGCTGGCCGGAAAATAGTGTAAATTTTTGAACTGTGTGAAAATGGGAGTAAAAGAAAACTTAGTCCATGAGCATGAGTGTCTGCACATTTGCAGGCAGTCTTTTCTTCACCTGTTATTGTACTTAATGTCCCTTTGATACTGCTGCCAAAACAGTTTTTATGGAGTTCACAAATTATGGTTTCTTTTATCTTGATCAATTTGTTATTGTACAATGTTGACATCTTAGGTAGGATTCATGTCACTTTCTGATGTAGTTATTAAACTCTACATGAGCGTCCCATTCTTTTGGCGGGCAAAATCAAATGGTATTTCTTCTCATATGGCATATGTAAGGAACTCTGTTGTTTTTTTAAATTAGACAGTGCCACTACAAAGCCACATTGTGGCAGTCTTATAACATTTTGTTCCGTGGGACCATGGAGAGTAAATGTAAAACTGGAGTTTGACTGTGTCTTGAACATAAAATTTGTACAAGAAAGATTCAGTAAATTGTCATTGTCTCCCAATTATGTGCATTTAGCCTTGTAGCAAATTTTTATGAAGTACAGATGTGAATAGTTTAATGAGCCCTCTGGAACCATGGGGTTGGGTGTGTGTTGTTTTATGTACCATTCATCCAGAAAGTAATTGATTTAATGCTCCTTATCTTTCAGAAAATTTGAGATGATATTAAGAACGTACGAAGGGGATGATCCACTGGCACCTTGGCACGAATATATTTTGTGGACCGAGCAGAATTTTCCAAAATGTGGGAAGGAAGGAAATGTTACAGATCTGCTAGAGAAGTGCATCATGAAATTTAAAAGTACAGAGATTTACAAGCAAGATGCCAGATTCTTGAAGATCTGGTTAAAATATGTAAGTCAATTAGCATTTTAATGTGTTCTTCTTCTTTTTGATCTAGCTGAGGCTTGAACATCTTGCACTTGTGGAGGATAGTGAGCTCTTCATGTGATGTCAGCTTAGCCACTTGACTTGAGAAGTAAAGAGTATTATTGACGAAGGCTACCTTCTTTTTACAGAACCTCCCGTTTCTTTTGCCATGGTTACAAACACACACTGCAGAAAGGCAACCAATGAAGTCACGTGCATTGCTCACTCCCTTCTTTACACATGTAAAATTCGGTGTTTCCACGTTGCAAATTTAGAGGTTTTCCGATTAATTTCGAAGGTCCACTGCCTTCTGAAGCAGCAGCAGCAGCAGAACCTGCCAGGCACCGCCTTGGAATGCAGTCAGACAGTGGAAACCAGAATAGCTTCCAGCAGAACGCACAGCAGACAACACAAACCGAGAAACATGCACCAGCAGATGAGAGAAAATGGAACTTCTGCTGCCTGGGAATGTTTTGCTTTAGACTGAATGGACCTCTTTTCCTTGTCACGTCAGTCTAAAAACTCCCTTAGATACATGGCATTCAGAATTAAATATCAGCCACAAGTGTGCAACTTTTGATGCAAGAGTGGTACATGCTTACATGAAAGCCCAACAAAGTTCAACTTTCTAAAAAAAAAAAAGTGTCGTCTTGTACTTGAAAACAAAAATTTTGTTTTTTCAGTCGTAGGCTTTTATTGCCTGATCTGTAGTGAACAAAACGAGGTAGAATTTGTAACTCTAGCATTTGTAGGTTCCTCGATATAAACTTGTATTTAAAAACTTGTCCAATTTTAAATATCCCACTGAAAACAAATTCCCATGTTCCGCAACACGGGAAAGTCAGCCCCAGTGATTATGTATTAAATGACTAAAATGCCCAATATCGGCATTTGTAGCAATTGACTAGTATCTCTGTATCTGTTCAGCATAGTGTTTAGTTCACAGTGGTGATGATTGTGTATTAGTTTTATATATAGTAATACTTAAGACTGTCCACCACCGTAGTCCTGCAATTTATTACAATGTAAATTTATGAAGATGCAGTTCTAAAAAAGAAACTTTTCAATCGAATAAGGTAAGCAGTTTTCAAAAAGTTACATATAATATACAGCCCCGTACTGTGGCCATGTGGTCTAAGGCATCATGCTTTGGGCTCTGGCTATGGGAAGCGTGCAGGTTCGAGTCTCCTGGGAGAAGGATAAGAACTTTTCTCCTGAGATATTGACTGGTGGCCATCATGAGGAAATTTGAGAGCTATGAATGAGCAGCGTAATTCAGACATGGAAACCTGCAACAACAACTGGGGGTTCGTCGTGCTGACCACACATCACCTCGTACCAGGTTGGATAGAACTCGGCAGGTAGGAGTGAGGCCAGCAGTCAGTAGGACCCTGGCCCTCGTGGGATGTTGCACCACGAGTTATTATTAATACTTAAGACTCAATATTTAACCTGTATTTAAAAAATAACATGATTTGCCAATGGTGCATTTTCAGGCTTGCACAAATGTATCTTCAAGTGAATTCTATCATATTATGGAAGGACATGGCATAGGAACCGAGTTAGCTGAATTCTACAGAGAGTGGGCCCATTTGTTTGAAAGGAAAGGGGATGTCAAGAAGGCTGATGAAGTTTTCAGAAAAGGGCTTCAAAGAAATGCTACCCCTATTGAAACTCTGCAGCAGGCCTACAGGTAAGTACATCTTATGTGCAGTTGGGTTTTGTATTTTTCGTTGTTTTAAAGAAATGATACTAAATACATTGCGGATTTGACATTGCTTTTGTGTGTCTTTAGGTTAATTGTGATGATTAGATAAAATCTGAAAATGACTGATTATACAAAGGTCGTTCAAGGTTGACCAAGACTTTCGTGCGTAAAATATTAATGACTCAATGTAGCGCTGCATTACTTCGGCAGGACAGACCATGATTCCTTGCGAGTAACCATGATCCTTTGCGACGCATTTGGCATGCACACTAGTGTAAACGAAGATGGTGGCAAGTTGTGTATCTGTTGCTGTGGAACGACGGTGTATAATAAAATTTCTCGTGAAGGAGGTGAAATCTGCTGAAATTTGGCGTAGACTGCAAGCACAGTATGGTGAACAAACACGGTCATGGGCAAGAGTGTGCAAATGGTTAGGGTTACCAGGCATCCGTTTTTTTCCGGACATGTCCTACATTTTAGCCTTATGTCCGGCATCCAGGAGGAATTTGAAAATTATCATAAATGTCCTACATTTTGAGTGTAACATAATATTGATTGTGAAAATCGTGTTTCAGTTGAACAAAGATAAATCATGCAAGTTATGGACTGCACTCTCAAATTCAATACTGAAATTTAATTTAATGTAGTTATTGCCCAAAAGGAAAATAAAAGTTTCTGCTAGAAAAAAACTGGAAGCAATTAATAAACAAGCTTATTGGGCCACATTATGATGTCACTTTTCAATGCCTGAGAACATTTCTGGACTTGGGGTTTATACTGATGGAACAAGGTATTTCCCATTCTTATTCAATATTTTGATTGTAACGCAGGGCCCCTATGGGTTGTATAGAGAACAAAGATGTTGAACTAAAAAATACTCAAGATGAAACTTCTGGAACCATTTCAAATTACGGTAATTTCTGAATATTTGTTTGCCCTTCCAGGTCATAATGAGAGAGTACTTTCATTACCATCAGCACAATGGAGTCATCGGAGATTTTTTTTTTTTCAAAAAGTCCTAAAATGTTTGGTACTGGGGTTCAAAGAGTTTGATTGTTTAGTCTCTCATAAATATATTTTGACTAAACCTGACATTTTGATCAAAATTGGCTCCTCTGAGAAGTACGAGTTAAAACATGTGTAGTGAAAAGTGTATTGTTTAGTATTGTTCACAAATTTGGAAAATTTGCATTTAAGAAATCATATTTTTTGAAGGTGAAAAGTGTAAATTTTACATTAACTTCTAACGTGTTCTAGAAATGTGTATTATTTATTGTGCATGTTTTGTGTCCTACATTTTGACTTAAAGTCCTACATTTTGGGACATTATGTCCTACTTTTTCCTTTTAGCGATCTGGTAACCCTACGAATTGTGTCATAAGGCAGTAATCAGAACGCTACATTTTAAAAGTAGCTTCACTACAGCTACAGCTACTATTCCAAAATGTAGCTTCGCTACAGCTACAACTACATTTACCAAAAAGTAGCTCTCTACGCTACTCCTGTTCGCTATTCGCTACTTTTTGCACTATTTCTGCATAAAAAAATGAAAACAACCATATGAGTATTAAAAAAATCCCCTACTACTGGTAAATAGATTCTGTTATTTATTATCATAATTCCAGTCATTCGATAATTTTGATAGCAGTGTTACTTCAGTTACTTATTTTTACTATAGTTTTGAGAATACCATTGCTATGCAAGTGGCATATCAATTCAAATTTGATATATGAATATTTCAGTTAGGGTGTTACCCAAATTAATTATTACAACTATACACAAATCAAATTTGGTAGGATTACGTATTTATGTTCACATCAACATATTTTTCTTCAGAATAAATATTTCATTTTTTATAGACTGATATGAAGTCCGCATTATGAATGAAAAGTACCTGGAGTCCTTTGACTACAAAAGGGCCCGAGGTTCGATACCCAGCGGAGGCACATAGTGGTTAGGATCCAGTGTCAATCAGCTTATCTATGCATAAAATGGACTGAAAACAAAAACTAGGAAAGACGCCAAGTTGGGAGGATGAGATCCTCCTGCTCCTCCATTCCCCACACTGCTCATCATTCATCATTCTTCCTTGTTCTCACAATTAGCCGAAAGTGGCAGAAAGCGACTATAGATAAGAGAATAATTAAATAAACCATTCATCCTGATTGTCATGATTGAGAGAAGTGGAAGAATAGATGAGGAAGTGAACAGAAGAGGACAAATGGGTGGTGGACTATATCAAAGCATTCAAAGATTAATATGGAACAGGGATGTACCTATGAAATGCAAGAAGGTAATATATAACACATACTATGTGCCGATAATTATGTATGGAGCAGAGACTTGGACAATGACAGAGAGAGACAAAAGAAAGATGCAGGCAGTGGAGATTAAATTTTTATGAAGTATATTGGGAAGACTAGAAGGGACAGAATAAGGAATGAGGAGATCCGACAGACAGTGGGTGTGGTGAAGCTTCATCACAGGATAGATCAGGCACAGATGAGATGGTTCGGACACATGAAGAGGATGGATGCAGAAAGACTACCAGTAAGAGCTTACAATGCACAAGGAGTTGGAATAAGGCCAAGGGGGAGACCAAGATGTCAGTGGAAAGTGGAGAGTGTTAGGAGAAGAGGACAAGATTGGAACACCCTGGTAAGAGAGGAGTGGTGAAAGACCAGGAAAAAATGGAGAGGCTTGACTTCTATGTCGACCCAGCCAGAGGCAGGAAACAGTGAAGGATGATGATGATGATGTCATGATTAGCAAAAGTTACAGAAAAGTGACGCAAAAGTAGGAGAAATACATAAATTTGAAAACTATGTATATTAACTAAAGAATAGTTTCTGCAGGAAAGTCAGTAACCGTACATACTTTTTGCAATATGATAAAATTATTGAGGAAACTGTCATGTAAACTTGAGTGTTCTAAACATATTGTAATTTTAAAATTTGTGAACAAATACTATCGCGAAAATAATTGTAATTCCAGAAACTCTTATCATTCTTGTAACAATAATTTCTTGCTGGTGGGATTCTATATACTGACGATGATCAATGCTGTTAATGTACTGAGCCTTTTATTGCTGGCACTATTCCCTTGTCAGTGCAGTGGATAATCCATCGCTCATTTTGGCACTGCAAGTTGTGTCTTACACAGCAATTAATGACATTTTGGTGTCTCTTACACCATGAATATCCACAGGATTTGTTCGGGACTGATGCAAACGAGGCACTTTTTTCCAGTGGTGCAGCAAACGAGGCATGTTTCTCCCCAAAATTGCGATGCAGCTAAAAAAACGTAGCTGTTAGCGGGAATATATTCATATACGTATGTCAGTTAGTTATCTGGATATCTGAATTATTCAGATACTATTTACATAAATTACACAGATATCTATAATCTACAATCTAAATAATCTGTATCTCCATGTAATAATGTCTTTATGAACCCCCTGCAAAATTAAGGGTTATTGTCGATTTTTTCTGACGCTGTTGCCACATTCAAAATTCACCTCAAAATGCTGAGAAAAAATGTAGCTGTAGCGAAATTTTTGCTACAACTACAGGAATTTTGCAGCTTCGCTACCACTACAACTACAATTTTCAAAATGTAGCGTCGCTACAGCTACAAATTTTGTAGCTAGCTACAGTAGCGACGCTACAAGTAGCTCACTACTTCTGACCACTGCATAAGGGTTTCCCTTCACCCAAAGAAAGCAAAGCGCTGCCGTCTTCTGGTAAGATTTGGGACATGAAAGGTGTTATCCATGTGGATTTTTTGGAGAAGGGTGCCACAATTAATGCCCAGTATTACTAAACTGCTTCACGGTGCTGTACGTGGGGCCATTCGGAAGAAAAGAGCTGGAATGTTGTCGAAACATGTCATTCTTCTTCATGACAATGCCAGGCCACACACAGTCCATTTGACTCAACACTGGCCAGCTTGCACCGGGAGGTTTTGCCACACAGTCCTTACAGTCCAGATTTAGCCCCCAGTGGTTTTCGCTTGTTTGGGGCTCTTGAAGAGCATTTGGGCAGGATGCACTTCCAGACAGATGAGAAACTCAAGAATGCTATCCTGCAGTGGTTACGACATCAATGTACTTTTTTCTACGCCAAAGGCATCAAGGAACTTCCACAACGATGGCAACAGTGTCTGGATGTTCAGGGGGAATGCTTTGAAAAACTGACATAGTTTGGTGCTTCTATGTATGTATATTTCCTGTCTAGAAATAACAGGCTTGGTCAACCTTGAACGACCCTTGTATAAGAACAGCAATGCCCAGGTTGGGACTCAATACCAGCACCTTTTGTGAACTAACATCTGTGATGACCCGATTTCTTCAATGCTTTATTACTAATAATTTTTAGAAGATTAAAATAAATATTATAAATTAATTAACTCATTATAGAAACATGTAACACATACATTGATCATGTAATGACTTTCCATATATATATTTTTTAATTGTTTGTGCTATTTTATACACCTTAATTCAACCCCATAGATGTACCAACATTTTCTTAATGCTGTTACATCTAAGTTAAAGTAATGACAATAAAAGTTAGTAAAAGTATAAAAGTAGTTATCATAGATACATATTTGAAAAATATCCGCCTGGGTAGTTTCAGCCAACACCCATCTATTTTATTTCCATATATCTATGTGTAATGGTAAGGTAGACTAAACTACATTTTTACATGGAGATGATGACTATATCTTAAATCGCCTAGTTTACCATGGTCGATGGACACTTTCACTTCGGGAGAAATAAGAAGAAGGCTGCTGGCGTTTACTGTTTACTAAGGCTAAACAAAGAATAATAGGAGAAGGGTAGGTGACTGAGAGATGCACCAGCACTTACCTATGCTTCCTGGCGGCGGCACGAGCTGCTACAGGACACCCTTCACTTACATAGTAGCTAGTCTCGCTGTACTTTGTAACCTCCTATGCAAGTCAGAGCATTCCAGGAGACAGAGTTAACTGGATGTGAAGTACACCAGGAATCAAACTTTCTGCACCCACATCCCTAGCCATCTAATATATTCACTTACAACACCTTGGTGACAATGAAGTTCGACCAGAGAGGTATACGTGATTAAATGCACAGAGGCATAGGCGGTGGAATGGGTGACCCGCAGAAGTGACGCTTGTGTGTAAGAGGAGGCATGTGAGCAGGGAAGAATCGTGATCCCAGCATGTTGCACCCAAGGTCACGTAAAGAACGAAAACGGGGAACTATACACGTGACATTGAACTTCGACCAGGCACCAGACCCATACGGAAAATTCCAGATAGTGGCACATTCGACGGAAACATGACGTCACGGACACGATAAGGGAGTCCACCGTATATAAGCACGTGCTGTGCACCGAGGAACCGCAGTGCATCATCACCATGGCCAGGGGCAAACCTATTGACAACACCGTGAGGAGAAGAGTGGTGGAGTTGCAACGGGATGGACTCAGTGAACGGGAAATAGGGTGCCAACTGAACTTACCCAAGTCAACCGTCCACTGCATCATCAAACACCACCAAAATACGGGTACTACAGAGCCAGGTAAGGCCCTGGTCGTAAACGCCTGCTGAGCGTACGTGACCTACGGATATTTAGGTGCTATATCCAGACCAACAATCATGTTTCTGTGGCCGAATTACGACTGTGGACTCGAGAACGCTTTCACATTGAATTGTCAACCAGAACCATTCGCCGTTACCTACAGCGATGCGGTTACCGAGTGTACAAGGCGAAACGTAAACCCTTCCTTTCCATGTTGAACAAAGGCAATCGACTACGGTGTTCACGAATGTACCGGGGATGGACATTTCGGCAGTGGAACAGGGTTTTGTGCACGGACGAATCCATTTTCAATGTTGTGTACGGGAAAATACGGAAAACAGTCATTTGTAGGAAGGAGGAACAGAATGAAGCAAAATGTTATGCACATCGGGTACAGAAACCTGCGCCAGTGATGGTATGGGGATGCATGACAGCATCTGGGGTTGGCCCACTACAAGTCTGTGAGGGCATTGTGAATGCACACGCCTATACACGCATACTGGAGCGGCATCTTCCCACAGTGCGAAGGCACCTGTTCCACAGGCGGCGTCTCATCTTTCAACACGACAATGCCAGGCCTCATACAGCACGGCTGACAAGAGAATGGTTGACTCGCCATCACGTGCGAACTCTTCCATGGCCACCATCGAGTCCCGACCTCTCGCCCATTGAGAATGTGTGGTGTGTTCTTAAGCGACGTGTGCAACAGAGGGGACCCACGACAGTGGCTGCTCTTATCGCCTGCCTGCAGGAGGAATGGCACCGCATCGATGTGGATAACCTTGAACGACTCGTCCGCAGCATGCCCCAATGCATTGCCACAGTTATTCACCGACGGGGCGGGGTCACACCATGGTAAACAGGATCCCCTCTAACAGTGGTCGAACTTCAATGTCACGTGTAGATGGACGAAAATGTTTTATTTTGTGTGGACACCATACATTGCTGCGTTGCAGCGGAAATTTATGTTTTCCTTTGTTCCATGTAGCCTGCTGAATAAAATATGTTCAGCATATGCATGTGTTCTCCTTCTTTCACAACGCACTCCTATATTTGTGACTGGTCGAACTTGATTGTCACTAAGGTTGTAAGTTTCAGTTTCACTGCATCTCAAACTTCCAGTGGCGCAACTTGGTCGGAAATGAGTTCTAGGGGGGCAAACATTGACGGCCAAGTGTACCTGCAGGGGTAGGGTTACCAGATCGCTGTAAGGGAAATGTAGAACATTTAAGTCACAATGTAGGACACAACACATTCTCAATAAATAATACATATTTCTATAGAACATGTTAGAAAGTAGTTGAAAAATGACACTTTTCAGTTTTTAAAAAATTAATTCTCAATGAATTTTTAAATGCAAAATTTCAAAACTTGCAATTACTAATCAATGTACCTCTTACTACTTGATTTAAGTGGTACTTCTCAGAGGAGACAATTTTTATCAAAATTTCAGGTTTAGCCACACTATATATTTATGTTAGAGTGGACAGTCAAACTCTTTGAAATTATAGGGACCAATACCAAACATTTTACAGACTTTATGAAAAAATAATTTCTCTTGTGAGTCTGTTGTGCTGATGGTAATGAAAGTACTCACCGTAATATAAAATGGTTCCAGAAGTTTCATCTTGGGTAGTTTTTAGTTCAATAACAGGGTGCCTACCAAAATAATACATCCAGAAATCTTGATTTTTCTGGACTTTTCTAGACCCCTACTTTGGTAAAGTAGGAAATTAGTAATTAAGAAAATAAATATTTATTTAATGAAAATCCCTAGCAAAGGGCCAGTTAAGAAGAAAACTGAAGCTGAATTTAAGAAGAGAATTAGATCTGCTATTTTGTTTTAATTCATCCTGAACTGTGTTTGGCAGACAAGCGAGGCTTTGGCATCTGGACTCACAGCCAGTATAATCTTATGTCGGGCTTGTGTCGGTTGTCCCTATTTGTTTATGACTATCCATTCATCTATCTTATCTTACCACCATCCATCCTCATCTTCGCGATTAGCCAAAGAGACAGAAAAAAGTGAAGTAAAATAAACTAAATCAACCAATCAATAGCAAAAATTCTTTACCACACGAATAATTTATTGCCTTTTTATTGACTCCTTGACCTACTTGTTAATTTTTTACTTTTTCTTGACTTCCATGTATTTCTTGACTGGCAGACACCCTGAATAACTTTGTTCTCTATACCCCTGACTTACAATCAAATTATACTGAATATTGAATAAGAAAGGGCAACACCTTGTTCCATCAGTATAAACCCTAAGGCAAGAAATTCTGCTCAGGCATTGAACAGTGACGTTATCAGAAAGTCGTCCCAAAACTTTGTTCATTAATTGCTTCCGTTTTCCTGTTTGTTTAATAGCAGGACAAACTTTTTTCTTCTTGTGCAATGTCTGAATCAAAATTAATTTCACTATTGAGTTTGGAAGTGCAGTCCATAGACTTGTAACTTGCATGATTCTTTTCTGTTACGTATTTTCCTAATTAATATGGGACGCTCAAAATGTAGGACATTTATGATATTTTTGAAATTACCCCCAGATGCCGGACATAAGGCTAAAATGTAGGACATGTCCAGGGAAAACCAGACGTCTGGTAACCCTATGCAGGGGGCAATTACCGCCCACAACTTCAAATTTTATGCAAATAAATATACTTTTCGTAAAATTTTTTTAGTCTTATCAAGTTCATAATCGTAGCTAGGGAACGGTGAAAGACGGCCCTGGGTGCTAAACGATCTAAATGAAAATAAGATATAAAATTGATTGATTGATTTTTTTTAAAGTCTACTTTATGCACAGAAAGGCTAATTGAGACTGGGCCTATAGGTTAAAGTGGGTTCCGAACCACTATGTGCCTCCACTGGGTATGCATCCCTTGATCACAAGGTGACGATGTTACCATTACACCATCGGGGAGATACAAAAGTTGTAAATGATATAGATGCCATGGCGTTCCATGAAATTATTTGCTCACTATTAAATTAATATTGTTTTCAGCATGCAAAATTATTGGATCCAAAAATTTTCTTGCTCGCTTTGCTTGCAAGAAAAATAAAACTAGTTAATTGATTTTGTTTTCAATGCATGAATAATTGTTTGGAGGAAAGGGAGCGTGCATATTTCAGAGACAATTTATGCAATTTTTGCTGTTGGTTTATTGTGTGATTGATGATTGGTTTATTGTGTGATTGATGAATTTGGTTGTGTAATGTATTTAAGTAATATATGCTGTATATAATATTTATTAAAGAAACTTTGAATATGTACACAATTTAGTGTCCACGTTGCATATATGTGAAACATATCGTGCATGAAAGTTATGTTAATGTAAAAAAAAGAATTATAGTTGGAATGCATTTATCAAGCATTTTCTGTCTTTCAAAAGTAGTTTATGTACTTGTTTTCCGTTATTAATGTGAAATTGAACGTGTTAAAAAGATAATACAAGTCATTTGTTCAAACACAAATGCTTTAGCACAAACTTCTACCCCCTTTTTTGCTTAATTTACGAGAATAATAACATCTTTGATACTACCACTACTAATATTAATAATAATGTTGGTCCTGGGTTCGAATCCCGGCTTGGACATGGATGTTTGCGAGTATCCATTCATAATTTTCATCATGCCATCACTGATCCCCATCTTCGCAAATTAGCCAAAAGTGGTACAAGAAGCGAAGTAAAATAAAGCAAATCAATAATAATGTTATAATAACATTATTATTATTGCTACGTTTATCCTGATACCCCTCCCCCCCGACAATAATTCGTGGTTGTGCCTCTGCTCACTTCACTATCCATATTTCAGGCCCCCTACCACAAACAAATTATGGTTATGTGTGTACAACTGGCCTTCGAGTGTATACCGCTCGTTTTGCCTGTTCGAGCAAAGAAGTTCTCAATTCTGTCCACTATCTAGCATTGTCCGTATGAACTATTTGACACAGAAGCGAAATCCTCTTCCTGCAGCACTCTAGTCTACAATAGAGCATCAATTTTAAAGTTCAGTTTGCTGCGGTGGCTCAGTCGGTAACGCGTCTGACTACCATGCTAAAGGTCCCAGGTTCGATCCCCGGCCGGTTCAAATCCGGGAACTTTTCTAACGATGGAAGTGGCCCAGGCACCCACCCAGCGTTGAATAACATGGGTACCTGGGGGAAACCCTTGGGGGTAAAGGTGGTTTTAGGCATGATGCTGATCACATCACCCCCACTCACAACTGGATCAAGAAAGTGTGGGGCGTTACCCCCCGCCCCCTATATGCCTTCATGGCATGGTGCTATGCACAAGGGAGCACTTTACCTTTTTTTTTTACCTTTAGCTGTTCCATAGTTTACTTTATTAAAGAAAACGAATATGTTATAAAAGATTACCTTTTTACATGGATGGAAGTACAGTGGGCTTGATAATTCGAGGCGGTCAAGAACAATATTACCTTGAATTACAATAAACTTGGACTATATGGAATGCTGTAACCCAATAGAACAAAGAGGTAAAAGAAAAATATTTAAACAATATTGAACCTACACTTTAAAAGAAAGTGCCTTCTGTTTCAGGATGTTGCATCAGTTTTCCATACTCAAATCCACTTATCAGAAGAAAACTTGAATTATATGGAATACTGATTATCAAGGCTTTATGTAGATGCTTTTTCCATTCCCCTAAAACCTATACACGCTAAAACTAATTGTGTACATATATATGATTCAACCATAATATCAGTATTGCTTTCATTATTCAGAAATTTCCAGTACAGACTTGCAACTCGAATTAAAGGAACTGTTGAAGACTTAGATGAGGAGCAAGACGCAACCATTGAGAGGCGGCCTTTTGGAGTGTTATCTACTAAAGAGGATGATGTAAAGGTTGGAAGTGTGAGAATCCCTAAGGACAATGTGAGTCCACTTCAAGGGTTAAAAGTACATCAGGTGAAATCCAACAAGAATAACAACAATGCTGCATTCCAGATATTTGTAAGTTTACCTTGTTGCTCTATTTTAGTGCATCAGTACATCTCCTGCTTGTGCTTAATTTAATGAATTAGTGACATTAGCCTGCAAAATTGACCTATTTTACTCTTTCAAATTTAAAAAAAATAATTTAGATTTATTTAAGGCCGTACTAAAGGCAATTTTGTGGTAATTTTTTGATAACAGATGGCAGCATCGTTTGGCATGGCAACTGAGTGCCATGTTGTCAGATCTCGACGTAAATATTACCAAAGTAGATAAATACAGGTTGGTCGATTAGGGTGCTCGATGTGAGGTGACGCCATATTGGTTAGAGGAGTTAGTGGATTAAAAAAATAGTAAATCAAGGAAATTGGTAATCATCAGATTTTAGTTATATGTTATTAGAGAAATAAGCAATATATCATCAGTGGAAGGTAGTAATAGTCGAAATATTAATATAAAATCTGTTCTTTTATATTAAGTATTTATTTTAATATTTAGAAAGCAGAGAAGAAATTACAATAATAAGTGTAGTTAATTCAAACATGAAACAGGCCAAGTGAAAACATTGTGAATTCGTTTGAAGCAAATGTTGCGTTGACTGTACACTTCATTTTGTATGACAGTACTTTCTACCTTTGACCGGAAACTTTATACTCTGTCTCTACTATCTCTGCTTCAACAAGGCTGCATATAGCGGCAGAGAAGGTTGAGGGGGGAATCGAGTAGGCAGAGCGATGCAGTACACGATGCTTCGAAAGCTAGTAACTTCAGCTTCTATCCCCCGTTCCCTCTCACGTGTTCATTGGTAGAGCCGTCTCGCGTCACTAGTTGTGCAGAGACGTTTCCATTCTCTTGCTCCAGTGAAGTTGTTTTCTTGTGTATGGAGTGACCATTCAAAATATTTTTGGGTAGAACGCAATGCACTGTGCTTTCATTGTTGAAATGCCATTTACAAGATATTATTTTCCGCACTCTGTATTAGTAAAATAACTTAAAGATAAAACAGATTTTCAATTGTTGAAAATTGTTGAAAAATGCTTAAAATTGGTAATGTTAATTTTTCCACAAGGCCGTAAATTTCAGTTTCTTAATGTAATTTTGTTACAGAATTCCAATTCTAATTGATAACAAAAAGTGTTCCATTTTCTCAGGATGATGATAAGACCTAATTATATTTTAGTTTATAATATTTTTGGGAATATTAAAATCTGCAAAAGTTCTTATTCGCAATATTGGAAGAAAACTGAAAATGAAAATTAAAGCTCAACTTACTATACTATAAGAAAATTATTTATTTGAGGACCTTGAATTGATATCTTAAGTCCTTTTTATGCACAGATAGGCTAATCAGGACTGGACCTACAGTTTAAAGTGGGATCCTAACCACTTTGCAATGTGCCTCCACCTAATCAAGTTCCGAGCCGTAGTTAGGGGATGCCGAACGATGTAAATGAAAAATGTTGTAAAACAGAGAATGCCGTGGCATCCTGTGACATTATTTGTGGCCAGTGGCCACATGCATTACCCCTTGGACTGAAGCCAATTCTAGGGTGGCAAACATTGAAATGAAAAAAAGCAAGGCTAGCAGAATCTAAGAGTAGCAGGAGAAAATGATACTCAAGATTGAATTAGTTTTCATATATTTCTTGCATTTTTCTTCCAGACGGACAAGAGTACCTGTGGGGGGCACAGAGGGGCAATTGCTCCCCTCAAGTTCAAATTTTATGCAAATAAAACTGAATTTAGCAAAATTTTCTTGCTCGCTTCGCTTGCATTTTCTCCTTTTCTTACAGTCTCATTAAGTTCAGAGCCATAGCTAGGGGGCGGCAGGAGTCTGACCTGGGCACCAAATGGTCTAAATGAAAAAAGTTATAAAAGAGAGAATGCCATGGTGCCCTGTGAAATTATTTGCTCCCCATTAAATAAATATTGTTTTAAGTTTGCAAAAATTGTATCTGAAAATTTTCTTGCTAGCTTCGCTCTTAGTTCTTTTCTATAATGTATTATAAATTACTAGAGAGAGAGAGAGAGAGAGAGAGAGAGAGAGAGAAGAGAAGACAGAGAAGTAAGACCAATTGTGTACTTCAGACTGTTGTTGCTAAACAGTTTTGTTTTAAATGTACGAAAATCGTTTTGAGAAAAAGGAGCACATAAATGTGAGAGACAATTTATATCCTATGTAAAAAAGGAATTATATTCGTCATTTTGTCTCAAAAATGCAGTTGGTGTGCTTGTTCTCCGTTATTAGCTAATGTGAAATTGAACATGTTGAAAAAATACCAGACAAAGATGGCAATAATAATAATGTCATTATCATTAATATTCCTATTATTATTATTGGCACGTTTATCCTCCTGGTACTTGTCTCCCCCCCAGACAAAAATTCATGGTTCTGTCTCTGCCTCTTCCATGTATCGAACCTCTTGAGTACAAGGCGACGACGTTACCACTACGCCATTGGGGCGGCCTTTATTGGAAAACCGGGAATAAAGGTAAACGAGCAGCACAGTGATTATTTGTTTCATACTACTTAAGTACAATTTTACACACGTTGCCTCCACACAATGCCCAAAGTCCTGTTCCACAGTTCTTCACAAGTTATACTGGTTTGTTCTGCAGCTGTCTTTGGAAGTAACAGTAACATTTTCGAGTAATAGTAACTGTAAACTACTTACGTTATGAAATTAGTACCTGAAATTCAGATATTTTTGCACCTAACTAGTAAATAAATTGAAAGTTAGTTGTCCAATCCTGTTCACATAAAGTGTCACTCTTTATAGGGTCGAACAGTTGCAGTATGTTCCACTTGATCTGAACACAAGTGTACAATCACTATTTTTTCGCATAGAAAGGAATTTTCTTCTGTTCCATTTTTACAATTTGTTGAATCATATGTTCGCCTGATGAATTAGTGATTATTGAAATCGTGAGACCACGAGAACAATCCTATTTATTGCCAAGAACCAGAATGTGTGTATTACAAGCGTATTTTAATTAGAATAATTTTGACATACGGCTATATAATCTCAAACAATCCTCATTGGTATACCACAGTTCAACAGTGAATAATATATTGTTTGCGTAACAAAAATACAATAAAATACTATTTTTTCATCTTTTAAGTAAAAGATGTGGATTTTATTGCCTCTTTATTTACATATAAAATATATTAACTTAATTATAATTATATGGTTGATTGATTTAGTTTATTTTCCTAGGCTTTTCTGCCATTTTTGTCTAATCTCAAAGATGAGAATGAGTGATAATATGATGAAACTTTTGAAGGATCATATACAAAGAAAGACCATGCCGGGATTCGAACCAGAGACTCCTAGCATCGTAATGCGCTGTTCTAACCACTCCAACACGGAGACCAGCAGTTATAATTATATATGAAACTAATGCTAAGTTGTAGTGGTCATCTGTGATGAAATAAATATCGCGCTTGCATTTCATGTTCTGAACTACGTCTTACAAGATATGACTAATCTAGAATAAAGTAATTGTAATAGTAACTAAATTAGATACGTTTTAAAGGAACAGGAATTATAACCGAATTAATTTCTCAAGTAATTAGCTTTGAATTACTTTTGAAAAGTAACTTTCCAATCACTGTTGATATCTTAGAGTTCAGCATTACACAGATAAGAATTGTGAGAGAAGTTTTATAAGATACAATATGTTAATAATTACCATTAGATAAAAATTCAAATCATTCAAAGATCATCGCACGAAGGGACTACTAAAACTATATTTTCTGGATATATGTATAAATTCACATTAACATTTTTGTTTCAATGTAAATTCATTCTCCTTCTTTCTCATCCTGCAAAACATTATGTCGTTCTCTCATATGAGGGTCACTATTTATATTTTGAGCCTAACAATGAAAAAACAGGAATTTGGCATTGAAAACTGCTTTATTGTTTTTCGAAGTATTCCCCTTTATGGTCAATACACTTTTGCATTCGTTCGAACCATTTGTCAAAGCAGTTTTTCCAATCTTCTTGAGACACCTCCATAATATGGTTTTTGAAGGCATCAACGGCATCTTCCGCCGACGAAAATCGTTGTCCACGCAATTTATTCTTGACATTCGGGAACAAGAAGAAGTCATTGGGTGCCAAATCAGGACTGTACAGCGGATGACCCATCAATTCGATTTTTTGACTGTTCGTAAAGTCGGTTGTTAGACGAGATGTGTGACAGCTGGCATTGTCTTGATGAAGAATGATCCGACGGCGTTTGTTTGTTTTCCGTATTTGATCGAAGACCTCTGGCAAACAAATTGTTGTGTACCATTCAGAGTTGACCGTTCTACGTTCCTCTAAAGGCACAGTTGCCACATGACCAGTTTTCCCGAAAAAACAGGCGACCATTTGTTTCGATGTGCTTCGAGCGCAAACAACTTTTGTTGGATTGGGTTCATCTTGAAACACCCATACAGTCGACTGCTGTTTACGTTCCGGCTCATATGCATATATCCATGATTCGTCACCTGTTACAATCTTATATACGTCTTTTGAAGCACCACGATTGTATTTATTGAGCATTTGTTTGCACCAATTGACGCGAGCATCTTTTTGAGTTTTTGTCAAATTGTGTGGGATCCAACGAGAACATACCTTTCTCACAGCTAAATGATCATGTAATATTTTATATATGCTGGTGGAACTAATGCCTATGGTTGCCTCAATCTCACAGTATGTCACATGACGATCTTGCAGTATTAGGTTTTGCGCAGCATCAATGTTTTCTTGAACAACAACTGATTTTGGACGACCTTCACGAATCTTGTCGGTGAGCGAATGGCGGCCACGATTAAATTCGTTATACCAGCGTTTCACAGTGGCAAAGGATGGGGCTTCATCGCCAAATGTGGAAGTAAGTTGATCGATGCACTCTTGTCTTGATAATCCACGTCGAAAATCGTAAAAAATCATCGCACGAAAATGTTCACAAGTTAATTCCATTTTATTGTTGTCGCGCAATCTCCAAGGCAACATAAACAACACAAATGAAGCTATTGACAAAACATTTGAAGTATGTTATGGTCAATAATGCCAGACGATTCCGTGCAAACATCAAATCGCGCCTAACTTCAATCAGTGTTGCCAAGGCTCAAAATATAAATAGTGGCCCTCGTAAATGCATAATCTTCTTCCTGTCTTTGAATCATCATCCCATTCAGAAAGCAATGAATATCCTAAGATTTTGGGCAAAAATTGCTGACTACTTGCAACCAGATATTAAGAAGTCTTGCAACATAATTTCTTGAGTATATTTTGGACTCTTGATTTCTTATAAACTATCACTATTCAACCATGTATCTGCAAATTGTGTACAGTTCAAACAATCCACACAGACGATTTTGATTCCATAGAATCATATCCATAAACTTCCATGCTATTGGGTTGCCATTGTTAGTCAAATCTATTGTCCTTTGTTACAAATTTCAAGGTATTCTTAGAAGACACATCAAATGGATTCTCAAATGTTCATCTGCAAAAGGAACAAATAAAAATTTTGTTAATATGGTGTACGAGACTATGAACTGAACAAAAATGAAAACAAAAATTATTTACATTACATTCTTACAACCTCAGACAAGTTGATTAATAATAAAATAAAATAAAAACAAGATGTTGTGTAATTGGATGTGAATATAATTCATCTAAACTGTCCCATAATGGTTAACGAAGTGGTCCTGTTATAACAGAATTATTAAAGGTTTGATTCACGGTATCAGCTCACTTCAGTGACTCAGATCTATCTTTACAGTGCATGTGACTTCAGTAGGTTATTGAATAAAATATTCGGAACATTATCAGGACAAATTATGATTTCTCTGAAAATCAATCAATCTTACCCACAAATAAATGATAAAATGTGTGAACTAGTAATCTTTTCTAATCTATACTAATTTGTAAATTCTCAGTAAACACGCAAACTATTGTTTGGTAGACGGTTAGGACTTTACCCTTTTAGCTGTTAGGGTGTACTTTTACACTTTAAATGCATAAAGCATGACTAACTAACTAACTCCCTAGCCTTCTTAAACCCGAAGGTTCATGGCTGCAGCAACACAGGCCTTCCATCTTTCCCTATCTTGAGCAAGATCTATATACTCTTTTCCATCCCTACAGATTTCCCTTATGTCCATCTCAACGTTGTCCCTCCATCTTCGTCTTGGCCTTCCTACAGGTCTCTTACCATCAGGTTTCCCAACAAGAATCCTGTAAACTCCTCTTTCCTCTCCCATTCGTGCCACATGACCTGCCCACCTAAGTCTTCTTGATTTAATTATTCTAATAATATCTGGACATGAATACAAATTATGTAGTTCTAAATTATGTAACCTTCTCCACTCACCTGTCTCCTCATCCCTTTTAGGTCCAAAGATTTTCCTAAGGATCTTATTTTCAAATACTCTCAATTTATGTTCCTCTTTCAATGTAAGGGACCAAGTTTCACACCCATATAATACTACAGGCAAAATTACTGTTTTGTATATTTTAACTTTTAGTTTCTTAGGTATTAAACGAGAAGACAAAAGTTTATGAAGAGAGAAGTAACATGCATTTCCTGAATTAAGCCTACTTTTTATTTCCTCTTTAATATAATTTTCATTTGTTAATATTACTCCTAAGTATTTGAATTTCGAAACTGGTTCAAACGAGTTGTTATCAATAATTAGATTTTGATTATTACCTAACACTTGGTTTCGGCCTGTAAGCATATATTTAGTTTTCTCTTTGTTAACTTCCAAGCCTATATCTTTAGCAGTTTTGAAAAATATTTTAGCATTATTCTTAAATGTATTCACATCATCCCCCATTAAGTCTACATCATCTGCATATGCTAACAACTGAGTCACACCATTTAATTTTAGTCCTTAACTTAATAAAGCATGAACTTATTGGAAATGCTGCACTACCATTACGAGGCGTTCAAAATTATGAAAGAACGAGAAAACCGAAGAGTTTTATACAGCTTACAAAACCGGTTTTCTGACCTGATTCTGTGAAAGAAGGTAACAGAATGTTGTCCACAACTTGCACAAAATTCGGGGATCTCACATTAAATCTATTCCAATCGAACCTAAATTAGCTTAACCTACTTAATTCATTTAACATTTGCGAGATTTATTAACTGTGTTCAAGTTTCAAAAACAAAAAGGAGAAAAATGTTCAAAACAGGTCAGAAACAACTCGTTCCAACCATGTGCAAGGGCAAAGTGAAACTACCTAATGAACGACTGATTTGTAATACAAATTCCGATGTACGTACATTTGAATAGCACCAGTGAAATACGAAAATAATCTCACAGGAACAATAGTAGAGCATTTTGTGCAATATCAATTTAATGCCAGAATATAATCTATATCAAGGTATTTCATGCTCTAGTAATAATCACAAAACTGTAATATCTGCATTATGCCTAATTTAAAATAACATTCTCTTCTGATTTTACAATTGCAAAGAATTATTAACTTCGTTTGTAAGGAAAAATGCATGGTACGTTGAAGCGATATTCTCACAGAAATTATATCTGAAGGTATTTCCTCAACATAAAAATAAATCATACATTCTGCATCACTCTTGCATATTACAATTGTTTTGCTTTTTATGGATTAAGCAACAAGCATTTAAATATAAGACTTACCTTTGAGTTTTTTCCGATGTTTCCTTCTTCCAACATGTACTGGATTTGTTATTCTGTGGTAACTTGGTTTAACTTTCACGATTTCGAAGCACGGAGTGAAATCTCTGCAACAGTGTTTGCTAAAATCTGCACCACCAAGTATATTGCGACGAAAGCCACTTCAAAAATTTTAGTGATAAGCACTACTCTCTGAAGGTATGAAATGTTTTCATTTTTTCACATAGTATTTCAGATGCTTGCGGGAAGAGCATTTGATCTTTGTTTCACCACTAAATCTTCCATACTAGTCATAAAAGAAGAAAATGCACTGGTATTGACAAAACTACCACTTCAGCACCATCTGTATGCAGAAGTTTCAACATGACTAAGACCTTTTATTTTCTGTTATTTACTTAAATATCTTCAATTGTAACAAAATTATAAGGCTCTCAAGGTCTAGTGAATAAAACAATCTTTTATATTGGAAAATTTCTTCGTTACCGAATATATATTAGTTGTCCATTGAAATTTGGGCCTATGCTTTAACATGGCTTTAGAACCCCCTTAAGCATGCTTAATCCATATCTAAAATAATTTTTTCTTCATCTTGTCAAGATTTCTCACAATTAGCAAAATTAATTTTGGTTGTTTTAAAATTAAATCTCCCTTATTAAGAAGTAGGGTAGAGAGAATATGCCCAAGTCTTATCTCGTTATCTTTGACAGTTGTTAGCAGAAATATTGAGCTTCATATTATGACAAGAAAGTTGAGATAATACCTTTATTTGTGCATTAATTTATTTTTTATTAAATATAAACTATGTAAGAGAAGTGGCTGCAAAACAAGTAATATGTTCCTTATGTAGGAACTTGAGAACTACTCTTTCCTTACAAAATATGCTTGCCTACATTCAAATTTGATGCCCTTGCTTGAAGTGTCACGTTTTCACTTTGTGGTGAACGACTGTAACCTTGATGTATATTTATGCTCTTGAGGAATTTCATGTTTCATTCACCAGCAGCCCATTGGCCCTGGTATCATCCTGATCAAACCTCAACCCCTGTTCTTTGTTTATCAATTCCTAGGGGCATGCATATTTCAAAAAACGCATTGTAGTGTTAATTTTTCATGTTTTTGAAAGGTGTGAGATGCATTTTGTGACCATGTTTTGTCACGAAATAATGCGAAATGAACTGCAAAAAGCGAAATTAACTCTTAAACACTAAATTTACCATTTATATACCGACGCGACACTTTCTGAAGTCTGAAGTATCCTGTGCGTTATGCAATTCCCGGAAAATTGATTAATTCTGCTGTTAATATTGGAGAAGCAAAAATGGACTCCTTTACACAGATATAAACTTAATTCTCTTATAACTACATAAATGTGCTATTAGAAGTGTGGAATAAGTGTGGTTTTTAAATCAAATTTAGGATTATATTCACAATTTCAAAACCAAAATGTCTTTTTAGATACCACTCTTCATCCAATTTTTCACCGCTATAACACCGATATTTCATTATATTTACAGCTTTTGAACCCGAAATTAACTCCGTTTTTGTACCAAAATTTTGCTTTTTTATTTACCAAAAATATGTGCCTATCAATTCCTAATTTTCTGGGTAGTAGTAGAGATGACGAATCAAGAATTTAAGCATCCAAGAAGTCCCATATTTTCTAACACATCTTTCCCACAATGTTATCATACTGGGGAACTTTTTAACTACGTCCCTGAGTGCATCCCATGTTCGTCGTCCTAAGGGGTCCCGGGTTTGATACCCCATGGTGGCACATAGTGGTTTGGATCCCACTTTAAACTGTAGGCCCAGTCCCGATTAGCCTTACTGTACATAAAGTGGACTTAAAACATCAACTCAAAGGAACAAGCATTCCATGTTTGTAACTCTTGAGTTCATGCTGTCAGCAAATAACAGAGTTCCACTTTAACCTCTGATAGATTTGGAAACTCATTACTTTGATATCCGACACATGATCCAGTCTTGTCTAGCACTTCTACAGATTGCTTCATAGTACTGAGTTTAATGTTAGAAGAGACCAGTAGAACTTCGTAACTTTTGTACAATTTTTTCTCTTAAATTTCTTTAGCTTTGTGTGCTTGATTTGAAGGTCGAAGATTATACTATTTTGTAAAATAATGTTAAATTACTTTTTTGCAGGATGAAAATGGTGTAACAAATCCTTCAGAGGGAGGCCTAGGGAACCAACTGAGGGGCGTTCCTGTTAGCTCAATAGCCGAACGAGAGAACACATCGAAACCAAGCAAGTGGACTTCAGCTTCTCTTAAATGTGGCCCGAAGAGAGCAACGAAGCAAACTGCATCGTTCCCAGGTACTTGATATTTCTTCACTTGATTTGTTGCATTTAGGAAAGGACCCCAATGTGAAATGTTTGCCAGTACTCGTAAAGTACTAATATTCATTTTACCAATACTGATAACTGCTATTGTACAGATAAATATTCAACAGAGAATCTGAAGGGTCCACTCATCTAATTAATGTATTTAACCCTAAGTTGTTCCCTATCCGGAGGGTGAGGGAGAACCTTGTGGATGACATACATAGCTGAAAGTAACAATGAAAATGGCTACCATTTCTTTTATCACATACAGATTCAATTGTTAGCCAACTTCCGTGCTGTGGTGGAGTGGTTCGCACAGCATGCTATGTTGCCAAGGGGCTTGAGTTCGAATCTCTGCCTTGTCATGGGTGTTATTTGTGAGTGTCCCTTCATCAATTTCATTATATCATCGCTCATCCTCATCTTCACGATTAGCCAAAAGTAGCAGAAAAGCAACACTAAATAACATATCAATCAAAGAGACATTGCAGAGCTGTTCACAATCCAGAGGGTGACCCTCACGAGGGCAGACCTCATCCTCATCCTCTGGAAGACTTGTGAGGGTGAGTTGCAAGGATGAGAGTTTGTGACTGTCAGGGCAGGTTGTAATGGTAAGGGAAGTTGATTTAAAAATGAACATCTCCGATTTAACCAGGTATCTGCAACTGATTTTGTTTTAGAAAGGCATTTATTTAAAAAAAGAAAACTGAGTGCATGATTATGAATAATACCTTTCACATGTCTACATTGGCTGATATGGATTTATCTGTACATAAATATATAGGGTTTTCCTATAAGAACGATATGATTTTACAATGAAATAAAATAAAAACTATTTCAGATACAACCAAATTTTTATATTATTTTGAAGCATAGTTTATTACATTATGTTTTGAATAATACATCATTTAAGTGTTCACCTCGACTTTCGATGAACCCAATTTTCGATGACTTTGTGCAATAACTCGGGCCTAATGTCACAAATGCAGCGTTTGATGTTCAATCTTAGTGCATCAAGGGTTCGTGGTCTGTTTGCATAGACTATAGATTTCAAATTACCCCACAAAAAGCAATCTAAAGGAGTTAAATCACAACTTCTTGGAGGCCATCTAACAGTCGCATTTCTTGAAATTATCCTTTCACCTAACTGTGCTTGCAATACATCGATAGTGGCATTAGCAGTGTGACATGTGGTACCATCTTGTTGGATCCACATGTCCTACAAATCAATTTCATCTAAATTTGGCCACAAAAAATCTGTTAACATCAATCGGTACCGCTCACCAGTCACTGTAACTGCATGTCCTACCTCGTTTTGGAAAAAAATGGTCCGATGATGCCACCATACCATAAACCACACCATACAGTGACCTTTTGCAGATGCAAGGGCTTCTCATTAATCTCTTGTGGATTGTTTTCACACCAAAAACGACAATTTTGTTTGTTAACATATCCGCTCAACCAGAAATGAGTTTCATCTGAGAAGATAATTTTTTGCCCAACATTATGATCCGTTTCAAGATCAATAGAACGTCTTATTTTCATAAAATATTTGGATAATAACCAAACGTTCTTGAAGCATGTATTTAACCATGATGAATTCTCACAGTATACTAAACACAAATGACAACTAGTGACAGTTATAACTAGAGCCTGGATTTGTAAGCAAAATGCATATTCTTTTCCAGACTTCTAATGGTAAGGAGAAAGGTTATACTTCATATTACATACCTTGATGAGCTATTTAACTAAGGTTGAAAGTGTTTATAAATGCTTATTTCTGCAGGAAACAGTTATGCTTGCTTGTTTTATGATTTTGGTTTAAAATAGCATATTTTACCCAAATCTGTCATATTTCAAACCTATTTCAATCACACGATGGCTTTGGGATGATGACATCAATGCTTCTAAATAGCCGCACAGGAGAAACTGCATCCAAGAAAAGATGCAGTACATCCAAAATAATTTTTCCAAATTGCCTCGTATTATAACACAGTTGAAAGCTCAAAATAATCCATTGCAACATTCCCTTTCTCTCATTGATGAAATTTCAGTTACGTTGTCTTCAGAAACTCACGGTGTTGCTAAAATTGTGTCCGATAAGCTCAGTCAGGTGTTACTGTAAAATCCTGGTTACAAAACACTGTCAGATTTATAAAAATATTTCTGGTGAAGAAACAGACATTGAAGTTGAATTCACCGAAGAAGAACTGTGGTGTTTTTGACATGCGCCTGTGATGTCATTGTACATGGAAAGAAGATTTTCACTGTACAAATCATTCTTCACTGACAGTCACAGGGGCTTCACACAAGGAAACCTTCCTTACATACTGTAACAGCTTTGAATAAGGTAAGAGATCTAATAAAAAATATTTGTTTATGCTTATTTTGGTGCTTATTTTTTTCATTTTTTGTGCTTATTAACTTGTTAATTTTACTGTTTGATTGTGCTTATAAATCCGGGCCCTAGTTATAACATTTGAAGCATAGTTGCCAGTTCATTTCAAAATCATATCATTCTTATTGGAAAACCCTTTATAAGGATAGAATAATTGGTACTTTGCCATTGCAGGTGTAGCAGGTATTAGTAAAATTGCCGCTAATTTTAATTTAAAATTTTTAAGGTGATTTTTTTTAGAATTATTAGCTCGTCACCCTGGTTGCAGTGCAGTCCCAATTTTCGATTCCCACATGTTCAATTTTCACCTCGATTCCTTGAAAAACGTAAAATTGAAGTTCCCCTACGTAGCAATCTCAAATAGAAAATGTATATTTTACGCGTACATTGCATGTGCTTGAAGCTACTTGAAACAGTGCTTTTAAAGTACTCAAAAAAATTTAATTTGATTGTAAAAATGGCCACTAAAACTTCGAATTTAGGATTTTTAACTGCTGAAGATCATGGCTCCATGTATTGGATTTCATCCGTATTTTTCTCATTTCAGTTTACGAAGAAGAGGGTGCTGCCAATGAGAATGTTCGTTGCATGGAGGTGAATTCTGCCCTGAAATCTAGACCAGCGATGGAGCTTCGAAAGATACAGGTTGATGACTTCCAATGCCCTGTTGCTGTGTTTGAACCTCCGGATCCAACAAGGGTTGCAAGATACTGTAAGGAGAAGGTAAAATGTTTTGTTTGTTTCCCTAATTTTTAATTTTCCTGCTTAACACTAGGAGGATGGTGATTTCCTAACTATCTGTTGTGACGAACTTGTCATTTTGACGGGTACAGTTTTTCCATATTATTCACTGCTTTTATTCTGAAAGTGAAAGAACACCTGCGTTTCTCTATTTATTTTATTTTCACATCATTATAAACAGTCATTACAAATTCTGCCTCCTACAGCGGCTAATAGGAAAGGAACAAATTCTCTGGTCAGAAGGGCCATGTTATTCATATTCAGTTAAATCATGGAAGACGTGAAGTTAACTTAACATTGTCAAAATTATAATTAAATATGTTCTGTACAAATATAAACAAATCGCCTGTCAACATCATGGAATGTATGTGTATTTCTTGTATTTATTCCATTATTTATTTATGAGTGTATTTTATTTATTTACTTATGGTGTATTTTTATTTATTTTTAAGTTTTTGTGTTTGTAGAAACATGTTTCCTTACCATTTACACTACGTATGCTTTTTTCATTGGTGGGAGCTTTTCAAATATATAATTACGCTATTCTATCACAAAAATTAGAAATACACGAACACACTTGGAGAGGAGGAAACGCCGGCCCCCGTGATGTAGTGGTTAGCACATCGTGCTACAATGCCAAGGGTTCCAGGTTCAAATCCCAGCCTGGGCGTGGATGTTTGTGAGTGTCCATTGATCAATTTCATCATATGATCACTCGTCTCCATCTTTGCAATTAGCCCAATTTTGCACAAAAGTGAAGTAAAATAAACAAAAAATAAAAATCTATAAAGGAGGAAACATCAATCTGCCGACACTCACATGTATTGTCATCTCTTGCACATCTTCATCTGAAGAATAAATGTAGACAAGTTCGTAAGTAGTATGTAACGAACATCTATTCCGGCATTGTCATTATCTACTCTGCACTCATCATATTCATAAATATTGTCCTCCCTCAGATTCGACATCTGACAAATCATGGAGATAATGAGGTAGCTAGCTACATCACGATCCAGTAAGCCACGTCCAAGCGACATAGGACACTGCACTGAGCCAAATAGAGTAAGCGAATAGAGTTTGCCAATTTTTTACTGTAAGCTAATTTGTTGACATACCTGAAGTAACATTCAACTTGAAAATACGTCCCTTAGACGAACAACAATGCGCAAAGATGAAATAAGGTTTACTCACACTTAGAATACGCTATTGCTAACAGATTTATGTACGTAAGAACTGTACCCGTCAAAATGACGTGTGATCGTACTTATAGTAGTAATCCAATGTAGTAGCCTTCACACGTAAGATAAAAGTTTAACTTTTTACACAAGAGTAGAGCACTAATATTTGTTAAAGTCACAGAACATGAAAGCTGTGGAGCAAAATTAACATTGTCAAAATTACAATAAAAATAGGGTCACCCGTCAAAATGACAGGTCCCATCCTTCTAGTGTTAATATGTTTGGTGATCTAGGTCCTGGAGGGGTATGAATGGTGACCCTTTCAGATGGCACCTTACTGGTGGCATTGCTGGGCGTTGATTGGGGGGTTGGGTCATCTGCTGCATTATGTTGCTAGGTGTGGTGTGGTTCATGTTCTTTGGGTAAAGAGAAGTAAGTGGTGGACAGCATTTTTTTCTTTTTTTTTGGTGTGGGATTTTTTTAAGGAATGAAATGTCAGGTTAGATGTGCCTGTCCATTGTCCAGGTTCAGAACTGGCTGGAGTGATGATGGCATGGGTTTCGTTGATAGTGTTTTCTATGAGGAAGCTGGTTGGGCAAAGTATGGATGTACATATAGAATGGTTTGTGGTGTGGATATGTGAAAGGCCTGATCCTGGTGTCTTTTTTTGGCATATTTTATTTATTCCTTGATCTGTTTTTGAACAGTCCTGGTGGTTCTGCCGATGTATCTGTCACGGCATTGGGATGTGACCTTGTAGACACCAGGCGTGGAAGTTTGGGTAGGTAGTATCTCTTGAAGTTGGGTAGGGCTATTAATTTTGAAGGTTCACTGCCTTCATTCACCTTGAAAATTTTCAATTTTTTTCTTCTACTTCCTTTAACACTAATTATTGGGAGGCAGAATGTAGAAATTTTACCTTCGCTTAAAGCTTTGTCTTTAAGAAAGAAAACAAAACTGATTGAATATCTCTACAACAATTAGTTCTCAAGCTACAATTTTTTTTGTATTTTGCGGCAAGTTAGAAAAACTCTGGATTCAACAGTAATGTACTCGCATGAGTCTCGGTCCTCTAAAGGTTAAAGAAGATACATACTCACTAAATTTCATGTCTCTTTAGTAAAAGCTTTCCTGCATTAGAGAAAATACGTAGTAGTCTGTTAAAATGACATTGGGTGAATTATAACTTTGAAAAACATCAAACTGGTGCATTGATCTTTTTTATGTATTTTATCAGTACATTCAGAATGTGGCACATAGTGAAATGTTTTGCATATGTACATAAAATGGTAAGTAGGTGCAACAGTTAAATGAACATGCGTTTTTAATTCTATTATCTTTCAAACTAGGTATATGGAGGAAGAACTGAAATAAGTTTTGAAGAACTTCGAGCTGTCAAGTACAAAGAAAGACATGAGAAGAAATTACAGGAAGAAAAACAAAGTATGTATGTTTGTAAACTTTATTCAGTCAAATTCACTTTATTTTTTATGAATGAAGCTGAATATCATGTGAATTTGTGTAGACATAAGGCAATCATTGAGAAGAGATTCCAAAAGTAAACTTTCCCTGAATGTCTGTGTCCAAAGTTGATTTAAATATCTTTATTGAATGTCATTTAAACAGTTGACCATAGGAATGTTTGGGATATTTTGTTATTGTTTGATTTACAGGGTAGGTGGTAACAGGTAGTTCAGCACATGAAGTAAAAAAATAGCCTGTATAGATTAGTTTATCATGAGACATTATACATCACTATGTGTCAGCAGTACAGCCCTACATCAAAAGAGACCACTGCCGTATACAATAGATAGCAAATGAACCTGTATGCACAGTACACAATGGACTTCAACAGTCAATCCGCGTATCTTGTATTGAAGCTGCTCGTAGCAAAGGCATGGCTACCAGGAAATCTGGCAATGTTGGCCTGTCTTCTGTAGTTTTTCTTTCTCTGCCTTCATGCTCTACAGGTATTTAAAATAAACTATTTTTTCACATGCTTGGATTCTCCAAGAACTGTAGTTTTCTTTGAGTTAGAAAATACGATTTTTGTCCAAAAAGAAATAGATTTTTTTCAAAATAAATTGAATTACCTTGTAAACAGCTTAAATGGATTTATCACCTACAAAGTAGTGTCCTCCGCTGCTAATACAGCACTATTGAGGACTACAATGCTACACAATTTATCAAATATTTTCAATAATACTAGCAACTACGCTATTATTAACTTGAATTTAGGCCCGCCTACTACGATTATTATATTTATTAGACAAAATTAATCAACCCTCATTAATAATAAAAACAAATTGGCACTAGTGATATTGAAGTTACGAATTAGGGATGAAATACCGATATAAAATTTACCGATAACCGATATTCTACCGATCCAATATAAAATTAGAAATGGTCCTAGAAGAACCTGAAAGGTTCATTGACCTCCTTAATAAATTGTTTTAAGGTGACTGCAGTGCAAAAGAAGTTGTATATTTAGACATTTACTTTTTTAGAAAGTAGAGCATGGAGATTATCCATAAAAATTTCAACAAAAATGGCAGAATTTTGCACTAATTTAACAGATATTTATTGATATATCAGATCGGTAAAATAATCTGTAATTGTACCGATACACTGATATGCCTATATCAGCTGATACCGATTAAGCGGTCCCATCCCTATTACGAATATTCAGATTTTATAAGAGCAGAATTTGACTGCACTTCTTCCACTGCTGAAATGCAATTTGGGTAACAGTCTGCAGGTCCTGGATTGAATTTTACTTAATCTCTTCTATGGACTGGACGCAGTATCCTTTCAATGTTGATTTTAACCTGGGAAACAAAAGGAAGTCTGCAGGTGCCAAATCACCCGTTAATATGTACCGCAGGAAGGTATCGTCCACATTTGCTTGGTTCCAAAGATTTTCACTGATGCCAACTCGTGTTTCTTTTTGTTTATTTGGCAGCAACCCGGTGCATGTTGTGTATCTCTACCAAAATTGTATGACACGACGTTTGCTTATTCTCGCTTCTGCTATTCCACGGATGGTCAACCAATGATTTTCCCGCACTACTGCACGCATTTGCTCAACATGCACATCATCACATGGTGTTGATAGCCGTTCAAGCTTTGCATCATCTTCAATGGATATTCTGCCTACTTCGAACCATTCATACCACTCATAACATTGTGTCCGGCTCATACAGTCCCCCCCCCCCCCCCCATATGCTTTTTGCAACATTTTGATCATTTCTGTAAATGTGTTGCCCAATTAGAAACAAAATTTTATGCTCACGCATAAATTCTCTTCGAGTATCTTCATTTTCTGTATATCAGAAAATTGCTGCAGCCATGGAACACAACTTCACTTAACCGCTCACAGATTGAAAACTAAACAATGATGGCGCTAGTAAGTTGACCAACAGGGATTATTTGATTGTTGGGCAAATTTGAAAGTTTGGTTTCTTTCTGGACAAATCTCATGTCCAGCAGTGCTCCTAGTTTCATTTAAAATCCTGGCCCACTTATTTTGTTTCTCTCGCTGCAGTTCCTTCTTCTTAATCGTATATTTTGCATATTTACAGAAGAACTTGAGTTGGCTTTGAAGCAAGCTGAGAGTGAGATTCGAAGGCTGAAAGAAGCCATGATGCAAAAAGACAATAGTGAGAATATGTCACGTGAGCTGGTAGATTCTGGGAGGAGCTATTCTGCTCAAGAGAGTAGTCAAGGATCTATACCTCAGGTTAGTACTTCAGGTGATTGTTAAGAGTGTGAGTGATTTATATTTTGTCAGATATTTCTGATGACTTTTGACTAGAACTAATCCAATATACTTTCAACCAATACCAATTCTCTAAGAGATTCCCAGTCTCCTCGAAGGCATAGTGGTAAGGTTGTCACCTTGTATTCAAGGGGTGACAGGTTCGATACCTTGTGGAGGAACATTGCACAGTGTTTCGGATCCCACTTTAAACTGTAGGTACAGGCCCAGCCTTTCTGTGCATAAAGTGGACTTAAAACAACACTTCAAATTCAAAATTTCTTACAGAATCCCACCAATACCAATTTTTGAGCATGTAACATTTTTCTACAGCATATTTATAATGTTAATATAGACATGTGTGTTGCATTTTGAACTGCATCAATATATACAGAAGTTCACAAATGAGAGCGCAATATTAAAATTGCGATCATAATTGGGAATAGAGAGGCACGGTAGAATATAAATACGGAGAAACTAGTACTCACTTTATCCACAAAACTGTTTTTTCTTCTTCGTTCTATTAATTTCAGTGGCTGCTGCCACAATCCTCATTAGAACTTGCTGTACTGTTGCTTGGCGTGCGTCTTTTGTTTGTAGTTCTCTGGCTGCCGCTAGATGCGCTGTTGTTAAGTGCATCTGGGTCTGTGTCGTCTGCTATTTCCAGGCGATAACTGTTGTAGTAGGGGAATCCAAGTGTGGTGCGCTTGTCTGCTATCGATGTTTAGCTTGTGCAGGAAGTGCATCATGGCATGCGTTTCCTTGATTTTGGTGTCTACGAGCGTGTGGGCAGTGTGTTTGACTTGAACCTTTTGAATTTTATGGCTATTGTATTTGATATGTTAAGCAAGACCAGTAGTGGGTTGGGCTTTTTTCGCATCTGTTAGGTCTTTTTGGATTCTTTCATTGATAGATCTGATGGACCTGCCGATGTAATGTGCCTTGCATTCGCACTCTGCATCATATACACCTGGGTTATCAAGGGAAAGAGGAAGTACCGTTTGTGTTTGTTCAGTTTATCAGCTATTTTGGAATTGGGTTTGTGCGCTACTTTGATGCCATATGGGAGAAGGGCTTTGGATATGCGGTTGGAAGTGGTGGGATGGTAGGGGAAGGCAAACCATTTATATTGGCCGCTGGAGGTTGATTGTGGCTGGGTTGATTGTGGTTGGTTAGCGAGTCTGACCTGTATTTCCGCTTTACTGCACCAAGTGGAAAGTTGTTCTTCTGTGTAGCCATGTTTTAGGGCTATTTCAGTGATGGTGGCTATCTCCTCTCGTAGATCCTCTTCTCTGCAAGAGTAGGAGAAAGCTCTTCGATAAAAGTTCAGCCACACATTAGCTTTTTGCTTGGGGGGATGGCTAGAGAGAGCATGTATGTACTGGTTACCTGCATCCAGTTTTCTGTAGATAGTGGTTGTGAATTTGTGGCAGTGGCCACTGAAATTAATAGAACGAAGAAGAAAAAAACAGTTTTGCGGATAAAGTGAGTACTAGTTTCTCCATATTTATTAAAATAGTTGTTTGATAAAATTTATTTTCCTTCAATACTGGTGTGAAATATATAAAAATTGTGAATTTTCCATAATTTACGGGATATTTAGACTGCATTAAAATATTGTGCATGGTACTGAGAGGAAATTACCAGCTGGGGGATTCTTAGTGGAGATTGCAGTGCTTCATGAAAATTTTCTTAACTGGGGATAGCACATATTAGGAAATAATTCCAATAATATGGAACAATAATAATAATGCAGGAAATAACTTCAATATTTTGTTATATTGGACCAGGAGAGAGTTAAATGTGTAATGTAGAAAAATGTAAAATTGAAGTTCAGCTACATGTGCCCCGTACATCTCGATCTGCCTTTTTTAAATTCTCTTTCATTCTTTTTTTTTTAGTCATTTCCCATCTCTTTCGGTTGTCTGTTTTATTGCAGAGTCGTTATATTTGTTCATAACACGTTTAGCCTGGTTTAGTTTGTTTGTTCACTAGATCAGACAACTGTAGTGCAAATTTATATATTAATAATGTTTTTTTTCCTCTTCTGCAGCAAAGTTATAATGAACCTGAGAAGAAATCTACTCCAATAAACAAAGCAGCCAGAGGTATTGGCGATCCTCAAAGCTTGTGGCAACCATCCCCTACAGTCAACACCAAAGAAGCCATGCACATGATGAACGAATTGTGGTCATCCAGTTATCAAGAACCTAGCATAATAGGTAATCACGTCAATGTTATTTATTTTTTGCAGCAAATATTTAAACTAGAATCTCATTGCACTTGATTTAATTTGTTACAAATTAAACAAAAGTTCAACATTGCTGCTATGAGATATATCTTGATATTCAGACTGTGTGTTCATACATTTTACATTGCATGGTATAATATATTGCTCTTTGTAGCCTGAATGCTATGTTTTATGATGTTCTCTAGTTGTGCAGTAGAATAAGGAAGTAGTGCACAGTTGATAACACTGCTAATATTCTAATTTCTACCAATACAGATATCTGAAAATTGTAACACTTCAGTTGAAAATATTTATAATTTTTCTGTTGGAATAGCAATCTACCAGATTGCCATTGACAACAAACAATACACCCTATATATATAACTAGTCTGTTGCTCATGCATGTTCTTTTGTCATTGCAGCTAATGAAGTGGTTGCAAAACCACCTTTAGCAGCATTCGAGATATTCGAAAGTGTTTGCGTTCCTAGCAATGAACAGGAGGCAGCAGCTGCTTCTGTAATGCCAGCCAGTAGATTTCAACAGCCATTGAGGTCAAGGGAGTTTCAAAGTGCTGGAGTACCGATGCAAACAGAATCTGAAGATCAACCTGGTGATTTGAATGGACCCAACGGAAAGGAGAACTTCCAACCACAAGACTACGTGCTGCCACAAGAGAGGAGGAAATTATCCGGAATTCTTACACCATCCACAGATATTCATTTTGTCCCCTTAACAGACGAGGAAAAATTCAGTCAGGTTTGTTTTTCCATTAGACAGTACCAGAAATATAATTGATTAGTCTGTAATGAAATATTGATATGCATGATATTTCTATGAATGCTTTCTTGGTGACTGAACATGTTGAATGGTTGCCTTTTGGACTTGTCACCAAAGTTTCCAGGTTCAAATCCCAACCTGCCTATGGGTGTTATTTGTGAATGTTCATCAATTTCAGCTAATTGTCACCCATCCTCCCCATTGGTGTAGTGGTAACATTGACACCTTATAGTCGAGCTGTCCTGGGTTCGATTCCTGGTGGAGGCACATAGTGTTTTGGACCCCACTTTGAACTGTAGGTCAAGTCCTGATTAGCTTTGCATAGAGACAACTCAAAGTAATAATAATATAACTTATTGTTGATTTATTATATAGTATGCTGAACCCTGTAGCTGAGTGGTTAGCACATGGTGCTGTGATGTCATGGGTCCTGGGTTCAAATCACGCTCGGGCTTGGTTGTTTGTGAATGTCCATTCATCAATTTCATCACTCATTCCCATCTTCGCAAATTAGCACAAAAAGCGAAGTAAAATAAAATCAATCAATCAATCAATTATTATATAGTCTGTGACATTCTATATTAGTTAACCATCTGTTGGATTCCTGCTTCACTGTCAACTGGGCTGACCGAGACTTCCTGATGTCATGAAAAAATTACTGGTTGACATTTGTAATAAAATTTAAAGTTGATACTTTGCAATGTCTATAGTACTGACATTTCTGAACAGTGCCTGCGGTGGCTCATTCGGTAACGTGTCTGACTACCATGCTAAAGGTCCCAGGTTCGATCCCCAGCTGGTTCAAATTCGGGAACTTTTCTAACGATGGAAGCGGCCCTGGCACCCACCCAGCATCGAATAACATGGGTACCTGGGGAAACCTGGGGGGTAAAGGCGGTCAGGTGCGTGGTGCTGATCACATCACCCCCACTCACAACGGGATCAAGAAAGTGTGGGGCGTTACCCCCACACCCCCCTATATGCCTTCATGGCATGGTGCTAAGCACAGGGGAACACTTTACCTTTTTTTTACTGACATTTCTGAATCAGTTCAGCAATGTGATGGCTACTGGATAATACCAGGTCTGAGAAAGGGTTGCTAGATCTGGCTAATGTATGATAATTTCTGTTGGTTTTCTGAAAAATAAACAATTGGTATATGTGGGAAAAGTTACATATTTGCATACTGCTCTTTTATTTCAATCAGTTAATTTCAAAGTTTATGAATGGTTTGCCATCTGGGTTGCATGTAATGATGTGATAACATCTGCTCGCAAGATGACATGAGCTATGGTCATGAATGTAGTGCACCTTCAAAATTAATCACCTGAAATAGAAGAGCAATGTGGAAACATAACTTTTTGTTACAATATTCACGCCATGAAACCAATTAATAAAGTGATTAATCAGTTTCTCTATAAAAATTTATGAAAATTTACAAGAAAACTGCAAAATGTGGAATGTATGAAAGGTAAAAATTTGTATCTTTTTTTATTTTTTCATTTCCGTTATCCAGAAACGGTTACTGTAAAATAGTGAACATGTCCACATTAGTATTTTTACAAATTTACAAGGAATGTCTACTAAAGAAGTGTTAGAAACGTAAATATATATATTTTGATACTTCAATCAAAACATGCATTTAAATATGGACTTTGATTGTGAAAAATGGCCATTTTTCATAAGGAAGCAGCTCACCTAGCTAAATAAAATGCATTAGCCTTATATGACATTAGGTGTATTGCAAAATTCAAATAAAAAATTCATTTTATTTTCTGTCGGCAAAGAATTGATCACCAAACTTTCTATTGTTGACAAGAATGTAAGAATTGCAGATGCACAGTCTTAAGATTTAAAATACACAGAGTACTAAAGAAACAGGATACTGATGAATGGAAAAATCTTTTGTATTTAACACAAGGGAAAACATGTTCGAAAAAAAAATTGTTTTTCGTTTTATCAAACATATGTATCATGATTTGCACTCTTCCTTGCACATAAGTTTGTATTGAGATCATATCTTTAAATTGATATATCAATGAACTATGCTTAGTAAAATTACTAAAATCTTACTTAGCAAGAAGACCTTGGGGTGACTGTGATAAATGAGAATGAAGATGTGACCCTTCCTCCAAATTATACAGCTGCCTTCTCAATCCCAATATTTGCTTCTACGCCGTATCAAGGATATCGACCAGCTCCAAAAGGCGAAACATCACAAATGTCTTCAAATTTAGGTGAAAATTTAGCTCAAAGGTAAGTTGGCAGTTTTGCATTATTGCATTATTCTATGTTATGTTCATTTATAAAATTGAATTTAGTTCATATCATTGTAACAACTTGTGGTAAACAGCATGCTCACTTTGGTGGTTAAATGTGTTCAGTGTTGGCCATGATTTTTAGGGATCATGCATATTTCAATGAACAGATCGCACAATGTAATGTTCATTTTAAATTGTATCAAAAGATGTGAAGTGCAGTTTAATAGCACAACTTGTCATGAAATGATGCAAAGTTATATGCATAATAAACTATTGAACATGAAATATGTAGTATAATTTTCAGATGCAACACTATCTAGAATCTCACACCATTATTAGGCCAAGGGGTCCTTGGTTCTAATCCTGGCCTGGGCATGGTTGTTCTTTGTGAGTGAGTGTCCCCTCATCATATCATCACTCACAATTATCTTCGCGATTAGCCAAAAGTGTCAGAAGAGCGAAATAAAGTAAACTATATCAATAAACAGTTAACAACTATCTATAATTATTAGGGAATGGATTTTAAGGTGCAAAATTATGGTCGGGAAAGGGGAAAAAAGTTCTGAAAATGTTTTAAAACAAGTTCGAAACATGCTCTTCTTTTCTGCACGCGGACCGCATAGAGAACTGTGGTACTGCCGAATTGGTTTGTTTTCTCTAGTAGCTTTTGCTACATTATCTTGGGAACTTTTGGGTCTGCAATGATTATATATCAAGTTATAGCTCTCGTTCTGCTCTACAAAATGAGACTATAGGATTTTATGTAGCTGCTCAAGAAGAGTGAAAATCGTTTGTTTCTGTCCATTTTTTTAACAGAACATAAGAGAAGAAGAATGAAAAGGTGCTGAAGCATCAAACAGGGCTAAAAGGGGGATAAATGTGCTAATCTCACGAAAAGGTGCAACAAAGTGTGTTCAATGTACTTGATTTTTGGAAAGGTGCTGCAACTTAAAATCTGCTCCCTAATAATTATAAACAATAAACAACTATCTAGAATCTTGATTATCCTGAGATTTATGCAGAAAATCCAGAAACAGTAAATAATTCTGCAGGCAATCTTGGAATGAAGGATACATTGTCAGGAATTTGAATGTCTGCCATTTAATCATAAAATCCAACTTTTTTACATATTACTGTTACAAAATATTTGGAGACTATGAACTTGATAACATGGAATTTTTGCAGACTCCACAAAAGTTCGAAATGCCAGAAAATATCGGTAAATTAATTCCAAACTGTACTTCTCGATTCCAATACATTGTCCTCGGCATAGGCTGAGCAAGTTTACGAAATCAAATTTGCATATATTTTTTTTCATATGTAACACCAACATGTGATTTTTACATACTGAATTTGAACCTGGAAATCGGCAAATTTTTGACCAATATTCTGATTGTTTTTACAACAAATGTGTTGTGATTTCAAGGGTTGTTGATTTGAATCCCAACAGGGGTGTTTGTGTTTCTGTGTTCTTTCATCATCACCATGATTAATCTAACAGGAACTTCAAGAACCTCCCCTATGGCGCAGTGGTAGCATCATCGCCTTGTAATCAAGGCTTCCCGGGTTCGATACCTGGTGGAGGCACATAGTGGTTCAGATCCCACTTTATACTGTAGCTCCAGTCCCAATTGGCCTCACTGTGCCTAAAGTGGACGTAAAACACCAACTCAATTAATCAATCAACAGGTACTTCAAGGATTTATCAATATTTAATAATCAAAATGCAGTAAGTCTGTGGTAAATAATGATGTAAAATTTACTTTTTTTTGTGAATACCTGTAAGGGTATATGCCAATCATTGATATAGCCCAGCCGTAATTACAAGTATATAAGTATTCAGATTTTCTCAAAACATTAATTCAGTTTATTATTTTTGATTTTATCACTGTGATATTACTGAAAAAAATTTCTCCCCCTTTTTCTAGAAACCTTTGCAACAGTAAAGACGTAATGCCTTGTAAGTCTTCATCTGTCAGCACCACTAGTGTCTGTGCAGGAAAATCATATGGGAACATGTTATATCCTATTCCGGAACACTCTATGGAATACTATAGCTCTTCAAGTACCAGCTCCTCACATTCTCAGGGGAGACAATCAACTCAGAAGTTTCTAAGTGCAAATAACCACGTTGGTGAACAGACTGAAAGAAATGCCTGTCAGAAAGATGGCAACAATAGTTTTGGAAGAGATCTACAACAAGACATTGTGCAGAGCTTGGACTCTGTCTCGATTGCAGGCGAGATAGATCCTTTTGACGAAACATTGATATCAAAGCAACTGTCGATGTTAAAACATCCTCTAGCTAAGTATGATAATTATATAGTGGTGGATGAACATTTGCCTAAAGTGAAGGGAAATATGAAAATAAATCTAGGTAAGTTCGTTGAAATTAAGTACATTTTTCTGTTAAAAAGGTTTCAGGTTTTTCAGGTTGAATTAGAACAATAATAAAAACAGAAAGTTCCAAAATATTTATGATTGAGCCACCTCAGTGGTCAAGTACTTTGTGCAGTTGACTCATAGTATTATTCTTGAAAATTGTAGGTTCTAGGTTCGATTCATAATCACTTCTAGATAACAGCTATGACTCATTAACCTTTGGCAAGTAATTGGCATTTTATTTGTATTGGCTACTACTTTTTTTGTGTTATCGCCATTTTGGTTATGCTCTTTCTCTCTTCAGGCTCAGAAGTTTTTAATCTTCAGAAATGTATTGGTGAAGGAGCATATGCCAAAGTGTACATCACCCGTTGCAGCAAGACTCTTAAAGTACAACGTCCAAGTTGGTCGTGGGAATTCTACATCTGTATGGAGGTGAAGAATAGACTGGAAGAAAAGCAATTGGTATGTATGTGGGAACAGAGGAATGTTGGTGCTGCAGGATATCCATTGATTCATTAAAATAGTAATAAATAAATACGCCCATGCAGAGTGCCTGTCACTGCTTCCTACTCCATCTCTGGCTGGCAACTGACACTTACACAACCCACTTACCTTCACGTGTTTTAAACTTTGACTATTCTTATTCTAACTCCTGAAGAAGCCACATGATGTGGCAAAAATTTCAGTAACTGTTAGGGAGAATTCACACCGAAGAAACACGCGACACGCAACATGCAACACCCAACATGAGTGTTTCATACCGAAGAAGCAAGATGCACGCAACAAGCGACACTTGATTTCTTTGCTCAGTTTGCATGATGGTACCGATATAATTGCATTAATCAGTTTATTTATCACCCGAAAATAACGTAACAAGAGACATTGTTACATGTAAACTGCGTTGTAAAATTTGTGCAAGTTATTGAAACTTGGGAGAGGCATGTTGTACACGAGAAAACGGAGAAATAATATGCACTGAAATCAAACTGTATACGCTAGACTTTTCAGCCTGAATAAAGCGAATACCTAAACACTAGAGGAATGGTTCTCAACCTTCTTGAAACCATGTCACGGTATTCTTTTTAAGTCAATGCCCTTAGCCGAAGAATTTTCCTCATAAATCTTTACAGTATTGAATATTTTATGCATGAATTAACATGTACCTGTGAAATTAAATATTGATAAATAAATTCCAGCATAATCATAAGAGTAATAATAGTTTGATTAGGTGTGTATATTTGTTGACAAATATAAAAATATGGAAGACAAAGTGGTAACGTCGTCTCCTTGTTATTAAGTGATCCCGCGTTCGATAACCGGGGAGACACCGGGCCGATCCAGTTCTGATTAGTCTATTTGTGCATAAAATGGACTTAAAAACGAAAACTCACAACTCAAATATGATATTGGGATTATGATAGTTGTCAACCAGTTTCAGCAGAACATTTCACAGCTCAGTATAGTTGATACGAGGGAACGGTATCGGGTCGCGGCCCGGCGGTTGAAAACAATGCACTAGAGTACTTTACCATGATGACTAATATAGTTTGGACTAAAGGGCCTCCCCTATGGTGCAGTGGTAGCGTCATTGCCTTGTAATCAAGAGGTCCCTGGTTCGATATCTGGTGGAGGCACAAGTGGTTCGGATCCCACTTTAAACTGTAGGTCCAGTCCCGATTAGCCTTACTGTGCATAAAGTGGATTTAAAACAGCAACTCAAACCAAGTTTGGACTAAAGTGTCTCCATAAGCTGACTTTTTCAAATAAAAGCAGTCAGGTAAATGGCCAAAACACGGCCTCTTTTCTCGATGTTGAAGGCAAATTACAGCCGATAGATAACTACATCAAAAAACTTGATAAAGTGAAATGAACGTTGTGTTTAAACCTTAAAACATTGTTAAAACATTGTACATATCGATACTTTATTATATCAACAAATTAGAGGATCAAACATAATGCCGGTTGGGCTCTCTTCTAGAGTCTAAATACAACTCGTTGGAATGAAGCATTCGGTGCACATGCGCGAACAACAAACTGAAGCAACACGATGCACAGTATTGAGAAAACTGCACAGTCCGAGAGGCACGTAAGCGACACGCGACACGTGCATCTTGCCGTGTCTCTTCGGTTCGAAAGGTTGCATTGATTACCGAGTGTTGGCTTCCAAGCGACGCGTGTTTCGTGTTGCATGTCGCGTGTTTCTTCGGTGTGAATTCTCCCTTAAGTACATGCGTAAGCCTGACTTAAGGTACTTAATTAAATGTAAATCCAGTCAGGTACCCTTGCGATCCACCATGTTGACTGGCTGGCTTTGAATCTCCACCTGAGGTATGGGTCTTCCTTCATCAATTAGATTCATCATCATTGTTGGGATCAGCCAAAGATGAAAGAATAAGAAAAAATGCAAGAACTATAAAACTGTAGCTCCAGTCTGAAGTTTTTATCATAATGTTGTTATCCATTTCCTTGTTTCATTGACCAAGCACATCGAATGGTCAACTTTGTTATCACCGATAAAGTTTCAGGGTTCAAGTCAGCCTGAGCATGGATGTTATTTGTGTTCTAAATTAATTTAAGGATCACTGAACTTCATCGTTTAATTTAGCCTAAAGTGGCAGAAAAGACATAAAATAACCAAAATACAATCAAAACATCTTCATTACAGTCAACAAATATATTTTATGTGCATGTATTTTTTTATTATTTCAAACTTGAATAATTCTGTTTTACAATTTTATTTAGATGGCATCCTTCCTTGAAGTCGATAAAATGTATGTGTACAACAATGCAAGTGTCCTGGTATCTAAATATCATGAATATGGAACACTTTTGGATTTCATCAATACAAGGGAAGGCAGTGTAAGTATTGCATTGTTTTTGTTAATGGTTCTTTCAGATCAAGAAAAAGAAATTAAACAACATTGTAATGTTATTGGCATTACTACAGTGGAACCTCAAGTTTATGTTTTTCATGGGAGCATTCTGAAATAACTAAGAATGCGGGGAAAATGTAAGATAGAGGAAAATTTCATAGCATTTTGCTCTATTGGGACCATGAATATTGAATGTATAATGTATATTGAATGTAAAATTGGGATTTCACTGTATATGTAAATCTTAGAACTATTTGCAGAAGTTAATTGAAGAAAAGGAGGATTCTTTTTTTTTTTTTTAAATGAATACCATATGTACTGTCTTATAATAAAACTGTGAGACTGCACATTGCTATATGTTATGGATTGATTGTTGTCATATTTATGCCAGTATTTATTAAACAGTAGTTCAAATAGTGTAAAGATAAAAACATTTTGTAAACACCTGAATGATTAATTACTGTAACATCTTGCCTTGTTTGTAAATGAAACAATTGTGAACTCAAGTTTACAGAAAACTGATATCAGCTTCGTAGAAGTTTCAGAGAAAAATGCAGGCTCAACCAGGACTCGAACACTGAGCTACCGAGCCGGCCAGGCCTCGCCTGATTTTTCACTGGCACTGTTTTACCTCAGTGGAATTGTCTCTGCAAGTTCTACAACAACGGGATCTGTTGCCTTTGAAACACTGTAGACATCAACGTTGCCTCGTTCCTCCCAGGGTAGAGATGTAATTCATTATTAGGCACACACAGGAGATGTACTATGTAGAAGTTTCAGCGAAAAATGCAGGCTCTACCAGGACTCGAACCCGGGGTCTCTGGCATACTGTGCCATTGCTCTACCACTGAGCTACCGAGCCGGTCTGGCCTCACCTGATTTTTTGCTGCTGCTGATTTACCTCAGTGGAATCGTCTCTGCAAGTGCTACCGCAACAGGATCTGTTGCCTTGAAACACTGTAGATGTCGACATTGCCTTGTTCCTCCCAGCGTAGCGATGTCAAATTCATTATTAGGCACACACAGGAGATGTACTACGTAGAAGTTTCAGAGAAAAATGCACACTCAACCAGGACTCGAACCCGAGTCTCTTGTGTGTGCATAATTCAATGAATTGATATCAGCTTGTATGAAACCTATAATAAATACTGTAGGTTGTTTGGGATATATCTGAATGATTTTAAAGGTGTACTGACCTCATGAAATGCCATACTACCAACACCGGTTGTGTTCTGTTGGACCATCGTCCTACTTCGGAGGTTCCACTGTAGCAAACTACATTGGAGAACGGGCATGGGAATCATATGCAATTCCTCTCTGTGGTTTTTCCAAAGACCATGGAGGATGTGTGGATGGTTATGTTTCATATGTTTCAAGAGTGAATGCGCAGAAATCCATAGGACTGCCATCAGGGCTTTACAGTGGAATGTCCTGAAATGACACTGATCCCTGTTTCCTGCACCATCTCCTGATAAAAGCAGAAGGATGTTCGGTCGGTATGTCTTGAGACCTTGTCCATATGAATGTGCATCTGTTGAATGTCCTCTCTGTACAAATGAGGATATCTGTACAGAAAATGGGGATCATATTAGATGACTGAAAGTAGGCAGCATTCAGCTTCACATTTCTGTCAACCTTACAAATCAGCAAGTTCCCCACACAACAGAATCTGGTGACAACCATAAAGCACCTTAGAAATGTTTCCCAGCAGTAGCAAACAAAGTTGTTTCATCTCTTGTCAGTGAGGTAAATGTACACAGTGAACATTGTGGACACGGTCCTCCATTTGGACCCTGCCAGGTGTCTTTTCATAGGGGTTTCTCCAGTTGATCTTGCGTTCGGCAATGTGGCACGAGATGAGATGTTGCACGTGGGCCTTGCTAACGCACCACAGCCCGAGATGGTTATGGAGAAGGAATCATATGCACCTTCCTGGCCATCTCACATTGGGTTGGTGGATTTTCCTCTCGGAGCACAACAGGCGATACTTTCACTGGTGTCCTCTTACGGGTGCCTTTTGTGGCCTCTGTTGTGGGCACCGAGACACTATCTCTTTCACATTGGTTTTCCCAATGGTCAAACCATTCTTCTGACTTTGTTTTATTATTCGGTCATAGAAAAAGTATGCGTGGAAAAGGGCCATGACGTACCCTTCCCAATAACGGTTCTATTTTGGGGCCATTTCACTGCTGTGTGCACTACAATCCGGTGCCTGCAAGCTGCGATAAGCGGCTGACAACAACAGCTGCACCGTCACTCCAGCTCAATTCCACAGATGGCAGTGATGTTGCAAAGTCGCGTACAATCCAAACAACCTTCTGTATCAGTATCAATGATTAAATTCCAACCAATACTAGTGAAATTGGCCAATACAAATACATGGGTATTGGGTCAGTCCTGGTTAACATTTATCTGAAGTGATTATTTTTACAGTTCTCTAGAATAAATGTACTACATTGAGAAGCTATATGGCACACACTTCATTTTTGCAGAATTGTCAAAACTATTATTTCATAGCTTTCATTTCAAGGGTACCACAATTAACTGAGTTCTCACATTTCAGGATTGGGAAAATTTGAACCTGCATTTTACAATGGAAATGATGTTAATATTTCATCACCTGCATCGGTGTAAAATTATCCATGGTGACGTGAAACCTGATAACTTTGTGATACAATTGAGGTGAGTATTCATGTCCCTTCACTTATTTCAATAACTACAGATTGTACCTATTTCTTCAATTTTGTTCAACATGACCAATGTGTTTGTAACAAGCTCTGATTGCAACCAGACTTCAGGAGTTTCAGTTCAAATACCCACAACAAAAACATGTTCATATCACATCATGGGGCCGAGAATAAATGTTTTGAAAAAGGTACATTCTTTCCCAGACACCCTGCATTATATTTTATTTGAGTATTCAACTCACAAACATGCTACCTTGGGTAGCACAAGTTGTTCTTTAACTGTCAATGTAAACACAGTGGAACCTCAAGTTAATTTTTTGCGGGCATTGAATATTACAACATTTACAATACAAGAAAATTCTATATCATTATGCTCTGTTGTGACTATTAGGATTGAATGTATAGGGTCTTGCAATATAGATCTACCATTTTAATATATTTCCTAACATTACCATTTTATCAGTTTCTTAACAAGTTTGGCTTCTTTTTGAACAGTCCATGTATGAGGGTTGTCAAAGTCGGTGGTGGTCCAATCGGTAGGACATCTGCCTGCCAAGTGGGAGACCCAGATTCGATTCCCATGGTGGGCGATTGCAGGTGTCTTTGCAAGGAGTAGCTTCTGGTTCCACTCAGCCTCTAATAAATGGGTACCTAGCAGCGGGGGAGGGGAGTAAAAATGGCTGATCACGTCAACTTTACAATTTGCCAATGTTGTAAATGTCTGGTGACCAACCTCCATGCCCCCCTTTTTTTTAACCTTTGTACCTTGTTGTATTAATTGATGAGAGGCTGGCTGAAACTCAAGCGCTACTTTTATGGAGACACTGACGGGAAAATTCCCACTTGAAATCCCCTGCACTTGTAATCCTGATATCTTGTAGGCATTACATGGAGGAGTGGTCAGCACAGCACACAACAATGCTAGTGGACCTGGATTCAAATCCTGGCCTGGACATGGGTACTCTTTGTGAGTGTCCCTTCATCACTCATCCTCATCTTCGCGATTCGTCACAAGTTGCAGAAAAGCAAAGTAAAATAAAATAAATCAATCAATCTTGAGGGCAGCTGCCCCCCAACCCCCACATGAAGTGCGATGGCATTGGCATGTAAATGAATGACCAATTTTATACTAACATTAACAAAAATTGTTTCAGACCATCAGTATCCAACCCTAAGATAGGTGTCACTCTACAGCTGATTGACTTTGGAAGGAGTATTGACATGTCACTATTTCCGGAAGGAACAACTTTCAAACGAGTTGTGAAAACCAGTGGTTTTCAGTGCACAGAAATGAGAATGAACAAGGACTGGACTTACCAGGTTTGTCTTACATTGATTTGTAGTCAGTAAATATGTTGGGTGTACGTAACTAATTGAAAGCAAAAGTAAATTACTTTGAGGAATGTAGGTGCTTTTGATTTTTAGATCTTTGGTACACTCCTGTCAGACAACTTTATGTGAAATGTAGTGTACATACAGTGGAACCTTGATATACGAAAACTTAAAATGCAGGAAAATGTAAAATTTGGAAAAATTTTATTCCATTTTACTCTAGTAAGACCATGAAGTTTGAATGTATAATGGGGAAAAAATGTAAAATCCGAGAACGTAAAATTAATTTTTGTCCATAAAATTTCAGTTCTCTATTCCACTCAAGTTCATTACTTTACATGTTATGTCAGAATAAATTTCTATTGTGGTACCAATTGTTTCTTAAATTTTGGCAATACAGCTTGCAGGAGAACTGTTAGAATAGCATGCTCATTTGTTATTCTCAGGGACATCTATGTTTTGTTTTTGGTGGAAACTGGAAATGATATTGCACACTGTAATGTTTCTTTTTGAGATTTTTAAAAGGTGTCAGATTAATTTTTCTTCACAAAATAATGTGAAATCAACATCAAATTGAAATTAACTTTAAATATGAATTATTTTACAAATTCCCTATTCTTTGGTTATGTTACGATTTTTTACTCAAAATCCTTTGGATTTGTTGTGTTTAAAGTTCAAAGATTCTTGGATGCAAATTCTCAATCACTGCGTTCATTGGCTTGTTTTGTGTAATGTCAGATTGAAACAGAAGTTAAAGCAAAATCAGCAATTAACCAGAGGTTCCTAATTGAGACAACTCAAGTACAAAGCCATGTAGTGTAAGAATTTTTAGCATAAAGGAACAGTTTGAATCCACATACAGTTCAACTTTACAATTGGCTAATGGGATTAAAGGGTAAATGTTGTAGGAGTTTGTGTTACGATGTTGTGCTAATGTACTCTTTAAGCAGTGCTATACTTATTACTTACAGATCGACATATATGGAATGGTTGCAACCACCTACTGTTTACTGTTTGGGTCATACATGAATTTAGATTTCAAGAATAATCGATGGGTCCTAAAAGAGCGGCTGAGAAGGTAAGGATTATGTTGTTGTTGTTGTTGAGGTTTTAAGTCCACTTTATGCACAGTATGGCTAATCGGGACTGGACCTACAGTTTAAAGTGGGATCCGAACCACTTGTGCCTCCACCGGGTATCAAACCCGGGACCCCTTGATTACAAGCCAATGACGCTACCACTGCGCCATGGGGGAGGCCAAAGGTAAGGATTAGAATAGTAATCAAATATACTGTGTTCTTTCTAGTATGTTGTGATGTCAGGGTGTTTACCAGTCTCAAATACCTTGAAATGTCAGGGAAAGTTATTTGTTTTCTGGAAAAATCAATACTTTTTTTTGTAGGAGTGCAGTAAGAGTAAGTTTTGAACAAAAGAGGAATAGGGGAAATAACGTTTAAATTTGTTGTGGACGAACTCAGTTCAATATACTGAGTTACCAGTGCTTGGACATTTTATACTGTGGTTAAGTGGGCTTATGTTCTTACGGTATTTACTGGAGCTGAGCCGATGTATTGGTATTCAGTATCGGCTGATACCAGTGGTATCAGAAAATATTGATTGGAATTTATTTACCGATAACTTTCCAGCATTTTGTTCTTTCACAGGGCCAAAATTCGAAGTTTCTTCTAATTTTGCACGACTTTTGTGTGAAAAAACTGAATTATTTGATGACATATAATTTAGTATTCTGCTGTAATCCTCAAATATTTTAAAGCAAAAATCTTAATAATAAAAATAAATTGATGCATATAATTGGAGTGAATTACTTACATAATAATATTAATGTATATTTTGAAGAACTTGTAATTATTACAATTTTCAATCATCAGTGTCGGTGGTAATCAGTGAGAGTATCAGTATCGACTTAGCCCTAGTATTTACCACTCTCCACGCTGCTTGCACAATAATTATTAGCATACAATTTTTTTTAAAAAGATGAGAATCTTTCTTAATAGTCAGTATGTGACAAGTGTCACATTATAACTCACCACTGATAGGAATTTAATTGCTTCCTTCTTCCCCCACCCAACAGCCAAATACTGTTGAGTCTCCCTTCTTGTTGTTATTACCTTTACATGTGAGGCATCTTGGTCTCCCCCCTTTGCCTTATTCCCACACTGCACAAGGAGTGGGAATAAGGCCAAGGATGAGACCAAGATGTCAGTGGAAAGAACAGATAGCGGTGTTAGGAGAAGAGGATAAGATTGGAACACACCGTGGAAAGAGAGGGGTGGTGGAAGACCAGGAAAAATTGGAGAGGCTTGCTTGAATTCTATGTGGATCTGGCCAGAGGCAGGAAACTGCAAAGGATGATGATGACATGTGAAGTTAATATTATAAAATTGGATTAAGTAGGATCCTAATGTTAAAATATAGTGGCCTTCTTCCAGACATGTTTCGTATGATAAATGCTCTAATGATTTGAGGGGCTTCCTGGTGGTGCAGTGGTAGCTTCGTCGCTTGTAATCAAGAGAGTCCCGGGTTCAATTCCCGGTGGAGGCACATAGTGGTTCGGATCCCACTTTAAACTGTAAGTGCAGTCCCAATTAGCCTTACTGTGCATAAAGTGGACTTAAAAACACCAACTCAGCCACTCGAATGATTTGAGCTGGAAAACATGGAAAAGTCAGAGACTTGTGTTTTTACGAAATTGTAGACACCTTGGATGTAAATTGTAAACAGTAATTCTATACATATTCCCTTTTCCTGTGATTATGAGTGATGGAAAGGGAGGGGGGGACAGCTATCTCCGTATCCCCCCTATCTGCTTTAATGCCTGATGCAAGTAGCACAGGGAACTTTACCCTATTGTTCCCCCTTCCCAGTGAGCATGAATTGATAGGGAACTTAAATTTCAGTCACTAAGGTGAGCTTCATACAGATTGACACTAATGTGCTTTAGCTATCAGTAGGGTTAACATATTTATGACCTAAACATCACCAACATATGCAAAATGGAAAATGCTCTTATGACCTAAAATTTTAAAAAAATATGCACAATAATTTGACAAATATGCCCTTACAACTGAACTGTTTCAAACATCAATATTTAGCATATGCTGAGATATTTTCACATACTATTTTTAGTTTACTTTACAAGCCCTGAGTTGCAATGTACACTTCGCAACATCTTATTTGACCGCCCCGAGAGAATTCTAAGTCCAGAAATCGTAAACTTAGCAACATTGCACATCAGCTCCAGGTGAGAGTATCCAACTTTGAGTAGGTCCTTCCACTAGACGTAAAATGCTACGGTGCTAGGTTTTCAATTTAACACTTTCCATGAACTTAGAAACTATAAACCGCTATTATAATACACAATCAACAGAAATAATAAATTGGAAAAAGAACCTTGAAGGATATTTACGATTCTGCTTGCTCGACTTGAAATTTGGGGGGTTTGAAACACTGAATAGAGTTTTTCTCCACCTCGAGGAAATTGCCATCAAGTTTGTGCAGAAAGAAGCAAATTTGTGAGGAGTTTATGTGACATTTTATTTACAATACCTTGCATAATATCGAACAGTTCTCAAAAACATATATTTTACACGAAGTGTCGAGAAAATGTACTTGAAACACAGGAAGGTGGGAGTCTTCATAAACGTCAACATGTTTTTAAGGGTATGACGTCATTCAGTTAACGTAGAGCAGTTGGTTATGTGCTGCTATCCTAATTTTTCATCAAGCGTGAAAGGTCGCGGGTTCAAATCCCACCCTCTCCTCTTTCTTTTTTTTCTTTTTTTGTTTACTGAACAGATACCGTTGATATTAACATAACCCACAGTGCTACAGCCCTTTGAAGGGCCTTGGCTTACCTACCGACTGCTGGTCTCCCTCCCACACTGTTCCTCCGTCACCTAGTATCACGTGGAGACCATTGATATTAGAATATTTAAAAAAAATGAATCCGATGCACACTTCTGCGCATATTTCCACTTAGAAGTTGGAGATTTCCAGGATTTAAAGTTAAAACTTTTCTTTTTAGTTATTGTTCATATGTTGTGTTAACACAAACATCATGATTAATTCACAAATCACATACATGTATTCAGGATGCAAAATGTATTGTTATTTAAGTTATGTATTGTTTGTTCTTCACTGACACCTAAAATATTGATTATTTGATTTCGATATACTAAAAAAAGATATACAGTTATGTTAAGTAGTGATGTAGTGCAGTACTGTAACGTAGGAGAGTGTTTAATGAGTTCAAATTGCTAAGATTTGTAATTTTATGTCCGTTCCTTCGTAATGACTGTTGTCAATCCCCTCACCACCATCTTACCATGCGCCTAAAAGTAATAGTAAATCGCTAATTAACATAAATAAATTGTTATTGCGACGAAGGCCGATTCGATAAGAAACTACTAATAAGTATTTATATAGTGAGTGACAAAACAATGTAAAACCTCATAATGATCGTTAATTCGTCACTGCTTTGTATCTAAAATGTTTGTCTTCTTTGAACAGAAAGTACGAGTATCAGATATAACAAACTTTCCACACTAACTTTGCAATATTCGAAACCACCATTACAGACTTAGCTCTATGTAACTTGATTCTGCGCATTCCACGTGGCATGTGACTTCCTCCTATCCTCGAAATAACTTTCTCTTACTATTTCCTTTCCTCTCGTGAAATACAGAGACCAATGTTAACTTCTTAGCACGGTGGATAAACTTTACACCCAACGATATACTCCTGAAAAAAATCCTGCCTAGGTGGAGAATCAAACCTACGACCTCCCTCGTAAGAATCAAGCACGCTACCTCTTCTCCAGGTAGCTCATGTTAAAATTTGCTACCAGTTTGAAGAAACCAATTCACACATAATGTCATATCAATAATTTCCTCATGGCAATTTTCATGAGGAAAAGAATTCAGATAAAATCGAGAAACGCTGAAAGGGAAAATGATGAACATGTATGTTGGCGTTTTGTCATATTTTGTAAATTGTGTAAAAATTCCGTGTTTTGAACAAGCAATCGTTTAGTTACGAAGTATTTTGTTGTTTGTTTAAAGTGGGAACAGGAGAGCGAAAAGGAGTCATTTGAACCAGACCCCGTTTAACAAGAAACTTCAGCTTTTTTCCAAAGACTGTATGAAAAGAGAGAGGAACGTATGAAATATAAAATATGTGTGAAATTAAAACAATTGAAACCTTGAAAGATAATACTCACGAACTTCAAACTATGAAAAACATATTTTCGTGGTGGAAAACTCCAAGTCATTTTCGAAATATGAACTTGATGTTTTTCTTTATTATGAAGTGGAGATATGGGACGATACGATCCCTCAGCAAGAAAATTTTAAGTAAGTTGCCTCCAACTTTTTCAATGGTCATAATTACTACTTAGGGTCGGGAAGTTGATGAAAAATCAACTTTTTTTCTGACCCTTAAAAACAATGCTAAACCTGATATCATGTCCGTTTCCCTTCAGTTAGAGCTGGAAAACACTTTCTATTTTACATTTTTTTGTTGCATTTTTCGGCCTTTTTTGGCTTTTAGTTTATTTGTCAGTATTTTTAACAGTTTTTGTTGCATTTTGACTTATTTTTTAGGTTTATTTTTCTCCTCCCCTGTTGTTTCGTGCATTTTGAATGCATTTACTACGTGGGCCGTTCAAGTCAATCGGGGACTTTTTTTTTCCAGGTTTAAATAGACGCCTAGGCTGGAGGTTTTGTATGCAGTAGGAACTGGCAACTGTGTGCTGTTACTGGTAGGCGGCGCTCATTTCCCGCGTTTCTGCATAGATCGTTATTCAAGATGGCGGACAACAGTGTGAATGTCTACATGGAACAGCATGTTGTGATGAAGTTTTTAGTGAACGAGGACAGAAAACCTGCAGAAATTTACAGAAGACTTCAGGCTCAGTACGGTGATGAGACACTGTCGCAGTAAGACATTTGAATGGTGTAAGCGCTTCAAAGATGGCCGTATCTCTATTACTGACGATCCCGGTCGTGGTGGATCACAGCCCACGGCAATCATTCCTGGAAACATTCAGCGCGTGGAGCAGCTGATCCTGGACAATCGTCGCATAACCTGTCGTGAAATTGCAAGGGTGTGTAATCTGTCATTAGGAACAGTGAACACAATAATTCATGATCATTTGTTGTTCCGAAAAGTGAGTGCACGGTGGGTCCCAAAGCAGCTGTCCGCTTTTGACCGACACAGAAGAGTTGAAGTCTGCAGAGAACTCAAGGACCGCTATGACATGGAAGGCCAGGATTTTCTGAATCGCTTCATGACATGTGATGAAACATGGGTTCACCATTTCACTCCAGAATCCAAAAGAGCATCGATGCAGTGGAAGCATACGGAATCACCACCTCCCAAGAAATTTCGAACAGTTGCGTCTGCTGGTAAAGTGATGGCAAGTGTCTTTTGGGATAAACAGGGGATTATTCACGTTGATTTTTTACCCCATGGTGTCACTATCAACAGTGAGTATTACTGCCGTGTTCTGCGTGATGTGCATAAGAGTTTACGGAAGAAACGTCCGGGTTTCATCACAAAGGGTGTTCTCTTTTTGCAAGACAATGCACGACCGCATACCGCTCAACACACATTCCAAACATTCCAGGAAATTGGCTGGGAGATATTACCACACCCCCCCCCTATAGTCCTGACTTAGCACCAAGTGTTTTTCACCTGTTTGGACCCCTGAAGGAATTCCTTGGAGGAAAACATTTCAACACTGATGATGAAGTGAAGAATGCTGTCCTACAATGGTTCCGCCGTAATGATAAATCCTTCTATGCGGAAGCATTCCAGGCGTTAGTTAAACGCTGGGATAAGTGTATAACTGTAGCAGGAGGTTATGTGGAAAAATAAATCCAGTTATCACACTTTGAAATTTGTTCTTCTATTTTTTTTAAAAAAAAGTCCCCGATTGACTTGAACGACCTAGTAGTAAAACTTACATATTTAGATTTCTTGACATGGTCCTCTTAGCAAATTTAACATGAATCGAAAATACGGTCAATGGAAAAGCATAATATTATTCTTAACTGAAACGTTTGGCAATGGATTAAAATACTTTGTGTGAAGATCTACTTTGAGGTTCTTTTTCTGGACACTATTATCGCTTTAATCTGTAGTTTTAAAGTAAAATTAGTCACAATATTAAATGCAATTACACTCTGGTATACGCGAAGCAGAACTGTATTTTCGGATGCTGGCCGACTACAATATCATAGAAGGCCCACTCTGAAAGGAGATGAATTGGTTGATTTGGTGTTTTAAGTCAACTTTATGCATAGTAAGGCTAATCGGGACTGGGCCTACAGTTTAAAGTGGGATCCGAACCGAGTGCATAAAATAATGTGAACCGCGTGGTGTAGGGTGATCGTTTGCTTATGGAATGGAAGGTCATGGGTTCAAACCTACTTCTTTGCAAAATCTTTTTTTGGGAAGTATACGGCTTTGGACAACAATGCTTATCTACGTTTCTTGGATATTTCCGTTGATATTTATGCGATTTATGTCCAGCATTTCCGGATGCAGAAAGTTGACATGTAAGTTTTAATATGTGTTAACTTATAACAGCTGAATGAAAGAAAAAGTATTTCCTAAAATCCTACCAATCACTGAAAGATTAAAAACATTATTAGAAGCATTACTTGAGGCATGCACAGTGGCGACGATTATGGAGTGTGGAGGGGCAGATGACCCAGCACTATGCTAAACATTATCTACCAAGGCAAAGAAACTTTCCTTGCCCTCCCCCACCTTGCCCCATCAGTTTTGAAACCCAATCGCCACCACTGAGCATGCATCGCATAAATATTTACAGTAATATCATATAATATTATATTACGTTATTAGAACACTTCGTACTCGGTAAATAAAAAGGAAAAAATAATAAGGAAAGGGTGGGATTTGAACCTACGATGTTTCGATCTTGACGAAAACAGTGAAAAAACAAAAGTGCTGTCATCTAACCAATTACTCCAGGAGATTGCTAACAGAAATCTCAGTAAAACACGTTAATCTCAGTTGAAGCAACATTGTGCCGGAGTTTCGAACCATTTTTCGCCAAGAACCAAGGAAAAGACACACTTTGCAGAATCGTTTGGTGTTGTGCAAGGTATCTTTACTAAATATTTCGCATAAAAATCATCATAAATTTGCCTCCTTGCATTCAAATGTGACCGCAAATTTTTCCAGGTGGATGAGAACCTGTTCAGTGTTTCACAATGCACATACATTTTCCTATTTTCAAACTCAGAACGGAGAATCTTGAAATATTTTCAACATTCGTATTTCTACTTAACATTTTTTTGTCTACTCATATATTTTATTACTGCTTTAGGGTATCTTTACTTTATGGAATGTGAAAGAATGAAAAAAAATCACGAGCGTTTTCATTCAGGAAGAAGAAATGTTGCAAAGTTGGCTACTCTTAGTTGGTTCTGAAGCGCTATGCTGCCAAATTTACGAATTCTGGACTTCAAAATTTTTCAGGGTGGTCAAATAAGATGTTGCGAAGTGTACATTGAATTCTTTATGTAGATTTTCAAATATAAATGATTGCCTATTGTCAGCCATGAGAAAAGCTTCTTTCTACTTCAGCTGACACAAAAGGAGCATATTTAAAGTGAAAAATGTCATTGGGCTCAAGTTCTGTACTATCGAGAGATTTTTTTTCCCTAATGAAATTTTTGCAATAGAGCACAGTGTAGATATATACCCTTTGCTTTTGCATTTTCGAAACTTTCCTCATTTTCATTGTGAATAACTTACATAGTGCTTGTGGTGAAGTGGGACAAGTGTCAACGAAATTGAGGAAAGTTTTTTAGGAAAAGAAAAAGCTATCATACATTGTGCTCTATTGCAAAAATTGTATTGGGAGGAAAGTTTTCTCTCGATACTACAGAACTTGAGCTGAATGACGTTGGTTTTCACTATTTTTCAGGAAATAAACTGGCATGTATAATTGTAAAAAATTTAACAACTTATGAACATGTGAGTAAGAATGAAACCACTTCGAAAATTCCTTGAAAAAAGCGAAAATATGCTGAATGTGACCGAAAATCTATCAAAATATTCTCTATCATATAAACAATACTAAAAATAGTATAAAATTAGTTTAAAGAACTACTTACATAAGTGCGTATGAAATTGTAGAAGAACGACGTTTCAGGGTTAGATTCATTCATTAGATTCATAATTCTTTCTCAGCGCTAAAACATATTGCTGCGTTGTAAAGTGAAATATGAAGATTAGGTAGAGGGTTGGGTTAAAAACACTTAAAAACAGTCCTTCACATATTTCAATTTAAAAAAACCTCACTGCAATTGTGCGTGTTTTTATCCTTTTTACAAGTTCCTGTTTCTAAGGGATCTTAATGGATATGGGTGTTTTCTTTTTAAATGGGTCTTTTAAGTAGTGAGGTTTTTTAAATTGAAATATATCAAGGACTGTTTTTAAGTGTTTTTAACCCAACGTACATAGTGCTTACATTGTGCTCTATTATCCTCATATTACACTTTACAACGCAGCATTATGTTTTAGTGCTTAGAAAGAATTATGAACCTGATGAAGGGGGCAGTTGTACCCTGAAACGTCGTTCTTCAACAATTGCATACTCACTTACGTAAGTAGTTCTTTAAACTAATTTTATACTATTTTTAGTATTGTTTATAATATATAGTGAGTAATACGCACCCAGCCACAATATGTTATGCTCTATCTTGTAGAAATGACTTTAAAACACATCTAAATTTAATTAGTTTTTTCATAATATGAATTTCTGTATACAGTATTTAGGGAAATATGCTACATCATGAAAATCCTAGCCCTAGCTAAGTAATTGTTTTTAAATTGCAGGTGGTGGCATGTCTCCTTGTGGCAGAATTTCTTTACAGATTTGCTAAATATCGAATCGTGCAACAAAATACCCAATCTAATGAGCCATTACTCACAGTTTCAAGACACTTTACGGAGGAAGAAAGCAGTGTTCTCTAAGGATCCCAACAATATTTTCAAGAAGAAAATAATTTAGTACCTGTTGAATGAAGACACCAAATACCACCACTTAAGTATTGGTAATATGTGATAAGAGACATTTTTGTGAAGCTACCTTATGTAGCCTGTCACATTTTTATTATGAAATATGTTACATGTGTGGTAACAATAATTTTTTATACAAATGCTTGCAATAATTACTAATTACTTCTGTAGTATCTTAATTTTTTTGTGTATTTTTGTATGTGCTGAGAAAAAAGTCCAATTTTGTATCTCATGAACACTGTGTACTTCTAAAGTATATTTAAATCGTTCTGTACAAAAATAATCACTGCAATTCTTTTTAATATTTGTGTGTGTATATACGTGTGCACTGAGGCATGTAAACAAGAAATAAATCCTGAAGTAAGCAAACTTTTTTTTATTACAGATATTTATAGAGTAAGTAGTTTTATCACACAGATGTAAGATTTTCAGGCCAGTTTTATTTACGTGCTTGTAATTTAATCTTTCAAATCATTAACATTCACAACTTGCATTGTCATAAATGTATATATTTTATCATACTGGTAATTTTGTATCTGATTTATTTATGGTTTGATATTTAGAAAAACTTTTTAAAGCATGCCCTGTATTATGTAATATAAATTTTTTTACTGATATCTTTGTTGTTTTAGTTACTTTGTATATCCCCTTGTTTTTCAGGGAGAAAAAAATAAGATTTGTGTGATCTGGAATTACAGCATTAAAAATTGTAGTAGTGTAGGTTTTTTTTCTACAATGCAGTTTGTAATTTCTTAGTAAAAAGTTTCAAGGTTTTGGTCATCAGTATAAACTAATCAAAAAATTAATGAATATTGTAGCCCACTGAGGAATCTAACAGAAGTCCTTTACATTTCTTCCTAACGACCAATATTTATGAAAACTGGCATCATAGCTTATACCACTATTTTTTTTTCTATATTAGTGTCAACTTGTAATTGGTTATTTGTATATTTCGTACATGTAATTCAGCTGTAATGTTCATGTAGGTAGGTTCCTTAATTTTATAGTTGTCCTTATTGACATAAAAATGTACTGTACTTTTCAAAAATACATGTCATGCTCATATGCATAAGAAGGTGACTGGATTACTAAAGTTCTCTATTTCTATGACAATCTTTAAATCTGTTACTGAAGATGTAATTAAATATTTAAACATAAATGTCTAGTAAGTATCATTTCATTTCAGTTTTTATTTTTTAATCATACAAATATCTGAATTGAATCCCATTGCAGAAATAAAGGTGATTGTCACAAAGCCATTCATACATCTGTATTCCTGGTCATGACTTAATAATCAGAAACAAAGGTGATCTGTTGTGCTTTTATATTAACCCTCCATCATCCACGTCCTCATATTAGCACATATGTCCGGCTTGTGGCACTCAGTGCCGCCCTAGCAAAGCCAAGGTTATATTTATGAATTATTGATACAAATCGATGTTGAATTACACTAGCACTTAATTGAAATCAGGTGAAATATATATGAACGCAAACTTGTCCATTTCTGGCATTTTTATTAGCTATTAAAAGAAATAAAATAAAAATTGAAAGTATCTCATACAATTAATTACAAGCTTAGAATCTTGAAGCCAATCCACCAAAACATTATTCTAAAAATAATTAAAACTTTGCCATATAATAAGAACTAAAAAATTAACTCACCATTCACAAAATTTTCAATGTATTTTCCAAAAAAAATCAACTGATTTTTCAAAACGAACTGAAATTTTACAACTTATATGAGCATAGAAAGGAACTATTTGCTCCAAAAATTCCAGCCAAAATGTTACTGTTTAGCAGAAAAATCAGTCAAATATGTAAAACACAATGTTCAAATCTCAATACGTTTCTCCTACTCTTACGAGATATACATAAAGAAAAGCCATACTGAATCAAATAAAAAGAACCGAATGTTGCCACATTTCAATATCGCTTGGTAACTGACATTTCGTATGGGTACTGCAGTGGTTTCTGCATACAAATAATTTGCATTCTGAATCACGTACCATAGTTTTATTATTATATCCAGCACATTCATGGCTGGCATGCTATGATTTAAGATAGGAAACGTTCCCGTGTGCGGTACTGAGTGCCGCCAAAGGGGGACCTATCACTTCAAAGGCATGTAAGCAACTGAAGGAACGCTGTACAAAAGGTGCAAATGCCTCTATGTTTTTGTGGGCATAGTGTACATAAGTTACCTAGTGCTTTCCAGACCATTAATGTGCTGGTAAGGAAAATAATTTAAAAATTCAAAAAAGGTGCAGGTTACGGAGGGTTAAGGTAGTTCGTATTTTTGTGAAGAAACTACATGCAAATTATATGTACAGTGTTTACAGGTTACAGACTACATACTGAGCATTTTAGCAAGCAACATGCGACGGGTCCCTGCAGTCTGGAGAAAAAAAGCAATTTCTGTTCATGCACTTCCAATAGGCCAAGACATGATGAAACTACTCACTCGGAGTGACACATAACTGATATATGACATGTGTCACTTTCTTCTGAAGGTTTCCTTTGAGTGTAATAATTGGTATGCCACTAGTTTTTAGCTACCTAAATGTTATGTATGTTAAACACCTGTTGAAATTTAACATGTGATATGTTGAATTACTAGTTCCATTTTTTCATGGTTATAACATTAGTGTGCATTAGGCTGCAACTAAATTGTTACCTGGTTGCTTTATTTCTACTGAACTGACCAATAAAAGCTGGACAAAGTACCATTATAAGACGATATCCTCTCTAAACATTTTATATTTCTTCATGATAAATTCGGGTTACAGTAAGACAACTTCATAACTTAATGCTAGTGAGAAGACATTTTATTCCTTACTAACTGATTAACCGACATTGCTCGGTTATTTATTTATCCCAATTTATTAGGATATTTTATTAGGAAAACAATGAATTCTAACTAGAGTGTAAAATGTAACTAATTTAATTTACAGGTATTTAAAAGTATAAGTACAGTATACAAATTATAAAGTAAAATCTTTTACAAATTCACTATAATATTAATTGAACTCAAAACTATTATAAAAAACATTTTTAGTTTCGCCTCCAGGAGCAAGAATAAATAAATTGAACTGCATTGGGAGTGTCACTATTCATCTTAGCGACCCCAAAAGCTATGGATTCCATGCTAATATAGGTGGTTTTTCGAATATTTTTACATGTCAACCCCTTCCCATCCCTGCCAAGTGTGCGTTACTTTTCGGGATCCCCAGCAGTCTGGAAGTGCCGAATGGTCATTTTTAGAAGTTGTTAATTCTCGATGTTTTCTGCATTGTAAATGTCTGGAACTTATCGAAAATTGTTCGTTCTTGTACCAGAAATGCGAAAACAATCACTTAAAGTCAAAATGACGTGTAGAATTCGAGATTTCCACAGCTTCGGGAAATTTTGAGCATTTTCCGTTTTGTTGGGAAATTGCGAATTTTTCCTATCTCGTCCCAAAAAATTCTGTCCCGCACACCCCTACTGTATACAGCAGTACGGAATGACAGAAAATACTGGTAAATTTTGCAGTTCATATGAGGGGGTAAATTAATTTGGGTGACAGGGATTCGTCCAGTCTGAGCCGTAGAAATAGCCTTTGGCACTTTCCATGCTTGATACAAATGTTATTCTCGTGGATTAAACTACAAAGCTCCTACTGCAAAAACAAATCTCTTCGTTCTCTTACAAACCAAATATGCAGTTGTCATTATTTCTTTCCTTTTTCTGTGGGTAATTTACAATGTGTTTCTGTGTGTAGCAGGGGCGGTTCGTGACTTTTACAGCAAGGGAAGCACATATCGTAAGAAATTTTAAAAAGCATTATTATTATTAATGCCTTCTTTATGAATTCTTCTATCACTAGATTGTAGAATTCTTCTTCTGCATTTTCATTTCAGTTTTAGCAGCTTCTCAATTACTTGTACCTTGGGTATTTTTTACGGGTGTGCGGAATCCCGAAAAGTCTGGAAATACCGAATGGTCATTTTAAAAAGTCGTTGCCTTGTAATCAAGGGGTCCCGGGTTCGATACTCGGTGGAGGCATAGTGGTTCGGATCCCACTTTGAACTGTAGGTCCAGTCCCAATTAGCCTTTCTGTGCACAAAGTGGAATTAAAACACCAAATCAAACTAAACTAACAAGTCGTTGATTCTCGACATTTTCTGCATTGTAAGTTTCTGGAACTTTTCGGAAAATTATAGTTTTTAGTCCAGAAATGCAAAAACAATCACTTAAAATGAAAATGATGTGTAGAATTCAAGATTTCCAGAGCTTCGAAAAATTTCGTACATTTCCCGTCCCAAAAATTTCCAGACTTTGTCTGGAAATTGCGAAGTTTTCCCATCCCGAACGTCGGGATTTTAAAAAATTCCCATCCTAACCTGAAAAATTCTGTCCCGCACACCCCTAATATTTCAACATTAAATGTGAATTCGGTGAAATGATGAAAAGATCGTTCAGCTCTAGCACTAGACACGGGGATTGTTTAAACCAACTTAACTTGAAAAAATTCAAATAAGCTTTCTTCAAGTAAAACAAAGGTTTTTGTAATCCCATCGAGATATATTAATATGAGGAATAAGCGACACTTAGTTCACTTCTGTGACGAGCCATGTCAAATGTCATAACTTAATTTCCAAGAATAGAAAATGTCTTCAGAAAAAATTGTTGCATTCTTTTTATCAACTAATTGTAAAAACTTTAATTTTTTTTTTTTGATTCATTATCTCCAGTTAGTGCTGTTGACCTTTTTGCAAGTTTATTCTCTGCAAATGTCAGGAGAATTTCAGCGTGGATTTGAGTTTGCCGATGATGCTGTGATGTTTAAGTAAATTGTTCATATAATAAAAACCCGAAACTGCTCCACACACCCTTTCCATTTGAAAATAACTCCTCCCGGTCAGGGACGTCGGAACTTATTGAAGAGTGGGGGTAGGTTTTCCAATCAACCAACCGATTTTAGAAATCTCTCTTCCCCCTTATGTATATATTAGATATATGGGGAAAATAGTACATAAGTATACGTACATAAATGTGTGTATTACATAATTATATACACAAATGTATGTGTATATATATCATCATATAATTATTGATACATACAGGGTGTCCCAAAAGTCGCTTGACCGATAAATAAATATTTGTATTTATTAAATTATTGTTGATTTAATAACACAAGTATTGTTTCTCGGTCAAACTACTTTTGGGACACCTGGTATTATATTGTCATTACATAGCTATTTATGTAATGCTATAAATAAATTAACCCACTGTTATCGCAGCGCGCTGGGCATAGGTGTTATTTGTGAATGTCCTTTCATCAATTTCGACATGTCATCACTCATTCTCATCTTCACGATTAGCCAAACGTGGCAGAAAAGCGAATTAAAATAAACTAAATCAGTCAATCAATAAATCAGTTCTTTTCATCACAAAGTGTGTGAAGACCTCAACCGCCATAAATTTTATCGGTTAGGTAAAATTGGGAGTCCGATGAAATTTACTGTGCTATTAAAGAAAACTGATATACATGCAAATATAGTGTATGATACTGTTAGAAAAAATAAAGTGAAAAAAATTTGATTTGAAGTCTAACATTATACACAGGAGTAAAACTGTGGTGTTTCTTCACACTTCAAAGTATGCAGCATTAAAAACCAAGAGCATGAAGAAGGGATGATTGATACGGTACTTCGTCTCGTTCTTCAACACAGAAAACATAAATTAGGCAATAAAATGCAAGGAGAGAAGTACAACTCGCCAGTCTATTGCTTCTATATAAGGCGACTGACATCTGTGCAGTGATCTTCCAACGTGACTTTTCCAATATTTTTGGTCATTCAAAATGCAGCTATTCTCTGGACCAAAAGGGAAGGGGAGAAGGAACTGGAATTTTCAAGAATATGCTGTCTGAGGCTGGTACTCCTTTTCGACTGCCAATGACCTTGACTGCTGGGGTTCCTACCGAGAGATTATTTCCACAAAGACCGAAGTAGCGGTAAGGTTTTGCGTGCAAATGAATCCTTGATCTGAAACAGCTCTGTTCCTGAATAGACATAGACTCTTTGGCTACTGTGTTGGCACAGTGAATGCGGCTTTCTGACCTACGCCTCAGCTTAGAATGTTGAGTTATGTCAAGAAACTGAACAAGATTTTAAAAACAAAAAAACATTGGGATATTCACTTTCCCATTGCTATATGTTTCAAAATGGACCAGGGACGTCGTTAGGGAGGGGCACCGGCCCCCCGAAACGTTCTACATTTGCTAAAAATTTTACATTCATGACAAATATTGCAAAATAGTGTTTCAGTACATTTTGCTTTCAGTTTGAAACACTGTTCTTGAATTTGAGTGGCACGAACACCAAACATTACATTTCTTTCTCGTTTTCCTGGTTCTAGCTATAGTGGATGTCAGTATAGGAACCTAGCACTTCGATGTTTCTCGGAATTTTGAAGGAGTGTTCTTTCCACCCCTCAACAACAGGCAGGGTTGGGCGTTGGATGTTGCCGTTGCGTCCAAACAATGTTTCGAGCTTGAGTAGTTTGTGACCAGATTGAAGAACAACCGCTTGGCAGCGGTAAACCACATATATGCAAACAGTTACAAGTGGTCCCGAATCAGAGCGAAATACAAGCTAAAATAAGTACCATAATGATGGCAGGATGGCTATGTAGATTATCATATCTTCGGTTAAGTAGTATTCGCACCAACTTTGGATTGCTTTTATTAGGTTTTTATCCACTCCTTTCTTCTCTAAAGATTTCCATATCTCATTCCAAGGAACTCTGTCAAAAGCCTTTTGTAGATCTACAAAACACACAGTTCCTTTTTATTGTATTCTATTGTCTTGTCTGTTATTTGTTTGAGGGTGAAAATATGGTCTTGTACACTTACTTCTTGCTGGTCTAAAGCCTGCTTGACTTTCTTCTAATTGCTCTTCAACATATTTTCTGAGTATTCTCCAGGATTCTTGAATATATCTTCCCTGGCACACTGAGCAATGAGATTCCCCGATGGTTTCTACATTCTCTATTATCCCCTTTCTTGAAGATTGGGATTATTACTGATATCTCCCATTCCTTCGGTACAGTTTTCTTTTCCCATATAACATTCAGTAGGTTCAAAAACAGTTGCTCTCCAGCATTTCCCATGTATTTAAGCATTTCTGGTGTTAAACCATCATGTCCACTAGTCTTACCTAACTTCATTTTCTTTAATGCTGCTTTTAATTCTTCTACTTTGATATCGTTTATTTCCTCTTCTTCATCTCCATTTCTGTATCTTCTGTTCTTTCGTTTCCTGTTTGAACCTCCGTCCTGTTAGTTTGTGTTTCATCCTTCAGCAATTCTTCGAAGTATTCCTTCCATCTTTGCATGATTTCTTCTGGTTTTGTTCTTAGTTTACCATCTTTTCCTTTTATGTATTTTAATGGGCTTCCTTTATCTTTTCTCATGGTCTTTAAAACTTTGTAGAATAGTTTTTGATTTTCTCGGCTGTTCTCTTCCATACTTTCCCCAAATTTTCTCCACGAGTTCTTTTTAGCCTCTAACACTTTCTTTTTAACTATATCCCTTTGCCTCCTATACTCTTCGAAGCTTTCTAAATCATTAACTGATAGGTACTTTTTCCACAGTATTTTCTTGTGCGTGACTTCTTCTTTCAGCTCATCTGTCCACCATGCCGTTCTTTTCATTTTGTTTCCAATGTATGTTGTTCCGCAGCTTTCCTCTGCAGACTGTAGCAAAATCTTCTTAAATTCATCCCACAACTTATCTACATCTCTTTCTTCCTTTTCATGTTTCTCTTGTATCTTTGCTTCTATTAGTTGCTGATATTTTTCTTTAACTTTTGTATCTTTTAATTTGTATGCCTTTATTCTTATTTTGTTTTGTTTTTCCTGTCTTCTTTTCCCTTTAGTTTTTAGCACTCTACTTCTTTGTACTACTCTTTCCATTATTAATAGTTTATAGTCGCTCCCAATTTCCGCCCCTCTTTTGACTCTGGCATCTCCTATCTTTCTGATCGTATTTCTCTTTACTATGAAATAGTCAATTATAGATTTTTCCCTTCTTGTTGGTTCTTCCCTAGTGTATTTATGGATTTCTTTATGTGGGAATTTAGTATTTACCACTACCATGTCATTTGTTACACATAATTCTAAGATTCGTGTACCATTATCATGTAATGTCTCTTCTCCATGTTGTCCTATTACCTGTCTCCATTCTTCCGTATTGTTTCCTACTCTTCCATTTAGATCTCCTACTATCAGTACTTCTTACTTTCTTTCATCTATGATTTTCTGTAGTGAATCATAGAACATGTTTTTATTCTCTACTGTATCATCTTCATTTGGAACATAAACTATTATCATTGCTATATTTTCTTCTTCTTCTTTAATGTTAACAATCATTATTCTCTCACTTATGAATTCCCAATCTATTATATTGTTTTTCTTTTCTTCGTGGATCAGAAGTGCCACCCCTCCTCTAGCTCTTTCCATTCTCGGTACTCCACTATATATCAGTACATATCCGTCATCTAACTCAATTTCTCCATTTCCTTTTTTCTTGGTTTCAGTTAGGGCTAAATATTTTACTTTGGTGTTCTTCATTTCTTTTACTATTTCAACTTCTTTTCCATTAAGGCCTCTGATGTTCCAAGTTCCAAAAGTCGTATACCTTAGTCCTCGCCAATTGTCTTTCCTGTAGATCCGTCCGGCCAACTCTCTGTCTTTTCTTTTAATCATCTTTATTTAAGAAGTGTAGGTGATTGGCCTGCAGCTTCCTAGCATAGTGAAGGGGCTGCCTTCTTATTGCTGCTATGCCAGCAATGCGGTTTGGATGTTTCTCCCCTTTTCTTTTGTGGGCTCTATGCTCCAACCTCCACTTCCTTCCACCCTTTGGTTTTCTGTTGGGGGTGACCTTCCCCTAGCCTTTGGAGATCCCTCTCCTCCCTGCAAGGCAGCAGGGGCAGTGCTTATTTAATGGCGGCACTTTCTCACCATGTCGTAGTGCTGTTCTAGGGCTTTTCTGGGATTTTATGAGGATGATCTTGCCATAATCCTTCCTCCCCAGACCTCAACAGCACTACAGAGCTCATATACGCTGATGATATTATACTAATAGCTAATACATAGGCTAGTTTACAATATAACCTAAATATTCTTAATGAATAATTACAGGAAAAGAATATGGAAATAAATACAGAGAAAACTAAAACAATGATAATTAGCAGAGAAAAGACAAACCATAAGATAAAACTGAATAACAAACCTTTAGAACAAGTGACAAATTTCAAGTATCTTGGAGTAATTATAAACAGTCAAGGAAAAGAAGAGGAAGAAATAAGAGATAGAATCATGAAGACAGGAAAGCTATATCAAATGATAAACCGAGGATTTATAGGCAAAAAAGAAATATCTACCCAAACAAAATTCACTGTATATAAAACAATTTATATACCAACACTTACATATAGCAGTGAAAATTGGACAATGACTGGAAAACACCTGCAAAGTACAAACAATGGAAATGAGGTACCTTCGAAGAATAAGTGGGAAAACCAGGAAAGATCGGATAAGGAATCAAACCATTCGGCAATCTTTAAATGCTCAGCCACTACAAGAAACAGTTGAACGTAATCAACTCAGATGGTTCGGCCATTTGAGCAGAATGAGTGAGACGAGACTGCCAAAGCAGATATGGGAAGCACGTCCACAAGGAACAAGACCAAAAGGAAGACCAAGAAAGACATGGAATATGAGTGTCAAAGAGATTTTGTAGAAACGAAGCATAAGATGGAAAGAGGCACCGGAAAAGGCGTTGGACAGAAACGTCTGGAGAGCTCTCTGTAACCCCTCAACACCGGCAGATAGAAGAGGACGCGACTAAGTAAGTAAGTATTCGCACCAAATAACTATTCTACTATTGGGACAGTCTAAAACACGCAGGGACGTCGTTAGGGGGGGCACTGGCCCCGGCAAATGCCCACGTTGCCCCGGGAAACTGATCTGTATTTGCTGGAAATTTTACTTTGATGACAAATATTGCAAAATAATTCTTCAGTAAATTTTGTTTGCAGTTTGAAACACTTCTTCAATTTTCAGTAGCACGAACCCAAGCAAGGCATTTCTTTCTTATTTCCCTGTTTCTTGCTTGTTTACCAACAGATGTATTGGGAGGGGATGCAGTTAATGGTTTTGTGGTCCGCCCCGGTCAGAAGTCTGAGACCTATTGAAAATGCACTTTTCCTCCCTATCCAGTATACCCCCAAAACCCGCACTTTCTCTTCATCTGGACCTGCACTGGCACCATGGCCGCCGAAAGGACAACGCAAACATGAAGATTTAGCTAAGGGTGGCTAGAATTTTCTGGGTTAATTATTTTATGGTTCGGAAAAGATATCCCCATGCGTTTCAATTTCCAAGAACAGAATTCTATTGCTTGTCCCCTTTTCGGCGCGGGAATGAATGACATAGCGGTTCTTCTCACATGCACTCAACCCTCCTGCTAATGACCTGCCCTGCAAAGGAGGGGAAAGGCCACTTTCTGAAAATTCGAAGAAACATGGAAGCGGTCGGTTCATCTGTTTATTTGGTGGACAATTTATATCTGTCAGATAGTTTGAAGTAGGATTTGTAGGTCCGAGCGGTGGTAAACTTCTGTAAACGCGAGAAGATAGAATCACGAAGTGTTTGTGATCTCGTTTTCTTACATCGCGAGTGAAATGTCGAATGATAAGCTGCCAGATTGTCTTCCTCTGGAAACAATGGATCAGGATCGACTGATCGACCAAATATCCAACATATTGGCATTTTAAAAGAGAGTCTGACTACCACACAAGATCCTGGGTTCGACTCCCAGGGTGGTTGATCTCATGTATAATGAAGAATAACCCACGTTTCAATTAAGGAAGGAAACTAGGTATGTAGCAATTGTTTTTACAGCCGTCTGCATGCTCTATAAGTATTATGTTACAAAATTTGTTTATCTTTCTGACTTTCTGTGATTTTTCTTCATTTAGCCTCCACCTGCAAATGCGGAAGCTACTGCTCCTTAGGTGGCTAGGTTGGCTAGACATGCACATATTAGGGATGGCCAAACGGATCCGGATCCGAAAGTTACGGATCTGGATCCGGATCCGAGAGTTTCGTATCTCAATCCCATTATAAAATATTACCACACCTTAAAAGGTATTATGATCTTCGATTACAAAGAAAATTTTCATTAGTTAGTCCTACAAGAATTTTTTTCAAGTGTTGTTCCTAAAATACTTTGCTACGCATCGGCTAACACACTCGTGCAAAAAATAATCTTACTTGTTTAACATAAAATGTCAGAGGTGATTTTGTAAATGCCATTGAACGAATATGTATTCATTGGAATGTATTGGAAATGAAAACACACATAAATGTGAGACATTCCATTCCAGGATGAAACCTTTAACACATATAACAAGATAGAAATGTTATACAAAAATTATACAATTGTTCTACAGTTACAGTTCTACAAATTAAAATAAAACATTATAATATATGCAGTGTTAAATAATTACAAGGGAGGTTATCTAAGTATCCCCTTCCGATTTCCATGAAACTTGGCAGTATAGTGGGGCCCAAAGGAAGAATTACGTGTTTTTTTTGTTGCAGCTAAAAAACTGTTTTAGGGGGCAAAACCCCCTCAAATGTCAAGATGAAGACAAATTGAAGTGAGGATCTGACCCCTGTGTCCCCCTCCGATTTCCATGATACTTGGCAGGTGTATAGTGGGGCCCAATGGAAGGAATACTTTTTTTTTTTGTTTCAGCTAAAAAACAGTTTTAGGGGGCAAAACCCCCTCAAATGTCAAGATGAGGACAAATTGAAGTGAGGATCTGACCCCTGTGTCCCCCTCCGATTTCCATGATACTTGGCAGGTGTGTGTATAAACGGGCCCAAATGAAGAAATACGTGTTTTTTTGTTTCAGCTAAAAAACGGTTTTAGGGGGCAAAACCCCCTTAAATGGCAAGATGAGGACAAATTGAAGTAAGGATCTGACCCCTGTGTCCCTCCGATTTCCATAAAACTTGGCAGGTGTATAGTGGGGCCCAATGGAAGAAATACGTGTTTTTTTGTTTCAGCTAAAAAACGGGTTTAGGGGGCAAAACCCCCTTAAATGTCAAGATGAGGACAAATTGAAGTGAGGATCTGACCCCTGTGTCCCTCCGATTTCCATAAAACTTGGCAGGTGTATAGTGGGGCCCAATGGAAGAAATACGTGTTTTTTTTCAGCTAAAAAACGGGTTTAGGGGGCAAAACCCCCTCAAATGTCATGATGAGGACAAATTGAAGTGAGGATCGGACCCCTGTGTCCCCCTCCGATTTCCATGATACTTGACAGGTGTGTGTATAAACGGGCCCAAATGAAGAAATTTGTGTTTTTTTTTGTTTCGGCTAAAACACTGTTTTAGGGGGCAACCCCCCACCTCAAATGTCAATATGAGGACAAATTTAAGTGGGCATTTGACATATGTGTCATCCTTCGATTTCCATGAAACTTGGCAGGTGTATAGTGGGGCCCAAAGGAAGAAATACGTGTTTTTTTTTGTTTCAGCTAAAAACGGTTTTACAGGGCGAAACCCACTCAATTGTCAAGATGAGGACAAATTGAAGTGGGGATCTGACCCCTGTGTTCCCCTCCGATTTCCATGAAACGTGGCAGGTGTATAGAGGGGCCCAAAGGAAGAATTTCGTGTTTTTTTTTGTTTCAGCTAAAAACTGTTTTAGGGGGCAAAATCCCCTCAAATGTCAAGATGAGGACAAATTGAAGTAAGGATCTGACCCCTGTGTCCCCCTCCGATTCTCATGAAATTTGACAGGTGTATAGAGAGGCCCTATCCCCCCTGTTTCTTCCTATGCCATATTTACGTGGTTTCGGGGTCAGATCCCCACTTCAATTTCTCCTCATCTTGACATTTGAGGGGGGGAATGAAAACACACATAAATGTGAGACATTCCATTCCAGGATGAAACCTTTAACACATATAACAAGATAGAAATGTTATACAAAAATTATACAATTGTTCTACAGTTACAGTTCTACAAATTAAAATAAAAAAGCTCTGGATCTGGATTTCGGATCCGCGAGGATCCGGATCTGACCATCCCTACTATACACCTGCCACGTTTCATGGAAATCGGAGGGGAACACAGGGGTCAGATCCCCACTTCAATTTGTCCTCATCTTGACATTTGAGAGGTTGTTGCCCCCTAGAACAATTTTTTTGCCGAAACAAAAAAACACGTATTTCTTCATTTGGGCCCTGCAAGTTTCATGGAAATCGGAGGGGGAGACTTAGACCTCCCTTGTAAGTGTATTAATTAATTACAAATCGCGCACACACACTATATATATGTGTGTGTATGTATATTATATATATATGTATATTAGCAGGTAACAATAGCTATGTTATAAGCACATTCTTACTTTCCAAAGAAGCGCATGTGGGATGGCATAACGGATCCGGATCCGAATCCAAAAGCACCGGATCCGGATCCAAAAGCATTGTTTCAAATCGATCGAAATTTCACTCGCAATGTATGAAAACGAGATTACAAGCACTCCGTGATCCTACCGGAATCTCGCGTTTACAGAAGCTAACTATGGAACCACTTCTCGGATGAAACTGTACTTCGAACTATCTGACAATCATCAATTGTCTACCAATCAACACAGTAGGGCGATGTTTCTTGAAAATGCGTTGAAAGTTACCAAGGGAGTCGGTATTATTACCAAGGCTTATTATGGTTCATTGCAGGTTATGAGCACAAGGGTTGAGTGTGGGAACCTGAGGGAACCGCGACATCTTTGTCATTCATCTCCCGCCAGAAAAGGGACAAACAATAGAATTTTGTCTCTTGCAAATTGAAAAGCCTATGTCCATCCTGAACCATAAAGTAATTACCCCAGAAAGTCCTAGCTACCTGCAGCTAAATCTTCTTGTTTGTGCGCAGCCGATAAACAGAGCCAGATGAAGAGAAGATTTTGTGGGAGGGGGTGACCTGGCTTAGGCACCTGGTGTGCATGAAGGGAAAGTATGTTTTCAAAAGGTCCCCGACTTCCCAGAAACGGGGGGCCCATAAAATCACCGCATTTCCTACCAACACATCTGTTTGTGTTCAACCAAAGTGTATGTCACAGTAGGATCCGAGCACTTCGAGTTCTTGGTTGCGGTACTTCTTGAGTCAGTTGTCAACATGGAGCCAATCGCCAAGGTCGTTCAGTAGTAGTATTGACTGTATTATAAACCCAGGAAAGGAAGAGCCCCCCTCAAGCAGGTTTGGCTATACTTAAAACTAGCTCAACATGCCCATATGAGCTTTTTGCTCAAGTGTGGAACCCTGCCTAATCCAAGATTTTTGTAAAAATGCCCTCGGGAATTTTCTGTGAAAGGAAGAGCCTCCTCAGATTGATTTACCTATACTTACAAAAATTGCATCAGCCAGATTTTTGTCTATAAACTTGTCAAAAATTGATATTTTTTTGGCTATACCTGAAATTAAGCCAAAAACCCATACCTACCTATACATATTTACTTCTGGCTTAAGTTTAATTGGATACCAGGTTCAAATTGTTTATCTAATATTAAAACAATGCAATTCTTCTAGAATTGCTCCGTGACTCTCTTATTTTTTATATTATATGTTTGCATGTTTCTCCTCTGTGTCAGTGTGTACAATTCCCGAGATGGTAGTATTGATTTTTTGCTTTGCATGTTTCTCCTCTGTGCCGGTGCTTACAGAAATTCCCGAGTATGGAAGCTTTGCGTGCAAACAAAAAAAATTGCATCAGCCAGTATTGTGAGAGTGGTTGAGGAGAACAGATGTGTTGTTACAGTGCTTCTCATACTTACAGGCCTGTTTGGTTTAAATATTCATATTGAACAATATAAAATCTGATATTTGTTGTAATCCACTCATATTTAGAGTCAAGCTTATATTTGTCCCAGCCTGTTATACAAAAATCAATACATAACAAGGTTATTACCATTCTAGATATGCATGTCCGTGCAGGTATTTGCGCTGGGTCAATGTGAATGAATATTTATTCTTTTTTTCCACTTGTAGGCTATTGGCTTTACAACCTGTCATAATAAGCATGGAGTTTTGAATTGAACCCCAGGAAATTTTATATAAATACCAAAGCCAAAAATATTAACACACATACACACATACACACACATATATATACACACAAATCACACAGCTGAACCCAACTGATATTTTTTATTCAGTATAAAGTTTTGAATTGAAACCCAGGAAATTGTATATAATAAACAACAGCAAAAATGCCAAATCAAAAATATTGCAATCAGTGCAATAAAAATATATTTAGCTCTAATTGGGCCAGACACCAAAAGATTTGTAACCCAGACAAATACAGAAGCCCCACAAAAATTTGCCCCAAATGCAATAGAAAATACAGCATGCAATACTTCACATATACACATAAAGATACTTGCTCTGCACAATCATCAATATTGCCCCCACAACCATCCACATCTGGTCTGAAAAGAAAGCATGAAGCACCTCTTAATGCCAGAGCAGCAAAGCAGCCACGCTATGAACCTATCCACAGCAGTTTTAATGCCCAACTTAGGGATTATCGGTTTGTATCAGAGCCAAGATGTGGCATTGAGAATTTTTTGAACAGTATAAATTCTGATCTCCAGGCAATTCTAAATGCACAAAATGGTTCTTATAAGCTGTCCCTCAAATTGTATACACAATATAAGAAGCCAAATGGCACAAAATTTACACAGCCCCACATAACAGAAACTGTACCGGTATATTCAAATGCAAATTCAGACAGAATAATAAGCAGTTTGATGGATCAATTGAATATTAAACACTCTGAATTTGCAGCAAAAGAGTCTGGATGGAGCCTATGCGGTTCTCCACACAAGTTATATGTTAATATTTCTGAATTCAGCCCATTACAAGGATCTACATATCTGCCATTACCTGACAATATTAAAAACAAAAGAGCCGTGGTTAATATTGAAAATACCGACCAGAAATGCTTTTTGTGGTGTATATTAGCTGCTTTGTATCCAGTTTCAAGGCATCCTGAGAGAATAACTTATTACAAACAACATGAACATGATTTTGATGATGCAATGGAGGGTTTAGAATATCCAATGTCTGTTCAGAATATTGATAAATTTGAAAAAAAGGCCAGTGATATCAATGGCAAACAATTATCTATTAATGTATTTATTTGTTCTACTGGCCGTGACAATTGCTTGATAGATCCTCTCAGAATCAGTACACTTGATGATGAATCTGCAATTCCGATTGATTTGCTCTTAATTGAAGGGGATGGCACATATCATTACACTCTGATACATAATCTTGAAGCTTTAGTGAGAACACAACTAGACAAATCCAATATAATATTCAAGTTGTGCAGAAGATGCTTAACTGTATTTTATGGTCAAAAAATGGTGAAAGGGGTTCGTGAAGAGAGTGCAGAAATTGCAAAAAATAAGTTAATTGAGCATCTGAAATACTGTGGCAATTATAAACCTGTTCATATGGTGATGCCTAATCCAAGTGAAAATGCAAAATTTAATAAGTTTGAAGCCTTGTTGGAACACCCAGCATATATTGTCTGTGATTTTGAATCGAACCTCAAACCTCTTGCATTCTGCAATCCAGATCCTGAAGAATCTTCAATTACACCATACCAGCTACATGAAACTTCCAGCTTTTATTATGTGGTTGTACAGGATGGTGTTGTTAGTAAAGAAGATTCATACTTGGGACCAGATGCCATCAAAATATTTGCACATAGAATAGAAAATGAGTGCCGTGACATAGCATCTAATATTTTATTAAAATCAAAGCCTATGTTGCTTTTAACAGAGAAACAGATTGAAGATTTCAACAATGCAGAAAAATGCCCGGTATGTGATTTTGAATTTTTAGATACAAATATCAAGGTGAAACACCATTCTCATACAGATGGTAAATTCTTAATGGCCCTGTGTAATAGCTGTATTATTAAGATCAAGAGACCAAAATTTGTCCCCATATTTTGCCATGGAGCATCCAATTATGATTTCCATCATTTGATCAGATATGAGGGGTTTGACAAGCAGAATTTAAATATTTTAGCTGAAAATGATGAGAAATATATTGCTATTAGCAAAATAATTAAAGTTAATGGTGTTCCTATTCACATAAGATTTCTTGATTCTTACAGAATTTTATCTGCTAGCCTGGCTACACTGGCCACTCAATTATCTGATGATCAATTCAAAATCACATGTGCCTTGTTTCCAAATCAGGACCTGAAATTAATTAGGCGGAAGGGTGTATATCCATATGATTATGTTACAGATTTTTCTAAATTTGATGAGTGTTCTCTGCCACCACAACAAGAGTTTTACAGCAAAATCAGAGGATCTGGAATCACTGATGAAGATTATCACCATGCCCAATTGATGTGGAACAATTTAAAATGCCAGACATTTGGTGATTATCACATGGCATATTTAAAACTTGATGTGACCCTCTTAGCTGATATATTGCAGGCATTCAGAAAATCTTCTATGCAAAATTATAAACTGGATCCAATATATTTTTTCAGTGCCCCGGGCCTAGCATGGGCCGCAATGTTTTTCAACACCAAAAAGCCATTGGATCTGATCCAAGATCAAGATACGTATCTGTTTATGGAGAAATGTATAAGAGGAGGGATGGTGCAATGTTCCCAGAGATATGCCAGAGCAAATAACAAATATATGCCTGATTATGATCCAGCACGGCCATCAAATTATATAGTGTATGTAGATGCAAACAGCCTCTATGGTCATGCCATGATGCAAAAACTGCCATATGCAGGGCTTGAGTGGGTTGAAGATTTCAATATTGAAGATCTTCAGGACTTTGATGACAGTAATTATGGCCTATTCTTAGAGGTTGATCTGACAATTCCTGATGATTTGCACAATAAATTTTCTGATCTGCCCCCAATTCCCGAGGTTCAGTGCTCACCTGGCTCTAAAAAGAAGAAGCTCATGATGACACTGGAACCGAAACAAGGCTATGTCATATATTACAAAAACCTCCAGTTCCTGATGAAACATGGTGTCCAAGTGACCAAAATTGGAAAAGTTTTGAGGTTCAGGCACACAGAATGGTTGAAACCATACATTGATACAAATACAGAGCTTCGAACATCTGCAAAGAGCCAATTTGATAAGGGCTTGTTTAAATTGATGGTCAATTCTGTATATGGCAAAACAATTGAAAATGTCAGAAAACATACCGATGTTAAAATAATTACTGACCCCAGCCTGAGCAAAAAATTGGTTGCAAAGCCTAATTTCAATTACAGAAGAATTTATGATGAAAATATGGCACTTTTCAACATGAAAAAAACAAAGATTAAGTTTGATAAACCTATTTATGTAGGGGCTGCAATATTGGAATTGGCCAAATTACATATGTTGAAATTGTATTATGATGTGTTGAAACCTTTTTATGGTGATAATATAAAATTGATGTACATGGACACGGATAGTTTTATTCTTGATATTAAAACAGAAGATGTTTATCAAGATATGTCACAGCCTGAATTGCTTGAATATTTTGATACCAGTGAACATACAATAATTCAACCCCACAACAAAAAGGTGCCTGGCAAGTTAAAAGATGAGACACTTGGTGATGTTATTGTGGTATTTGCTGGGTTAAGTGCCAAGATGTACAGTTTTAAAACATGTAGTGCTGTTGTCAAAAAAGCCAAGGGTATTGGCAGAGTGACTGTTGAAAAAGAGCTTGAATTTGAAGATTATGAAAATTGCATCAAATCCCAGAATTTAATCAAAACATCAGAATCCAGAATTCAGAGTGTGGATCACTTATTGACCAGCAATATTGTAAGAAAAGTGGCTCTGGACCCACATGATGATAAGAGATGCATTTTATCATGTGGCATACATACTTTACCTTGGGGGCATTGTGATTTGAAAAATGGCAATCAATGCCCAATTACAGAGCATGATTTGAAATAAATAAACATGCCTATGAACTTATTTGGGTTCAAAAAACAGGCTATTATGGACCTGCCAACACCACAAGCCTCTCCTGATATGCTGTCTAAACTGAGTGGCTTGTTAATTATTCATCTGAACAGCATACTTACAGATATTGATGATGAAACAGGAAAAACATTGTACATATTTAACAATAATTTAAATCATTATCAATTACCTGTAGGCGGGCAATTGCAATTTATTACAACTCCTGAGGGTGATGTTAAGATTTCAGTAGGGAGAAATATTTATAGAATTAAGCACTCAAACATGGTTTCTGGCACTGTATATACTGTTTCTGCTGGTGACTGCTTATATATTGAGGTCCCTGGATCATATGACAAGCTTATACCCTTTTTTATAGAATTAAGAATCAGATACTCTATAATAAATAACTACTAAAACAAAAATGCCTAATGATATATTTGGCCATACAAGGCATGAAGATCACAGTAATGAGATTCTGATGCTTGATGTCAGAGTCAAGAAATTAAGAAGTGATTTACAAGCTTTACAAACTACACTGAATGCCAGTCTTCAATTAGAAATTACAAATTTGCAATCACAATGCATGGACCCTCTTCTTAAAATTGATTCTGAACTGAAAGTGCTGCTTCAAAAATATACTGATTTGGCCACATTGGATAATTTTCAAAGTTTGGAAGAAGCTGTAGCAGCTCTTCAAGCCAAATTTAAGACTCAGGCTACCAACTCCGAGCAATTGAAACAACAATTGGAAGAGCAAATAAATAATGTCCAGACACAGCTCCAAACAATTGTCAAAAGCATAAAATCACAAGAAGATTTTGATCTAGTCATTTCCACTCTAAAGGAACAGATTCAGTCACTCCAAATACCTAATCTGGACCCTCTGAACAATGCCATAGCCGAGGTTAAAGAAAAAATTGAGACACTTGAAAATTTTATGAACAACTTGCCATCTTCTGATGCTTTGAATGCAATAACTCGGAGTGTAGCAAATATTAAGCTGCAACTTGAAACATATGAAGATTTTGGAAAAATTCAAAGTTCCATAACCCATCTTGAAGGTACAATAGCAGCAGTGCAAAGTGATTTGGCAAATGTACTAGAATCCAGATTGCCTGGGATTGTAGATACTCTTGACAGTGTCCAGCAACAAATCACAAAGCTTGAAAATCTCAACACTGAATCTGAACTATCTCATTTTCATCACTTGATAGATGATATCCAAACAAAACTTGAAATTTTACAACAATCCACACCCTCTCAGGCAGATATAGCCCTGCTCCAAAATGCTATGCAAAATGTGGCTGATGCTTCTGAATTAAACAATGTAAAATTGGCACTTGAATCTTTGCAAAATACAGTATCAAATTTGCCTACATCACAGGAACTTAAAAATATTAAGAGAGCAGTGAATCGCATATTGAAATCAGAAGATATCAAGAATATCCAAGCAGAGATCAAACATCTCACTCAGACAGTGGCCACTCTACCAACCAATCAACATATTAATGAACTGCATGCCCTGTTTGAGGATATCAGAAGACAGGTCCATGATCTTACTGCTCAAAATTCAAAATTGGCAGTTATTGAAAATTTGCAACAAATTGTAGCTAATATCAAGCAACAGCTAGGGACCATGGAATCCAATCAAGCAAATGCTCTGTCTGTTTTTGCCACCCAGCTACAAGAAATTGTCCAACAATACAAGAAACTTGTTGTGGACATAAAAATCAAGCCGGGCCATGATGATGTTGTTAGAACCATCAATGAGCACCTTGAATCTGTAACAAGCAGATTGCTCACAGCAGAAAAAGAAATAACAGGCATAATCGAGAATCCAAAACATTCAGTAATTCTTGAATTGTACAGCATCCCCAACAAAGAATATGATTCTCCATTTACACCAGGTGGCAAAATATATATGCTGTCCCCTGCACAATTTTATTACCAATTTTTTGTTGGGGGCACACTGAGACCAATCAAGATCAAATATTGGCTTCAACCACAGGCACACCACTACCCTACCTTATCAATAACAAATGCTGATAACAAAGTGAAAATCACCAGTGTAGAATTGGAGGATTTTACAGATCCCAATACATTAGAAACAGCCTATGCTGAAGATGATGGCTCTCTGGAATTTAAAATACAAATAGGGGACAAATTATATTTAGAAAATCCTGCAGTCTCAGCTGCTGAACACCCCATAGTTGCAATATTCTTGTTTACATATTATGTCTAGACAAATTATTGTTGATGAATTACACAGACAAGCCAGACATAATTTTAAGAGACTCCCAGTAGTCACAAAAGGCATAAATGATTTATGGCAGAGCGACTTGATTGAAATGGCAAGTGGGCAGTTGAAAAACTTAGACAAAATCAACAAGGGCTACAAGTATCTACTTACTGTCATAGACACATTTTCAAAATTTGCCTGGGCTGTGCCACTCAAATCCAAGACTGGAAAATGTGTTACAGAAGCCCTCAGGACAATCATCAATCAGAGTGGAAGATCCCCGCGCTATTTGCAAACAGATAATGGCAAAGAATTTTATAATTCAGTGTTTCAACAATTTATTAAAAGCCAGGCAATTAAACATTATTCAAGTTACAGTGATCTCAAAGCCTCAATTGTAGAGAGATTCAACAGAACCTTAAAAAATCTTATGTATAAACAATTTACACTGCAGGGTAATTATAAATGGATTAATATTCTTCCAGAACTTCTACATAAATATAACAACTCGGTCCATTCCACAATCAACATGAAACCCTCTGAAGTAACTTCATCTGATGAGCAAAAATTGATCAGCACTGTTTATTATCCTAGATACCAGCCAACAACAAGAAAGGCCAAATACAGGGTGGGTGATCAAGTAAGAATCAGCAAATATAAGCACTTATTCAAAAGAGGCTTTACAAGAAACTGGAGCACTGAATTATTTACAGTGGTTCAAGTTAAACCCGGGACCCTTAACACATATATAATAAAAGATCACCGAGGAGAAATTCTCAAAGGCAGGTTCTATGAACAAGAGCTCAGCAAAACTAAACAGCCTGACACATATCTCATAGAAAAAATCATCCGCAGAAAAGGCAACAAGTTACTTGTCAAATGGCTAGGACTCCCAGAACACAGCTGGATCGATGCAAACAAAATAATAATATGAGCACCTGGGATGTTATAAAAAGGCTGCCAGAACCTGAACAACAGAATAAGAGAAATGGCAAATTGCTACCTGATAATATTAGGTGTCTTATTGTTGGGCCATCTGCTTGTGGTAAAACCACACTAATGGTTGATAATTTTTTATTGGCACCCAACTGGTTAGACTGGAAAAACAGGCACTTGTATATCTTCTCTAAGAGCTTGGAACAATTAAAATATCAGCAGCTGATGAAGCTATATGATGGATTGGATATTGCCACTTTTGAACCAGATGTTAAGCCACTTCATGACTGTCTCGATAATTCTGTTGTTGTGTTTGATGACATTATATTGGATAATCAAAATAAGGTTAGAAATTTCTTTACACAGGGCCGACACAAAAACATTGATTGCTTTTACCTGGCACAGACTTTTTCTAAAATACCGAAGCAGCTGATCCGAGACAACAGCAATTTTATGTGTGTGTTTCATCAAGATCATACCAACCTCAAACACATACATGATGAATATGTAGGTGGGGACTTGAGCTACAATGATTTTTCCAAGTTTTGCAGCAAGTGCTGGAGCCAGGACAGTTATGGGTTTGTCACAATTGATATGACAAGAACACCTAATACTGGTAAATACAGAAATAAAATCAACAATTTTTTAGACATTGAAATATATATAAATAACCATGAAAAGGCCAATCATTGATGATCTTAAATTAAGAGATTATCTTGTAAAAAGATTTAAGGGATGGAAATCAGAGAACCGTGGAATTTATGAAAAACACAAACAAACAGAACAGCCTGTAATTGATGCTATTAATAATTTAGGTAAGAATATCAAAACTGTTACAGAGCAGAATCAAAATTTGCTCACAGAGCTTGTACCTGTAGCTGCAAGGAACATATTAGATTATCCATTCACCCCACTTTCCAGTATTCATACACCTAGTCCTATTGCTCCTAGAAGAATTGAAGCTACTCAGGATCCTATTGAATTGGGTCTTCTTGCTCAAAAATATTTAACCACACCTAAAGACAATAAAGATGAGGTGTTTGGCTTATATGCTGACACAGAGCGTGATGGTAGCATCATACATAGAATTGGCAATTTCAGAGTAACATTTATGGGAGATGATATAATTGTATATTCAGAATCTCGACTTGGAGAAAAAGGTGCTTTTGTTAAGTATCTCGGAACACCTGGATTGTGGGAATTGATGACTAGGAAAAGGCCTGGCAGCTATACAGATCAAGATTATGAGGATTACAAAGAAATATTAATAAAATCAGATGCTCTATACCAGAACAATGATCCCACACAAAAAAGAGTCAAGTCTAGCAGTGGAGCAAAATACAACAATTTAATCAAGCCCATATGGTCACAAATTAAGACAGGCAGTGGAATCAAACAATACGACACCCTGCCTAAAGAATTTGTGTGGGTTGATGATGTCAGGAAACTTGTAGATAGGTTATTGGTGATAGCTGGGGAGGAAAATGCTGGCAACCACAATTTTTACAATGAAAAGGTTGGAATTATGGACATGATAAGCACAAAATTGTCTAATTTTATAGTGAATGACACTAAGGGGATTGGATATCTCATAAAAATTATTAATACTCTACCACCTAAATTTTGGAATATTTCTGAGGGCCGGGGGTTGGTTAATGACATTATAAACAAGCTGCCATTTGAACTACATATTCCAGGCTATCAGTATTGTGGTCCAGGCACAAAATTGGATCATAGATTAAACAGAGGGGACCCTGGTGTAAATCCCCTAGATGCTGCTTGTAGAGACCATGACATAGCATACAACACACATTCTGATCTTGACAAGAGACATGTTGCAGACAAGAAATTAGAAGAGGCTGCATTTGGTAGATTTGTAAGCAAAGATGCTTCTTTAAGTGAAAAAATAGCAGCATTGGGAACCACCATAGCTATGAGCACCAAACAAAAACTGGGGTGGGGTTTGTGAATATATATATATAATAAACCTACAATGAAGGCCAAGGGTGTTATGTATCAAATACCTTATGCAGGTCTTAAATCTCTTAAAACTATTGATAGTCTTTTAACCAAAAAGCAGCGCAAGAAAAAAAGCTCTTGTCTTGCCAAGGGCCATGGTATGAAATTGTTGCTTAGTACCCCCCAATTAAAAAAATTACAGCAATCAAGAAAAAAATCACATGTGGGGGGATTTATATTTACCATCCCTGCCATCTTAGCAGCACTCGGGGCTGTGGGGAGCTTGGCCGGGGGATCAGCTGCCATAGCAAAAACAGTAATAGATGCCAAGAAAAATAGGGCAGAATTAGATGAGCAGAGGCGCCATAACCTGGCCATGGAGAAACAAGGCAAAGGTGTTAAGAGAGCCATGAATAAGTTTAAAAAAAACAAGAGCCGCTTACAAACCAAGATATTGAAGCTTTAATCAAGCCACTGGGCATCAAATATTTTAGAGGTGTGTACATGTCTGATTCTTTGCCAGAACAACCACTCAACAAAGAGTGTGGCATTGTTAATTTGGATAAGTACACAAATCAGGGCACTCACTGGATCTGTTATCTTAAATATTTAAAAAATGAGGCATTTGTATTTGATTCATTTGGAGGTGTTCCACCTGAAAATTTAATAAAATATCTAAATTCAGCTAATCTTTATTACAATAATGCCCGTGTTCAAAATTTCAAAGATGTTAATTGTGGACATCTGTGTTTATCTGTTCTCAGATATATGTCTCAAATAAATAAACCATCAATTGAAGATTTTCAAAAAGCCTTGTGGTATCTGAAACATCATGGGGGTATTCCATCTCACCAGCCAAAATTCAATATTGAAACTCAAATTGCATGATGATATAGTGTATCCCAAAACAATAGCTCTCAGAGCATTTTATGGCATGTACCTGATCCCCAATATTACACACCACAACAACAAAATTGCAGTAGGGGATCAAAAAATTGTCATCACTCCAGGGCAATATAATCTGTCCACTCTAAATGCTCAATTACCCAGAGGTATAGTATTAACTCAAAATTCTGTCACTCACAGAGTAGAGATTGTATCTGCTACAGAAACAGTGGATCTGGGTACTATAGGAGAGCTGTTAGGCTTTGAGAACAACACAAAACTTGAAGCAGCCATCAAACACACTGCTATGAATATACCTAAATTCTTAGCCATAGAGACTCTGAATATTCACTGTAATGTAGCAGAGGGTATGATCACCAAATCAAATGGCATAGGTACTCACAAACAAACAGGCATTATTGCAACATTCAAACCTAATTCTGAATTTATGGAGCCCATCATCTACAATCCATCCCCAACATTATATTTTCCTGTGTGCCATAATAGAATAGATTATATTGAATTGATGGTCACTAATGAAAAAGAAGAATTAGTTGATTTTGCTGGAGCCACAACAACTGCTATCATAGAGATTAATATTTAAATAAAAATACATACAATGGAAAATATTGAGAGTTATGAGCTACAATCATTCCCCCCAAACAGGAGGACATTTGCAAATTTAAATCAACCCAACACAGAAATTGAGGTTGATCTTGATGTAGGGGATGGATTTATACACCCCCACAGAGCAGATCTATACATCAAATTTGATGTTGTAAAGCTCGATGGAACAGATTACCCGGCAAATTCTAATATAAGATTGGTAGATAATTTTGTGCCGCATCTGTTCTCTGAAATTGAGATCAGAAAGCATGGTGTTGTTATAAACAGAGTGGATTATCCCGGCATTACCTCCACAGCTTTGGCCACATTAAAATTATCCAAAACCGAGGCTTCTTACTACAAAATAGGTGGATTTGAGGCTGGTGATAAGATATTATCTAAAAACCACACAGTGCTGTTCCCTATGCGCCTCTTGCCAGGATTCTTCTCAGATTACAAAGAAATTATGTGGAAGGGTGGGTTAAGAATCACATTTAGAAGAGCTGCCAATGATAATAATGCTTTGATGAGGTACAGTGCAATAAACCCCACAGGAGAAGCTCTGCCTAATACCTTACCAGATGCAGGCAAATGCATTATTCAGACTATGGAGTTAAGAATCCCAGTTGTTGAGTATGAGGCCAGTTATGCTCTTAAATACAAAGCTGATATAATAAAAAATCCACAGATTCCTCTGCAATTTTTTACATATCAATGTGTACAGAAGCCCGCATCTGGTACTTATTATGAGTTTGATGCCACAAATTCATTCTCCAGTATTCAATATGACATGGCTGATTTTGTGGTGGTATTGTTTCAGACTGGAAGACACAATAATCAGGAAAAAAATTCAAGCAAATTTGATAACTGCAACATCAAAAACATATATCTTAAAAATGGCAGAAATGAGGTCTTTCCTAGAGAAAATTATAATTTAGACATGTCCAAGAATGATTTCCTCAAATTATATGAGGCATTTTCTTCCTTCAAACGTGTCACTACAGGCAATACTGATATGTATTACACTCCAGATGAATTCAAAGCACAGAGACCCATGTTTGTAATCAACACTTCAAAAAGAAAACAAGTTGTGGTGAATGACAGAACAAATATTAAAATTATCTGTGAATTCCATGAGGCATTACCTGATGACACCATATGTAGTGTTATTCTCATAGGTGAAAAATCATATGTTTATGATGTAAGAAATGAGAGAGTCACGGAGCAATTCTAGAAGATATTTGTTCTATTATCCTGTTGTACAACAACACACAAACCTCAACTGTATATCAGCTAGCAGTTAATATCTTATGTGTGGGCAGTTGTATATATTTCAATCTTATATATTTTATCAAGACTCAAACCCAAAGCCCCTGATTACAATGCCACAATATTAACACGTCTCCAAATGGAATATGCCCACATTTTACTGGGTCTCAGAACCCAGAAGCTAATACAGATAAAATTGGATTTTGTCTGTACAATGAATTATTCTCTAAGTCTTTGCCTAGGCTTATCTTATCAGAATAGAATTGCTTTCAGCATGAAGGGGGGCAGTTCATTGCCACTGTGTGAAAATATGTATTTTTATCTCAATAATCTTTGTTACACTTTTACATGTTGCAGACATGTTACACTTTTTCCCCTGTCGCACAGAAAGATTAATGGCCCCTTCAGTGAATCGTACAGAAAAATCATTAATGCTCCCTTCTAGCGTGTAGATTTTATCTCTTGCGTGCCGGCAAGGCATGGAGGCAAAACATTAGTCTTTTGATAGATTAATATCAATTCATGCATTTCCGAGCTATAATTGCTTACCCCAAGCAATGGAATTGATCAGAGATTGGAAAAAAGCAGGCAACAGCTCAAATTTGTATATTAAATTAGATCTGTAAGTTATAGAGCATAGAAATATTGCCAAAAACAATATCAAAAAAGCCATATTTTTGACAAATTTATAAACAACAATCACACAGATATAGCTTTTACACACATGGCCGAATCTGTCTGAGCAGAGGAGGGAGGGGGGTTTCAGATCTGGGAGCTATCAACTAGCAGTAATTATTCTCAAAATCTCACGTATGGAAATATTATTTTGCCACACATATTTCAATCTATCAGGACTCGAACCCAGAGCCCCTTGTTTACAAGACAACAATATTATCATTTTGCCATCAGGGGAGGCTTCACATTTTACCAGGATTCAAACCCGAGCCTTTTGATTACAAGGCAATAAAAACTATGCACCACACTCTACTGGGTCTTAGAACTCAATAAATCTCAATTCAAGATTCCTGGGATTTTGACAGAAAAAACACACTATAAGCAATAAGATGCTAAGAGAACTTAGCATAGTTTTAAGTATAGGTAAATCAATCTGAGGAGGCTCTTCCTTTCACAGAAAATTCCCGAGGGCATTTTTACAAAAATCTGGGATTAGGCAGGGTTCCACACTTGAGCAAAAAGCTCATATGGGCATGTTGAGCTAGTTTTAAGTATAGCCAAACCTGCTTGGGGGGGGGCTCTTCCTTTCCTGGGTTTATAATACAGTCAATACTACTACTTCGTTCCACCTATGAATCGGCTCTTCAGCCTGAGTGGCAAAAGACATGTTGTACGGAGGAAAGTTGCACCGGAAAAATACCTTCTTAAATACGATGAAACCTGTAAAACATCCAAAGATATTTATTCGGCTGTGGTCCCTCTGACAAAACATCAATGTTCTCAAAATTCTTCGAACGGACTGTGTAAAACATTGCAATACTACAAAAACTGAACCTGCTCTGCAACACAAGGAAAATGTCTCATTAAGCAATCAATGTGCCTTTGCCAAGTTGGTAAGTTTATTATTGCACTTTTGTTTAAATAATGCTGATGGAATAAATCAATAAAGTTTGTTAAATTACGACAACTCCTTACCACAAGAATATAATTATTCTTTACGGATATCCCCTATAACGGTTGGGGGTTCGACGTGCTGACCCCACGTCATCCCATTACTGGTTAAAGACCTCCACACCTCTAGGTAGGATTGTGGGAGGGAGACTGGCAGTCAGGAGATAGGCCAAGGCTCTTCCAGGGCTGTCGAACCATGGGTAATTTTTTATTTATAGATGCTTAAATATATGTGCAACCACACACGTCTTTCCAGTGACTTATTGCAAGGGTTGGGTATTGTACTTGACTCAATGAAATAAACTTACTGTGTGAGGCAGATTCATACGAACAAAAAATAGCCAGAATAATAATAATAATTTACTTCAAAATGACAAAAATGTATTTACTTGTTCTTGTTTAAATTTTTGATTCTTCGAAACGTTTGTTAAGGAGTTGAGTTGAGTTGGTGTTTTAAGTCCACTTTATACACAGTAAGGCTAATCGGGACTGGGCCTACAGTTTGAAGTAAGATCCGGACCACTATGTGCCTCCACCCATGTATCGAACCCGGGACCCCTCGATTACAAGGCAATGACGCTATCACTGCGCCATCGGGGAGGCATCGTTTGTTAAGGAGGATTCTCGCCGGACCCTGTGGCCGAATGGTTAGCACATCGCGCTGCGACGCCAAGGGTCCCGGGTTCGAATCCTGCTCGGGCTTGGTTGTTTGTGAATGTCCATTCATCAATTTCATCATTTCATCACTCATCCCCATCTTCGCAAATTAGCCAACAGGCACAAAACGCGAAGTAAAATAAACTAAATCAATCAATTAAGGAGGATTCTCAAAATTGGTCTTCACGAAATCGAGAAAAATATGCGACTCAAGAAATCGTAGTTTGTGAAGATAATTACTTTTAACACGTTGCGTGTTTTCAGGGACGTAGCTAGGTTGATCAGTTTGGGGGGGGCCCAAACGTCAGACTTTTCTATCAAACTATTATAAATTAACAAACTATTTATACACCATTTAGGCCTATACTGTATACATACATTATATATGTGTATATATATATATATATATATATATATATATATATATATATATGTATGTATGTATGTGTGTGTGTGTGTATATACACACACACACACACACACACACACACATACAGTGGCGTAGCAACAGATCGCGAGGCCCCATCCGTGGAGATATAAAAACTTACGAAAATAACATTGACGATTTTTCAGATTGTGCAAGAATTTCGATTTCGTCCTTGCATGTAGGAATGGGTTGTCTGAGGAGAGAGAGTCAGGCTCCAGAAGTTTGCAGTCTGCTACATTGAGTAATTTTTGTTTTATAACCATTGATACAAGGCTAAAAGACATCCCCATTTAGTCGGGATTAATTATATGTGCTAGGGATGGCCAGATCCGGATCCTAGCGGATCCGAAATCCGTATCCGGATGGTTCCGGATCCTAAGGATCCGGATCCTAAAATTTTTCGGATCCGGATCCGCGGATCCGGAATTTTCAGATCCGGTACTTTCGGATCCGGATCTAGTACTTTCGGATCCGGATCCAGAACTTTCGGATCCGGATCCAAAACTTTCGGATCCGGATCCAAAACTTTCGGATCCGGATCCGCTAGGATCCGGATCTGGCCATCCCTAGCACATATAATTAATCCCTAGTCATACAGCGAATAATACTTATAATATGATCATGAGTTATGGAGAAGCATATAACTTATCAAGCATTTTCTGTTTCTATTAGTGGTTAACAAGGTGCATTACGATGCCAGGGGTCTTGGGTTCGAATCCCGGGCTGGGCGTTTGTGTTCTTTATGATGGTCCTCTCATCAATTTCACATCACTCACTTTCATCTTCATCTTCACGATTAGCCAAAAAGTGTTAGAAAAGCGAAGTAAAACAAACCAAATCGATCATTTATATATTTCTATATTACGCCGCTTTTCTACCTCTTGGGTTAAATGCGACGATGAGGATGAATGATGAACCGAAGGAATAACGATGGGACAGATATGATACAACCATACCTGTCCAATGTCCGAAACTTGGACCTCTGGTTTCGTAGCGTGTTATAATTACTCAGTGGAATTCTTAGGAAGAAAAACTGTAGGCCTAAAAGTATGGTGAAAAGAAGGAAAGTTGTACGATGCATAAAAAGCTATGTTTAGTTCTTCTAAAAACCTTCCAATTATCGAGTTCGTGTTTTAAGTCCACTGTATGCACAGTAAGGCTAATCGGGGATCCGAACCACTATGTGCCTCCACCGGGTATCGAACCCGGGCAGGTTGTTGAACCTGCCGAACCAAAGACGAGAGCGTAATCATTTGAGCGTGTGCGAACTTTGTTTTATCCAGTGCCATCATATATTCAGTTTTCCACACACAAATAAGATTAATTTTAAGAAATTAGACGTGTGCATTTAATTTCTTATCGTCATCATTTCAAGTGAATAATCAGATGCCATAGAAGACTCGGGCCCGCCCTTTAGAATAGTGCTTAACCCGGTCGCCTTGAACTAAGAGATACCGGATTCGATTCTGGTATGAACTGTATACATGAGATGCCTAATCGGGACTGGTTCAACAGTGTAAAGTGGGATCCGAACCACTATGAGCATCCACCGGGTATCGAACCCGGAACCCCTTGATCACAAGCCGACGATGCTACCATGCGCCACCGAGGAGGCCCTTGCTCCTTTTCTTTCGAAGAATAGACTATATATATATACACAGTGGCGTAGAAAGGGGTGGGCGCCCGGGGCCTCGCGCCTATAGGGCCTTTGCGCCCCAAACGGTTGATACGAAAAATATAGGCCTAATAGCCTAAATGGAAGTGAGAAAAATATGGAAAAGGCTAATTTTTGTGCGTAATAAAATTAAAATATTCTGCTTTTCAAATTCTAGTTGAACGTTATAATTTGAATGAATACGTCAAATCATGGGCTTAATATGAATGGACTGTCCCGACTAAATGGGGATGTCTTTTAGCCTTGTATCAATGGTTATAAAACAAAAATTACTCAATGTAGCAGACTGCAAACTTCTGGAGCCTGACTCTCTCTCCTCAGACAACCCATTCCTACATGCAAGGACGAAATCGAAATTCTTGCACAATCTGAAAAATCGTCAATGTTATTTTCGTAAGTTTTTATATCTCCACGGATGGGGCCTCGCGATCTGTTGCTACGCCACTGTATGTGTGTGTGTGTGTGTGTGTGTGTGTGTGTATATACACACACACACACATACATACATACATATATATATATATATATATATATATATATATATATATATATATATATATACACATATATAATGTATGTATACAGTATAGGCCTAAATGGTGTATAAATAGTTTGTTAATTTATAATAGTTTGATAGAAAAGTCTGACGTTTGGGCCCCCCCCAAACTGATCAACCTAGCTACGTCCCTGAAAACACGCAACGTGTTAAAAGTAATTATCTTCACAAACTACGATTTCTTGAGTCGCATATTTTTCTCGATTTCGTGAAGACCAATTTTGAGAATCCTCCTTAATTGATTGATTTAGTTTATTTTACTTCGCGTTTTGTGCCTGTTGGCTAATTTGCGAAGATGGGGATGAGTGATGAAATGATGAAATTGATGAATGGACATTCACAAACAACCAAGCCCGAGCAGGATTCGAACCCGGGACCCTTGGCGTCGCAGCGCGATGTGCTAACCATTCGGCCACAGGGTCCGGCGAGAATCCTCCTTAACAAACGATGCCTCCCCGATGGCGCAGTGATAGCGTCATTGCCTTGTAATCGAGGGGTCCCGGGTTCGATACATGGGTGGAGGCACATAGTGGTCCGGATCTTACTTCAAACTGTAGGCCCAGTCCCGATTAGCCTTACTGTGTATAAAGTGGACTTAAAACACCAACTCAACTCAACTCCTTAACAAACGTTTCGAAGAATCAAAAATTTAAACAAGAACAAGTAAATACATTTTTGTCATTTTGAAGTAAATTATTATTATTATTCTGGCTATTTTTTGTTCGTATGAATCTGCCTCACACAGTAAGTTTATTTCATTGAGTCAAGTACAATACCCAACCCTTGCAATAAGTCACTGGAAAGACGTGTGTGGTTGCACATATATTTAAGCATCTATAAATAAAAAATTACCCATGGTTCGACAGCCCTGGAAGAGCCTTGGCCTATCTCCTGACTGCCAGTCTCCCTCCCACAATCCTACCTAGAGGTGTGGAGGTCTTTAACCAGTAATGGGATGACGTGGGGTCAGCACGTCGAACCCCCAACCGTTATAGGGGATATCCGTAAAGAATAATTATATTCTTGTGGTAAGGAGTTGTCGTAATTTAACAAACTTTATTGATTTATTCCATCAGCATTATTTAAACAAAAGTGCAATAATAAACTTACCAACTTGGCAAAGGCACATTGATTGCTTAAGAGGGAGGTGGAGTTTGGCGAAGGTCGCCGTGGAAAGTGCTTAAATTTAACATGGGCTTTTTTGCATTTTGTTGAATATAACGTTTTAGGACAAAAATTTGCCGGAAAACACGCAGTAGATGTGAACTTACTTTATGAAACTTTGAGTACATGACACATTTATGCAATTTCAGTCCGATAAATGTGCACAAATTCCATTATTGTTTTTCAATTTCCCATAAGGAAATACGTAAATAAGCACAGAATGGTTATAGGATTTGTGGGTAGCACCAACGAAAATGGCCATTATGATGCATACTAACGTAATGCTCAATCCTTTTATGACTAAGCTAGGGAGGGCTTTTCTTTTAAAAATCACTTGCACAGCCCAAAATGATTGTTTAAAAATGTCATGTATTATCGACGGCGAAAGATACGGCCGCTTCAGCCGAATTTCATTCATCATAGTTCGACACTTGGCCACTAGATGCCTCTGTTGCAAAATTGCCCCAGGCTGACGGTGAGGGCTAGTACGCGCGGGTGTTTGAATCCTCTGCACAGCTGGGTTCCGTCCCCTCGTCAGAAGGTCCCGTAGCTGTCACAGCTTGATTTATTGCCTCTTCCCAGGCAAGAAACCAAGAAAGCAGGAAGGCCATGAGTTTGTGTATGTTTGATTGTAGAGAAGCAGAGCATATTTACCATGAATTGGAACCAGTGACACAGTAATTTTATCTCGATCTTACCGCGAAGGACGTATTTAGGGGGTCCAGGTGTCCCAACGTCCCCCCGAAAGACTTACCAAGTACAAAAAAATTAAATAATGAGATCATAAAACTTCAATTAAGTAATGAAAATAAGGTGGTTGTTTAATCGCAAATTGTTTATTTCCGCAAAAATATTGGAAAGTAATACGACTTTGAATGACAGTACCAAAGAAGATTTATGCATGAATTATTACTACTTATAATAACATGCAAAATATTACCAGGAATTTTACTTTCGTCAACTGATTCTAACATCATTTTTTCATACTCAATAAATATTATATTCTTTATCTATTTGACATTAATTTCCTTGCCAGGGCAGTTTCTATTTTTTTTAAATTTTGCCGACCTTAACTACACGTAAGCTAGATAATGAATACGTGATGTTATACTGTATCACTGTTGTTATACCGCCTTCTTACCTATTCATCTTATAAAAATATATTAATTAATTTAATATAATTATACTTATTTTAATTTAACATTATTAATATTATTATTTTGAGACATTACGTTAGGACGCCGCTCCGAAATATATATCTAGATACGTGCCTCGTGTTCGATTTGAATAAAATGTAGAAAAGGCGGGGAGGGTGGTGACGCTTCTTCTTTTTACATTTCGATAGTTTTACCTCACATGTAGTACTTTGTGAGTCAACGGTGGGACGCGCGCAGGTTCGAGTCTCGTGGATGAGCGTGACAACTTTTCTCCTGATATTTCGGCCAGTCAAACTCGCGGGCCGCATGTGAGCCCCAGCATTCGTTAATGCGGCCCGCCTTGGCCCCACTTAACACTTCATGCTTGAAATTATCTATACATTTGTAGTTATCCCGTTTTCTCTTTTCTTGTGATACAAGACCAGACTCATCCAAACTTCAACACATTCACCAATTTTCCCTACACAGGTATACATTCCCTTATAGAGTAGGTGTTGTGTCAACTAAGCAAGCTGATTGACAGGTTACTTCTGAAGTACGAAAATATCTTGCCAGCTGGGGGAGGGCAGCGTGCATACTTTCTGTCGCCTATGAGTCTGTTTCTTGATTTTTAAGGATTTACCTGGAAGAAAAGCCAGTTTCTGTAAAAGTTTCAGAGAACCATATCGCTGCCCAAACTTCATGGGAGTAAGAAGAGGACTATAGAAGAGGAATGCAGATTTTTCAAGTGAAATGCTTACATTTGTTGTGAAGTGAATACTGAAAAGCGTAGAAATTTTGTACCCTGATAAAGTAAATTCATTCAGAAATATTTCTTTATCACGAAATAAATTTGCCATAATCTGTGGCGGAGTGGTTAGCACAACCCGTCGCGACACCAGAGGTTGCGGGTTCGAATCCTGGCCTGAGCATGGGTTTTCTTTGTATGTGTCCCTTCATCAATTTAATCATATCATTACTCATCCTCATCGTCGCCATTAGCCAAACGTTGCAGAAAAGAAACGCTAATAAAAAAATCAGAGGAGAGGATTTATTACTTAGTCAACGAACAATTGAAAGCGAAAATTGTTCGTGTTGTTGCCTTTTCGCTCACAATATGCGATATTACGGACGTCTGTGAGCTAGCTCGGTTTGCTCCCTTCACTCGTGGATGCGATTCTTATCTCGATATGACAGTAAAACTACTTGAATGATTCCTCCCCGTGACACAAGAGCTGATATTTTGAAGGAAGTGGAGGCCATTTTGCAAAGTTACAGTCTTCCGTTATATTAAAACTTTTTAATAAAGTTATAATTTGTCCAAAGTAAAAATACTACGTGATGAAGTTGGAAACAGGTTTCAAGACTTCATAGGGTGCGAAGGGCAATAATCTTGTTCTGCTCTGCTCCCTTTTCTTTAAGATGGTGCGTGTGAAAGTCCTGCAGGGCGATTCACGAAAATGACTACAAAATCGAGTCTACAACGAAGTAGTTGTTTTTAGTAGTAAAAGATGTAGTAAAGTGCGATTCACGAAACCGTCTACTAAGAATCGACTACATTTTTAATTGTCTACAGCGCACGGCTACAAGGAAAGTGGTGAACTTGGCGAAACTAAGCAATATCTATGGAAATAATCGATATTTTAATCGATTGTTGTGCTATTTCCTTGACATTATCGATGCATGTCGTACTTCGAGATTCCGAGAGTTGTTTGTTTACGCAGAATGCACAGAAAACTAGTTTAGTTTTTTAAAAGTGCGAAGTAATCGTAATGTACGCGTAACCGCAAAGTAATTTGTATAAAGTGAAAATACTCGTTGAATTAAAGCAATTGTGTGTAAATACACGAAATTTAATAACAGATGCTATGTTATACCTTCTACTGTATGTCACTGTTGAAACATATGCGGCAGAACTAAGGAATACTATTTTTCTTATGTGTTGCAATTGAATGATGCAAAATGTAAAGGCAGCTGATTTTTCATGATTGATTGATTTAGTGTATTGGTAACACTTTACTATACCGGAGACGGATTTCTTCAAATTTACAGGAGAAAGTACTTACGCAAATCATTTTCTGTAGCGTTGTTGATGTTCGGGAATGTAGTAAGGACTCGTTATTGTAAGAAATAGACATTATTTTCGTTAGAAATTCATTATTTCACCTAAAGAAATGTTCCGCAATGCAGAATAGTACGTTAGCAATGTAAAAAATTGCGAAATAAAACATTGATAGGTGTCTCCGGTATAGTAAAGTAGTACCAGTTTATTTTACTTAGCGTTTTGTGCCTCTTGGCTAATTTGCGAAGATGGGATGAGTGATGAAATAGATGAATGGACATTCACAAACAACCAAGCCCGACCGGGATTCGAACCCGGGACCCTTGGAATCGGAGCGCGATGTGCTAACCACTCGGCTACAGGATCGGGCAGCTGATTTTTCATGCTTTGCCATTATTCGTAGCAGGAACGTCTACGTTTCCTTAACCTGTTCAAACCCATTAAGATTAACGTTGCCAGTTTCGTACGAACTGTTTCTCTTTACTCAACTTTATGCACAAAACACATTAAAAATAATACTAAAGAAATGATTTACACTTTTAGTGTCTCTTCTGTACTGTTTTCAGTACATCAACAGGTGTTTTGAAACATCTACTGTGTGTAGATTTTCAAGCAGATATGAAAACAAATCGTTTATCATGAGGAATGACAATTTATATTTACAGCCAATATGTTAAAGAAATGGTAGGCGAGTTGTCCGTAACAGTTTTTATTTGGTCTTGTTCTACACAATGTGAAATTTAAATGAAAATGTAAAAAAAGTGGAGGACAATATGTGCTTCACTTCAGCAGAATTCCATTCTTTAAAGCAACATATGATGTGGAATGAAAAAAATGAAAAGATATGAACTATTTGCCTATTATTTTTTCTCTTTGCTGTACATTAGATCTACTGTAGGTGTTTGGTAGAAAACCATTCAGTTTCAGTAGATTTCCAAGAAAACAGTAGAGTACAATTGATAACAGTTGTAAATAGAAATTCCCAGCTAATCGGGCCACTATGTACCTCCACTGAGTATCGAACCTAGTAAAGTAGAATCTGAACAATTGGAATCAGTAGCGAAAATTAAGTTCAAGGTTCACGGATTACAAATGTCACTAATTATTAGAACACACTTTTGAATGTTTTTGTGCTCAAAAATTGTTCATGCCTTGAACGTGGCCAAACTTTTAATTGATGAATAAAATATTGTCATGTTACATGCTACATTTGTACATATGAATTTCATTTCTGACTGAATGCACATACTACGGAAACATAAAAGATAAGCCTACATGTTACTTCTTTTTTCTTTAAGGACGATTTTCATGTCCCATGTTATACTGTATGGAATTCTCAGCAGACAGTCATTCATTGTTTGTTGCCAAGAAGATGGACTAGTACTGCCACCACCTGGCAAAAAAACGACAACATACATTTGCATTATCTATAAGCAGCTAGTGACAGCAACTTGGAGTATGGTAAAAGCACCAAACCGTGACGTACCTAACCTACTCACACCTGCATCTGAGATCAGAAATAAATCAAACTTAACCAGCCTAACCTTTTCAGATGTTTGTTTTTGCTATCAGATGCATATGCTAGTAGGTTTGGTGTTTTTAGCATGTAACACCAAGCTGCTGTTAGCTGCTCATGTAATATCTATGTATAAGACAACCACTCACATCACATTTGCTTACACCTCAAATTTACAGAAATTTCATTCAATGAGAATGTCAAGAAATTCTTAAAAGTTACACACATCACAATTTGATACACTCCAGAATATACCTTGCATTCCTGTTGATAACAAAATAGAATTGTTGACATTTGTAACAATTTGGATTAGAAATCACGGAACGACTTGAGATGACCGGACCCCTGTCCGATTTTCTTCACATTTGGCATACTCACTAATTGAGGCCTCCTAATCACGAATCTGAAGTTAAAATTTGTCGGAAACATCTAGAAATTGCAAAATAAGCTAAAATAAGGCGTTAGTTTTCGGAATGGAAACTGTCGATTTTCGAGAATTTTTTTTGTTTCACAAACAAATATATATATTCCTGATACTACCACGACACCAAATTTTAACTATGTTTGCCTAACCTAACCGAAACTAACCTAATCACGTGCCAATGGTTCGTGAGGCTAGCGTCAATGGTTCGCAATTTCTAGACGTGACCGAAAAATTTTAACTTCAGATTCGTGTTTAGGAGGCCTCAATTAGTGAGTATGTCAAATATGAAGAAAATCGGAGAGGGGTCCGGTCATCTCAAGTCATACCTAAAATCACACAATAATGAAAGAACCAACCATATGGGATTATAGATTTAAAATAAAAATGCTCTGTTCACATATTTTTTTAACCTGTTTATTGATTTATTTATTGCATTGGTCTTCTGCTACTTTTGGCTAATCATGAAGATGGGGATGAGGAATGACATGTTTAAATTGACGAAAGGACACTCACAATAACATCCATGTCCTGGGAAGGATTTGAACCCTTAACTCCTGGCATCATAGCAAACTTTGCTAACCTCGATAACAGTTCGTTATATCGGAGACACATTTCTTCATTTTTACAGAAGAAACTACTTACAACGTTCATCGAGGTATTTTCTTTCATCCTGGAATCTATTTGACCGGGAAATCATGTATTTTTCAAGAGAAACATCTCAGTGACGCACAAGTGCCATTGCTTTCGCTACGTGAACTGGATGCTACATACGTTTGATGATGTAACCCCCTGTCAGTTTCCAACCCCCCTTTTTTAACTATGCTTGCCTAACCTAACCTAACCTTATCAGAAATGGTTTGTGGGCTATCCGTCAGCTACCCATGCATAATGTACAATTTGCACACGTGACGAACACGATAGTAGGTATTTTTCGGTAAAGAAGGTTGGAAACACTGCATACCTACAACGGTAGTCAACCTCTGCCCACCATATTGTGTGTTACGGAAGCGAAAAAAGGAATAATAAAAACTACTCTCTATATGAAAAATTGTGTTTGTTTTTGTGTAAAAAGCATAATGGCACCTTGAACTATGTTTCACAATACACAATTGGTAAGTACGAACCATGCGAAACACAAAATATCCAATTTTAATGTGTCTCCGATATAACGAACTGTTACACTAACCTCTTTACCTATTTACACTAGAATGCTTTGGTGCACCAAATTAATTTTTAAAAAATCATGTTCTAATGCAATTTCCTCTCATTGTTTAAAAAATTACTAACCATTGTTATAACTGTATCTTTAGTCAAAACGAAAATAAATGTCTGATGAAAGGAGCGTGTGTTCTCCTGAAATGTCACAAAGAAAAACTGTTTTCTTATGCTTGTAATAACCGTAAACTACAGGAAAATATTTCCTCTCATGTATTAACTATTTTGAAAGTTATGTTGTTTTACAATAATTGCTACCACAATTTTTTAACCGTTAAAAGATAAGTAGTGTCACATAATTAAACATGAATGTGCTGAGGGGTTGCCAATAGAGGAAATATAGTGCTTCTTGTTTATAATAGTGATATCCCTAATATTTTATATGCATCGAAAGATGTTTTATGCTGGCTGATACAGGATTTGAACTGAGAAGTTTATGTACAATACACTTCCCAAGCACAAATCCCATACCGTGCCTTGCATTAAAGCTCCTGAGTCTGGATCCTAGGGAAGCCAGAATGAACTTGGAACCTGAGAAAAATAAAAAATATATATATAGTTTGCACATGGTAATGAACACATAATCGTCACAACAAACTCTAAATGTTTACATGTGTTTGTGTCAGTACAGTGTACTGTTTTGTTCTAGCAGATAATACGTGCTCTATCTACACTATGCCCTAAGTATACAATGTGTAAATAAAACCTGCTGTAAAGTACAATTTTTATCCACATCTAATTTTTAAATGACATATGTTTCAACAATTTGTATTAATGCATGATCATTATAAAAATTATTTCATAATAAATGCATAATTATTGCGCTGTGAATTTTATTTATAAATTAAGTAAATGCTTAATAAATTTATGTAAAACTATATTTCACACAAATCTTGAGCACTGCACAAAGAAGAAAAATAGCTCTCATGGGACTTCATTGAAGCCCATGTTAACAATTGAGACGGTTAGGTTGATTTGACTTGATTTGCTTTATTTTGCTTCACTTTTGGCTAATTTGCGAAGATGGGAATGAGGGATGATATGATGAAATTGATGGATGGACACTCAGAAACAGCCATGCCCAGGTCAGGATTCGAACCCGGGACCCCTAGCATCATAGCACGATGTGCTAACCACATCGCTGGCAATTGAGAAGGCGAATGGAATGGCATGGATAAATAACAATAATAAAAACATCATCACAACGATTGTACATAACTGGCAAAAATATAGGCTGCTATGATAAGTGGTGTGTGTACTGTGAACATTTTCGATGCATGCGTTTGTATGATTTAGCAACCTTAAGTAGCCTATCAAGAGTTTTCATTTCTTTTCAGAAATGTTTTCACTATTTACTTTTGTCCTGTTACAGCCATCGATAACCTATGCACATTTTTTTTTCACTTAAGTTTGTGCTGCTTCTTCTCATCTGTCTGCCTGCAAGCATGTTCGTACAAAACCAAACTGCATACTGTTGGGGCTTGACTTCCGTATAATTACGATTTTGGCATGGCTTATGGGATGCATAAGATTCAAAATGAGTGGTTATTATTTATGGTCTGTAGAAGATGAAATTGCTGTTTTTAAATCGCATGAAATCGTAGGTAACAGTTCCGAATGTTTCATGATTTTTCACAAATTTTATAGGATTATTAGGAAGTGTTTACAAAACTGGAAATGATTGCGGGAGTAAGTTAGAAACTTGGAGAAACTAATTAGCACAGTTAAAAGTTGCACAAAGTATTAATTACAAGATAAATTACGTTTTGAAATGTATTGTGCACGAGCAGGAATGCCTACAAAGAGGTGCTAACAAATTATGCCTACCAAACTTAATCTGCTCGTGGAAGTGTATTTTCATATAAATTAGTGCAAGATATGGATAATTATTATTATTACTAACTTGGATTACAGGAGGTTGAGAGAAACAATCCTTTTGTTGGGAAAATGAGGTTCCACAATTTTGATCAATCCGGCACCTCCTGTTCAGTGACAAATCACTATGAAGATATTTTCGAAACAGAAAAAGGATTTCCGATATCTCTAACATGTGTTTTAAGTACACGCAAATGCCCACTGTCATTTCCTTCTGCCTTTCAAAAACGTGAAAACACAGATTATGGGCCATTTTGGTAGCTCTATTTTCTTCTTTGAAGTTGGATGTCATACACAAACACAGAATATGACGAATGTAGTTCGCTGTAGCCCTCTCTAGGAGGGTTAAAAAGGGTCCTACAAGAACTGTCTACAACTGTAGCCCGATATGTAGTCGACTGTAGCCTGTAGACCGCCGTAGACAGTTTCAAGAATCGCAAATTCAGGAAATGACTACAAATTTGACCACAAGCCTGACGTGGCTACATATTAGACTACATATCGGACTACTAACAGTTCGTGAATCGCGCCGCTGACTTCGAATGGAACTTATTTAATTGCAGTGCAACTCGTATTGAAAAATAAATATTGCGAGGTGGGCTATCCTTGATTTTTGTTATATCTCCAATAGCAGTACCCTCGAATAAGCTATTTTGCTGTAGAAATTTTATTAATTTTGGTTGCACTTGCCTTGGTGAAAAGTTGTTTTCCATAATGAAGATTAATGAAACAGCCGAATGATCAAGAATGACTGACAAAACATTTGTTGTCTGCATTAAGAGTTTCATGCTAACAAAAAACTTATTGCAGACTTATGAGAAGCTTGTTAAAAAAAAAAACAGTGAAATCTGTGCGAAACGAAACTTTAATTGCACACAAACAGTTACAATTGTAACCAATTTATACTCGAAAGTAAAATGTAAAATACTATAACCATGAAAAAATATGGGTGGAGGTCTATATAATTTACATATCGATGCTGCAATAATAATCACTGGAATCCCCCCCTCCCCGACCCCATTGGGTCGAACCACTTAGTTCTGGATTTTAAGGTGTTGGGGTTCTAGATATGTGGCCCGGATAGTTTTGACATTATCGTTATGCGGCCCTACTCACGAATTGAGTTTGACATTGCTGGTCTATAGTACCTGTTGAGGAGATATATGCGTGTGTGTGTGTGTGTGTCATAGAACATCACTACTTCCAAACAAACTTGATGTGGCTCTTACAGAAACATCTGTTTTGGAGTGGAACGATGACGAAAAGTTTACACTGGCCTCCCCGATGGTGCAGTGGTAGCGTCGTAGCCTTGTTATCAAGTGGTTCCAGGTTCGATACCCGGTGGAGGCACATAGTGGTTCGGATTCAACTTTAAACTGTAGGTCCAGTCCCGCTTAGCCTTACTGTGCATAAAGTGGACTTAAAACACTAAATCAATCAACCAACAAAACGGTTTACCGTTTCTTTGCAAATCTTCAATTAATGTAAAATTTAGTATAAAAACATAATTTTTGCTGACTTTCTAACTTGAGATTTAAAGACAAATTATTACTTCGAATTCTTCATTAAAAATAACAAAAGTGATATAAAATATTGGATAAAATTCTTGCCTTCGCTGAGAATCAAATTAGAGATGTACAGGTTAGGAAAGTGGAGGGAGGATTTCCTGGCGTCTTCCCCTTCAATGTGAACGGTGCCTCCTTCGTTCTACATTGCATTCAAAATTTCTTCTTAGTTTCAGATATATTTTGCATCCCCTATAGCATAATGGTAAAGGTGACCCTTGTAATTTAAAATATCCTGAGTTTGGTATCCGGTGGACGCCTAATAGTTAGTTCAATCCCACTATAAATATAGATCCAGTCCCGATTAGTCTATCTGTATATAAAGTAGACTTAAAACAGAAACTCAAGATACTCATACGATTATCATAGGGTTGGCGGCGATTGGTGCAGTTAGAGAGCCCCCTCTGCTCAATCAAAATTATGAAACATAAACTTTTCAGTCAGTAAAACCATCGTGGTACGAACATTAAATTTTTTGTTTCAATTACATATTCGACGTTGATCTTGTCCAGCAGATTACCAATTGTGATAACTTTTCTCTTCTTTAAAAACTACACAAGGAAACAAGTTGAAAACGTAAATTGGACAAGGTTTCTTCTCTAGAACTGATTTTTAAAAGACCATGTCTTAGAGAAGCTCTGAAGGATATTCTATTCTTAAAACGCCAATCAGAATAAGGGATCAGCACTTATGTATATTTTCTCCCGCAGGCACGTGACCGGGGGGGGGGGGAGGGTGAAGCTGAAGACCGTTCCGAAATCCTACAAATATGTAATTAAAATAGGGTATAGCGGTGATTAATTTTACTTACATTAAACATCCTGTACAATAACTTGTAATATACTGAGAAATTCATTTTCAGGGGTTCTATTCCCCACTTTTTCGCCCTTAGATGGCAGCTGCTGATAAGGGATGAGCCTTCCCCCCGAAATAAAATTCTGGCTACGGCCCTGCTGTTCTGCATCGTGACTGTATGGTCCGATGCATCATGGTTTGAGCTCCGTCTACGGGACGCGCGCAGGTTCGAGTCTCTTAGGGGAAACGTATCAACTTTTCTCCTGAGATTTCGGCCTGTGTATAGGGCCGGTTGCCACCCACCATCGTGAGGAGATTGGGAAGCTATGAATGAGTCACGGAAACCTACAACAAAGATTAGGGGTTCGTCGTGCTGACCGCACATAACTGGTTGGACTGGAAGTGAGGCCTACAGTCGGTAGGTGGGCTCTGGCCCTCAGGGGCTGTAGCACCACGGGTTTACTTACGTATATTGGCGTAACCAAGTGTGGGTCCACAGAGGCTCGGCCTCTCCTCGAAATTCTGTCACTTTATTTTGGCCAATTCACTGGGATTTTTTTAAGAGTACTTTGTAACACGTATAGTGCTGATCTTGAAGATCATACTATAATTAGTTGGACTGAAATTTCACTTGGCAAGCAATCAATTAACATTGGGAAAAATCATAATAGGAGAGAGCAACTAATGTGATGCAGGAACTGGTCATATGTTTCCACAGGGGATTCCCATCATCACTGAGAGTTTGTCCCCACCCTTGGCCGATTAGCCGGCCCCGTGGCGGAGTATTTATCTCATTTCGCTACGACGCCAGTGGTCCCGGGTTCAAATCCGGTCTGGGCATACGTGTCCTTCGTGAGCGTCTCTTCATCGATTACATCATATCATCATTAGCCAAGAGTGGCAGAAAGGCGAAGTAAAATAAACAAAATCAATCAACCTTGGCCGATTAAAGCTGCTGTGAACTCCAACGATGAGAACTGTGCAAAGGGACTTAATTCAGATCATATCAAAGAAAACTACTTCATCAAAGTGTATGTTCAATATTATACTATTGTTTCCTGACATCTTTGTTACTACTGTACATTTTGTTACATTGTTTTGTCCGTCTTTCTCCTTTTCAGTTTTTCCATATGTTATTACGCATGTCCACGTTTCCCCTTTTTAAATTCCAGGTAGTTTCGCTCCTGCCCATCTCTAATAGGGACTCGATTCGTTAATAGTTGAAATAATAATTGTTACTAATTCTTGCCTTATTATTATTATTATATTGATTTTGTATAAAAAAACACCCCCTTCAAAGGAAAATACTTTCTTTCAACTGATATTCTCTACCTCCTTCTTTACTCTCAATTGACAAAATTCCAACCTCAACAAGAAAATTCAACATAATTATAGTAGCCACTGTAATCAACCAAATTTATTCAATCAAAACTTTAGTCATGAATGTTCTGTCTCTGGAGCCTGCCACTCGTCTCGCTCCATGCAAGAGTCAGCCAGCAAGCAGAGAAATGCGAATTGCTTTGCCAGTGGAGAAATTTTAGCCTCCGAAACCAGAATTAAAAGAAACAGGTAGGTGTCCTTTTCCTGGAAACCTCGCTGCGGGAGTCACGCGGAGGGGAGGGGGTGGTGAAGGAAGGAAGGAAGGTTCTCTGGCCTCAGGCTTAGGACAGCCGAAAAGAATTCCTAGTCCTCTGATATGTCGCTAGGCGTCTCTGTATCGCATCGGGCCAGGAAACTACTTTCATGCCAACCTCCAGCCCACTCTTAATGAGACATTTTCCTTGTGTTGCAGAGCAGGTTCAGTTTTTGTAGTATTGCAATGTTTTACACAGTCCGTTCGAAGAATTTTGAGAACATTGATGTTTTGTCAGAGGGACCACAGCCGAATAAATATCTTTGGATGTTTTACAGGTTTCATCGTATTTAAGAAGGTATTTTTCCGGTGCAACTTTCCTCCGTACAACATGTCTTTTGCCACTCAGGCTGAAGAGCCGATTCATAGGTGGAACGACCTTGGCGATTGGCTCCATGTTGACAACTGACTCAAGAAGTACCGCAACCAAGAACTCGAAGTGCTCGGATCCTACTGTGACATACACTTTGGTTGAACACAAACAGATGTGTTGGTAGGAAATGCGGTGATTTTATGGGCCCCCCGTTTCTGGGAAGTCGGGGACCTTTTGAAAACATACTTTCCCTTCATGCACACCAGGTGCCTAAGCCAGGTCACCCCCTCCCACAAAATCTTCTCTTCATCTGGCTCTGTTTATCGGCTGCGCACAAACAAGAAGATTTAGCTGCAGGTAGCTAGGACTTTCTGGGGTAATTACTTTATGGTTCAGGATGGACATAGGCTTTTCAATTTGCAAGAGACAAAATTCTATTGTTTGTCCCTTTTCTGGCGGGAGATGAATGACAAAGATGTCGCGGTTCCCTCAGGTTCCCACACTCAACCCTTGTGCTCATAACCTGCAATGAACCATAATAAGCCTTGGTAATAATACCGACTCCCTTGGTAACTTTCAACGCATTTTCAAGAAACATCGCCCTACTGTGTTGATTGGTAGACAATTGATGATTGTCAGATAGTTCGAAGTACAGTTTCATCCGAGAAGTGGTTCCATAGTTAGCTTCTGTAAACGCGAGATTCCGGTAGGATCACGGAGTGCTTGTAATCTCGTTTTCATACATTGCGAGTGAAATTTCGATCGATTTGGTTCATTTTACTTCGCTTTTCTGCCTCATTTGGCTCATTGCGAAGATGGGGATTAGTGACGATATGATGAAATTGATCAATGGACAATCACAAACACCCATGCCCAGTCCGGGATTCGAACCCGGGACACCTGGCATCGTAGCACGATGTGCTAACCACTACGCCACGGGGGCCGGCGACGTGAAATCTCGAGTGTGAAGCTGCCAGCTTGTCGTCCTCCCGAAAAAAATGATCGACCAAATGTCCAACATATTGGCGTTCTAAATTGGTGTCCGACTACCACACAGGAGCAGGGGTTTGACTCCCAGGGCGATTGATCTCACATGCATGTGATGAAGAATAAGTCACGTTTCATTTATGGAAGGAAACGAGGTATGAAGTAAACTTTCTATAGTAGTGTGCATGCTCTAGAAATATTACGTTTAAAAATTCTGCATATTTTTATGACTTTTTGTGACTTTTCTTAATTTAGACCAGGGTTGTCAAAGGTCCAGGAAGCCATAAGTTGCAATAGATTTTATTGGGTTCCGTTGCAGGACCGGAACCATTTTTCTCGCACAATTTAAATTCGGTCCAAGTAGGGTATTGTTTCATTAAGAAAAGGTTACTGGATCGTATTTAAATTGGTCCGGAAAAATATTCCTGCACCGAATTTTAATTGATCCGGAAAAAAGTTTCCTGGACAGTGTTTAAATTCAGCCGCAAATAAGGTTCCTAGACCGTATTAAAATTCAAACGAAAAAAGGGGTTCCTGTACCGTATTTAAATTCAGCCACAAACGAGATTCCTGTACCGTATTTAAATTCAACCGGAAAAGAGTTCCTACACCGTATTTAAATTCATACGGAAAACAAGTTCTTGGACCGAATTGAGGCCTAGAACCCATTTACACTTGCCGATTTTCTCTCCCGGATGGGAAATGAATTTATTTACAATTCCTGGATCATTAACAACCCTGGAATTGTTAAAGATCGAGGAACGCATACATTCTAATTTGTTCTATAGGGTTCCGTAACAGGACCGGAACCTTTTTTCTCGCACAATTCAAATTCGTACCAAATTGCGAATTGTTTCATTCCAATACGGAACTTGGACCCTATTTAAACTGATCCGGAAAAAAAATGTTCGTTGACCGTATTTAAATTCATCAGGAAATAAGGTTCCTGTACCGAATTTAAATCCATCTGGAAAAAATATTCCTGGACCGAATTGAAACTTTACAGATGAGAAGGTTCCTTACGGTCCAGAACTCATTTACGCTTGCTGATTTTCTCTCCTGGACGGGAATTGAATTTATTTAAAATTCCTGAACCTTTAACAACTCTGGCCTCCACCCGCAAATGCAGACGCTGTGGCTGCTGCTTAGGCGGGAAAGTTGACTACACATACAAATAGAATTAATCCGAAGTTATATAACAAATAATTGTTACTTACATAATAATATCATGAAATATGGAGAACCAAAATACTTATCAAGCATTTCCTGTTATTTACCTCTGGTGGGAGCGAAAATCCTTTGCCCTTCGTGATGAACTCGGTTCCTGCAAATTCAAGACGGCATTTTCTAATTTTCATTTCTATTTGGGCCGATAACTCCGTGGTGGAGTGGTTAGCAGGTTTCGCTACGAAGTAGTGCGTCCCGGGTTCGAATCCCGGCCTGGGCATGTGTCTTCTTTGTGATGGTCCTTTCATCAATTTAATCTTAACTCATTCTCATCTTCACGATTAGCCAAAAAGTGTCAGAAAAGTGAAGTAAAATGAACCAAGTCAATCAATGATTTCTATTTCGTTATTTTACGCCGCTTTTCTACCTCTTGAGTTAAATGCGACGATGAGATTGAATGATGATCCGAAGGAATAGCGATGCGAGAGACATGTTGCAACCACACCTGTCCAAGGTCCGAACCTGGGACCTGTGGTTTCGTAGCGCGTGATGCTCATGCTTCGGGAGTGGAATCCTTTGAATGAAAAAATATAAAAGTAGGGTGAAAGAAAACAACATTGTACTGCGCACAAAAGCCATGTTTAGGTCTTCTAAAGAAAACTACAATTACGTATTCAGTAAAATTAATTTTGAAGAACAAAGCCTCCGAAGTGTTTTTTTCATTCGGTGACGCGTGGTCATCATATCGAGTCCCATCTAGTTTTGACAGTGGAATTCGCTTACACATTGATTTCAACTAGCTTTCCAATTGTCCTCACGATGTTTGGCCATCACAGAAATTTTGGAGTTCCTACCAGTGATCGAACCTTGAACCTGCGTTACCAAAGACGAGAGCGCAATAACTTTAGCACGCGGGAATTTTGTTATTTCTATTGCCATCATATACAGAGAAAAATAAGATTACTTTTAAGAAATTAGATGTGTGCATAAAATTTCTTATATATCGTCATCATTCTCCAATGTGTACAGTACGACGCCACAAAAGACTCGGGCATGTCCCATAGAATAGTGGTTAACGCTGTCGCCTTGCACTAAAGGACGCCGGATTCGATTCTGGTATAAACAATATACATGGAACGCCTATCTTGAACTCATTACACAAACATTTCATTTTCGCACCGTTGTCATACTTGTACACCTGATTCCAGCACCCTTTTATATCTAAACCCACGGAAGAGGGTTTACTCTACTTCTCAATTTTCTTCGAGCAATCAAATCTAAGGAGTAAGGACTAATGACATTGTTCTTGGTGTCTCAAATCTGACTTAAGAGAAAATACATGGATTTTTAAAGACTGTCTAGATGCCATTAAGTTAATGAGTTCATTCTGCATTTAGGCCCGGGTTCGATTACCGGGTTGGGTGATATAAGGTCGGAATTTTTCCGGCCTTGTCACCACATAAAGCGGCTCCGGGGCTCGCCCAACCTCAAATCAATGGGTACCTAGGGACAACTTTGGAAGTAAAGGCCACCGGAGCGCGATGCTGATCACATGACCTCCAAAATGGCAGAGATTTAGAATGTGTAGGACCTTACCCCCATATCCCCTAAATGTGCCTACATGGCACGTGCTATATGCACAGGGAATGAAATGAAACATTATAACAGTTTACGACGCATTAAAAATATCCTCAATGCATCGATCGGAATTTTCAAATAACTTTCAAAATTTTCGGAGAAGCGTTTGTCCGGGGAAGCCTGGCTTGACTACGACTGTGGCCCCGCCCCGGCCACTGAAAGATAAGTAATTTCGAGAAATGTTATTGCCAAAATGGCTGCAAGAGCAGATTGGGGCAGGATGTGGGGTCGACCACTTTCACCCGAGGATATTGTGTGTTTGGCGGATCTTATTGCCGGGGGGCGCCTTTTTCAAATTTCTCCGATATTGATAAATAATTTGCAGAACTAGATTGAATAATTCGAAATACTGTGACATTTTACGACATGCATGGTAGGTCTGTAGTTAAGGGGCATAGGCGCTAAAATTTGTAAGGAGGGTGTTGGGCGGAGGGGGGGGAGGGCGAAAGATCGAAACCTTGAAAAGAACTGTAGACAAGTGGTAGGTAGAGATAATTGAGGACAGGAGAAATATATTTTTTCCTCTTATGTTGAGAAGGGGGGGGGGGGGTAAAGTTGTTATTCCGCCACTAAGAGAACAGCACGGATATTGCCGAGGCGGTACTTGCCAGTCTCTCGTCTTGTCTCGAAGGAATGGTTTACCTCGTTCTCTGTCTTGTCTCCACTTGTAAATGCCTAACTTGTAAGAGGGTCAATGACTCTAAAGAGGGGGAAAGTTTGTGCAGGAACAGTTTATTCGGGTCTCAAGGGGAGGGTCCCAAGGAAATTTACCCGAACGATGATCCCAGGCTACGGGTGGTAGTATGGAATGTAGAAGGGCTAGCAAAAAGGTTTTGTGACGAGAATTTTAGGGAGTATGTGGAGCAATTTGATATACGGTGTTACGTAGAAACGTGGGGAAGCTCTAACAACATGCCAGAGTCATGGGGGGAGGGGTTCTCAAAAATCACGAGTAGAAGGGCCAGCAGAGGGCGGTACCCGGGGGGCTTGGCAATCATTTTCAAACAAAAATGGAAAAAGTTTATAAAACAGATATGTATAGATAAGGAGGGAATCCTGGGAATCCATTTTGCAGCGGGGTCCCTGAACTTAATCGTGCTGGCAGTTTACAGACAACCCCCAAGTTCCAAGTTCTATTCAGAGCAACATTTTGACAATTTAGGGGCAACTATTCAACAACTGACGGAAGAACATCCTGGGGCCAATTTCTTGGTGACTGGTGACCTAAACGCCAGAATTGGGGAAGAGGAGGTATCCTGGGACGTCTATGGGGGGCAAGATAGTGACCAAACGACTCATGACGGCATGTACTTAGGACAACCTAGACAAAGCAGGGATAAAATAGTAAATGCGGGAGGGAGGCAACTCCTAGAACTATGCGGGTTACATAAGCTCCAAATATTAAATGGGAAATTTTTCACAGACTGTCCGGGGCACTTCACATACGTGGGGGCGGGGGGTAGTAGTACTATTGATTATGCTATTGGCTCCCTCGAACTGTTACAAAGAATTAAGGGTTTTCACGTCCAGGCGCAAACGCAATCGCATCATATGCCACTTGAAATCGACGTTCAGTGGGATACTCATAGTAACGTAGACACTCCCAAACTTGCGTTGGAGCCCGAGAAAATATTACGCAAATACGTGTGGACTAAAGAGGGGGAGGAACAATACAAGATAATTATGACCGATGACGTAACAAAAATGTTGCAAGAGCGTTTTAAAACAGCCATCGAGGGAAATAATATACAGGAAGCAGTGGGAGTAGGATATCATATTCTCGAAAGGGCCGGAAGTCATATGTTAAAGGGAGAGGGGAAGGGGGGCAAACATGGTAAGGGGGGTGGTACAACGAGAGATGCAAAATAATGAAGAAAAGGTTGGACCGAGCTTTGAAACTCTACAGAAACACAAATAGCGAAGAGAGCAGAAATAACTACCTCATGGTCAGAAGAGCGTATAACAACATTTTAGAGCAAGAAAAAGAAAAATGGCAAGTTGAAAAATTCGAAGAAATTAGAAAGGCAATCTCGGAGAGGAATATTTCGGCATTATGGGGAGTTCTACGTACATTGAGGGGTCAGAAAAACAACTGGGTGCATATTGAGCCACATATTTGGGAATCTCACTGTCGTTCTTTACTTGGAGGGGAGGGGGAGACATCTCGAACAGAAATTGCACGGGAACGTTACTTCCTAGGGGACTACATACCGATACTTGATGAGGATATACGAGTGGATGAGCTAAGAACGGCGATTGGGAAATTGAAAAAAGGGAAAGCGGCTGGATTGGATAATATCGGAACGGACTTCTTTAAAGCAATTGGGGAAGACATTAATATGTTAGAAAATATCCGCAGACTACTAGATAAGATTTTCAAAGAGGGACATTTCCCGAAGGACTGGGCCACATCAATAATTTGCCCTATATATAAAGGCAAGGGGGATAGGAGCGAAGCGGGCAATTTTAGGGGTATCTCTTTGCTTCCAATATGGAGCAAAATATATACGCATATTTTAAACCGTAGAATACAAAAGTGGTCAGAAATATTTGATAAAATTTCCCCTTTACAAGCAGGATTCAGGAAAGGGCATAGTACCCTAGATAATATATTCATATTGCACACATTAGTACTTGAGCGAATTAAAGAGAAACGAAAAAAGTTGTACGCGTGCTTCATTGATTACGAGAAGGCGTTTGACAAAGTTCACAGGGGTATTTTGTGGGGGAAACTGCAAGAAAAAGGAATGTCGGCGCGCATGATAAGGGCGCTACAAGCTATTTATGAAAACGTACAATTTTGTGTGAGATGCGATGGCCACAGAGTATCATCATTACAACCCTCGCATTCCGGGTTAAAACAAGGATGTATCCTGTCGCCAATTTTATTCTCTCTCTTCATTGATTGGGTGGCGAACGAAGTATCATGGGAGCAGGGCGCAACCCCATCTATAGGGGAGCAAGAGATACCTGTACTCTTGTATGCGGACGATATAGTCATCATGTCGGAGACAATAGAGGGGCTACAAAGGGGACTAAATAGCATATACGAGGGGTGCCAAAAATACAAAATGACAGTTAACATTAAAAAAACTAAAATCATGGCTTTCAAAAATGGGTATACTTTCAGCAAACAAGAAAAATGGAATTACGGGGGGGAAGTAATTGAGCCTGTCAAGCGTTTCACGTACTTAGGAGTAACATTATCTATGACTGGAAGTTGGACGCAACATATACAGACACGAAAAAGCAAAGCAAAGCTTGCAATAGACCAAGTAATACGTACCATAAGTAAAGTACCGCAAATGCCGTTCTCAGTGATTCAGGGTTTGTACAAGTCAATAATAACAGGAACTTTGAACTATGGGGTTGAGCTGTGGGGGGCAAGAGGAGGGAGCACAGTCGCAAGCATTCAAACAGAATACTACAAAAAAGTGTTGTGTGTAAGTAGAAGTACTGCCAATTGTGGGGTACTTAAAGAATTAGGTCTAAGCAAAGAGACAGTACAAGCTAGGATGAGAACTTTAAAGTATTGGCTTCAGCTAGCAAGGGAGGGTAACACGACACTTAAGGGTAAATGTCTGATAATGCAAGTAAGAGAAGAAAATACACGGAACTGGGCGAGGGATATAAAAAACATGTTGAACTCTATTGGGATGGGGTGGGTTTGGGAAGCAGGAGGGAGGGTAGATACATCAGTTGAAAATCAAATTAGAGGGAGACTTATGGACATAGACAGGCAAGAAACACTAGCCGACTGTCAGACGAAGACTTCACTAAGAGATCATTTGAAATCAAGGGATTGGGGGAAAGCAAGATACATAAACTTGGTAGGCAAAAAAGAAAGGGGAGGGATAGCATGGTTCAGACTGGGGGGTTGGAAACAAGTAAAAATTAAGAATGAAGCAGGGGAAACTATATGCTCTTTGTGCGGGGAGGGAGAGACGGGCGAGCATCTGCTCTCTGCCTGCCCCTCTACGCGTGATTTACGAGACAAGTGGGTTGAGAACGTAACAGAGAGGGAAATAATGGAAGTGGTAGAAGACAGAAGAGGAATCATAAGTGAGATAGTGCAACGAGTGGGGAGATATTTGTGGGAAGTGAGGGAGCGACGAGGAAAGGCGTTAGCGGTCAGCGATAAGAACGAAGAAACCGCACAAAGGGAACCGAGCGTGTAATACGTGTACTGTGGGTCTAGCAGTGTGCAATGTATATGTGTTTTGTTCTGTTCAGTTCTGTTTTGTTTTTCACATTATTCAACAAAGAAATTCAAATTCAAGTAAGTCTCCAGACAGGAGGCCGAATGAACCGGACACACAACTTTATTTGCATGTGCAATATTTCGATTGTTAAAATATACTAATTATGTTTAATTTTTTCTTTTGTATCTGATCAACTGCTAAGAGTTATTTGTATACTAACGTAAAGAAGGTACAATATTAATACACGACTTTGAGGGAAGAGAAAGTGTGTGTAATGTAAAATTAATGTAGTGCGTACAGCGTACAGCTCGCACAAGGAAAATGTAAATAAATACAAATACAAATACAAATACTGAGCCTCGTCTTGAAGTGTAAATACCCGTTCGGTTCGCTTTTTCGTCTAGATTTAACAGAGGTCTTTCTCATCTTTGGTCTCGTTTCGACAAGCCTTGGATGATCTAGTCTCGTCTTATCGCTATTGTTAAAAGGTCGTCTCGCATTCGTCTCGAATTTCTTCCACCTTGAATTTTTAACTTAAAAGGTTCAAGCTCCATCTGGGCCCCTTGTTCGCAGCCCTTGCCATGTAGTTGTAGATGGAAAAGAAGAGATTAAAATTAAGGTTCCTCTGCCCCATGGTCCTTTGTTTTACATAGACACATTTATCGTCAAGAATAATTATTACATAAACTATTTTTTCTTCTGTTTCATGTCTCGCAACCTCTAGGGCTATCCTATTTACAGGTATTATAATTTTAAAATTGTTGTTAAAGAAGGACGAAAATACTAGGGGAGAATATCTGCTTAATACAATGAAAACATACGTTAATATTAAATTATCCGATAGGGCATAATGTCAGTCATAGTGACGCGCTTTCCAGATTTCACCAGCGTGCATCACACTGGTGCACCAAAAATGACGTCAAATTCGGTGAAATACAGTATCATAGAGTAGTTAGGGTATAGAGGATTACCCCACGTTTAAACCTCGCTGCGCTTTGAAATTGCATTTCCATCGGTGGCCAGTAGATGGCGCGGCCGTCTTCTTTTGCTGCTCGCAGTAAATAGGGGGGATATTCATTGTCCCACTGGAGTGTCCTTCACCACAGAAAGGACAGGGGTGGGTTGTGAAACAGGTTTTCTCAAAACGAGGGGGGAATATATGTCTTTTTCTGATTTCATGCAGTTCGTGAATTTACGGAATGAGGACTTTGCCAGGCAGCTACATACCCTACGAGGGCGCGAAATCATTGAAGATTGATTTTTTTTGGGGGGGGGGGGGGGAAGAAGATTGTGGTCTACACAGACATACACAAACTATACATATATATTATGTATGTGCATGAAACTTTTCAAATTTTCTACCAAGCAACTGACAAGAAAGAGCCTATATGATTAATATTTATAATGTTATTAAATATAAAAGTAAATTACTAAACATGTAAAAATACATTAGTATTTAATACATATAAGGGAATTTATTTGATATTTTTTATGCATCAGATATTTATAACTGCCTTCTCGATTGCGCCGTGAATAAGTTTTCGCCTTGCAATCAAGGAGTCCCGGGTTCGATACCTGGTGGAGGCACATAGTGGTTCGGATCCCACTTTAAACTATCGTTTGATTGACTTGTTATTGATTTTTAGTTTTGGTTATTATGTATAGGTTTTCTACCTACCTGTGGGTGATCGCGGCGATAGGGTTGAAGTAAAACATTATCTCTTATGCCTTTAGAATCGGTTTGGATGGAAGGGGGAAGGGTGCGTGGTATTCGCATTAACACAAGGTTAGTCGAGCAACTGTGCAGATTAAGGTTGACTAACAATGGCAGTGAGCCTAAAGTATCCAAAGTAAACATATATTGCTTAAATACAGGGTGCTCGGAAATTCCCCTTACAAACTCCTAGGGCTAGTAGAGGGGACTGAGTAGACAATATTTGGAATAGGAACCCAGGTCCAGAAACGTACCGTTTCTGTGCTACAACCATGACAATGTAGACAATGACGTCTACAAATTGTTGCGTTCCACTGTCGACACAGGTGTTGATTAATGAATAGTAAGTTTCTTTTTTGTTCCCTTGGCATTGTTACCAAATAAATTTGTTTGTATTATGGACTGAGTCACACGTCATTCACTTCTGTACCTTACGTAACACCTCATTTGACATGGTTGTAATAAATGATTACACTTTAGGTCATCAGGTGATCTTCTGACGTCATATACTGCCTACCCGGTTGCATACCAACACAGGCACATCCGACACATTGTCATGGTTGTAGCACGGAAACGGTACGTTTCCGGACATGGGTTCCTATTCCAAATATTGTCTACTCAGTCCCCTCTACTTGCCCTAGGAGTTTGTAAGGGGAATTTCCGAGCACCCTGTATGTCTGCATTATACAGTGACTCAACTACAGGGGGGACAGGGGCTAAGACTGGATCAACATGGCTTATTGGAAAGGGTATACTTGTCTCTGCACTACTGAAGATATGCGATGAGAGGTTACGCTCGAGACTATACAAAGAGTCTGACTTGCGACTCGTCTCGACACGGTCTTCCCAAGGCGTCCTCTTTCTCTCTTCGTAATCCTCGTACTCGCTCCTCGATTGACTGACTTAGAACTGACCACTGACCTCTCTCCTTCCAGACATTTATTGCAATCGAATTTACTAAGTAATGCCGACTCAGTTATCTGTAGACTCTTCCTTGATTGCGATCGTTTACACCTGTTTGCAACGACGGCGATCAAGGAAGCTCGGCAATGTCTAACAAGACATTCATTCCTTAGATGGTTCTAGCAATTTCCTGATTTGGAAAGTGATGGCTAAATGTCTGGGATTTTAGAGTTCGTTGTACGTTACATTTAAAAGATTCTACAGATCGTTACGATGCCCCTCTCCGGAAAATAATTCCTTTGAATTCGTCTTTATATGTGATCCAATCTTATAGGGGTATCGTTCATTACCAAAACATAAAATCCTACAGATCGTTACGCATTATTGAACAACGAAACATTACCTTTTCTTCAGTCTATCTAATGAGGATCAAAAGTTTAATAGAAAAATAACTGCTTAGATATAAGCCAGTAACTAAGAGTCTGTGAATCCGATGCTTGAGGGGAAGCACAGGGGAGAAGGACGTGAACTTTTGAGATTTTTTTCTTCTAGTAGAGGTCTAACAACTGACCAAAATCCATCTTTTACGGAATCATTCCCAACATTCGTCGTTTTCAACTTTTTTTTTTTTTTTTGGCTAACACAGAAGTTTTCACAACACTCCCACATCTCGTCCCCATGAACGCGGCTAAAAATATGAAAACAGTAACGTATAAATTAGCAATAACAGCACAAAATAAAGGCAATTATCAAGAGGAATATCATCTGTCCCTGAACAGTACGTATGTATATCCTCTAGCGCGACACAAATGAAAAGTCTCATTATAGCTCAGTTCATTGCTGATGCAGGACAAATTTCAAATTCATTTTTCTCTCTTATATAAAAAAAAACCTTGATAAAACTTTATTAGTATGAAGAGGAAGGATGGTAGTTAAAAATATTCAAAAATGAGAAAAATCGATGAGGGGATGTTTTGAGCTGTTCAAACTTGAAATTTGAACATTTGAACAGTGTGTTCAAATTTTACAAAGTTTCAACATTTTATCATCTCATAATATGCAACCGTTTTTCCCCTTTACAACGAGCTCAAGAACGCTTCTGTATCTTCGTTCGTTCCCGAGATATACTTAATTGAAAAGAGCATGATGCTCAAAACTGACATTTTGAACAACCCTCATATAATTCGTAATAATCATATTTCAGCAAAATCCTTTCACAGGTTTTGGAGCAAAGCAAAGCTGTGTCCGAAATATCATCAACATCGTGACTATGAGGGTCAACTCCTGCCTGATTTGACATGGAATGAATGACCCGACCCATATTTATATATATAATGTCATTAAATGTCTCAAATTATTTTATAATATATACAATATATTATATCGACTGTCTTTCATTCAAAACGTATAATTGCAAATAGATGAACAATGATGTGCATAAGGGAGGAGGGATAAAAAATAAGATATATTAAGATGATAATAGTTTCATGTATAAAATTCACATATAAATGCTATTACGTGTTTTATTAATATATCTATGTACTTCGTGGTTGCTAACGAAAGACGATGAGAAATAGAGAAGAAGTAACAAGTCGGTCCAATTTCTGTGTTCTGGGGATTGCTGGGTTTAGTGTCCTTAGAGGTGAGGCTCTTTGTTGTCCGTTCTTTTTGTATGTTCTCGATATTATTCCAGTCATGTATATTCGAATCTCAAACTAATTGTTTATATTTGTTGTTAAAACAAAAACTCTTCCCCCCTTGGAAGAATTTTTGTGGGGGGAGGCGGGGAATTTCAAGACAAGATCGTTGGTGGGAGGAATTCCCCCGTCCCCCCGGGATTCCGCACCCTGGTTTGGAACATTTATGTTACATATTATGCTGTTCATTAAATCACATTTTTGTAATCTGTAATTTTAAGGCAGTAGCTATATTGTTTGAAATAAAATATGCCAAACCATTTCAAAGGTAGAATTACAAGTATTGTCAACTGACCCCGAACATATCGTCATCTCACTCCACATACAGGTTGAATTGACAATTGTCACTCTTCAAAAAAAAAATTAACAAAATAAAAAAGCAATAATTTTACAAGTTTTTTGGAGCATGGTGAATTAAAAATTTGTAGTGGTTGAGGAAAATACAAATATTGCTCGTAGGATTTCATCAATAGTATATCTTAATTTTTAAAAGCTGCAAAAATTTAAACATAAAAACATGGTCAAGTACGATTTGATGTTGCTCTTAAAGTAGGGTGATCATAATATTTTGACCCAAAGGTCACTTTACTCCCTCCTGAAAAATTGGTTAGGCCTAATTAGCTATAAAATTATTGTCATTAACGTATTATTATTATTATTTATAGTAACCGCTGTAGCTCAGTCGGTGGTCGGCCTCCGTGGAGGAGTGGTTAGCATAGTGGTCCCGGGTTCGAATCCCGGCTAGGACTTGGATGTTTGTGTTGTCCGTAAATTTAGAAAACCGAGAATATAGAGAAAAACTGATATGTACGAATGTTGAGAAAATGTGTGTGAATGACGGGGGATACCACCGAATAGGGGAATTTCTTTATTTTATATATAAAAAAGTCGGTATGGCGTCTGACTACCATGCGAGAGGCCCGGGTTCAATCCCCGGCTGAGAGAACCGGGACTTTTTCCACCTGTTTATGCGGCTCCGGCGCTCGCCCAGTGTTGTATAAAGTGGATACCTGGAGGAAACTCTGGGAGGTAAATGCGGCCAGGGGCGTGGTGATGATCACATCACTCCAAGCTTCGGCCGAGATACGCCTTCATGGCGTGGTGCAAAGCACAGGGGAGCACTTTACCTTTTTTATTATTTATTATAGTCTGGATCACATAAATGATACATCATGAACAATATCTATGTAAAATATGATCTCTCGTTGTCAAGAGCTATTAATTTTTATAATCTCGGTATGACTACTATGCCAGAAGTATTTTGCAGAAGGACCAATCTTCTTGAGAACAACTTTATTCTTTACTAACCGTTAATAAAGCTCCCCGAAAAAGTTGCATCACATATTAATATCTAACACAAAACGCGGGATTTGACATTTGAATTTCCGCCAAGACACAGAAAGTCATTCTTTTTAAGAATCTCTCAAATTTAGACTTGGTTTTCAAGCTATCAAGCTAATTCCTAGACTTTTAAAAAACGGGACAAATAGTGTTTCTTGTATAATATCGACAGGACAACTGGGACACGCCTATGAAACGGGACTCTCCCGGTCAAAACGAGACGAATGGTCACCCTATCTTAAAGAAACGATTTTATTTCGAGCAAAGTGAAACAAAAATTATTTGAATTTCACGCTATTCAGTTCATTTTCATTTCTTGTGCGGCAAGGCCGAGTAAAGATTGTTGCAGTCAAGAAATGATTGTTGCGCCGGTGCATGGAATTCACCGCCCCCCGTTTGTACTTCAGTTATGAGCTATTATTTTTTTCTTTTTGCTCAGGCCAATCGGGACTAGACCTACAGTTTAAAGTGGGATCCGAACAACTTGTAGCTCCACCGAGTATCGAACCCGGAACCCCTTGATTACAAGGCGACGATGCTACCACTGAGCCATCGGGGAGGCCCACACACTGTACTCGTTATTTCAAAAGTGGTAATGAAAATTTCCACAAGCGAAGTTGAAATATTTTTAAAAAAAAGTTTTTTGAGAACTGAATTTGAAAATTCAGGCGCCAGTTGAAAATGCCTACATTTTACATTCCCAATTTCGCCTTCAAATAAACACTCAAAGAATCTGTTAATTGCATAGGAAAGGCAACCTTACTTTCGAGTAAAAGATTCCGAAGAACTTTGCGGTGGCGGAAACGCATCACCCATCCCATCTCTTCACCCCACCCCTAACAGCGGTGCTTGGAAGGGAACCAGCGAAAAAAAAAAGCCCTTGCCATTGGTAACAGCCTTGATGGGATACAAGAGATCTGACCAATAAGGACGTTTGAAACCCACGTGACTGTCACCGAAAGAGCTCTCCCCACAATTTGTGCTGGAAACAGCAAAAGAAGACGGCCGCGCCATCTACTGGCCACCGATGGAAATACAATTTCAAAGCGCAGCGAGGTTTAAATGTGGGGTAATCCCCTATACCCTAACTACTCTATGACAGTATGTAACATTGTTATTCTTACACATAGAATTACCGAGGAAAAAATGTCATATCTACTAGTAAATATAATAATTTTCATATGTAGCTACCTTGAAATTAATGTTAACGAAGGTTTCACCAACAAATGTCAATAAAAATGTATGTTCAAAGTGTATAAACAGAGCATATAATTTGTGTGAAAAGAGAAAAACACGCTGTTTCATGCAACATTGTTAATCGTACAGGCGAGTTTCAATCTTCCTCGCATACAGCGCCACCGCTATTCGGGCGATTTCGTGCAGTTTGCAACTTCGTAACAAGTTTGAACATGCAGGCGCGCTCCCGTCAAGCGGAATCCTGCAGGGCGATTCACGAAAATGACTACAAAATCGAGTCTACAACGAAGTAGTAGTTTTTAGTAGTAAAAGATGTAGTCAAGTGCGATTCACGAAACCGTCTACTAAGAATCGACTATATCTTTAATTGTCTACAGCGCACGGCTACAAGGAAAGTGGTGAACTTGGCGAAACTAAGCAATATCTATGGAAATAATCGATATTTTTATCTGTGGTGCTATTTCCTTGACATTATCGATGCATGTCGTACTTCGAGATTCCGAGAGTTGTTTGTTTACGCAGAATGCATAGAACACAGAAACTAGTTTAGTTTGTTAAAACTGCGAATTAATCGTAATGTACGCGTAACCGTAAAGTAATTTGTATAAAGTGAAAATACTCGTTGAATTAAAGCAATTGTGTGTAAATACACGAAATTTAATAACAGATGCTATGTTTTACCTTACCTTCTACTGTATGGCACTGTTGAAACATATGCGGCAGAACTAAGGAATACTATTTTTCTTATGTTGCAATTGAATGATGCAAAATGTAAAGGCAGCTGATTTTTCATGCTTTGCCATGATTATCTATAATGCAGGGAGTAAGAAACCATTAAATTATCCACCCATTGAATATCTCGTGAAAACTCAATTTTCTTCTTTTTACAAATGTCAAATTTTTAAGTAAATAGAAAAGCGCGACAGCGATACAACTGCGCAGTGTTGCAACCCAGCGAGAGGGATAGCGGGAGGGATTTTCAAAACCAGCGAGAGGGATAGCGGGAGGGCTTTTCCATTCATTTGCTTGCAATACGTGTAATTAGTGACGCGTAATTATCAATACGTGTAATTAGTGACGCGTAATTATTAATACGTATTATTGATACGTAATTTCATAACATTTCTACATGTTGCTTCAAGAATGAAATATTTCCGCTTCCTGACTGAAATATTTCCTCAAGGCGATTTCTGAAGAAGAGCCGAACATGTATCGACAGAACAAATATCAATCTACAGAATTCAATTTTTTTTGTCAAAAAATTTTCTTTAAAATAACATATTTTGAACCCACAATCTTCAGATCACAGAATACTTCTTCGATGCAGGCCGATGTTCGCGTCGCGATTTCTCAAGAAGCGGTCAGCGACTCAACATGATACACACATGTATCGATAGAATAAACATTAATCTACCCAATTCATATTTTTGGTCCACCAATTTTCTTCAAAATCACGTTTTTTGAACCCACAATCTTCAGATCACAGAATACTTCTTCGATAAGCAGGCCAATGTTCGCGCCGCGATTTCTCAAGAAGCGGTCAGCGACTCAACATGATACACACATGTATCGATAGAATAAACATTAATCTACCCAATTCATATTTTTGGTCCACCAATTTTCTTCAAAATCACGTTTTTTGAACCCACAATCTTCAGATCACAGAATACTTCTTCGATAAGCAGGCCAATGTTCGCGCCGCGATTTCTCAAGAAGCGGTCTGCGACTCAACATGATACACACATGTATCGATAGAATAAACATTAATCTACCCAATTCATATTTTTGGTCCACCAATTTTCTTCAAAATCACGTTTTTTGAACCCACAATCTTCAGATCACAGAATACTTTTTCGATAAGAAGGCCAATGTTCGCGCCGCGATTTCTCAAGAAGCGGGAAGCGACTCAACACGATACCCACATATATCGACAGAATAAACATCAATCTACCCAATTCATATTTTTGGTCCACCAATTTTCTTCAAAATCACGTTTTTTGAACCCACAATCTTAAGATCACAGAATACTTCTTCGATGCAGGCCGATGTTCGCGCCGCGATTTCTCAAGAAGCGGTCAGCGACTCAACATGATACACACATGTATCGATAGAATAAACATTAACCTACCCAATTCATATTTTTGGTCCACCAATTTTCTTCAAAATCACGTTTTTTGAACCCACAATCTTCAGATCACAGAATACTTCTTCGATAAGCAGGCCAATGTTCGCGCCGCGATTTCTCAAGAAGCGGTCAGCGACTCAACATGATACACACATGTATCGATAGAATAAACATTAATCTACCCAATTCATATTTTTGGTCCACCAATTTTCTTCAAAATCACGTTTTTTGAACCCACAATCTTCAGATCACAGAATACTTCTTCGATAAGCAGGCCAATGTTCGCGCCGCGATTTCTCAAGAAGCGGTCAGCGACTCAACATGATACACACATGTATCGATAGAATAAACATTAATCTACCCAATTCATATTTTTGGTCCACCAATTTTCTTTAAAATCACGTTTTTTGAACCCACAATCTTCAGATCATAGAATACTTCTTCGATAAGCAGGCCAATGTTCGCGCAGCGATTTCTCAAGAAGCGGGAAGCGACTCAACATGATACACACATGTATCGATAGAATAAACATTAGTCTACCCAATTCATATTTTTGGTCCACCAATTTTCTTCAAAATCACGTTTTTTGAACCCACAATCTTCAGATCACAGAATACTTTTTTGATAAGCAGGCCAATGTTCGCGCCGCGATTTCTCAAGAAGCGGAGAGCGACTCAACATGATACACACATGTATCGATAGAATAAACATTAATCTACCCAATTCATATTTTTGGTCCACCAATTTTCTTCAAAATCACGTTTTTTGAACCCACAATCTTCAGATCACAGAATACTTCTTCGATAAGCAGGCCAATGTTCGCGCCGCGATTTCTCAAGAAGCGGTCAGCGAACTCAACATGATACACACATGTATCGATAGAATAAACATTAATCTACCCAATTCATATTTTTGGTCCACCAATTTTCTTCAAAATCACGTTTTTTGAACCCACAATCTTCAGATCACAGAATACTTCTTCGATAAGCAGGCCAATGTTCGCGCCGCGATTTCTCAAGAAGCGGTCAGCGACTCAACATGATACACACATGTATCGATAGAATAAACATTAATCTACCCAATTCATATTTTTGGTCCACCAATTTTCTTCAAAATCACGTTTTTTGAGCCCACAATCTTCAGATCACAGAATACTTCTTCGATAAGCAGGCCAATGTTCGCGCCGCGATTTCTCAAGAAGCGGTCAGCGACTCAACACGATACACACATGTATCGACAGAATAAACATCAATCTACCCAATTCATATTTTCTGTCCACAAATTTGCTTCAATTATGAAGATGAAACATGTATTATGTATTATGTTCTTAAACTGATGAAATGAGAAAGTGCTAAGTTTTAATTAAGGGACTATCATTATGCATGGAAACCAATGATTTTACTAGTATGATGAAACAGACTGATTTTGGTATATCTGTGGGGTACATTTTCAAACTTTATTGTTTTTTTGACACTATTTGAAAGAAACAAATTCCTTTTCGTGAGAGGCAGCCACCTCTTCTCTCATTATATTCTCCTGTGAAAGACGGGAGCTAGTCTTGAAGCGGAAAGTCTTTTGACCTTGACAAGGAAGGACATCTAAACCTCTGAACCCCCTGTGGGGATTATCTGCTAGCTTAGCATGCTTTCCTTCTTGGCGTTTCGATGGGGACGTAATTAAAGTGAAAACGATCCCGTTAATCTTCTATAGTGTTATGGTATTACATCCGAAATTGCTCAACTACTTTATAACCCTTGGCTGATTTACCGGGCTACAATGGCAGGCGCTTTACCCCTCCCACCAAGTCCCATGATTAAATATATAATGAAAAGTGATGAATGACAATTGTTCCCCACGAACGGAGAGACGTTCGAGCAACATAAAAATAAGTTCCTTCAAAAATATCCTTTCAGACTGTGAGGTTTAGTACTTTAGTCTCTCGTCCTCCCGAGATATAGTCGCTGGCTACTCTTGTCCTACCGCCTACAGTACAATTAGTCGATATGTTAAAAGTTGAAATGTATCACAACTGAATATGGAATCCAGGCTATCTTGAATACACGTCGATAATATTAGTATACTGACAACATTAGTACCCACCATGAACTGCAATTGCGGTGATGCCCATTTTTTGCAAAGAACAATAATTGAAAAAAGAGAGGGCCGCGGCCGTGTAGTCGGAATGGCGTCTGACGCGGGATACCCGGCTTCGATTCAAATCATTGAGCACTCAAATCGATGTGTGCCAGAAGGCAACCCTGAGGGATAAAGGCAGCTAGACCGTGGTTACAGCGCCAAGGCGCTGTACCGTGGTACTGATTATATCACCTCCAAAATGGCCGATACCGTGTGGGGCCCTAACCCATATCCTCTAAATGTGTCTTCATGGAACGGTGCTATATGCACGGGGAACTTTACATTTCACCTTTTTTAAAAGAAAGGAGATAATTTATTTTGTACTTCGCTCAAACATGGGTCTCGGAGTCTCCCTCGGACCCTAGTTTGCCGTAAAGGGAGAATCTTGCACCACTATAGGCATTGAACTGGTTACGTAAATCATTTTGCAAAATATTATGGGCACTACCAACAAATAATATCTATATGTTAATATTTATCGTTAAAATCATTTACGTGACACTCAACAAACAAAAAGGAACTCTTGATTAATGATCGATTACTGCTGTTACACTGTTACTAATGTCTTGTATTAACTTTCGCATTAGTTTTATGGGGGAATTTTGTATGCTATTTACAGGATCTGCGGAGCTCTTATGACCGCCACTGAGCAAAATCCCGCAAAACCTCGTTATCTTTCAAACTGGGTGGCAACGATGGTTTACTTTCCCTTGGTAGATAAGATTCAGCATAGTGCGGGGTAAAAGTGGCATACACTTCTTACCGTATTTGTGCGGTAAATAATTCATAACATTTGAGATATTTACAGTTGACAGGACGCCTGTCTACACGGATCGTACTCCAAATTTTGTTCCTTTCCAACAGAAATAATACTCGTCAGTAGGCAGCAGGCCCGTACCTAGATTTTTTTAGGGATGGCCAGATTAGAATATGTGTGTCTGTGTGTGTGTGTGTGTGCGCGCGTGTGGCGGACTTCACCGACGGCATAGTGGTAACGTGGTGGCCTTGTAATCAAAGGGTTCCGAGTTCGATACCAAGTGGAGGCTAATACTGCTTCGGGCTCCACTTTAACTGTAGGTCCAGCCCTGAATAACCTTTCTGTGCATAAAATCGATTCAAAATCTAACTCAAACAAACACACATATATGTGGTATTCATAAACCATCAAATTAATATATGGCCGGCCCCAGTGGCAGAGTGGTAGTAAGCACATCACGCTACGACGCCAGGGGTCCCGGGTTCGAATAACGGCCTGGGCATGGATGTTTGTGAGTATCCATTCATCAATTTCATCATATCATCACTCATCTCCATTTTCGCAAATAGGTCAAAAGTGGGTGGCACAGCAAGCGAACTAAAATAAAGCAAATCAATCAATCAAAAATCACAAACCTTTACTAACATGTTCAAAATGTCAAGAAATTATGAAATATTTGAAAAGTTTGTATTAAGTGTGAGATTTTATTTAATTCTTGCTTTCTATTAACAATGATCAATAAGATTTCATACTTCTATTAGTCTTGCATTCGTATTTTACTTTGATTGGATATATGTTGCTATTGTTGTAAAACTGTTAGTGGTTGCTCGAATGGAAATATTTCTTTGTCTGCGCGCAGGGCCGGATCTACAAGCCACAAAATCCAGAAGTGAGGGGGGGGGAAAGTAAGCCTTTAGGGGCCCTCATCCATGTGCATAGTAGAGGGTTCGTATATGTGTATGTAAAAACTAAACGTAGTTACTCAGGGGTACAGAATGGAATATAATACGTGTATATACAGTTAAGGTAAAGTTAAAGTTCCCTGTGCGTAAAGCACCGTACCATGATGGCACATTTAGGGTATGTGGGCACCACATATTTTCGATGTCGACCACTTTGGAGGTGATGTGATCAGCACCACGCTGCGGCCACCTTTACCCTCCACCACCGGGTACCAGTTTGTTTGAGGCTGGGTGGGCCCTAGAGCGGCTTGATGCTGGGACAATGCCGGAAAATTTTCGACCATAGATCACCCATCCCGGGTCTCCCGTGTGGCAGATAGGCTAGAATTTCGCGAGAAATGCAGAAGTGAAGGTTTCTTTAACCTATCTTAATCAGGAAAAAGTTATCACTGCATGATTTTAACAAATGTATAATTTTCCAGGTGTGAGAAAACAGTGTCACATATACAGGGTGTCTCATCTAACATTGCGACCTGAAATATTTCGTGAGCAACAACAAATATTGAGAAACTGCTTTCGCAGATATATAGGTATGAGAGGGGCTCATGGAATTAGTGGACACAATACGTTCCAGCTACGTAAGGAAGTACGATTTTCAACACAAACTTAGTTTTTCTTAATGGAAACCCCATTTTGTTTTCAGCTCATTTGAAAGCACGGAAAAAATCATTAAGAATGGCTTTTGTAACAAAGTACACTGATTAACAAAACGTTTGTGATAGTGTACGTACGTCAGAACTGTTGCTGAGAAAATAGTATTTTCAGACTCTGAAAAGGCCGGATGATACTTAGCTTGGCGAGTGTAGGAAAAATACAGCACATGCGTGCAGACTGTATGCGCGACGGCATTTGCGCTCGGCTCTGCCGACAGGCATAGTGAAGGATGCGCCTTCACGCTCAACTTCAGGTTACAATTACTTGAGAACTGCTTGACGTATTTCAATGTAACAAAAGCCATTCTTAATGATTTTTTCCGTACTTTCAAATGAGCTGAAAACAAAATGGGGTTTCCATAAACAAACACCAAGTTTGTGTTGAAAATCGTACTTCCTTACGTAGTTGAACGTATTGTGTCCACTAATTTCATGAGCCCCTCTCATAAAGTCCGCGCGTTTATTATGTCCCCATCGGCAACCCTTTTATAAAACTTAACACTGACAGCAACAGCAAACAATAGCCAAGCCTCTCCCGATAAGCGCGTGCACTCAGACGTTGTTGCCACATTTTCTTTACATTTCTTGTAGTTGCAAGGCGCCTCTCATTATTTTTGCTCCATAACCACGTGCGGGGTTGATTCTTTTTAACTAGTTGTGTTGTGTTATGGTGCTGTTTTGTTGCTTTGTTATATTGTTGTGCTTCTAGTTTTTTCCTTAGACTTTGCATAATGCAAGTTATCACTCACGGCTGCTAGTGAAAATCCTAAGTATGGAGACAAAACTGCAGGATATTATTTCCTTCATGGAGAGCAGAGGTGCCCACCCCCCTCAAAGCCAATGGCGCATTCCCCCCAAAAATCATGTCATGCGCCCCCAGATTATATCATGTGCCCCCCAAAAAAACATCATTCGCACCCTCAAACCATATCGTAATCCCCACAAAGTATTTAATTACGACAGCGTGTCTACCGAAAGTAACTTTTTCTTAGCTTTACAGAACACTATACTTGATCTGCCCTTATTCCCTAAACAGGGGTGCCCATCACTCATGACCACCCCTAAAATCGTTCATAAACGCCTCAAAATAGTTTGGATGAATGTGTAATAGTTGATGTCTATTTGAATGAAATACCATGTTACATTGTCCATATTTTTTGATTTTTCGATTTTCGAAAAAACTTAAAGCTAGCACATTGATTGGTTAAATGTAGTAAATTAAAATATGTAAATATGCATATAAATAGTATTTTTGAGTGGGTTTATAAAACTCAATTTGAGTATTTAACACAAATTGTTACACAACTTAAGATAAAGATAGAATAATTCAACCTTGGCAAACCAAATAATATGCTCCAGCCGTATGGCAGATTCAATTTGTTTCACGAGACATTACAGAACCCTAGCTAGAAATTCTTAACCTCAGGGCGATAATATAACAGGGTTCCTCTTTCAAAGAACTCACCCTCACCCAGTGGCGTGCCCAAGGGGGGGGGGGGTTGGTGGGGGTTATAACCCCCATGTGGCCCAGTATTCCTAAGAAAAAGAATGTCAAAGGTAGGAAAATATAACAAAATCAGGGTTGACTACCAAGAAAATGTATACGTAACCCTTCCCTTTCGACAATCCTGGGCACGCTACTGCCCTCACCCCTCGTTTTCCTCGGGTAAATATAATTATTTTAGTAAAAAACCGTAATCCATAACAATAATTACTTGTATTTTTTCTTCAGTGCAAATTTAAAATTTTCCTGTGACAAGTTAGAAATACAGATTCGATATATTTTTGTCCCAAATGATGCACCTGCTTTAAATTAAGCAGTATATATAGTATACCAACACTAAGCATTATATTTTAAGAAGGAATGTCATTAATGAATATCGAGAATATCGCTAATGTCTTGTAATGCAGCTATAGTATGAAACTTCACATTCACCTCAGTAAAGCGCCAAAGACGCATTCTCGCAACACATGATTGCGGGTGAAGCGAGCAAAAAAATGTTTACACCCATTTCTTTGCAGGCTTTCAAGAATATTAATTTAATGGGGTGTCAATACTTCCTTAAGATCCCGAGATATTTTGTCTTTTCCAGCTTCTCTTTTGGCACGTTTGGGGTCGAAAACGTGTACTACATACAATATCGCTAAATACAGTCTCCAAAATTTAATGTTCGAACTCTCTTTCCACTACAGAAATCTCTCGACAATCCAAGGTTTAACACTTTATCAAGAGCTTCCTATTTCCTCCTTTAAATTTAATACTCAATCCTACCACCAAAATTTCCATGCTAGTTTTTAGACAGCATTGCCTCCTCCAAAAAAAATAATTCTCAGTCTCCACACCAGAATTTCCGCAACAGTCTAAGACAATAGTAATACACAAGAATTGGATACCCCCTCAATTTAATGTTCAATCCCCCTCTAACTAAAATACCAGCCATAATGTAAGACCTAGTTGGATACTGCCCCCCCGTTTAATTCAGAATCCCTTCCCCCAGAACCCCCGTGTCAATTAAGGCCTAATATGTAAGAGTTGGATATCCCCCCCCCCCTTTCGATAATACCCTTAAACACTTCCTTTTTAATCTTTATCTGTATTTATTTTCTCTTTCCATATTCTTTAATGTTGTTTCTCTTTCTTTTTTCCTTACAATTTCCTTCTGCTTTTCCTCTTTATCTCTTCAACTTGGCAACATTGCTTTCCTACTCCAGTTTGTTGCTTCTACTTCAAAAGAAAACCGCCAGCTTGGGTGTTTCTTTTCAACAGCCTACCTGTTGACCAATTGTACCCAGCCTAACTCGTTTACATTTTATAGGAGGTGTTAAGGGACTTTTGATTTGATTTATTTTATTTTACTTCGCGTTTTGTGCCTCTTGGCTAATTGACAAAGATGGGGATGAGTGATGAAATTGATGAATGGACATTCACAAACAACCATGCCCGAGCTCGATTCGAACTCGGGACCTTTTATATACACTACTACTCAATATGCATAAAATATTAATCAGAAACTTACTTTAATCAGAGCAGGAAGGACGTATTTAGGGGGTCCGGACCCCCACTCCCCACCCGAAAGACTAATTAAGTGCGAAAATTAAATAATGAAAATATACTCGTTTAGCCTTTGTTGTATATTATCCTCTGAACTTATTGGAAGACAATATTGGGATCATACGACTTTGAAGGATAGAAAGGACGTATTTAGGAGGTCCGGACCCCCCTTCCCACCCGAAAGACTTATTAAGTACGAAAGTTGAGCAATTAGAATATTAGCATTTGTTGCATAATCGATGGTTATTAATTCCCTTTGAACTTTTTAGAAGGCAAGGATTATATTGGGATCATACGGCATTGAATTACATTACAAGGGAAATTTCTGTACATTATTACTCAAAATAAGATTCATAAAATATTACTCAGAAACTTACTTTTCTCCAACTAATTGTAACATCATTTTTGTTATTAGATACATATGCAATTCTTCATCTATTTGACATTAATTTTATTTCCAGGGCACTTGCTTTTATGTAAATTATTCCGATCTTAACTACAGGTAAGCTATGTAATGAACAGTAGCGTACGCAGGATTTCATCAAGGGGGTGTTATTTCGAAAACTTTCTACAAATGTACATTACCATTGTTTTATTATACTTTAATTAATTAATAATAATCATATTTAATTAATTAATAGTACTTATAATTATTTAATTAGTTTAATTAATACTAATAATTACTACTAATGGAGCTGCTGTTACTACTTATATCACTACTATTATTAAGTAGTAGAGATCTACATAAATATATTTATGAAAGCAATAGAACAAAATTACATTTTTTTGTTTCTTTGTTACGAGACAATAATTGTCTAGTCAACGGTTATTTGTATATGATAGGTGAGACATTTTAAGTGTGAAGAAAATCCATAAAAACAAGCAAATATTTTAAATTTATTGAAATAATCAAAATATGAAACTCATTCAAGGAGCCGCGGTGGTCTAGTCTGACAACCACGTGGGAGATCCAGGTTCGATTCCCGGAATTGGTTGGAATTTATCCAGCCTTGTCTCCGCACCCAGCCTCATAGCAATGGGTACCTGAGAGCAACCCTGGGGGATGAAGGCTGCCGGAGCATGGTGCTGATCACATCACATTCAAAATGGCCGAGATCGAGAATGTGTGGGGCCCACCACACCACTACGTGTGCCTTAATGGCACGGTGCTATATAGCACGGGGAAACTTACATTACCTTTACCTATGGAACTCACCCAGGATAATGATGAAGCGCGAGAATACATGTTGCTAAATTCCACTGAGTCTATGTTTTCGTTCAAAAGTAAATTTATAGACATTCCAACACATTTATCACTTCTAGGTGATTCACAAAGCACTTCTTCAACATTGTTTAATGATGCGGATGTAGACTCAGTATCACTTGAGAGTTCACAAGTGGATGTGAAATCAGTACCGGGAAGAACGTTTGCAATAAAGTCGGCACACTGCGACGAAGCAAGGAATTTTCACAATTCTCGCGAGAGTCACTGCGCGACTTTTTGCAAAAAAATTGCAAAATTGAACTTTGCGGCCGCTTAGATTGTGTTTGGAATGTTGTGTTTTTCTTCATGCTGCAAGGGAATAATAATTCAAATTATTATTATTATTATTATTATTATTATTACTGTCGCAGATCTTTGACTGTGATAAATTAGCCATTTTTAATTTTTTCTACAGCATTTTCCATAATATTTCAAAAGCTCAAGGGGGGGGTTTAAACCCGGTAACCCCCCCTTGCGTACGCCACTGGTAATGAATATGCGCTGTTATATCTCTATTCTTATACAGTCTTTTTATCTATTCGTATAATAATAATATAATATTAATTTATGTATTGTAATTATTATACATTTGATTTAATATAATTATTTTAATTAAAACATTATTATTATTATTCCTGAGACACTTGGTTTGGACCCCCCCTCCCCCCCCGAAACATATTTCTAGACACGTGTCTGTATTAAACAGACGAATCATAGGAGTAATCAAGATTCTTGTTCTCGATCTGACAGACACACTTACTCAGAACATTTTTCCTAGCAATCTTGCTTTCACACTAATGATGGCCAAAAAATATCCAGATTCCGAAAAATCTAAAATCTCGATTTGGAAATTTTACTATCTGAATTTCGGGATAGAGGCTTATATATAACCACTTTCCATTTTTCAGGTCAAATTTATTAACAAAGCTCTCAATGTGCTGCACTTTTATCGCTTTTATCCCCCAGAGTTTCCTCCAAGTACCCACTTTATACGATGCTGGCTGGGCGCCAGAACCTCTTGAACATGTGCAAAAAATCCAGGTTCTCCCACCGGGGATCGAACCCGAGTCTCCAGAATGGTAGTCAGATCATATACTCCGTAAAAAGAAAAAGTCCGCATTTGGCAACCCTAAGTTCACACGTCTTGCAAGAACACTGTCATTGTCACTAAGCTAGTGTAACTGGGATTATCATTGTAGGAACGGCGCCTTTCTTCAGACTCTTCTTTGCTGTAATTCCTACTAATTCGGATTATAAATCACATTCGTAACACACTGGTTTAAAAAGAAAAATAGCAACCTGAAATTGTCTTTCAATAGCATTTGCTCGGAACTTCTCATCGGACGGAAATATGCGGTAAACAATATGGGAATTTTTCGTTTATATATATATATATATGAGCTTGCAGCGGAGTGAGACATTATTTATTGTCACCCAGACACTACAATATGAAACGCATAAAAAAATTACTGGAAATACACGAATATAAGCGCAAGGAAAGAACATAGAAACAAGTTTCCCTTGCTAAAACTAGCGGATACCAAACTTTCCCCAGCGACAGGCACGTATCCAGAGGGGGGCTTAGGGGGCTCGAGCCCCCCCGAAAGTTTTAGGTTTACACTAGATAAAATGAGGTTTTTGGTTTCTTGTGGTGTGAAATAAAATAATGTGACAATAATTTAAGGAGAGAAATAATTATCGAGGCAAGACGGAGAATGTTCCGTAACCCTGTTATTGACAATAGCACGTATCCAAGATGGGGCACAGGGGCTCGATCCTCTCCACAGGAAATTTTTCAGTTTACGATAGATAAAATTAGGTTTTTGGCTTCTTGAATAATGTGAAAATAATTTAAGGAGAGAAATAATTATCGAGGCAAGACTGAGAATGTTTTATACCCCTGTTATTGTTAATAGCACGTATCCAAGGTGGGGATGAGGTGGCTCGAGCCCCCCCCCCTCCTTCAGGAAATATTTCAATTTACACTAGATAAAATTAGATTTTTGGTGTCTTGAATAATGTGAAGATAATAAATTTATAAATCTGAGAGAAATAATTATCGAGACAAGACGGAGAGTGTTCTATAATCCTATTATTGTCAATAGCACATATCCAAGGTGGGAATCAGGAGGCTCGAGCCCCCCTTCAGGAAATGTTTCTGTTTACACTAGATAAAATTAGGATTTTGGCTTCTTGAATAATGTGATGATAATTTGGAAGAAATAATTATCGAGACAAGTCGAAGAATGTTCTATAACCCTGTTATTGTTAATAGCACGTATCCAAGGCGGGGTTGAGGTGGCTCGTGGCTCCCCCAGGATTTTTTTTTTATTTTTCACTAGATAAAATTAGGTTTTTGGCTTCTTGAATAATGTGACGATGATTTAAGGAGATAGACAATTATCGAGGCAAGACGGAGAATGTTCTATTATCGAGGCAAGACGGAGAATGTTCTATAACCCTGTTGTTGATAATATTGCACGTAAACTTTCCTTGCGCTTTCGGTGTTGTCGCAGCGCACTTGAGCACTATGTAGAGACTTGTCAGCATTTGGAAGCTGCACAAGAAAGGTAGCGCCACACGTAGGGTGATTCGTTGTAATTTCTAATCTCTGGAAGGCGGGAGAGGGTATGTTCTTGAATGAGAGAAGGAGTCAACTACTGGCAATATTAACGAATCGTTTTATCTGTGGAACGTTCTAGAATATAATGAGGATATGAATATGTGGATTCAATTTTTCGGTTCATCTCTACAAAGAATCTGTTAATGAGATTTCAGAGGTAAGTGTGACAATTCATACAGTCGATTTAGTGATCAGTCAGCGTCCTCTGGTTGCTTTATAAGATATAGTGATTCGAAAATGAAGACATTGACGATAGTAGAACTTCCGGGGCCTCAATGTAGTGCTAGTTCAGGTCGAGGGCCGAAGAGATCAAGGCCTCTCTCTCTCTCAGCAGTACCGGATATTGTAGTGGTATATAAAAACAGAAATATGCTGCATAGATCAACTGAAAATCGAAGTTTTGAGTGATGATTTAGTTTTGCCACAACTAAATTTCGTATATGCAGTCCGAGAATTTCATGGTATAATATAATACTTTTGTTTAAGCCTACTGGGTTCAAAATACATTCAAACACTTAACTACCATAAAGAGACAGCCGAAAATTTTATGAATGTCGAGAAGAGAAAGCAAGAAGATGTTGCATATGTAGACATTTTAGGCGGAAATTGCAGGCTCTACCAGGACCCGAATCAGAGCTCTACCAACTGAGCCACCTAGCCATCCTTGACTTAACCAATTTTTCGTTAAAATGTCTACATAATACATGTTCTGTGTATATCAAATGGTAAGGTTTGTCTGTATAGTGAACAAGCACAGAAAATATAGGAGAGAGAAGAAAACTGAGGAGCATTCCCACCGGTTGAGGAGATTTTGTTTTCTTCTGTGGTCAACAAGAGCTACTACTTCGAGGTGACAATGACAGTGGCCTAACAAGGAAGATTTCACACCGTGTCGCCTGAGGATTTCACAAGTCGAAATTAGGTTTCTGCGGCCTTTTGTGTCGCTACGGTGTGAAACGTTGCTGTTGATTGGCCCATTCCAATCGACATGTATCGCGTGTCCCTTTGGTCTGAAATCTTCCTAAGTCTTGAAAATCCAAGTTACAAGGATGGAAACTTAGGGCCTTGTTAAGGTTAGGTGTGAAGGCAGGCAGACGACAGCACCCTAAAGGATCATATCCAAACCTGCAGGAAGAATGCATCTTACTTCAATCTCGAATACGGAATGATAAAAACTTCTGGTGAGTTGATTTTAAAAAATGTGTCCGAGATAAAGACTGGCGTGCCCAGGATTTTCGAAAGGGAGAGGGGTTACGCGTACTATTTTTGGTGGTCAGTCCTGATTTTGCCATTATTTTCCTGTCTTTGACGTTCTTTTTTTTTTAAATAAGAAGAAGGAATACTGGGTCAAATGGGGTTATGACCTCAACAACCCTCCCTGGGTACGTTACTGGAGATAAATGAATAAGCATTTGATCATACTGGGAGACGAAACATTAGATGTGTTGGGAACGGAAGGGTTTTCATTGTGCATTAATTGTTTCGTGATCCAGCTGTATTCGAGAAGACTTCCTTTGTTTCGTGCCGATATATGACAAGACAGCGGAAGCTGTGACAGGCATTTTTGAACACTTGTGAGTGCTAATCTGAACAATTTGGTGGGTTTCGGCTTTTATAAGAGCTGCAAACATGGGAGGACAAGACACGTTAGTGGTGTTCAGGCTCAAATCAGAGATACATATTCGATAGCTGTCTGCATCCAGTTCTCAGCCCACAATTTTAATCTCGCGTTGTCGAGTGGACTGTCCATCCCGTGCATGTGTAACAGTTTCGTAAAAACACTCAAAGACACCATAGATGTTTTTATGCCTGAAGAGAAGAATTGGACAAACAAACATACTGAGATGGTTCCGGCACACAATGTTAATGCATCCAAACAGAGAAGTCTAGTGGTAAAAAAATGTTCCGATTTCACGTTCTGATTAAAATGATAGCCTTACAGTGGCGACGATTTAAGGGGTAGTTGCTCCAATTTTTGCCTCAACATTATGGCCTCTTAATGTTAAGTCTTGTCTACCAAGAGAAAGTAAACTTTCCTTGCACCGCCCCCCCCCCCTGTTTTGGAACCAAATTGCCACCACTGGTCTTAAACATACAATTATGAGGTTCTTACTATACCTCTTAAAAAAATGGTGTTGAGCCCCCCCCCGAAAGGAATTCTTGGATACGTGCCTGCCCAGCGATCTGTCATTACTAGGACGTCATAGTTTTACAATCACCTTGGCTTGCTCAAAAGGGTCGTTATGAATGAACAGACCTTCCAAAGCAGGCGGCAAACAAGTCAACGGACCTTCGGTAATATTTTACGAGGGGTTCAAGATCTGTAGATCCGGCATTGTCTGCAGAGTTGTAGCTCTAGCTAGAAATTTCAGCGCCCAGGACACGAATAGATTTTCACACTTCCTGTACCGAATGTTCACTTCCCCACCTGGATGTAGCTGACACATTTGGATATTAAAGAAATGTTATGTTTGAATATGATGAAAGTACACCTTTGCATTCAAGAATTATGGCTAATATAAGGACAGTCATTTGTGTAGCCAACTTCGTCTTCATTGTACCAACTCGTTCTTAGCGACTCCGACCCCCTTCCTTGTTCTCTGTTTAGATAAAACCAGTCTGTCTGTCTTAGTACATGGTAATTTCAGACCAACATTTTTTGATAAGATGGAATTCTGAGGGAAATTTTTTTTCCAAGAATCACTGCATCATCGGCAAGAGCTGTTATCATCAAGTTGCAAAGGAGATATATTCCGGGAAACAAATGGTTAGATATGTAGGAATCAGGAAACAGGAAACTGATTCTTATCTCCAGACACACGGATTCATCCGGAAAGCTGAAAATGTTCATTCTCAACACATGCAATTTTAGAATAAATACCATCGTTTGACTTAGTGTAAATTCTCTATTTACAGCACAAGGCCATTCAACTACGTTTTTAAAAAACTTAACATTGTTGTATTCAGAGCTGAGTTAATGTAAGATGATGGTTGGACACAGTGATCATTGTTTACCATTTATCCTTATTTTCGAAAAGCGCAAGAGGTAGAAAAGTAACTCTGTCCGGGAAACATTTTTCACAGTAGCCAGAAATCACGTCAGTCACGTAGTTTTGAACAAGGCCATTATGTGGGAAAGGAATATTAAATTGTAAAGTAATTAAAAGTTAATATTATATTCTTTATATAAATTTCAGAAAAATACTTTTTCTGTGAATGGTAAAAGAAGCTTCCACAGCAATCAATTGTTCAATTAATACACTTTTGGTCGCCTTGTCCTTTGTCATTTTGAAACGCATGATATCTTCACAGATAACCGCCTTATCCCTTTCACACGCACAACAAAGAAAATGAGCTTCCAGCTAGAAAAAAAAAAGATGGGGGTTGTCGTTTTGACCGAGTATGAGTTACCAACCAGTTGCCCAGTTTGCTTACCATGATTAAGCGAAATTTAGAATTTCCGAAGATCTGACATTTCTTGCGACTCTCAATCTGGCGAATCACTTCAATACAAAGACTTACATTCTTACATTCTTCAATGTAGGGGCCATCCCGATGGCGCAGTGGTAGCGTCGTCACCTTGTAATCATGGGGTCCCGAGTTCGATACCCGGTGGAGTCACATAGTAGTTTGGATCACACTTTAAACTGTAGGTTCAGTCCCAATTAGCCTTACTGTGCATAAAGTGGACTTGAAACACCAATTCAATCAATTCAATGTAGGGAAAGTCACAGCAAAATAGGCAGTTTTAGGTACGATTAAGCAAAATAGGCACTAACCCTCAAAAGAGACATATAGGTATTATAAAAATGCGTTTTAGGACTAGGAACAGCATGATAAGGACTTGAAACATGAAAGCCTATGATTTATTACAAAGGAATAAAGAAGGCAAATAGGCAAAAATTCGCACTCTAGTAATAAATGATACAAATGGGATGGTGGAGGTTGGTCATTGAAGATAAAATACTGTGGGTGGTGGCGATTAGTAACCGAAATAATAATTATATGTCGAGGGTTAGAAATTGAAAATTACGGGGCTAGGGGTTAGTAATGGAAATTAATAGGGTGCGTGGGTTAGTAATGCCATAAAATGGGCTGGCTGGTGTTTGTAAATGAAAATAATAGGGTGATGGGAATAAGGGACATTCACAATACATACGAACGACGCACCATAGTTCCACAGAGGATTACACTGGCAGCGGGCCAGGCGCCAGGGCCTCGTTAACCTGCAAAATTACAGTCACTTCGGTGTACTATGTGGAAGTGATCGATTTTGTTGTTTGAAGTCCACTTTGTGCACAGATAGGCTAATCGGAACTGGTCCTACATTTTAGAGAGGGATCTGAACCACTGTTCCATGTGCCTCCACCAGGTATCGAACCTGGGACCGAGGTGGTGCGAATTATTAATTGAAAAGATGAGGATTAGTAACTCATGATAATGTTGTGATTGAGATTAGTCATTGAAAGTAATAGGGTAGTGGAGAATAATAATTGGTAATCAATGGAAATGTTGAGATTTGTTGAGATACACAAATTTGTGGAAAAACTGAAGATGTACTTGATATAATGATTATTTATTTATTCCTTTATTTTTTGCACCAAGCCTGTCTAAGCGAAGGAAATGTTATAAACATTTTTCATTACATTTTATACTTGTCAATTGTTCGAGCAGAAAGTTAACGATAAGATATAGCGTCAGCATGTCTGAAGGTTAAAAGTCTGCCCTTGTATAAATATTCTGTCGACCTGTAGTCAATGGTCCCCAGTTGTGCTCTAGGATGGGCACATTTTCTGTTTCCAGTTAAAACTGGTATGCTGTCTCGAGTAACCTACGTTTGAAAAACGTGTAATTTGAAGAAGAAAAAAAGTCAATCTCACTCTCATCTTCAGTAGTTGAAGACAGGTTTGTGTTTAGTCGGCTGCTTTTGCGTTTGTTATTGCTACACATACTGTATGTATAATATGTATTTTGAAACCATTCCACAGGCTAATTCTGTTGTTCGTGTTCTCCGTTGTCCTTCCCCTACTCCAGGTCGGTAATAAGATGGATAGAAATCGCACTAGGAAGTTAGCTATTATAAGTTTGAAAGAACCACGATATTTCAAGAATAAAAATAAAATACAGAAACTCGGTAACTCAAAGTTTGGTATAATAAATTGTTAGAAATATCGTTGTTAGCATGCATCCAAATTATAATTATTCGGTTCACTGATAACCGAGATCATCGTATCAAATTTGGTATTTAGACTAAAAAAAATATCTCAGCGAGTCATATTATAAATTTATGATGCACGTTAATTACTGTAATGAATGATAAACTGATGAAACAAAGGCCACAATGAAAACCAGAATTCTACCAGAGGCTTCGCAACAACACATTACAGTAAATACTACGTTTTCCCATGGCTGGGCAATTTTCGAATGGAATACATGGTTTTTGTGCCTGTGTATTTTCCGAAGGAAAAATACACTATTGAAGAGAAATTTATGGTGGCATCAGTCTGACCATGAAATATGCGTCTATCTCGAAACAAAATATTTGTCGTTCTAAATGTTCTCAACACGATGTACGTATTATGGTCATTGAATTGAATTTATGTTTTTAGTCCACTTTGTGCACAGATAGTCTAATCGGGACTGGGCCTACAGTTTAAAATGGGATCCGAACCATTATGTGCCTCTACAAGGTATCGAACTCGGGAACCCCTAGATTACAAGGAGACGAAGTTACCACTACGTCATATTATGGTAATCACGTATATAGGGATACACAATTTCCAGTTTTTGCTAATTTTTTACCAATTTAATATCCAGTGCAGACTTCATTCTTAGTGACTACTACAATTCACAACTTACAACCGTTTTAGTGTTGGTCCAAAAGGAAAGGAACCCCAGGTGAATGTATATTTTACTTACGGAATAGTGGTGCTAGTGTTACTCTTGCGTGCAGGGGTGGAATCTAACCCAGGGCCAGAAAGAACGCTGGAAGAGATATATAATTTAGTGCAGACAGGACAGGAAAACCTGAAGATAGAAATAAAAAAACTCAGTGAAAGTGTGCAAAGTCTAATACAGAAGAACAGAGAACTGGAAGGATCATTGGCAGTGGCACGGAGACAAAACGAGTGGCTCTTCGACAAAGTGTATGAGTTGGAGGATAGATTAGACTCAATGGAAAACCAGAGCAGGCGCTCCAACCTGGTTTTTTACAATGTTCCGGAGAAAGACAAAGAAACATGGGAAGAATCTGAGGAGACGCTAAAAAAGGTGATAGAGGACAGTTTGAACATGACCGTTAGTGAAAGATTTTTCCATCGAGTGCACAGGCTGGGGACAAAGAAAGATAAGGATAAGCCACGACCGCTGATAGCCAAATTCGAGCACTTTAAGGACAGATGTGCTGTGCTCCAAAGGGCCAAGGTCTTACGAGAGTTCGGCGTTAGCACCGCGGAAGACTTCTCCTACGAAACGAGGCAGTGCAGAAAGAAGCTAAAAACGTACATGTCCCAAGCAAGGTCGGAAGGATGTCAAGTGCAACTGAGGTACAAAACGTTGTACATAAACGGGAGGCCATGGACACTTGAGGAGCTGCAGAACAGCGACCAGACCCCGACTGCAAAGAACGGTGTGACAACGTCGCCTGGAGAGGATAACGCAAGGTCCATCGAGTATGTGGCAACGTCGCAGGAACCAGGCGGTTTAAGGAACGGGACAACGGAAGAACAAAGGGCAGTCCGTCAGGAGACAAGAGACCCGCGCTTTAGAGATGGAAGCTACAGGGGGAGGGGGAGGGGTGGACCGCCCCCCCGCCTAGGAGCAGGTAGGCGAAGTTCCTGAAGGCAAGGACCGACCGACGGAGAGGGGGAAGAGGAAGGTATCCAGGAGGACCGGGACGACGGGGGAGGAGGAGGTAAGGTCAATGACTTTGAGGGGGTTGAAAGTGGGGTCATAAACATTCTATTTTGGAACATTGAGGGTCTCAGGGGGAAACACTCCAATCCCTCGTTTGTAAATTTTGTGAAAGAGTTTGATATTTCTTGTATGGTGGAAACGTGGTTGCCAGCAGGCGAAGCGCCGCAAGCGATGGGCAAATACTCTCTCCTGCAGGACGCGCAAAGGTCGGGGAAGAGGGGGCGACACTCGGGAGGGATTCTTATTAACTTAGCTCATAATATCAGGAAGAACGTGGAAGAGATAGATACAGGTGTAAGGGGGTTATTAGCGTCAAGGATAAATATTGGAAACTGGCATTTATATATAATAGTAGCCTACAGGCAACCGAAAAATTCAAAATTTCACTCAGAAAAATTCTTTGAGGACTTGACAAAATGCGTAGAGGATATAACAGATAGCGACCCAACAGCAGGCATTATAATATTAGGAGACATGAACGCCAGAATTGGAGACGAAGAAGTCATATCGGAAGGGGAGGGGGGAGGGGGGAGGGGAAGAAAAAGCAAGGATAAAACTATCAACACGGACGGCAGGCAGCTATTACAAATGTGCGAAGCGATGAACCTAGAGATATTAAATGGGAAATATTTTGGAGATCGGGACGGGGAGTATACATTTATAGCTCAATCGGGGAAAAGTGTCATTGATTATGCTATTTGTTCGAGGGAAATAATAGGGGAGCTGAGGGACTTCTATGTAGGAGACAGAATAGATTCGCACCACTTCCCAATCGTATTGTCACTGAGATCAGAACCACATGAGGTGAACCTGGGAGAACAGAGTGCACAGAAAAAGGGAAAAGGGGTACAAACTAGGAAAATTCCGAAATTTAAATGGATTGAGGCGGAAAGGGAAAGGATGGGAGAAATCATGGGGGACGGGCTTACGTTGATGATGGCAGAGCAAATAGAGAGAGAAATGGAAAATGGGGAGGTGGAAAGAGCCGTAGACTTGTTGCAGCACACTATTACAAGAGCAGGGAGGCACATGCGAGTGCACAAAATAAAACAACCAACGAAAAGAGGGTGGTACAACGGAAAATGCAGGGAAACAAAAAAGACTTTGCAAAAAGCACTGAGAGATTTTAGGATATTAAACAGTGAAAATAAAAGACAGCTGTATGTAGAACTCAGAAGAAAATATAAGCAAATCATAGAACAGGCGAAGCAGGATTGGAAAGTAAAAAATACGGAGATGCTAGAAGCAGCAATGGAGACAAAAGACAGTAGAGCGATATGGGGGGTGATAAAGAAGCTAAGGGGAAGTAAAGGGACCAACAGTACCATAGAGCCAAAAACATGGGATATATATTTTGCAGAACTATACAAAATACCAGAGGAGGAAGGGGGAAACAATGGCGTAAATGGAATTTTCCAACCAATCCTGGGGACACATATTCCTGTCCTAGACAATGAAATAACGGAGACGGATGTCAGACGAGCAATACAAAACTTGAAAAGCGGGAAGGCTGCAGGGGCGGATGGAATTTTGGGGGAAATGGTAAAAACAGGACTACAAAGGCCCAATATGGTGGGAGTAGCTACTCGTTTGTTTAATAGTATGTACAACAGGGGATTATTCCCCGAGTGCTGGAGCCAGTCTATCATCTGTCCCATTTACAAAGGAAAGGGGGATATGGACAATCCAAACAACTATAGGGGGGTCTCGTTACTTCCAGTATTAAGTAAAGTCTACACGAGCATACTGTACTGGAAAATTAAAAAATGGACTGACATATTCGACAAAATAACGCCATTACAAACCGGATTTAGAGATAAGAGCACCACGTTGGACAATATATTTACACTCCAAACATTGATGGAAGAAAAACTAAAGAAAAAGAGAGGGAAGCTATATACCTGTTTTGTCGACTTCCAAAAGGCGTTCGATACTGTAAATAGAGTAAAACTTTGGGACAAATTGTGGGAAATGGGAATGTCGGCCATGATGATAAACGCAATTAAGGCAATATATTCAAAAGTAGAATTCTGTGTACGGTGTCAAGTGGATACCGTGACAGAGAAACGAAAATCGGAAGCGGGGGTAAAGCAAGGATGTGTTCTGTCACCCCTGCTCTTCACTCTCTATATAAATGATATAGTGGCGTATGTAGAGGGTGAAGAAGCCGACACCCCCAAGGTCGGGACGACAAGGGTACCAGCGCTCTTGTTCGCAGATGATGTGGTTCTGATCTCGGAGACAAATGCCGGCCTACAAAGGGCTCTGGACGGGTTGGAAAGATACAGCAGAGAATCCAAACTGCAAGTAAATCTTACAAAAACAAAAGTTATGGTGTTCAAGAACGGATATGTATATGGAAAAGACGAAAGGTGGACTTTCAGAGGGCAAGAATTAGAAAGGGTAAAAAGAATAAAATACTTGGGATTAGTTCTCACTATGGCAGGGACGTGGACAAGACATATGCAAACGGTACAAGGAAAGGCTGGGGCAATAACAAACGAAATAATGCGGACAGTATGGAAATTGGATAAATACGATATACATTTTGTGGGAAAACTGTATCGTACATTATTAATAGGGTCAATAGGGTACGGGAGGGAGATATGGGGAGCAAAGGGGGGCGATGCACTAAACAGAATCCAATGCACATTTTACAAGAGGGCTTTGCATATCAGCATGGGCACTGCAAACTGCGGCGTACTACGGGAACTTGGATTGGTAAGGGAGAAAACGTGGGGTATGTTGAGAAGGGTTAAATACTGGGCGACATTAATATCGAGAAGGGAGAACTCGGTAAAAGGGCAAGCGCTGAAGCAACAGGTACAAGGGGAGGAAATGGGAACATGGGCGAAAGAGATCAGAGGCAAACTATACGAAATTGGACTGGGATGGATCTGGGAGGGGGAACACGTCGACCAGGGGACATTGCAATTAGTGAAACAAAGATTAGAGGATATAGATAGGCAGGAAATAATAGCGGAATGTGAAACCAAGAGATCGCTCGAACTCCAAAGAAGGGGACCGCGGGAATGGGGACAGGTACCGTACATCAAGAAGGTGAGCATGGTGGCAAGAAAGGGGTTGGCATGGATCAGGCTAGGGGGATGGAGACACAACACAGTAAAAAATGAGGAAGGGATATATAAATGCGTATTATGCAATGGTGAGGATGGGACAGAACATTTATTCTTATGTCAGGACACGCGCGTTCTGCAGGAGGAGAAGCTACGCAACATCAGCTTGGAAACTGTGTTCAAATCAATCGTAGTGCAAAGGAACATGGAACTATTGGAAAAAGTGGGGGTTTATTTACAAACAGTTAGGGGAAAAAGAAGTGTTGCACAGAGACGGGATAAGGAAGAGGAATAAGTGTTAGTTTAAGTGAGAACAATTAAAACAACCAGAACTGCTATTTTACACCTATACGAAATGTAATGGAAAGTGTAGTGTGTAAGAAAAATCATAGTTGTGTAATACGAATAGATGTAGTGCGCACAGCCGATGGCTCGCACATGAGATGAGCAATAAATACTTACTTACTTACTTAATTTGAGAGTGCATAGTTTAGAAGGGGCATGGATGCCAAATTGGCCAAATTCAAATTTGTTGCCACGGTATCGATATTAAATTTATAACTCTTGAGCTGCAATTATTATAGCCATTACATACCCTTCTTGACTCATTGGAAATTACATTTCAGCAAAAATCAGGTTTCAAGATGGCAGAAAATAAATAGATTTTCAATGTTTCTTTTTAGCAGTTAGATACGTTTGAATATTGATCCAAATTTCCACTTCAATCTATTTTAATACGACAGACCTACTCTAATCAGAAAATCGGAAAATACACTTGGTGCGGTTGATGCGCTGGAGAACCATAGTGACAATGGAGAGAAAACTCCCGTTTTGACAAGAGTTTGGTTTTTCGCCACTACCGAAATCTGGACAGGGGCCGTTGAATGAATGGAGGAGAAATATGATCCTTTTCTTGCCTGCGCTCTTAGGGGTTGGTGCGGGGCAGAGAGGGGGGACGGGAAGAAGGTGACACAGGACAAGGCTGAGGGGGCTTTCTTTCTTTATAGCTCCGAAGGAATCCCGCTAGGTGGCTTGTTGTCGAGTGGGAGACGGCAAAGCACAAACCTATTCTTAACGGGACGGGCTATAAAATCATTAGCGGCAGCTCCTGGGTTGCATCTGTTTTCGACAGGCAAGCAGTAGAAAAATGAGTACAAGTTTTGCTTTGGCGTTCATGGCGCGGGAAATTTGGGAGCAGTGTTTCAAACTAAGCAAAATTTACTGAGGAACAATTTTGCAACATTTTGCCATCAAATTAAAATTTCCAGTAAAATACAGAAACCTTTGCCGGGGCCACTGCCCCGCCCCCTTACGACGTCCCTGTTTTGTGGACATTTTGGTGTGTGTGGATGTATCAATGACCATACTCCGATGGGCAAGTATCGATCTTATCCAGTGTGCGAATTAACGGGGGATGACGGGGATTTTCCCCACAAACATTTTTATCTTCGGCAGAAGAAAACATTTTTAATCCCTAACATGAAAGTTTTTATCCCCCCCCCACCTCCAAAAGAGAATGAAATTAAAGCAAAACAAGTGCATCCTACTTGGCGCCGTTGCTCTATCCAAACTTTATGAAAACCTGTTGCCATGGCAAGTAGAGGTGATTTATTCAGCTTTAATCGTTGATAGTTGATCACATTTTTCGCCGTAGGTTAAGTTTCTCCAGTGTTACTAGTTAAATAGCTCTTTTGTGCATGAGTTTGTGTTTTCATAGTATATAAATACACTTTCTAAATTACGTGTAATGTCGTAGGCTAGAACCACTGTTCGAAGACACTGAGAACTGCATGGCAATAGCTTAATTTAAACGAACTTGAAACATATACAAATTTTGCACATATCGGCGGCGCCAGGATTAATCATGTAGGGAGGGGGTACGGAATATGACATTTGGAGGGTGCGATGTTAGAGAGTGCCACTGTGGGAAATGATTTCCAATCATCTCTTAGAAGACATCTATGAAAGTATGCCAAGGGAACTGCCAAAGGCTATGTGCTACTAGTGACTTGCTTAATTATTCCTCCATTTTTCCACATGTTTGGAAATTTCAAACGAACAACGTTTATTGAAGGCAGGCAAATGGCATATATTCTTATGTCTTAACAGTCCAAGAAAGTGTTCATAGAGTGTATACATACAAACACAAGTTACAGTCGTATTGAACTATATAGTGAAATACGAAACAAAACATCTTCCGTACTTTCAATTTATTTCTTTAACTTTACTTCGCTTCTGTGCCACTTGCACGAAGATGAGGCTGAATGGCGATAAGATTAAAATTATGAAGGATCAATCAAAAGCGTACATGGATAGCACACAACACACTCCCCACAGATGATCATACTGGCGGAGAGTCTAGACGCCTGAGCCTCGTTAGTCTGCTAAATGCAGTCGTAGGTATACTACGTTGGAGTTTTGGTTTTAAGTAAACTCTATGCACAGTAAGATTAAATGTACTGGACCTACAGTTTACAGTGGGATCCGAACCACTTGTGCCTCCACCTGGTACCGAACGTGGAGCCCCTAGATTACAAGGCGATGGTGTTACCACTACGCCATCGGGGAGGTCGGGGTGCACTAGGTGGAAAAGAGGTTGACATTTGGGAGGGTAATCCCTTACACCATATTCTTGCTTTTATAAACACTTTTTGAACCTTTGTAATGCAGCTATAATAAGAGTTACAAAATAAAAAATATTACTACGAGAATGACATGACAACATATTTCTTTGAAATTGTGCTAATTTTTCGTTAAATTTCTAAAATTTAGTTGTTTGTGTTAATAGGAAAAACTACAAATTTATATTTTCCATCTGAGGTAATAAGTTTATCGTGCCTATGAATTTCTTGACGAGACACAGACGAGATCGAAACCTTCTGTTCAAGACCAACATGAGGCCAAGAAAGGGACAGGACAGGATCTATCAAATGGGGTTCCTTCCTGAGTGGCTATAACCCCAGGCGTCCTACCACCCACTCTTAGTATGTGACCGTTCTGCGAGCTTGTAATTATTCCTTATTGGGGAAAAAGTGTGTGGGGGGGTGGGGGTGGAAGCAGAAGCTACCAGAGCAAGGATTTAATTACCCCACCTCCAACATGACCTATCGATAATGTGTGGAGCTCTGTAACTCCACACCCTCTATATGCCTTCAAGGTATGGTGCCATGCAAAGACGATACCCTTACATTATTTTTAATGAAGCAATGCTACTTGTCTTGCTTCTATCGTTTTCCACTTTATGCACAGAAAGGCTAATGGGGATTGGACCAGTGGCGTGCGGTGCTAAATCAGACAGGGGAACAGGTGACCTGCACTTGCCCCCTCCCCTCCCATACCCGTTGTAATATAATACAGTAGACCAAGTAAAATTCAACCCTTATTGAAATGAACTAAATACATTGGCCCCAAGACCAATGGCGCATCCCCTCCAAATCATATAATTTGTGCCCTTAAACCATATCGTAATCCCCACAACGTATTTAATTACGCCAGCATGTCTACTGAAAGTAACTTCTTTCTTAGCTTTACTGAACACTATACTTGATCTGCCCCTCCTTCCTAAACAGGGAGCCCATCACTCAAGACTACCCCCAAAATCGTTGATCATAATCGAGAATATCGCTTGTCTTGCAATGCAGCTTTGGTATATAAACTTCACATTCACCTCATTCAAGCGCCAAACACGCATCCTAGTAACATATCTTTGCGATCAAAGCGAGCAAGAAAATCTTTAAATCCATTCCTTTGTAGGCTTTCAAGAATATTAATTTAATGAGATGTCAATACTTTCTTAAAATCCCGAGATATTTAGTCTTTTCCAGCTTCCCTTCCAGCTTCACCTTTGGCACGTTCGGGGTCGAAAACGTGTGGATATCATATCGCTAAATACAGTCTCCAAAATTTAATTTTCGAACTCTCTATCCACTACAGAAATCTCTTGACAATCTGAGATTTCACCAAAGTTTCCATGCCAATTTTAGACTTACTGTTGACAGTGACGTGCACTGAGGAGTAGCTAGTCTAGCAGAGATAGATCAATCAATCTCACGTCTCTAATTATTTTCAAATCAAAATATTTATTAGCTTGAAGCCTCAGTTCATATGCAACATTTCTTTCCACACGCTTCTCGTCCCTGGATGTGATCAGCTGGCAAGGCTGGATACCCTAGCTGGCTCTTCTTCCGCCTTACCAGATCCAGGTATAGACAACCGCCCGAAGCGAAAGGGAAGATTTCTGCCTGTGCCTCCCTTGCCCCTACGCCCCCCGCTCCCATGGTTGAAAGCCCGTGCTTTCAGGTCCTCCAGTCTATCTCCTATAGGACAGATAGGGGATAGGTTTCCCTTCGTTTCCTTTGTAAATCCTCTAAAATTTTCTGCAGTACTTATGTTCTCTATATTTACGCAACCTTTTAAACGTTGTACAATATGTATGTATAATATGGGATGTAGTTTTTTTGTATATAAATGGGATCGTACTTGAATTATGTGCAGACAAAAATGTTATGGTTTCTTTTCTCTTTTTTACAAATATGGAATATATAATGATTAGGCTAAATGAAAAATATTTTCTCACGCTCTCTCTCGCTCTCGTTTTAGTAGTGTTTTATTTAAATACACTAATAATTTGGCCTCCAATAAAAAAAATTGGCAAGCTAAGCAGTCATAAATACGGAGGTATTAATTTGGGCAAGAAATCACGCGTTCTAATTGTTATTGTTGGTTTGGTTTATTTTACTTCACCTTTCTGCCACATTAGGTTATCGCGGAAACGAGGATGAGTGATGATATAATGAAATTGATGAAGGGACCTCACAAAGAACAATTCAGGCCGGGATTCGAACCCGTGACGAGCGCGCATTCTTGTTCCTATGTGTTGTACTCTGCACTGAATAATGAAATAATTTGGAATGTAAAATTTATCCCAGAACTAAAAAAGCCAAATGAATATGGTTGAAGAAACTAAAAAAAGTGTGTTTTGTTACCTGTTCATCCCCTCTAATATATTTAATTTTTGCCACCTTCCAGCGTTAAGTAGCAAATGAGCTTATGGAAGTCACGACGGACAATCATAAACAGAGAACTCTGGATTCCTGATTTCACAGTGCCCTGCAGATGCACTGGGAGGAAGTTAAATGTATTTTCTTTTTTCTTTCTTTAGCGTTTCTTTTCCATCACTTTACTTAATTTCTGCCATGACGATGAACGCTGATTAAATTAAACGGATGAAAAGTGGTTACAAAGGAACACTCATGCACAGGCCAGGGCTCGAGTCCGGATCCTTCAGTAACGAGATCGCGAGATGAAGAAATTAGAAAAATCAAGCAATGCACATTTTTTGGAAAAACGTTAATCATATGTAAATATGATATTTCAAAAATCCAATTGAAATTTACGTACCACTGAGACGCGGTTTGCTTTAGCCTACCGCTACCCACGTATCCGAATAGTTAGAGCTTTCCACTCATCTTTGTTGTCGGCAGACCTCCGTGGGGGGAGTGCAAGTGGCCCCGGATCGGTACTAGGTGGAGCAAATAGTGGTTCGGATCCCACTTTAAACTGTGGGTCCAGTCCCTATTACCTTTTATGTCCATAAAGTAGACTTAGACACCATATCAACCAACCGCAGGGTAGTGGTTGGTTATTACTGCACGCTATGACACCAGGAGTTCCGGGTTCGAACCCCGACCTCGGCTTTGGTGTTTTTTGTATTCTGTCTCATTAATTGTATTGTACCATCTTCGCGATTAACCAAATATGACAGCGACGCTAAGTAGAGTAAATCAAATCATTGATTGATTGTTTCATTTGGTTTGTTTTACTTCGCTTTTCTTACAGTTTTGGCTAATCGTCAAGATGATACGATAAAATTGATGAAGGGACAAACACAAATAACACCCATGCCAAGGTCGGAGTTCGAACCCGGGATCTCTGGCTTAATAGTCAAATGAACATGTTTTGGATTTTCGAAAGTGGGTGGGATTAACGTGTGCTTCTTTTCAGTAGCCCTTCCTCATTTTGCAATCCTTTCCTTTCTTTGACGTTCTATTTTTAGGAATACTGGGCCCTGAAGAGTTGAGTTGTAGAGTTGAGCATTCTTGTAATTCAAACGTCCTCAATGCAATAATGGCATTCAGATGGCCGAGTTTTTTCATGACGTCCGCTAGATTTGTAGAAATTGTGACAAAACCCGAACTGTTCCAAACTCCCTTCTCGTGAACAAACAAGGACAACAATAATTTGCCACTGGAAGAGTATCCAGTTAATCATTTTACAGAGTTGTTGTAACTTTTTATAAAATGCCTTGTGTACGATTTCGTTTTTGTTTTTAATTCGGTTAGGGTAGGTCTTGGTTTGCTGTCTTTTCTGTAAAGTTCAATGAACTAAAACTTTCGTCTTCAGCCTGTCGATCATACATAATCAACTCTATGCTCGCTACATTCGCTTTCTTGTCCTGCCTCTGCGTGCGCCTGGTCTTGTGGCTGTTGGAACAGGTGGATGCGAGCTGTTCCCTCGGAAGCTATTTCGCAGCATTTAGCTAAGGCATTTAGCAGACGATTAACGGTAGAAGATTTTTCCAGTTCGTTATGAATGTCAGACGCAATTTTGCAATGAGATTAGGAAACTATAGACTTACTACACTCAAAACTATCACTACGATGCAATTAAACTTTAGCACACAGCAAAAGCTCGAAGGAAAAAGAATTCGCTGTCTCTCGAAGGGAACAGCCAGAGAGTTCAGCTTCCGTGATGGGGGAGTTGGGAAGTGGGACTTTGAGGATCGTTTACCTTCGCGCGTGGTCGGAAATACTCGGCGTCAGAGGTTGGAACGACGAGGGTGGGTGAAGTAAACAAACGTCCAGCCACGGTGAAAGTTTTCTTCGGCGTGTTTATTTCAAGAGAAAGAAGTGTTCTTATTATGTTAATATAGATAATTAAAATAGCTTCAATGGGCGATAACTAGGAGGGAACAGCCTGTTCCCTCTGTTCCATGGAGAGACCGCCACTGGAGTGGACCCACACTTTAAAGTGGGATACGAACCTAGGGTGTCTACAAACAAGTGGTCACACACACACATGCAGGCAGGAAGAAGTGGCATGTAGCTGTAATCTGGGACAGTTGCAATGCAGCCGCTTTACGATTAAAGATTGCAGCTCTCATACAGTCTCCCACCGACTGCGATGTAGCCTACATTGCACGCTCAGAATTTGGCACAAAGCCACCAGCAATCGTGTGAGGTGTGCAGATTGGACGTCGTGAGTGATGCAGCGTTGCCAGGTCATATTTTCAAAAATCGGGAGATCGTCCCCTGAAAAATCAGGAGATCTGCTTAAAAAATCAGAAGAACTAATAATAGCGTATTATCAACGTTCTGGGGGGGGGGGGGGTTGAGTGGGAAAAGCTTCCCACTATCATTATTGAACGTTAATTATTAATTTTAGATGTCAAAAGATAATACTGTTATGTTAATACAAATTTTATTATGAATTTGTACTTCAAGTGGTACGATAACCCCACCCCCTTAATTCACCTAAGGTAAAGATACAGTTTCCCCCAACCAGTGGCGATGATCGAGTGCCAAAACAGAGGAGGTGCAAGTGACAGTACTGGAAAAAATCCGACCTCGATTTTCTGTTCATCTCTCAGAAATATTCTAAAATAAATGGTTGTGACTGTGCGTGGATTTATGTACTTGGCGTTTAAAAGTTTATGGAAACATTTCGTGAATTTTGTGTTAACTAAGACTAGATCTTCAGCCATTACGCATTCGGGGATATATTTTTGAATTACTCTACCTGATAACACCTTAGCTTGATTTTATTTAAAATTAGACAAAGTTAGAGGATGTAAGAACGCCCACAGTTTTTCTTAACAACAAATTCAAAGTATACTCGCATTAATGGTAATGGAGAAGGGCTATCATGCCTGAACCCCCGAAATATCCTTGAATTAAAATTTTACTTTCAATCAAGGAATGTAACCAACCAGTATTACACAGATTGATTGATTGATTTGGTTTATTTTACTTCGCATCTGCCACATTTGTCTAATCATAAAGATGTGAAATTGATGAAGGGACACTCACAAAGAGCACCCATGCCCAGTCCGGGATTCGAACCCGGGAACCAGTATCAGACAAGTCGCAGGTTTTTTCTTCAACTTTTTTCCCAGGCACTCCAGACAATGTAAATGTTAATTAAATCGCCTTTTGCATTCTAGGATTATCTGATCTAAAATCGGGAAAGAGAATTTCTACCGCCACAGTATTGATTGAGTATAAAGGTACATAAGACCAATTGTAGTAGCAGTTACGCTCAGAAATGGCTTAAATAAAAACATGAACCATTATTTCTAAGTTAAGAGACTGCGACGTACAAGCATAGGCATAAGTCTGCAACAGCAGTTTACTAAGCCGACCTCCGTGGCTGAGTAGTTAGCACAGCGCTATGACATCAGGGAACCCGTCTCGGGATCGATTTATTTAGTTTATTTTACTTTGCGTTTTGTGCTTCTTGGCAAATTCGATGGGGATGAGTGATGAAATGATGAAATTGATGAATGGACATTCACAAACAACCAAGCCCGAGCGGGATTCGAACCCGGAACCCTTGGCGTCGCAGCGCAATGTGCTAACCACTCGACCCCAGGGTCCGGCCGTGTCGGGATCGAATCTCGGCCTGGGCACGGTTATCTCTTTATCAATTTCATCATATCATCATTCATCCTCGTCTTCGCGATTAGCCAAAAGTGGCAGAAATGCGAAGTAAAATAAACCAAATCAATAAATCGACATTTTACTAAGAGCTTTTGTAACCATAACCTTTAGCTGCATTCGTTATGTGGACTCCCTTTTTATCGGAGTTGCAATAAACACTACCATAAAACGGAAAACTTGTTCCTATGTGTGGGTGGCAACATTGGTATTTAGTTGTAACCAGTTTTCAGTTACCTCCCCTTTGACAAAAACCGCACCAGATGGGACACCCGTGTTGGAGTTCCCAATGCACAATGGGCTCAAGAAACCGCGCGGCTTTCCCAATGTCATCAAGCCTGGTATAACCATTTTCTATGGTATAACCCTCCTCCACCACCTACCTCTCTTTCTCTCTCTCTCTCTGCAGAATATTCATGGATCTTTGCATTCCATCAGCTGAATATGTAAATTTTAAATAAACTTTCCATTTTTTAAAAATAATTGGTCATTATAAATATTTAAGGAAGCAAAAAATCAGGAGATTTCCACATTTTCATGAAACTTGTCAGGAGATCAGTAGACCGTGCTGAAAATCAGGAAATCTCCAGCGAAATCAGTAGACCTGGCAACACTGAGTGATAGTATGGTCAGACGATGGTGCAGACAATTCACGGAAGGCCAATCGAATGTGCACAACCCCATACAGCTGAGTGCACACGGGCCCTTTGCATCACTTTAGGTGAGAGATCTTGGACCACTCCCTGTACAGCCACGGCCTTGAATGTACCGACTTTCATCTCATTGTTTAACTGAAGAGGTTTCTGGCAGGGCAAGGATTTGACAGCTACAATGCGGTAGAGATAGTTCCAGTCTTTGTTGTCAGACACATATACCATGGGCATACAAAATTTAGTGCCATGCTACGACAAATGCCAGAACAACGGTGGTGATTATGCCGAAAATTAGGTTAGGACTCACTGTTACTAATGCAATAAATTACAACTGATATTCTTGTTTTATTTATGCCAAATCGGTAGGGACCTTGATATTTTGTTATTTTATTTTCAAATTGGTACATTTTCATATTTTTTTTATTTTAGCGCATTTTCTGGCAAGTATCTGAAATTATACCTTCATGGTGTTTTTAAACTACTGTTTCAAATTGTAAGTCACATGGCTTACGCCTCTTCGTGAGAGTTTGATATCTTGAAAGTTATTTTGGGAAAGTTATTTTCCATACCCCTTTTTTAATTTCAAGGTAAGGGTTTTAGATAATGTTATTTTCCCCGTATATACTGAAGGGTGCATAATAACCATAAGTGGTGACGCACCCAAAAAATTTAAATCAATCAATCTCACGTGACAGATACCGATATATTTTGTTTTAGAACATTTTTCTGCCAAATATACCGAAACTTAATACTCCATAGTGCTTTTAAACTATTATTTTAAATTGTAGGTCACATGGTCTACGCATTTTCGTGACAGTTTGATATGTTGGAACAGATTTTGGAGGAAGTAAAAGTAAAGTGTTCCCCTGCACTTTTCCATGAAGGTGTATAGGGGTGTGGAGTTAAGGCCCCACACTTTCTTGATCACGGCTGAAGATGGGGGTGATGTGATCAGCATCACGCTCCTGGCTACCTTTATCCCTCAAAGTTTCCTCAAGGTACCAGCTTCATATGATCATCCAGGTTCTCCCCCGCAGGGAATCGATCCGGGTCTCTCGCATAGTAGTCAGACGCCCTAACGACTGAGCTCCATTATTACTCGCTCGACAAATGCCGATGGTGCGCACTTAGCTTGGTAATTCAAAACATATATCGTGCGACAAATACGAAGATGTGGCTCCCGTGTGACGGTAGATACGCACTCGATCTCCTATTAGAACCCCGCTACTTTGTTCTGTGATGCAAATGGTTTTGCTAGAAGTTGAAAAACTCGTGGGAAATACATGATTTAATGTGGCTGTCGGAATTATTACATGTACGTATAACTCTATAGTTTATTCTTGAGTAAAATGTTGGAAAACTTGCATGTTCTATGTACACAAACATGGCCTAGAAAATACAAGAATGTTGGATTTCATGGAATTTTTCTTTGTTTTAGGACATGTCTTTAAAAAAATCGCTAAAAACGCCAACAATTCGCATTTTATGCCAAATTCGCATTATTTCGATATTTCGAACGGGGGAAAAATGTGTCCAGACATCACTGCACATTCCTGAACATAACTTCGCAGCAATTACCATTTTTCACGGTTTTGGCGTTTGCGAAAAATCAATATCCCCAATAATCGGAAATTATTTTCTGGCCACCCCTCGTATAAATCAGTAGATGGAAAGTGAAAATTTAGCAGGGCTGACTGAGAAAAGTCAATTCTTGAAGAGAGTGATCTGCTTTTGTGATTGAATGATTCGAGTAAATATATTAAAATATTTTCGTATTTATTATTAGTATTTTATTTCATAAAATTGGACATTAACTTCACTCAGTGATAGAGTAATGACCATCTCCCACGAGTTTAAACAGACAGGACAGAAAGTGGCGTTAATTTCATTGCAATACTAGTGTTGCAGTAAATTTGAGGTTGGGAGCATGCACTTGCCAATTTTTATAACTTTCACCAATGCAGATTTATGTTCAACTTTTTCGTGATAGTATTCAATACATATCCCGTTTGGTTGGATTCTTCTTGATATCTAAGAATAGTGCAACGTCATTGTAAACGTATGTTAACTTGTGCGAAACCAGTAATACGTCAGGATGATGAAAGAAAACCTTGTAAGCACTGCTACATTGAATAAGGTGAAGTGAGCCAGAAGAGTAATAAAATTCCAGCAGCATATTTACAGTTTAAAGCTCTTCTTCTTTATGCATGCGATTTTTGTTGGATGTTGCAGTACATGAAATTTCTGTCGCATGTTGTAGTGAGATACTTTGTCGGATGGCAATATTCGACAAAAATCGTATGTATCAATGGAACCTATTTGTTTCCATGTTCCTTCAGTTTGCCCAACAAAATGCCTTACTACGACGTCCGACAAATATCGGACGGCGCCACCCGCTCTTATCCCATCCATCAGTTGACAAGTCCCCTTACTAGTCCCATACGGACAAGAAAAAATGATAATTCAATGAGCTCTATGGACCTTCATACTTTTATGTTTGGGTGGAAACTCTGACACAGGTCTGGGGCAAACCTGGGAAATTCATATTGATGATCAACCTCCCCCCTCTCCGCAACATATCCATGCCACATTTTCAAACAGTTTTTCACATTTTGGCTCATTATTCAACTTGTATGGCACCCAGGAACATCAAATATTTTTCAATATCTTTGGAAACGTCCATTCCTTAAAGAGAATACTAAGGTTTGCGCCATTTCCCCAAAATAGCGGGAGGAGAGGGAGCAAACTCCAGATTTTTATGTTTTTTTCATAGAAATTTGGTGGTCTCGCCCCCAAACCCCCCTTCCTCGGTTCGGCGTTCTCAATTGTACAAGGCTGCATGCTATGATGTTTTAGCTGAAAAACAAAACTTATCCGAAGTAGTTTGCTCCCATAGTGCCCGAGTTATAACAATTTTCCTCAAAAAATGCAAATTACCTATTTTTCGTAAAAAATAAAAAAAATCACTTTTTGGCTTATTATGCAACTTGTATGGCACCCAAGAACATGAAACATGTTTCATTCGCTTGAGAAATGTCCATTCTTTGAAAAGAATATTAAAGTTCGCACCTTCTTCCCAAATAGTGGGAGAAGAGGGGGCAAACTCCAGATTTTTATGGTTTTTTCATTGAAATTCGGGGGCTGCGGCCCCCAAACCCCCTTCCACGGTTCGGCGTTCTGAATTGTACGCGGTTGAATGCTCTGATGTTTTAGCTGCAAAACAAAACTTATCCGAAGTAGATTGCTCCCATAGTGCCCGAGTTATAATAATTTTCCTCCAAAAATGGAAATTACCGATTTTTCGTAAAAAAACACAAAAAAAAACACATTTTGGCTTATTATTCAACTTGTATGGCACCCAGGAACATGAAACATGTTTCAATTTCTTGAAAAATGTCCATTTTTTTAAAAGAATACTAAAGTTAGCGACTTCTCCACAAAAGAGCGGGAGAAGAGGTGGCAAACTCCAGATTTTTATGTTTTTTCCCCTTGAAATTCGGGGGACGTGCCCCCTCCCCCAAGCCCTCCTTCCTCGGTCCGGTCTTCTGAATTGTACACGGTTGCATGCGCTGATGTTTTAGCTGCAAAACAAAAGTTATCCGAAGTAGATTGCTTCTATAGTGCCCGAGTTATAACAATTTTCCTCCAAAGAGTGTTCGAATTTAAAATGCCCGGGCGAGAGAAATTTCTCTCTCTCTCGCTCTCTCTCTCTCTCTCTCCTCCTGCCATCACTGGTTTCTGGCGCCGTGGTTGTGTTGCGCATAAAAGGGGCCTAAAAGTTACGAACGAGATTTCCTGTTCCCGTGCAGAGTTCTATAACGATATCTTTAAATAAATAAATAAATAAATAATAAAAAAAAGTCAATGAAAACGAAATTCCCTGACATTTCCCTGACTTTTTTTGACACCTTAAATTCCCTGACTTTTCCCGGTTTTCCAGGTCTGTCGACACCCTGGAACCACTATGTGACACCACCCCGGGTATCGGGTGTCTTGCTTCTTTGTGTCAGAGTGAGATCTGTAGGTAGTGTGGCCTCTGACCTTGGATTTTCGCAATCGGAAGCAGAAAAGAAATGTTCATTTTCAATCCATCTGGTTTTAAGCTAATGTGAACTCGTCCCACTGTTTACGATACAATTCCAATGATTGTCCGAGCTCCTACAGGGAATCTAATCCGGGCACCCTTCATTATAAATGGACATTTCTTGTTACTACTCTATAGGAAAGGATATTCCAGCAGAAATGGCAAATTCGCGATTATTCTGTGCTTTTCGGAGGGTTTCGTACACCTACCGGATGGCGTAGTGTTAACGTCGTTAACTTGTAATAAAGGGGTCCCGAGTTCGATGCACAATTCGTATCCCAGCCCCGATTGGACTATCTGTGCGTGAAATGGACTTTAAACAAACCTTAATAAAATATCAAAGAAGAACAGCTTTCCAGTAACATCCTTGATAAAATAAAAAATCAATTGTTTACAGTTGATATGTAACGAGTACTTTTCACCACGGCGGCAGAGGGCATTAAGCGATCGAGTAACGATCTATCCACCGAAGGTTCCAGATTCGAGCCTCAACTTGGACATCAATTATTCATCCTTATCTGGGGGAGGGGGGAATACACAATAAGATTTCGTATCATTTTCAACCGTTGTTTTTAAAGTTGTTCAAAGGAAAATGTAATCGGGGTTGTTTCAATGAGGGTTTGCAATTACCACTTCGGTTTTTCCTGTGTTCTTTACTGCTTTCATTTTAAAATATTCAAAATTTCGGGAGAGGTTGTTGCCTCAGACTCCCCTCTGCGAACGCCAGTGTACTGATGTCTCTTTCATGCATACAACATTTACCGGCATTTAGTGCGACAGCTTGTCGGATGAAATCTGAACCTTTTACGCATCCGATAATTGTCGAATTTTGGCGTACCAACTTTCGGTATTTTGTACAAATTCAATAAATGCCAGATACTTGAAAGTTTGCCTAGAAATATGTAATAGATACAAACCTACATCAAACAAATGTAATATTCAGAACATCACTTATTTCAATGCTTCTCCTCCATAAATCAGGCAAAATGTACTACCAACTCCGAATTTCCATGCCCTTTCACCAAGGGTGTTCGGGAAAAGAGGAAATAAATAAATTGCTATAATGCAGAAAAGGAGCATAACCTTAGGTGGCACGCTTCACCATTTGAAGGTTAACGGGATCGTTTTCACTTTCATTACGACCCCTTCGAAACGCCAAGAAGGAATGCATGCTGTGCTAACAGATAATCAATCACCACAGAGGGGTTCAGATGTCCTTGTCAAGATCAAAACACTTTCCGCTTCAAGACTACTAGCTTTCAAGCGGAATGAGTTTTGACCTTGACAAGGACTGATATGCATCTGACACACCTGAGATATATTTATATGTAAGAAATTCTGTTTCCGTGATATCTCAAGAAGGGGAGAGCAGCTCAACACGATACATGAATCGACAGAATAAACATCAACATACCAAATTTATATTTTTTTCCACCAATTTTTTTCAAAATCACGTATTTTGAACCTACAATCTTTATATCACAGACAACTTATTTGATAAGCAGACCAATGTTCGCGCAGCGATTTCTCACGAAGCGGTCAGCGACTCAACACGATACACACACATATCGACAGAATAAACATCAGTCTACCTAATTCATATTTTCTGTCCACCAATTTTTTCAAAATCACGTAAATTCTCTTGAGGCGATTTCTCAAGAAGTGGAGAGCAGCTCAACACGATACACATATATCTACCCAATTCATATTTTTTGTCCACAAATTTGCTTCAAAATCACGTATTTTGATCCCACAATCTTCAGACCTCAAAAATCTTCTTCGAAAAGCAAACCAATGTTCGCGTCGCGATTTCTCAAGAAGCGGAGAGCGACTCAACACGATACCCACATATATCGACAGAAGAAACATCAGTCTACCCAATTCATATTTTTTGTCCACCAATTTGCTTCAAAATCACGTATTTTGAACAAAAAAATCTTCAGATCACAGAAAACTTCTTCCAAAAGCAGACCAATGTTCGCGTCGCGATTTCTCAAGAACCAGTCAGCGACTTAACACGATACACACATGTGTCGACAGAATAAACATCATTCTACCCAATTCATATTTTTTGTCCACCAATTTACTTCAAAATCACGTATTTTGAAGAAAAAAATCTTCAGATCACAGAAAACTTCTTCCAAAAGCAGATCATTGTTCGCGCTCCGATTTCTCAAGAACCAGTCAGCGACTTTACACGATACACATGTATGAAGAGAATAAACATCAATCTACCCAATTCATATTTTTTGTCCACCAATTTGCTTCAAAATCACGTATTTAGAAATCACAATCTCCACATCACAGAAAAATTCTTCGACAAGCAGACCAATGTTCGCGTCGCGATTTCTCAAGAAGCGGAGAGCGGATCAACACCATACAACATGTATCGACAGAAGAAACATCAATCTACCAAATTCATATTTTCTGTCCACCAATTTTCTTCAAAATCACGAATTTTGAACCCACAATCTTGAGATCACAGAAAATTTCTTCGAAAATCAGACCAATGTTCGCACCGCGATTTCTCAAGAAGCGCACGTCGACTCAGCACGATACACACATGTATCGATAGGATAATCATTAATCTACCCAATTCATATTTTCTGTCCACCAATTTTCTTCAAAATCACGTTTCTTGAACCCACAATCGTCAGATCACAGAATACTTCTTCGATAAGCAGGCCAATGTTCGCGCCGCGATTTCTCAAGAAGCGCACGTCGACTCAACACGATACACACATGTATCGACAGAATAAACATCAATCTACCCAATTCATATTTTCTATCCACCAATTTGCTTGAATTATGAAGATAAAACATGTATTATGTAATATGTTCTTAAACTGATTAAATGAGAAAGTGCTAAGTTTTAATTAAGGGACTATCATTATGCATGAAAACCAATGATTGGACTAGTATGATGAAACAGACTGATTTTGGTATATCTGTGGGGTACATTTTCAAACTTTATTGCTTTCTTGACACTATTTGAAAGATAGAACACAGTCTCCTGTCTTTCACAGGAGAATATAATGAGGGAAGAGGTGGCTGCCTCTCTGGCAAGGAATTTGTTTCTTTCAAATAGTGTCAAAAAGCAATAAAGTTTGGAAATGTACTCCACAGATATACCAAAATCAGTCTGTTTCATCATACTAGTCCAATCATTGGCTTCCATGCGTAATGATAGTCCCTTAATTAAAACTTAGCACTTTCTCATTTAATCAGTTGAAGAACATATTACATAATACATGTTTTATCTTCATAGTTGAAGGAAATTGGTGAACAGAAAATATGAATTGTGTAGACTGATGTTTATTCTGTCTATATATGTGTGTATGGTGTTCAGTCGACGTGCGCTTCTTGAGAAATCGCGGCGCGAACATTGGTCTGATTTTCGAAGAAGTTTTCTGTGATTTCAAGATTGTGGGTTAAAAAAACGTGATTTTGAAGAAAATTGGTGGACAAAAAATATGTATTGGGTAAATTGATGTCTATTCTGTCGATACGTGTGTGTATCGTGTTGAGTCGCTGACCACTTCTTGAGAAATCGCGGCGCGAACATTGGTCTGCTTTTCAAAGAAGTTTTCTGTGGTCTTAAGATTGTGGGTTTAAAATACGTGATATTGAAGAAAGTTGGTGGACAGAAAATATGAATTGGGTAGATTGATGTTTATTCTGTCGATATATGTGGGTATCGTGTTGAGTCGCTTCCCGCTTCTTGAGAAATCGCGGCGCGAACATTGGCCTGCTTTTGAAAAAAGTTTTCTGTGATCTGAAGATTGTGGGTTCAAAATACGTGATTTTGAAGAAAATTGGTGGACAAAAAATATGAATTGGGTAGATTGATGTTTATTCTGTCGATATATGTGGGTATTGTGTTGAATCGCTCTCAGCTTCTTGAGAAATCGCGACGCGAACATTGGCCTGCTTATCGAAGAAGTATTCTGTGATCTGAAGATTGTGCGTTCAAAAAACGTGATTTTGAAGAAAATTGGTGGACAAAAAATATGAATTGGGTAGGTTGATGTTTGTTCTGTCGGTATATGTTTGTTCTGTCGGTATATGTGGGTATCGTGTTGAGTCGCTTTTCGCTTCTTGAGAAATCGCGGCGCGAACATTGGCCTGCTTTTGAAAAAAGTTTTCTGTGATCTGAAGATTGTGGGTTCAAAATACGTGATTTTGAAGAAAATTGGTGGACAAAAAATATGAATTGGGTAGATTGATGTTTATTCTGTCGATATATGTGGGTATTGTGTTGAATCGCTCTCAGCTTCTTGAGAAATCGCGACGCGAACATTGGCCTGCTTATCGAAGAAGTATTCTGTGATCTGAAGATTGTGGGTTCAAAATACGTGATTTTGAAGAAAATTGGTGGACCAAAAATATGAATTGGGTAGATTGATGTTTATTCTGTCGATATATGTGGGTATCGTCTTGAGTCGCTCTCCGCTTCTTGAGAAATCGCGACGCGAACATTGGTCTGCTTTTCGAAGAAGATTTCCGAGATCTGAAGATTGTGGGATCAAAATATGTGATTTTGAATCAAATTGGTGGACAAAAAATACCAATTTTTTAGATTAATGTGTGCATCGTGTCGAGCCGCTGTCCACTTTTTGAGAAATCGCGGCAAGAGAATTTATTAGACGTAAAGATATCCAATGAATACGGAAATATGTCTTACTCTCTCATTTTAAGAGAAAATGTTCTTCTCTTTATGTTAAAAGTTTACAACACATTTACATGCATCTCTGTTTGTGATTCATTGCACTGCTTAGGCGTATTACAAGCGAATCAAAGCCAATGCATCCTTCGGCCTTTGTGCCGAAGGATACAACGGAAAATCCCTACCATTAAGATTAACGTTGCCAGTTTCGTACGAACTGTTTCTCTTTAATCAATTTTATACACAAATAGCCCTGCTGAGCAGCCATCATCTTATGCTAAGCACATTACATACACATTAAAAATAATACTAAAGAAATGATTTACACTTTTAGTATCTCTTCTGTACTGTTTTCAGTACATCAACAGGTGTTTTGAAACATCTACTGTGTTTAGATTTTCAAGCAGATATGAAAACAAATCGTTTATCATGAGGAATGACAATTTATATTTACAACAATATGTTAAAGAAATGGTAGGCGAGTTGTCCATAACAGTTTTCATTGGGTCTGTTCTACACAATGTGAAATTTAAATGAAAATGTAAAAAAAGTGGAGGACAATATGTGCTTCACTTCAACAGAATTCCATTCTTTAAAGCAACATATGACGTGGAATGAAAAAATGAAAAAGATCAATGAACTATTTGCCTATTATTTTTTCTCTTGGCTGTACATTAGATCTACTGTAGGTGTTTGGTAGAAAACCATTCAGTTTCAGTAGATTTCCAAGAAAACAGTAGAGTACAATTGATAACAGGGAGCGAATTTACAATATAGAGAAAGTCTCCAATTTTTTTAATTTTCGGTTTACTAACTAATTTTGACCTCCTAATCACGAATCTGTTGTTAAAAATCGGGGGCGAAGTTGGAAATTTGAAAAAAAAATATTTTTTTAAAATTTTTATGAAGGTTTATATCCGTAGTTTTACGAACGAAATTTTATAAGTTTTACAAACGAAATGTTATAACTATGCTTGCCTAACATAACTTAACCTAACCGAACCTTCCGTGAATGGTTTTTGGGCGAATAATCACTTGGCTAGAATGTACAATATAAAGAAAGTCTCTAATTCACTTCATACTTCTTATACTTACTTCTTATGCACTCCTTGAGAGATATCTCGAGTTACGAGACGGGGGTCGCGTGTTAAAATTGTATATTTATTTGTAGAATTTGTAAAATAACGTTGAGCGAATTTACAATATAGAGAAAGTCTCCAATTTTTTTAATTTTCGGTTTACTAACTATTCTAGCCGATAAGAGTTATAAATAGAAATTCCCAGCTAATCGGGCCACTATGTACCTCCACTGAGTATCGAACCTAGTAAAGTAGAATCTGAACAATTGGAATCACTAGCGAAAACTAAGTTCAAGGTTCACGGATTACAAATGTCAGTAATTATTAGAACACACTTTTGAATGTTTTTGTGCTCAAAAATTGTTCATGCCTTGAACTTGGCCAAACTTCTAATTGATGAATAAAATATTGTCATGTTACATGCTACATTTGTACATATGAATTTGATTTATGACTGAATGCACATACTACGGAAACATAAAAGATAGGCCTACATGTTACTTCTTTTTTCTTTAAGGACGATTTTCATGTCCCATGTTATACTGTATGGAATTCTCAGCAGACAGTCATTCATTGTTTGTTGCCAAGAAGATGGACTAGTACTGCCACCACCTGGCAAAAGAAAACAACATACATTTGCATTATCTATAAGCAGCTAGTGACAGCAACTTGGAGTATGGTAAAAGCACCAAACCCTGACGTACCTAACCTACTCACACCTGCATCTGAGATCAGAAATAAATCAAACTTAACCAGCCTAACCTTTTCAGATGTTTGTTTTTGCTATCCGATGCATATGCTAGTAGGTTGGGTGTTTTTAGCATATAACACCAAGCTGCTATAGCTGCTGTTAGCTGCTCATGTATTATCTATGTATAAAACAACCACTCACATCACATTTGCTTACACCTCAAATTTACAGAAATTTCATTCAATCAGAATGTCAAGAAATTCTTAAAAGTTACACACATCACTATTTGATACACTCCAGAATATACCTTGCATTCCTGTAGATAACAAAAAAGAAATATTGACATTTGTAACAATTTCGATTAGAAATCACGGAACGACTTGAGATGACTGGACCCCTTTTCGATTTTCTTCACATTTGGCATACTCACTAATTGAGGCCTCCTAATCACGAATCTGAAGTTAAAATTTGTCGGAAACGTCTAGAAATTGCAAAATAAGCGAAAATAAGGCGTTAGTTTTTGGAATGGAAACTTGTCGATTTTCGAGAATTTTTTTGTTTCACAAACTTGCCTAGCCTAACTGAACTAACCTAACCACGTGCCAATGGTTCGCAATTATTTCTAATTTCTAGATCCTGATACTACCACGACACCAAATTTTAACTATGTTTGCCTAACCTAACCACGTGCCAATGGTTCGTGAGGCTAGCTTTAATGGTTCGCAATTTCTAGACGTGACCGAAAAATTTTAACTTCAGATTCGTGATTATGAGGCCTTAATTAGTGAGTATGTCAAATATGAAGAAAATCGGAGAGGGGTCCGGTCATCTCAAGTCATACCCAAAATCACACAATAATGAAAGAACCAACCATATGGGATTATAGATTTAAATTAAAAATGCTCTGTTCACATATTTTTTTAACCTATTTATTGATTTATTTATTGCATTGGTCTTCTGCTACTTTTGGCTAATCATGAAGATTGGGATGAGGAATGACATGTTTAAATTGACGAAAGGACACTCACAATAACATCCATGTCCTGGGAAGGATTTGAACCCTTAACTCCTGGCATCATAGCAAACTTTGCTAACCTCGATAACAGTTCGTTATATCGGAGACAAATTTCTTCATTTTTACAGAAGAAACTACTTACAACGTTCGTCGAGGTATTTTCTTTCATCCTGGAATCTATTTGACCGGGAAATCATGTATTTTTCAAGAGAAACATCTCACCGACGCACAAGTGCCATTGCTTTCGCTACGTGAACTGGATGCTACATACGTTTGATGATGTAATGCCCTGTCAGTTTCCAACCCCCCTTTTTTTAACTATGCTTGCCTAACCTTATCAGAAATGGTTCGTGGGGCTATCCGTCAGCTACCCGTGCATAATGTACAATTTGCACACGTGACGAACACGATAGTAGGTATTTTTCGGTAAAGAAGGTTGGAAACACTGCATACCTACAACAGTAGTCAACCTCTGCCCACCATATTGTGTGTTACGGAAGCGAAAAAAGGAATAACAAAAACTACTCTCTATGTGAAAAATTGTGTTTGTTTTTGTGTAAAAAGCATAATGGCACCTTGAACTATGTTTCACAATACACAATTGGTAAGTACGAATCATGCGAAACACAAAATATCCAATTTTAATGTGTCTCCGATATAACGAACTGTTACCCTAACCTCTTTACCTATTTACACTAGAATGCTTTGGTGCAACAAATTAATTTTCAAAAAATCATGTTCTAATGCAATTTCCTCTCATGTATTAACTATTTTGAAAGTTATGTTGTTTTACAATAATTGCTACCACAATTTTTTAACCGTTAAAAAATAAGTAGTGTTACATAATTAAACATGAATGTGCTGAGAGGTTGCCAATAGAGGAAATATAGTGCTTCTTGTTTATAATAGTGTTATCCCTAATATTTTATATGCATTGAAAGATGTTTTATGCTGGCTGATACAGGATTTGAACTGAGAAGTTTTATGTACAATACACTTCCCAAGCACAAATCCCACAATGAACTTGGAACCTGAGAAAAATAAAAATAGTTTGCACATGGTAATGAACACATAATCGTCACAACAAACTCTAAATGTTTACATGTGTTTGTGTCAGTACAGTGTACTGTTTTGTTCTAGCAGATAATACGTGCTCTATCTACACTATGCCCTAAGTATACAACGTGCTCTATCTACACTATGTCCTAAGTATACAATGTGTAAATAAAACCTGCTGTAAAGTACAATTTTTATCCACATCTAATTTTTAAATGACATATGTTTCAACAATTTGTATTAATGCATGATCATTATAAAAATTATTTCATAATAAATGCATAATTATTGTGCTGTGAATTTTATTTATAAATTAAGTAAATGCTTAATAAATTTATGTAAAACTATATTTCACACAAATCTTGAGCACTGCACAAAGAAGAAAAATAGCTCTCATGGGACTTCATTGAAGCCCATGTTAACGATTGAGACGGTTAGGTTGATTTGATTTGCTTTATTTTACTTCGCTCTTGAACCACTTTTGGCTAATTTGCGAAGATGGGAATGAGGGATGATATGATGAAATTGATGAATGGACACTCAGAAACAGCCATGCCCAGGCCAGGATTCGAACCCGGGACCCCTAGCATCATAGCACGATGTGCTAACCATATCGCTGGCAATTGAGAAGGTGAATGGAATGGCATGGATAAATAACAATAATAAAAACATCATCACAACGATTGTACATAACTGGCAAAAATATAGGCTGCTATGATAAGTGGTGTGTGTACTGTGAACATTTTCGATGCATGAGTTTGTATGATTTAGCAACCTTAAGTAGCCTATCAAGAGTTTTCATTTCTTTTCAGAAATGTTTTCACTATTTGTACTGTTCTGTTTACTTTGTCCTGTTACAGCCATCGATAACCTATGCACATTTTTTTTTTCACTTAAGTTTGTGCTGCTTCTTCTCATCCGTCTGCCTGCAAGCACGTTCATACAAAACCAAAATGCTGTTGGGGCTTGACTTCCGTATAATTACGATTTTGGCATGGCTTATGGGATACATAAGATTCAAAATGAGTGGTGGTAATCATGTACAATTGGGTTGTATTAATACGCATGCGCGAGATCCATGCATTTTGTGAGGCGGAAGTTCTACAACGTTGCCAGTTCTCTTTGTAGCGTCTTCGCTGGCATTAGGGGTGTGTAGGTGGCAGCACGCATATTAATGAGCAATTACACATTACAATATCTACCGGTATCATGGGTATAGTTTGATTTGATTTAGTTTATTTTTACTTCGCGTTTTGTGCCTCTTGGCTAATTTGCGAAGATGGGGATGAGTGATGAAATTGATGAATGGACATTCACAAACAACCTAGCCCGACCGGGATTCGAACCCGGGACCCTTGGCGTCGCAGCGCGATGTGCTAACCACTCGGCCACAGGGTCGGGCATCCTGGGTATAGGTTGTCGCAGGTTTTTGCAAGGAAATTCACGTTTTGCGAGTTGGAAGATCTCCAACGTTGCCAGTTTTCTCCTTTTTAGCATCTTCGCTGTCATTATGGATGTGAGGGAAAGATTTTTTGGGGTCGGGACGGGAATTTTTAAAATGCCAACATTCCCCGCATTCGGGATGGGAAAAAATCGTCATTTCCGGACCAAGTCGGGAAATTTTCTGAAAAGGAAGTTGTCGAAATTTTCAGAACTTCTATAAATCTCGAATTGTACAGTGGGATTCATGAGTATTACCGTGCAAATTGTCCATGACTATTTTCATTATTATTTTTTTAAAAACCTATGTGTTTTTAAGCGATGGATTTTTATGTATGCTGGTGAAAAATTGTCAACAGCTTGTTTTGAGTTTCCTTTTAATTCTTGAAGCTGTTATTGGGTCAAATAAAGTGCACGAACATGGTAATAGACAATTTGCAAGGTAATACTCATGGATCCCACTGTACACGTCATTTTTACCTTAAGTCATTGTTTTTGCATTTCTGGAATAAAAACTAACAATTTCCGATAATTTTCACACTTCATTTAAAACGACCATTCTGTATTTCTCGACTGATTAGGTTAACGAAAAGTCGGGAAATCATTTCCCGAATTCGGGATCGGGACGGGAGATTTTTTCCCCGATATCCGGGTCCGGGTCCCGGATCCCGCACACAGCATTTTCATCATTTGAGGGATGTGTGGGATTCCGAAAAGTCGGGACTGGGATCGCGAAAAAAAATTCCCGTCCCGATCCAGACTTTTCTGGATCCCGAGCAGTCGAGAAAATATGTGTCATTTATATATCGAGAGGAGAGAAAGCTTTACCAACTAAAATGCAACGTGCTCGGTTCATAAAGCTTCGACATGTTCACAGACTCACGTAGTGTGCTGAGAAAAAAAAGATAATCACAACAATAAGTTCATAAATTTATGTAAATATTTTCATCTCCTTAAAGAAGTTTCCAAGAACACAGGTCAATGAACTAAATCATAGCAAGCACAATGTAGTAAAATAAGTTTACAATGGTTTGAATTTCTGTGGTAAGGAAGATAATGGTTATAAGTTATAAACAATTTAAACTTCCTTTATTGAGCTAATTGAAAATAGGTTAATTTAACAGTAGCGCCTTGCGTCTGTCAAATTATCTAAGGGACGTACAGGGGGTACAATTAGATTTACGGATTTAGGGGGTACAGTACCCCCCTTGGAAAATTTAGGGGGGTACAATGTACCCATGTACCCCCCGTTCCTGCGCAGCAAGTCTGGACGTGCATAGAACAGAGACGTGTAACACTCATTCCGTGACAGTCAAAGAGAGACATGGAGTGGACCCAAGAACAGTGGCGCGACCACAGGGGGCATTGCTCCTCCCCCAACGTTGGACGGAAGTCAATTCTAGGGGGGCAAACATTTATGGTCAAAGACACCTGCAGAGGGCACAGGTGAGCAATTACCCCCCCCCCTTCGATTTCAAATTTTATGCAAGTAAAGATAAATTTCGCAACATTTTTCTTGCTCGCAATGTCGTTTCTCAGTTTCGTCAAGTTCAGATCCGTAGCTAAAGGGCGGCGACCATGAACGCCAAATGATCTAATGAAAAAAAATGTTTTTAAAGACAATGCCTTGGCGCCCCGTGATATTATGTGCGCCCTAATAAGGGCAAATAGGAAGGGGGCAAATATTGATCGTCAAGGGCACCTGCAGGGGGAGGCACAGAGAAGCAATTGTCCCCTTCGATTTCAAATTTTATGCAAATAAGAATACATTTCGTAAAATTTTCTTGCTCGCTTCGCTGGCAATACTTGTTTTTCTCAGTCTCGTCAAGTTCAGATCCATAGCTAGGGGGCCAAGGATGCCGAACATAGGCGTGCGCTGACCCCTGATTGGGGGGGGGGGCAAAAACCTTGAAGCTCCATATTTAGTTATACGTTTGTATAATTGTGTTCCCCACCAACATCTATGTTCTCCTTTCCTTTTCAATGCGTAATGCATGTAAATGTACGCTGCAGCGACTTCCATGTTCGTACACACTCAACTGGTGAAATGCGGAACGGTATTCTGTTACGCCTATGTGGACGCGGCTTAATATCTGCACATTTCAATGATACTGCGAGTAAACAATAAATAAGAAGCTATGCCTCTCTGCGGAGCTTTCGGATGCAACAACAGACGTTGCAAGAACTGTTTTTTTTTGTTGTTGTTTTTTAAAAAAGAAGGAATTTAGAGGTCCAAGAAGATTACGTTTCCCAGCAGTGGCGTATGCTGAGACCAAGATCAGAGCTATCTCCAAATATAGTAGTGTTTGAATTTTAAATGAAAATGTGTCCGGCAAAAAAGAGGGGGGGGGGGGCTCTTCCGCATTCATTTTCGATTTTTTTTGTTTACATCGATATCTTGCCATTAAAAACAACAATAGTAGGCAATGGACATAAACTAAAGTATTCATGCTTATTTATAAAGAGGAGCGGTCTATAACATGCAATATGTAGGACCTTCATGCGAGTATGAAATAATAATTAACTTCTTACCTTACTTGAAGGTAAACTCCATTCTTCTCTCCTTTTCCGTGAATTTTTTTTTGTCACTTTATCGAAGAATGTGTCCTCACATGAATTTCTGATGTTCATTAGAACCCCTTTCTCAATAGACATTATAGCTAAATTGCTAAGCCGCGCTTGTCCCTGTGTTGCTAATTGTGGCCCCTAAATGCACATTCTTGCTTCCCCAGAAATGCTATTGCATTAATTAATCTTCTTATAATAATTCTGTTTTCCTTCACTTTTTCTTTATGCAAACTGTCAGCAATCTTCTCTTGCAAATTCAAGGAATGATCAATTCTTTGAGAGCCGAATGTCTGTAAGTTACTGAACGCACGTATATGACTAAGTGATTTTTGGTGTTTATCGCAAGCAGTTACCAAATAGTTTAAATTACTAAATCCAGTTGTATTCTAAGGACTTTTGTCGGTAGAAAAAAAGCAAACATGCCCAGCAATACGACCAGTGGCGTATGCTGAGACCAAGATCAGGGCTATCTCCAAATATAGTAGTGTTTGAATTTTAAATGAAAATGTGTCCGGCAAAAAAGAGGGGGGGGGGCTCTTCCGCATTCATTTTCGATTTTTTTTGTTTACATCGATATCTTGCCATTAAAAACAACAATAGTAGGCAATGGACATAAACTAAAGTATTTCATGCTTATTTATAAAGAGGAGTGGTCTATAACATGCAATATGTAGGACCTTCATGCGAGTATGAAATAATAATTAACTTCTTACCTTACTTGAAGGTAAACTCCATTCTTCTCTCCTTTTCCGTGAATTTTTTTTTGTCACTTTATCGAAGAATGTGTCCTCACATGAATTTCTGATGTTCATTAGAACCCCTTTCTCAATAGACATTATAGCTAAATTGCGAAGCCGCGCTTGTCCCTGTGTTGCTAATTGTGGCCCCTAAATGCACATTCTTGCTTCCCCAGAAATGCTATTGCATTAATTAATCTTCTTATAATAATTCTGTTTTCCTTCACTTTTTCTTTATGCAAACTGTCAGCAATCTTCTCTTGCAAATTCAAGGAATGATCAATTCTTTGAGAACCGAATGTCTGTAAGTTACTGAACGCACGTATATGACTAAGTGATTTTTGGTGTTTATCGCAAGCAGTTACCAAATAGTTTAAATTACTAAATCCTGTTGTATTCTAAGGACTTTTGTCGGTAGAAAAAAAGCAAACATGCCCAGCAATACGACTTATTAAGTGCACTCGACCCAGTCAACCAAAGATATTTTTGGTAGCTGGTCTCGTGAAAACGCCTAATATATACCTTATTTTTGTCTTTCTGCACGACTGTAAGGTCCGGAAGAGGTGGAAGAGGCCTACCTGTCTCTATTATTTGCATCCTATCCTCGTAAGGAAGCCGTGAGAATCGCGTCTTGGAGACAAGTTCGGTGATTAAATCCATTTTCACACGCTCACGGAACAAAAACACAGCACAACAAAAGGATTCCCATCCATGAACACGATACGCGGGCGACACAAAGAACTCGGATCTCTGACACAAGTTTGACCATATATCCCTTCCTTTTGCGGAAACCACCACCGACCCGCGTGGTTGAAAACACGTGCGTGAATGGTTGCTATGACAACATGGATTGTTTATGTTGCCAAACGTATTTCATTAGGATGACTCGGGCCAAAACCCCCACCGCGAGGGCGAAGGTTTTGACATTTTGACAGCGGGGGGATGTGGGAGGGGGTATGCTTGAAACAGAAGTAAACAGGATGGCAACATGGCTGACGTCATCAGCGACCGGCTGCGACCACAGTCGAATTTCATGGAGAAGCAGAGTGCCACCTTCAGGGGAAAATCCCTAAATTTGGCGGATTTATAATGCTTGTATGTGACGAAATTCATGGAACTGTAAGAGAGACGGGCAATGCTCAAAGGGATGGAGAGGGGGGGGAGGTGATGTAATTTTCATGAGGCATCCCCCTAGCTTGAATAATTTGCATTGGCACCCCCGCCTATATTTTTTTTCCCAGCGATTTAGCGAATTTCGTATTTCCATTGTTGGCAACACTACAACATCGCCAGGATGCAGCGAAGTCTTCACTCTCCAGCGCTTGGGGTTGGAAGCCAGCACCAGGGACCACCAAGGTCGTCCCTGCCAGCACAAATACGTCATGGGTTGAAAGGACCGCCTGCTGGTTCAAAGACTTTTCCCTCAGACGAAGAAGTCTGGCGATAAATAAAGACGACCTTACACTAGCGCTTTCCACCGTGGCCGTTACGTGAGAGTGAAGCATCGGTTAAATTTGCTAGTCTATTATTTCCTGTATTTTAATATGGGCTTCGGCAATAGCCTAGGTAGGCTAGAATATACGCGCCTGAATACGACTTATTAAGTGCACTCGACCCAGTCAACCAAAGATATTTTTGGTAGCTGGTCTCGTGAAAACGCCTAATATATACCTTATTTTTGTCTTTCTGCACGACTGTAAGGTCCGGAAGAGGTGGAAGAGGCCTACCTGTCTCTATTATTTGCATCCTATCCTCGTAAGGAAGCCGTGAGAATCGCATCTTGGAGACAAGTTCGGTGATTAAATCCATTTTCACACGCTCACGGAACAAAAACACAGCACAACAAAAGGATTCCCATCCATGAACACGATACGCGGGCGACACAAAGAACTCAGATCTCTGACACAAGTTTGACCATATATCCCTTCCTTTTGCGGAAACCACCACCGACCCGCGTGGTTGAAAACACGTGCGTGAATGGTTGCTATGACAACATGGATTGTTTATGTTGCCAAACGTATTTCATTAGGATGACTCGGGCCAAAACCCCCACCGCGAGGGCGAAGGTTTTGACATTTTGACAGCGGGGGGATGTGGGAGGGGGTATGCTTGAAACAGAAGTAAACAGGATGGCAACATGGCTGACGTCATCAGCGACCGGCTGCGACCACAGTCGAATTTCATGGAGAAGCAGAGTGCCACCTTCAGGGGAAAATCACTAAATTTGGCGGATTTATAATGCTTGTATGTGACGAAATTCATGGAACTGTAAGAGAGACGGGCAATGCTCGAAGGGATGGAGAGGGGGGAGGTGATGTAATTTTCATGAGGCATCCCCCTAGCTTGAATAATTTGCATTGGCACCCCCGCCTATATTTTTTTTCCCAGCGATTTAGCGAATTTCGTATTTCCATTGTTGGCAACACTACAACATCGCCAGGATGCAGCGAAGTCTTCACTCTCCAGCGCTTGGGGTTGGAAGCCAGCACCAGGGACCACTAAGGTCGTCCCTGCCAGCACAAATACGTCATGGGTTGAAAGGACCGCCTGCTGGTTCAAAGACTTTTCCCTCAGACGAAGAAGCCTGGCGATAAATAAAGACGACCTTACACTAGCGCTTTCCACCGTGGCCGTTACGTGAGAGTGAAGCATCGGTTAAATTTGCTAGTCTATTATTTCCTGTATTTTAATATGGGCTTCGGCGATAGCCTAGGTAGCCTAGAATATACGCGCCTGTTTCCCAGATAAACATGCATACAAAACATATTTACGTTTATTATACACGCATTTCTGCTGTGATGTTTTTAGTGATATTATTATTAACGGTATGTATAAAATTATAAATTAAAAAATTACCACATATTGGAATACCAAAAATCATTCGCAAGTTTCCTAAAGATAACTATTGCGAATGTTTATACATGTTCCGAACTATGTGGAATGTAAATTCGTAACCAACAAAGAGACTTCAGACATGAAAGAAGAGACACGTGTCGCTTGGAAACCAAACCTTCCGAACAGAAGTGACACGCCAAACTGCACGTGTTATTCGAACTGGGCCATTTTCTAAATAACCGTCCATCGTGTCGCCTTGGTCTGTTTGTGGCACACGCATCGTCATTTTTTTTATTCAGACCGAAGTGGTCTGTGACGCTTGTCGCCTCCAATAATGGTGTTTTAAGATCGAATGTAGACGCGACGTGGGGACGATCCAGGCAACGTTTACACCAGTGGCGAAGCCTCATAAGAGGCCCGGAGGCCGGGCCTACCCTAGTATAATTGGCTATTACGGATTATTTTATTACTTACAATTTCATTAAACGAATGCTCAAGGTCCCGGGTTCGATCCCCGGTCGGTTCAAATCCGGGAACTTTTCTAACGTAGGAAGCGGCCCCGGCGCCCACCCAGCGTCGAATGACATTGGTACCCTGGGGGGTAAAGGCGGTCAGGGGCGTGATGCTGATCACATCACCCCCACTCATGACCGGATCAAGAAAGTGTGAGGCATTACCCCCACACCCCTTATACGCCTTCATGGCGTGGTGCTAAGCACAGGGGAGCACTTTACCTTTTACCTTTTTCATTAAACGACGCTTAATACAAGAAAACTGAAATTCTAGGCCTTACGATAATTTTAACAAATTTCCATCCCTGTCAGAGACTATATCGTCGCATGTTGAGCCACTTCTCCGAGGGTCACAGCTGGTCCCATAACATTCTATGTGATCCATGAGGGAAAGCATAATTTCAGGGGCGCGTTCGCCCGAAATGGACACAGTGAGTCTGGCCTCACGCAGTGATACCAACCCTAGCATCTCTTCCGTTCATCCTTGCACAAAACGATCCGGAGGTAGTCACTGCCATTGTTTTCTACGACCCTGTTCCAGCCATACTGGCGACAATCGTCATAAAATTTCTCGCCCAAACAGACCCTTCTTTCATTTGCGACCCTCTTCTTAAAATCCACAGCAGCCTCGAGTGCTGGTTGCAAACTTCAAAGATTTCGCACTAAAAACCTAGGTAAAGGTAAAGTGCCAAGTGCATATAACACAGAGCCATGAAGGCACATTTACGGGATGTGGGGGAAAGGTAATTTTGGAGGCGAAGTGATCAGCATCACACTCCGGCCGCTTTTGCCCTCCCGGATGCGTATTTCACATGTGCACATTGAAATAGAGATTGGGGGCGTGGCTTGTTGTATTGATGCTTCCTATTGGCTAGCAGACTGCCTAGCTCAATCTTGTCATTATGGCGGCGGACGATAAACACGAACACGTAAATTTACGAAATATTCTACCAGGGAAATTTCGTTATGAAATTATATCTTCCACCAACTTAAATTTTCCACACTTTGAATGTTGCTTACGCGCCGAGATCACATGTGAGGAGGAAGTGACTCAGTGGATGTCTTCATATGAAGAAGAAACTAAAACCCAATGGAACGTAAGGAAATCCGTCAGCTGTGAGCGTGCAAAACAGCACTTCTTGTTCAGCAGAGATTATATATGTCAACACAGTTCATACAGAAAGGTAAGTTCCTTCAGGTAGATAATTTTTTAGGTGCACATATTCTGGGTAATCCGTCTTGTAAAATGTGATATATATATATACACACACGTGCGAAGGGGGGTAGAAAGTTTGTGTACCATGATGTGCATAAAGTTACATTTTCAACATAATTACAGATGCAATATAAACGTACAATGTCTATTTTTCCAACATGAAATATGTTTCATATTTGATTGAACACACATTTTTCACACAACAATTCAATGAATGAGTTGTTGTAGATATTTTCATGGAAGCATATTTGTCGCCTCTTCTGTTTCACTGTTTCAACTTACAGCTTTTGTTTTATGCACATTTATTGTTGCTCTAAAAGCATATTCATTAAGTATATTACATCAGAATTTCTTTATGTGACTTTTAGGTGGCTTACGAAAAATGTAATAAAATACTCTTATAAATAATATGTTAATTTAGTTCAGTTTCAAATGAAAGTATCAGCAATTGTTATTTTTCTAAAATGAAGTAAATTAGCAATATTGGATTCATGGATCCATACTTTTATTTTGCAGGTACCAGGTAGTAAGAAGTCTCTCGACTGTGGAGCAAGGATAGGTATACGAATAAAGAAAAGTACAAGAAACACAAGATACAGAGACCCATTTGTAAAAGATGGACTTGTATGTGAAATTAAAATTATTAATGTGCACTCACATCTAATAAAAAATGCTGAGGCATGGGGGTGGCTGAAAAGGAAAAAAGAGACAGAAGAACATTTTTTGGAATATTTTAAGAGTGGTAAGTTTATTTTATTTTTTCTCGTTAGATTAAGAATGCTAATGAGTGTTATATTGAAGGTTCAAAGAAAAATTCTTGATAAGTATAAACTTTAATATTTAATACGTTTCAGGTTAGCTAAACCCAAATAAGAAAAATGTACTTTCAAGTAAAATATTAAATGATGACATTACTAGAAATGATTCATTTCAAAATGAATATCTATGAATTGCAATGCTTCATAATGCACTGTGAGTTTAAGGGTTGGGTTGGGTTGGTGGATTTGCCTTTGCAAATTATCCTGTCTATTGTCAGTGGCAGATTGTACATTCTCTTCTTTAGTTTTCTACATGAACATTTTTTATTTTAATGTTAAATGTAAACTTTCCTCTTAATTAAGTACTCTGATGAGCAAGGGGCAAACTACAAGTTTCAGTTTGATGTAAGGTGGAGGTGACACAATATTTCAATGTTTTATTTCTGTCATTGCACCTCTTTTGCTGGTTTCATCAAACAAGAAATAGTATTAAATGCTGTCAAAGAAAATAGTCTATAATTAATGTGGACTTGGTGAAAAATGGAGTCCTTGGGTTATTGGTTGCTTATGAAATTAATATAATAAATTAACAAGAGGTTATGAGAATGGTGGGAAACAATGTTTCAGTACATATGAGGGAAAATTACAAAATTAGTAAAAGTTTGGGAACATGAATTTCATATTTCTGAAGACCTTGTAAATTAAAGTATTACTTCAAAATATTCAGTTAATAATATTCAATTAATGAAGGAACCAAGAACTGTATTTGTTCTTACTTCTTCAAAGACATAGTGTCACAGACAAAGACATTGTTGTACAGGACAAAAGCATAGCTTTTATTTATTCATGCAAGAAAATGTTGTACTTTTTGCATATATATATAAATATGTGCCCACTTGTAAATAGTTTTGATTTCAACTTTAAGGTAAAAGTCCTGCAGAAGCCAAGAGATTTCATGAAGAACTTTTGATGTGTGAAGGAGTGGAAAAGCTAGCTGATGGCAGTATTAATCCACCAGAGAAATGGGTTTATTGGTTGCATGACAAGTGGAGAAAAGCAGAATATGGAGACTTGCCTTGCACACCAAGTTTTCTAAGGTAACTTTGGTTTTAAAGCTATTTTTGGAAATTAAAATCAATCGCAAACAAACACATGTACCATAAAACCATTGGATACATAAATATTGGCTAATTGTAACTGTTTCATGCGAACCGTTAGTAAATTGTTGGCGATGTCCGCCTTGCCACCTATCTCCTAATGTTAGGCCAACAACACTGGGGAAAATATCCCCAAATGATCCATTTTCCAACAAAATCTAATGTAGCATTAAACATTGAAATGTATCAATTGAAAAAGGTGAGTGTAGTTAATGAGGGGGTATACAGTTGAGTCAAAGACCCCCCTTTCTGTTACCCATGTACCATGCTTGTGAAATGGAATCAGTTCATGCAAAGCCAACAACCTCAATCACCTCCTGTGAGACATTGTACATACAGGATGGGTGGAAAGTAACTCCCTTATAACTTTTGTAAATAGTACATCATTTGCATGAATCAAAGTGTATTGTGATGCTTGAAGTGGTAGAATTTAATTTCTAATGTGTGATTTCTTATCACGGTGACACAAGAGCAGCCCACAATGACCCTATGTCTGACATTGAGTGAGTGTGCCCAGTGACATCCTGATAGGAAGTGTGGCAGTCGGTGGTGGTACAGGTGCAGAGATGGTGGCGGGGTGTTCATGGACCTTGTGCTTCGGAGGATGCCATGAAAATCAGAAACTGTCATTCCAAGCTGCTGATGGAACTTCTTGGAACAAACATATCCTGCACTGCTTTCACATTTTCATCCAATCTGGATGTTGAGAGACAATGCTTCTTCAAGTATCTACCATAGTTCCTGTAGTCATCAGTCACCGTGGACTGCCACACTTGGTGACAAAATTAAGGAGATAACAAATTAGCAATTAGAAATCTACCATTTCCGGAATCTCAATTCATTTTGTTTCATGCAAATGCAGTGCTACTAACAAAAGTTATAACCATGTTTCAATAGAGAGTTACTTACCACCCACCTTGTATGTTCTACTGTGCAAAAAGTACATTTCAAGCAGCAATGAGTTGCTCTTGGAGATCAATGTGTGGTGATCCTAAAATGATTCCACATATTTTACAGAAATGTACAAATGGTAAACAAATTGTGTTTTCTTTTGCTCCATCACCTCCTTGGTTTTTCAGGTGCTCCTAGTAGCCAAGTGTGCATATGTCCATATCTACATACTGCTTGGGAAAACTTTATATTGTACATAGTACACTCAATGCTGTTATTTTCCCCTCAAATAGGGACATCATCTAACAGCTTTATGGTGCTGCTGACACCTCCAAGGACAGTTAGCAAGACAGTTTTTTCACAACTATACAGTTGGGAGCTGATAAGACTGCGAGTGCGGGGTGAGGTTCGGGGTGAATGGGGAGGAAGTGTGGGGAGGGTAGCTTCGACTTGGTGTTCAATTTTTCAGTGTTTCCAGACATGCAGAAGTCCCTGTAGGAAAGGGTGAGAAACTGATAATGGAATCGGAACTTACAGTGTGAGGTGCAGTCTGGCGTTCAGAAAAGTTCCGTACCATTCGTGAACCTCCATGGACGATGTCAGCCACGGGACATCTCAAAGACCAGCAACGGCATAGGAATTGACACTTCTTCCTTGTTTTCGGAAATAAATATGTTTTAAAAATTTAATGAATGTTCTGGCGTGTGTTTATAAGTAAATGTATATGTATAGCAGACTATATCTAGTAAACTGGCTTGCTGAAGGTTAACTATCAATAGAATTAACATGGAACGAAAAGTGGGAAAGCCAGCTCGAGGGTTGAGCAAAGGTTTATTCAGAATTTTTTATTTGAGGGGTGTAAGTTAGTGTTTATGTGTGTGAAAAGGTATACTTAGAGCCAAAATGACCATAAATTTGTCCTTTTATAAAAATTGTATGGGGTGTTAGGGCGTAGTTGGTGGATAAATCACTGGGGCCGAGACATTACAACTTCATGTTCCATAATCCGAAAGTTGCAGAAGAGCGATGCTACATACCAAAATGTAAATACAAACGAGAGAAGAAATGTACTACCCTGCATAAGTTAAAATTAATTGATCCATGTCCAGGAAAGAAGCATTAACAAGACGCTAGGAAATACACAAAAAGCACGCACGCACCCTTACTTTCTTACTCACGTTGGAAACAGATTGCTTTGATTTGTGAAGTTTTACTCCATTATTAGTATTGCTTTCACTTGTTACTATGTAATGTGTTCCATTCATTTGCAATGCGTTTTCGTACCATGCCCTTTTTATTTATGCCGCTGCCACCCTGAAAGGAAGACGAGCTGGCTGCACAAGGCGACAGCAGGCATGTCAGTTTCGCATTCCTCAGCCTCGCAGTCTTCTCAGCTCCCAACTGTACTTATATCTCCAGCCACTTATGTTCCTAAACTAAAGTGGACACTGTTGTTACAGATGTTCTATATATTCTGTCTTTTATGCACATTTGCTAGGCTTAACAATAATAATAATAATTAATAGAATTGGGCCAACCCTAGTTTTTACATGGGAAAGGTTTGTTGTACATTGATTGGCAAATTGAAGTTGGTCTATACTTGTTGCTAGTGATTGCCTAACCATGAAAAAGTGAGTGAATATCAGTTTTAAAAATTACTTTATCCCATTACGACAACTTTCAAGAGTATGCTGCAAATGATAGTGTGTAAAATAAATTATATGTGATAGTGTTTACATCATCACATTCAGTCATAACATGCAGCAGCTCACCAGTCCTTTGTCAGCTGTCATGGATGAAAGATGTGTTAGGAATTGCTTATTATTTATCTCTTTAGCTGTAACAGAACAAGAACATTCTTACATATATTCTTGTGAAAGTGGTTAAACAATGTTATCTGCAGACTAAATTCCATGGAAGATGGAAAAGTAAGTAAATTTTAGAAAGTGTTTTCTGATACCACTTGAAGGTATCTAGAAAACAATGACACCATACAAATGAGAAAGTGCTGAGTGTTTTTTTTTATACAATTAACTTGCACTAAGCTATGCAATATTAGAAGTCAATTTTTAGTTGCAAGTTGGTTGGGCAAGTGTGACAGATACTGGGTCACTGTAAATCATGGGTGTCATTAACAACCATACATACATACACCAACAAAATTCGTCAGGGAAAGCTGCGAACTATTTTCCCATCATGCTGATAATCTCCCAAAGTTATGTCAACAATGTGTGCTACATGATATATTGTCATATTTCAATATAGTCTTCATGCAATTATGTTGAACTTGTATGAAATGAAAATAATGACATTGGCTCGAAGCCAAACTACAACTTATGTAAAATATTACAGCCATTTCACAGAATGGTGTTAACCACTCTTCTATCATATGTTACATCATTTTAAACTAAAATTTGAAGTCTATCTATATAAGTGCACTTGCATGTGTTTGTGTGTGTGCCAATAATATAATTGCCATGGTATTTCAGAATCTTTATTGAAGACAATTATCAACAAATACTATTTATTTTAAGGTATGTGTGTGTGAGTGAAAGTAGTTTTAAAGTTCTATATCTGAATCTTTGAATTTTCCCAACAGGAATATATATAAAGATACATTTAATTTTCAAAATTAGGGATAATGTTTATTCTGACTGTTGTTGAGTGTATTCAGTAATTTATTTAGTTAATAGGCCAATGAAATATAAAAAATCTGACTTGAAACATTTGTCTTCAATTTTAGCCTTGCTTTGAAGAAGAAAGAAGAACTAGATAAACTTGGACATAAGATATGTATCGAAGAAAGCCCATTCTCCTTATCTGTAGTGACTCCATTAATGCAACGGTCCCTAAAGATTGAAGAGGATAAGTGCAGATCTTTCTTTATAGATACTTCTTCCTCATGTGACCAAAGCAATACAGCTTTAACAATAGTCTTGGTATCAACAAAGGCTGGAGCTGTACCCGTTGGTGTTTCTTTGCATGAAGGTCAGAGCCAAGAATGCTATACAACAGCTTTTAAGCAAATAAGAAATCTGTGGGACGAATTTTCAACCCCTAACATAGAGAACTTTATGACAGACGATTCTGCATCATTAAGAAATGCATTGAATGACGTTTGGCCTGGTACAAGGAAATTATTGTGCCAATTTCATGTTCCACAGGCTCTTTGGCGTTGGTTATGGAACTCAAAGAATGGAGTGGCAAAGGAGGACAGGCCACAGTTAATGGAGGAATTTAGGCGAATTATGTATGCTTCATCAATGGAGGAGGCTGAAACCACTTTTTTGAATTTGATGACAAATTGCAGGTACATGAAATTTTGCCAGCATGTTGAAAAACTGTATGACAGGAGAGAGGAATGGTGCATGCCATACAGACGGGATGTTATGAACATGAATCATAACACAAATAACTATGCTGAAGCCACATTTCGTGTACTAAAGGATATTATATTGACAAGACTTAAAGCTTACAATCCACTGGCATTGCTTGATTTTATTGTTGTTGTACTAGAAAAGTATTATTGTAATAGGTTACTTTCTGCAGCTTTTGGAAGGCTGAAGAAACCATATATACTCTATCAGAAAACACATGACAAAGGTTTGGCAATCGAGAAGTCATGTCCAGATGCTGTGGTGCAGGTCGATGATAATTCCTTTCTTGTTAAATCTAGTACAGATGATGGAAAGACTTATGATGTACGTAGTGATGTTGGTTGGTGTTCGTGTTTCTCTGGTGCGCAAGGAGCATTTTGCAAACACCAAGCAGCAGTGCACATCAGACATGGCATGATGTTTCCAAACAGTCCAGAGCTTTCTACCCAGGATAAAAAAATGTTGTATGAAATTGCCACAGGAAATTCACAGGACATAACTTCAGCTTTTTTTGAACCAATAAACTCTGGAAATGCTGAAGAAAATTGTACCATTACAACAAAAGATGCCCGTGAGGAGCCAAATAATGTAGCTACAAGAGATAATTTGGCTACACATGAAGAAACTGCAATTTGCCCAACTTTTAATGTACAGCTGTTTAAATCAGATTGCGAGAGAATTAGTAACATCTTGGAAGAAAATACAACAGATACAGGTTTGATGACATCTGCAAGAAAATTTATGCAAAGAATGCAAAAAATCAAAACGCCAATGCAGCTTTATGAATTTCTCAATACCAGTGAACTTAAATTTTACAGAGGTAGAAAAATTAGAGTTCAACCAACATCATTGAATAGAAGAAAGGAAGGATCATCACGTGGAAGTACACGGCATCGTTCAGGTCGTCCATTGAAAGGTGTGAAAAAAAACAGATGCAAATTACAAAGAAACTTGGGTGGAAGTATAGCACTGAATTGCCCCAATGCTAAGAGTCATGGAGATGCTCATTGAATGTAGTTAAATTATACACATAGAATCATGTTTGCAAACTTCAAATTGTATTACCAAAAAGATCCAAATACTAAGTTTCAAATCTTTTAGTTTTCAGTTATCGGTAGGTATGCTGGACAAAAGTGCATGTGTGGTTCATTTTGCACTTTAAATATTTCCTGTTAATGACATCTGTTCATTATGTGTCTTTTTTCTAAACTTTACTGTGTTTGAACTGGACTTTTGGAGCTCCCTTTCACACTATTGATTTAAGAGCCATTCCATGTAAAGTGGACAAACAAGGTTAATTTTTTTATTCAAAGTATCACTTATTATGTATAAAACTAAAGGGGAAAGTATGCATAATTTGGAATTATTAATACATACTTTAGTTTCATGACTTTTAAATAATATATTGTTTCAAACCTATAATTTATAAGTAGAAGTGGGAACTTACGTCTAGTGTCTCCACTTACTTTAGTTTCATTACCATAAGAAAGCTATTAATTCTAATTTTGTACTAATTTTCTCATTGATTGATTCTATATTTTAAGTTCTGAAGTATCATACTTCATTTCTGAAACAAACCTTAGTTTGAAGAATATATTTATGATCATTTTCATAGCCTTTGCATTGTTCCATAATCCTTCAAAATAAATAATGTGCATGGTGTCACACCCATCACAGACAAAAAATGTATATAATAAAGAATGTACTAATATTTTTAGAAACTAAAAGCATTTAAATTTCGAGTCAAGTTTGTTTTGTCCTAAAGTCAAGTCTCAGAAGTGTCGCACCTTTTACAATTACAAAAGATGAATTTTCTCTAGTTAAGAGTTGAGATGGAGGAGGAATATTCTGAAATTAAACAACTTTTATCAAAGAAAATGAAATTACATGAATTGATGGAGTTAAAAATTTGAAAATGCCAAAAAATAATTAAAGAATGAATGTAAATTTGCCTGATTGTCACATCCATCACAATGGAATTGCACTTAATCGATATCATATCTCATAGGCATTTGCAGAATTCTATTCAACAGGCAAGAAAGGCATTTTCTCCCCAAAATCACCCCATCTGTTTAAAGTCATTACATTGCTGCAATGATTTGTACCACCCTTACTTGAAATTAAATTACATGTGTGAAATTATACATAATTTTAGGCTGACATTCATTTTCCAGAGAAGAACACTAGTCTCTTCTTCCTCTGCTACCTCCTCCAGATGCCTTTGACTATCTTTGGATTCATTACGCACTAGAACCTGATATTTCTTTTCAAAGTAGATTGCAAATAGTAAGGGCAAGATTAAAGGGGGACAGTTTGCATTATTGGATTAAACATATTTTAATATCACTGTGGGATGTTATTAACAGTTTGTCATCAATTTCAAAAAAGTGATTTCAACTTCCTTCATTATTGAGGCATACATACACATTTCAAGATTATTAGAAACAGCAATGAACACCATTAAGTTATGGATATTATGACATGTGAGGAAATAAATGTTAAAATAACTGATATTGTACATGAAGTAGATATATGTTACATGATGTTAGAATATATTATATTATTTTTGTATTATTTTATTCAGTAATAAGTGTATAACACCTGTGTTGTAATATTTTTTGGTATTAGTGCATTCCTAGCATTAAAATAATATTCCCGAATAAATCATGTGACAAAGATGATTTTCATTATGAAATATATAGTGTCTTATGTATATTATAGTGTTTTTAAAAGTTTTTTCATTACTTGGAATTGCTCAGTTTTGTCATTCCATGTTTTATTATCATTGGTAATCAATGCTGCAGGTCCTCTTTAGATTAAGTATATACTGAGCTATCTCTCACATCATTTAAACTGCTTATTTAAAAAGAAATGTACATTTGTCATTTTCTTGGAATGTAAATTTTATAACAATTGGTTTAATATAAGAAATTTTTCATGTGTAAATATTTGTTAATAGTGAAATAAATGTGAAAAGAGGAAAAGATAGAAAAATCCTACAAAAAATGTAAAATATCATGTTTTTTAATTCTGTCTTAAGAGAAATACATTTTCCAGTTAGCAAACATACATCCAATTGGTATTATTTATTCAACCTATCATGTTATTTATGTATATATTTGTGTGTGTGTGTGTGTGTGTGTGTGTGTGTGTGTGTGTGTGTGTGTGTGTGTGTGTGTGTGTGTGTGTGTGTGTGTGTGTGTGCTTCACAGTTTACAGCTGAACCTTGCCTGCTAAATAAATGATTTATTGTTATTTTATTTTTATTAGTATTATGGTGAACAAGTATGTTTTTAGAACTGATTTTGGAGTTTTTCATTCGTATGATAAGAAGCAACCAATCACATTTGCAGCCTGCTGGAAATTTCTACTGTTTACAGTAGACATAATATACTGTTATTAATTGTACTCTACTGTCTCAGAAATTACTGAAATTTGATGGTTCTCTTCTTCTGAACACCTTCAGTGACTTATATACATTTACAGTAGAAGAACTGCAATTGAAATTTTCTCTTCAGTATTACATGTAATATTGTTGCCTGTAAATATAACATTTCATTCCTCCTGATTTACAATTTGTTTTTGTATCTACTTGAAAATCTAAACACAGTAGATGCTTCTATCGTACACACCTATAGTTTCTGACAACAGTACAGTAAAGAAACTACAGTAGTTCAGTATTGTATTTAATATGTAGGTTATGTAGTGTGTTTAGCTTAAGATGGTGTCTTTGAATATTACATTTTGTTCCTTCTTCTTAACAATTTTTATCTGTTTGAAAATCTGAACACAGTAGATATTACAAAACAACTACAGATCTACTAAAAACAGTATACCAAATTTTCAGCAGGGATGCTCAAATATTTCTTCTTTTCCAATTCCTATGTATGAAATCAGGTGTCTCTTCCCAAACCTGACACATCTTTCTCCCACCCAGAAAAGTAGCATACCCCCTCTCAGAGTTTTAATACAAATTATATTGGTGAGGCAAATATTTACGGAAAATTATTTGTAAAGACGAGCATTGTATGAAAAGCATGGTCCAATATTATGCATGTATACTAATTGAGACTGGATCAATAGTTTCATGAGGAAATTAAAATGCTGCAATAGCCCCACCCAAACTGATCCTCTAAATTCTAAGAGACATTAGAGAAGGAATTAATACTAGTGCCTAAAATGTGCGAATTTAGTTTAGCATTTTTTTTCTATAAAGTTAATATTTTAAAACCGTGTAAACCCAGGGGTCTTAGGCTCTAGCGAGTGCAGAATTTCTTTCTCGGAAGGGGCTGGAATTGTAAAGCTGGATATTACATAGCTGCATTCTAGGAGATGGGCTTTACACACTATAAAATATTTCGTATTACTTCGTTTTTGAAGTTATTCAAAGACGAAAATGATAATTGTGGTCATTTTAAGGTAGATTTGCATTTACTACTGTTTCTCCTTGCTACTTTACTGGGTTCGTTCGAAAATTTTGATTTTTCTCAATTTCGGGAAGGTAGAACACCCGTCAACTCCCCCGCCCCCCAGCGCAAACAGGTTGTCCTGAGTTGGAATTATGGATAAGGTATGGATATTCATGAAGTTCTCTTCACAGTTCACTAATCATCCAACCATGTCCATTATTCATATTACGTACAGAAATAAAAAAAAATCCCTTAAATAATCAAAAATGGAAAAGAGAAGTAATCATCCACATATTAATGAAGAAATTGTATTATATTGTCAATGTTCATTGTGTTTGTCCCACTAAAACTTTCCGTGATTGTTTTGTTCTCTTCGTCAATAATTTATTTTGTCTCCTCGTCTCTACATGTGTATTTTTTACAGTATATTCATATAATTTTGTGTCCTTTCTCTTTTTATTACACACGTACATTCTCCTTTTATTACACACGTATAAGGTATCTTTTGGTGTTGCAGACGATGCATTTTTTCATGTTCCTTCGTGGCAGCCAATCAGAGGCTTCTCCATTACAAGCCACGCCCCCAATCTCTATTTCAATGTGCACATGTGAAATACGCCTCCCGCGTTGCCCACATGCACCCACTGATATGAGGCTGTTGAGCCCCGGAGCTACTTTATGCGGGGACAATGCGGAATAATTCCGACCTTTATTCACCCACTCCGGGATTCGAACCCGGGTCTCCCGCCGGCAGTCAGATGCCCTAACAACTACACCACCGCGGCTCTAAAAAGCTAGTGCAATTAGATACTCTGCTTTGACGTAACGAACATAAAATTTGCCTGAAGTCATTGGAGTAATAAGCGACATGCGACAGCAACAAGTATCTCTTGGAAATGAACCCTCAGTAATAAATGCAACCTTCCGAACGGAAGCGACTAGACCGGCAAGCGGCACCTGTTGCTTTGTCGCTTGCGTGTCGTTCGGACTGGGCAGTTTTTTAATTGCTTGCATTGTGTCGCCTCTGTCTGTTCGTAGTGAACTCACAGTGAAAGCTTGCTTATAGACTAAGGGAGATTTCACATGGAAGCGACACGCGACCCGTGACACGTATCGCTTCAGGATTTCACCAATCGAACGCAGGTTTGTGCTGGCTGCTATGCTCCTACGCTGTGAAACGTTGCTGTTGATTGGCTCGTTCCAAAGCAACTTGTGTCGCGTGTCGCTTGTCGTTCCGGTCTGAAATCTCCCTAAAGGAGCGTGTCGCTTTGGTGGACAATCTCACTAAAGCAAGACACTCATTGCATCGCGTATGCGCGAACAACAAACCACGGCAACATGTTGCAAGCTATTGATCTGTTGTTGTAATGTGCGGTTTATCGTGTCGCCTATCTGTTGTTCGCAAGCAACGCTTGCTAATAGACTGAAGACACCATGTCGCTTGTCACTTAGTTGGGAACTCCCCCTGTAGCGCGTTGCTTCGGTCTCAGCACCCTTCCTTTAAGGAGCTTTCCTACCGAAGTAACAAGTAGCACGCAAATACGCCATATGAACGTGTCGTTTGCTGTTTGGACCCTCATGTGCAATGAATCTATTTTACAGTCTGGAAGAGTGTGTCACTAGTGTGACAGTGTGAACATCCCGTGTCGCTTGTCCCATTGGTTTGAAAGTTGCCTTACACTCATGTCGATGGCACTAAGAAAGTTTTGTGGGGTTCCCCTTGTCGTTTCATGCAATCATCATTAACATCATCGCCGCGATTAGTTTAAAGCGGAAGAAAAGAGACAGTAAATATCCAAAATACAAATGCTTGAGTGTGTATATCTTTAAAAGACATGATGATGATGAAAATAATAATGAACCTAATTCATACACAAAAATTTAGTTGCCAAGAACATCCCACGCGTATTTTTTCTCCCGTATTATTAACGAAAGTATGACGATAACAGGACGTGGTCGACTGTCTAGAATGTTCGTTAATATCTTCGCGACCACTGTACCAAATATCATAGCAATTATCACATTCATAGAAATGCTTCATGTAAAAGAATCAGACGTTGCAGCGAAAACTCCATTTACTTCCACTATAAGTATCGAACACCAAGCACCGGGGTCAACCCCAGCGCCTCTAGCGGATCATTTTCGAGTGGAACCACCCAGAGAGCGCAGAAGCATGTCGTTTTCCACACTACGTTACTCTAGGCGCTGTACCTGAGATATCTGGAAAGAATTAACGTAATTCGAATAGTGAAACTGTACAGATATTTTATTCGCGATTCCAGTCCCGACACATTCCTCAAATGATGTAAATGCTGTGTACGGGATCCCGAAAAGTTGTGACCCGAATATCGGGGAAAAAATTTCCCGTTCCGATCCCGAATTCGGGAAATGATTTCCCGGCTTTTCGTTATCCTAAGCAGTCGAGAAATGCCGAATGGTCGTTTTAAAATGATGTGTGTGAAAATTATCGGACATTGTTAGCTTTTATTCCAGAAATGCAAAAACAATCACTTAAGGTAAAAATGACGTGTACAATTTGAGATTTATAGAAGTTCGGGAAATGTCTACCACTTGCTTTCCGGAAAATTTCCAGACTTGGTCCGGAAATGGCGAATTTTTCACATCCCGAATGCAGGGAATATCGGGATTTCAAAAATTCCCGTTCCGACCCAAAAAAATCTTACCCTCACACCCCTAATGACAGCGAAGATGCCAGAAAGAAGAGAACTGGCAACGTTGGAGATCTTCCACCTCGCAAAAGTCTGCAACAAGAAATACCCACGATACCGGTAGATATTGGAATGTGCAATTGCTCATTAATATGAGCACTACCACCTACACACCCCTCATGCCAGCGTAAGACGCTGCAAAGAGAACTGGCAACGTTGTAGATCTTCTGCCTCGCGAAATGCATGGATCTCGCGCATGCGTAATTGCGTATTAATACAACCCAATTGTACATGATTACAGACATTTTTATAAGCACACAGAAATAGGGGAGGATTACCATAATTTATGTCGGCTTTGCTTGACAAACACTAGTTCGAAACTGAACATCTGCCTAGATAAAGGACAAAGACGAGATATTCAAAGGAAAATATTAAATTGTCTATCCCTCATTGTGAGTATATTTTATTATTTGTAAGCATCACTTTTCATTTATTAGTTTACATGAGTTTACAATACCGGACCACTCTCCAATTTCTATAAAATTTCGCCTACTTACTAATTTCGATGTCCTGATGACGTATCTGTAGTTCATATTTGGCGGTCACTTGTTAAAACTACATTTACGTGTACAACTTGTAAAATAACCTTGCGATTTACCACGGTGATTGTCCATACACAGCAATTCGGAACCATCTTTCTTTCGCAATTAATTACCTAATGGTCTTCCTTTACGCACAACAATCTTGTTGACGACAGACGAGGAATGCCTACGAGGTTAGGTTAGGCCTGTTAGGTTAGGTTCCATTAGCATAAATACAAAGAAAAATTAATATTTTAGCTAAGAGAACTATACCTTATCTTGCCTGTTGATTTCTTCATGTTGGGAAAATGGCGTCTTCCGTGGAGCTATTGTTCTTATGGTAGGGTTACGTTACGTTAAGAAAACATAGTTTATTTCATTTTTTTCTCGATTTCCATACTTGACCGCCAATTATTACATGCAGATTCGTGATTAGGAGTTCACAATTAGTGAGTAGGCGAAATTTCATAGAAATTGGAGAGTGGTCCGGTATTGTAAACTCGTTCCCTGCGCCCTGCCTTTGTGGCACGATGCTAAATGCACGGGGAACATTTCCTTGGTACTAGCTAGTTTACTATCCTTCGGACAGATTTCTTCATTTCTACAGAAGAAACTACTTACCGTAATAAGTTCCTGTAGTATTGTCTAACATCTGGAAGGTGTTTTGTGTGATGTGGGAATGTTTCATAGCGGAAATTCAACCATTGACGCATAGCCCGACGAACCATTTCCGGTAAGGTTAGGTTAGGTAGGATCACAATAGGTTACAATAGTTAAAAATTGGTTTCGAAAAAAATATGCGTAGCCACACACACCATTCTCGCATAGCCCCACAAACCATTTGCGGAAACGTACGTTCTTCAGTTACAAAAACACTTTTTTTTTTAAAAAAAAAATGATCAAAAAAATGTGAATACACATTAAAAAATGATCCGCGAAGCAGATAGGTAAGTACAAATATCAAAAATTGACGAAACTCGGAAGTTATAGGTGTCCAAAGGATAGTAAAAATTTACCGGTTTTTGGGGCTAACGTCAATGGTTTGTGACGTATTAGCATAATTTCAAATCCGGGCAGGTATTTTCTGGTGAACGAGGTTGCAACACTGCATAAATCGACAAAACACTTCCACAATGTGCCCTGAACCAGTACGCTATCGCCCGCCATAATGTGTTACAGAATCGAAATAACAAGTAACAGTAAGTACTTGTAAATCTAAGAAATAGACATTGAGATGCATTATTTCACTTTAGGAAATGTTCTGCATTCCAAAATAGTACGTTAGCAATGTAAAAAAGTCCGAAATATATGTTTCATAGGTGTTTCCCCCATACTATAATGGTACCCTCATTACTTTAAGGAAGGTTCAAATTTCGTGTGACAATGATTTCCAAAATTCTACGATAATTAGTCTTTGTGCTAGGAGAAATCATGGTAAATATCCGATATCGCCCGAACGGATTTCTTCAAATTTACAGGAGAAACTATTTACTGAAATCAGTTTCCGTAGGATTGTCGAAGTTCTTGGAGGTATTTTCGGTAACAGTTTCATAGATCGGAGACATATTAAAATAGCATATTTTGTGTTTCACATGGTTCGTACTTACCAATTGTGTATTGTGGAACATAGTTCGAGGTGCCATTATGCTTTTTACACGAAAACAAACTCAATTTTTCACATTCCGAGTGTTTTTTTTTTAATTCCTTTCTTCGCTTCCGGAACACATAGTATGGTGGGCACATCTTGACTCACGTTGTGGTTATGCAGTGTTTCAACCTTCTTCACCGAAAAATACCTACTATTGTGTTCGTCACCGGTGGAAATTATACATTATGCACGGGTAGCTGACGGATAGCCCCACAAACCATTTCCAAAAAGGTTAGGTTTGGTTTGGTTTGGTTTGGTTTGGTTGGGTTAGGCAAGCATAGTAAAAAAAAGGGGGTTGAAACACTGACAGGGGCTGACGTCATCAAATGTACGCAGCATCCGGTTGTTGTAGGGCAAGCAAATGAAAGCAATACCAATTGTGCGTCGCTGTGATATTTCTCTTGAAAAATGAATGATTTCCCGGTTAAATATATTCCAGATGAAAGAAAATACCTTGACGAACATTGTAAATCTTTGAAAACCTCATTTCCGTAAGTAGTTTCTTGTGTAAAATTGAAGAAATGTGTCTCCGATGTATGAAACTGTTACCGTATTTTCTTTCGCGGAAACTGAAAACTTTACCAATGCTGCAGAACAAGAAATAATCGCTTTTTAAGTAAGGAACTTGCATTTTCTGTATCATTATGCCGTTGTTTCCATTATGTGTGTGCAGATGGCATGAGCATCAAAAGTCACACGGTCTCGCCATTGTTTCCAAACGTGCCTTTTTTTACGAGATTTTTTTTAACTATGCTTACCTAACCCAACCTAACCTAACCTTGCTGGGAATGGTTCTTGGGGCTATCGTGAATGGTTTGTGGGGCTATCGTGAATAATTTTTGGGGCTATCCGTCAATGGTTTGTGGGGCTATCGTGAATGTTTTTTTTTTTGGGGCTATCCGTCAATGGTTTGTGATTACATAATGAACATGAAAGTAGGTATTTTTTGGTTAAGAAGGTTGAAACACTGCATACCCACTCTAAATCGACAAAACACAAGCAGATGCCCGATGATCCATGACGAGTGCATGCCATATTGTCTGTTACCCAAGCAGAACAAGGAAGACAAATAATGACTCGTAATATGAAAAGTTGACACTATTTTATAGAAAAAGGCATAACCTCACCTTAAAGAATCTTCCGCAATGCTGAATAGGTAAGTATCAATGCTAAAATTAATTAAATAAATGAGTGAGAGGTGCTCGGGTATTATCGGATAATTTCCGAAATTATAAAACAATCGGAACCGTTACCGGTGCAGACAACAAATACACTACTTGACTCCAAATCAATGAACTAGATGACTCGGTGTTGCACCGTGCAACCAACTAGACGCTAAGGTGCAAACAGAGTCAAATCTAGTCAAAAAGTGCAGCCAACTACATGGGGCTATAGAAATATATGGGTAAAAATTTGGTATTCCCCGGACACCTATAACTTCTTCTGTTGACATTCGTACTTACCTATCTGCTTCGCGGAACATTCTTTACGGTGTATTCAAGTTCTTTTAATAAAAGTAATTGCAATTTTTCACATTACGAGTACTTCTTTCTTGTAGTCTTTTCGCTTGCCTGAGACACAATATGGTGCATACACCTTCCTAGATAATCGCACGTCGTGCTTGTGTTTTGCTGATTTTCATTTGTTATGCAATGTTTCAACCTTCAGAACCCAAGAAATACTCATGAAAAAAGCTCATCTGATCTAATTTTTTTAAAAAGTTTTTCACATTGTTTTACGAAGAAAATTGTAATGATTCGTGGGGCTATCCATGAATGATTTTTGGGGCTATCCGTCCCGGAATCGGTGGGAAATTTGAACAAAAAAAATTATTTTCGTTTGAAATTTTTGAGTCCAAATTTCCCACAGATTCCGGGCTCCACCCCTGGGGTAATTGACCTACCACTACCGTGGCCCTGCCTCAGCTCTGGCTACCTGACTTTCTCTATAGAGTCCCTGTTAAAAGCATGTTAGAAATTGGCCGGAGTCACCTGCCCCCAAATGGGCCCTAAACTTTTAAATTTGAAAAAATCTGTTTTCTGTTCAAATCTACACGGAACTCTTTTAAACTGTAACTTCTCACGTCCCTGGACTCTCTTTGAACACGCATATACCCACAGCCCATTCCTTCAAATGAGGAGTAGCTTACATTCACTGCCACATTTTGGACATTCCTTTCCTTTCTTCAAGATCCCATGTTCAATTTAAAAATCCACAGGATGTTCCACACCCGGTACAAATTTCACCACAACACGTCATGTTTCTAACTTTTGTTGCTAACACAGACAGTTTGAAACACTGGATACCCAATGAACATGAACAAAACACAGTCACGATGCGTGATGATGTACGAAAGTGTATGCGCCAAAGGCTATTCTCTGTCAGAGAATTAATTTTCAACAAAGAACATGAATTTTTGCTATCACACAAAACACCTTCCAGATGTTAGACAATGCTACAGGAACTTATTACCATAAGTAGTTTCTTCTGTAAAAATGAAGAAATCTGTCCGGGGAATATCAGATTAGTACCCAAAAGGGTCACATTTTTCTTATAGTGAAACCAACATTTTTCACTTGGTGGTTTATTTTCTTATGTATTTTAAGATATCCATTTCCTATAACCCTATCTATAGCAAAAGTAACCACAAGTAATTGGAGTATCGAAGTCTGACATTTAATATGCAATTTGTAATAAATATCTACTTTTGGGGGTAGGCAAATAACATTTTCATAAATACCTATTATTTACCTACACAGTTTGTAAATACCCATGCTCCAACCCTACTTATGAATTCAATTTTCTCCATCTCAGGTTACAGAGGATGACAGTTTGCCAAAGTTTGTGTGCTATTCGTGTGTAGACAAGCTAGAAGATTTCCAGGATTTCCACAGACTTTCTCAAGGAATACCTGTCGTCTGCAGAAAAGGGGCGCAAGTGTTAAGGTAAAGTGTTAAGGTAAAGATAATTTTATACTTGAACAAATGGTGGCATGTTTAAAAGTAAGTCATACTTCATTTGTTCATGGCGTGGTAATACATAGATGCATTTTTAAAAATTAAAATTTTTACACCTGCTATTACTGAGAATGGAATCATGTATTCTTTTGTGAAGACCTATAGTGAAAGTGGTATGTGGTTTTCTGGGCTCTTGTGTATAAAATTGTTTTTTTATTACTCTATTCTCCTCAATGTTTTGAATAGCAATGCATTTTTGTGGATGTAGGAGGTGACCCTTTCCAAAGACATCCAAATGACAACCTCGCTTACACATAGCAGACTCTGGTCTGCATTGTTGCAGAATAACGAGGCTCTAGCACTTGAACCTCTAGCCTGTAAGTAGATAGCAAAATGTGGCTTCGAGCGCACCTAAATTTAAGGGGCAACTTTTCACCCAAAATCATAAAAAAACAAGAGAAAAATAAAAAAAATATTAAAATTTAATAACAGAACATTAAAAACATCATCCCTTAATTTATTTTTGAGCATTTTTTTCATGTTTTTGTCAAATCAATAATTAAAATTTAAGGGGCAGTTTTTTATCTCAAAAACATAAAAAATTTAGAAATTTTAATAACAAAACATCAAAAAATCATCCCTTAATACATTTTTTCTAAAAATATAGCCCCTTAATAATAATTTTATGCATCCATATTTTCCAGCGCAAATCGATTAAGGGGCAACTTTTTACTCCGAAACTAACAAAAATCAATGTTTTAATCACAAATTTTAGCACATTTAACTAAAAATAATACACCTTAAACTTATAAAAAACATGAGCGCAAATCGTTTAAGGGGTACTTTTTCCTAAAAAAAAAAACAACCTAACTACAATGTTTTAAACACAAAATGAAGCACAGTTTTTAGAAAAACACACCCCTTAATTCACCAATTTATTCCTGGCGCATCTGCAGTTAAGGACTAACAAAAATACAGAAGCTTCTTATGAGGCTTACACGAAGTGCGCGTACCATATCCACCAAAATTTAATATATTTTGCTAATAATAATGCAAAAAACAGCATCACTTTAAATTCCTAAAAAAACATTAGCGCCCTTTATGGGGCTAGCACGAAGTGCGCGCAATTAGATGTGACTAAGGAGCACATTTTTAACAATAAAGATATGATTTTTAGGATAAGCTTTTCACACAAGCCTTAAACTATAAAAGAAAAGAAATAAAGTACAAAAACAAAGAGGTTCGCACGCTTGCATCTCTTCAAACATTTGAGTGCATTTTCGATTAGGGGGCACATTTTTAATAAAAAATATGATTTTTAGGGCTATTGTATTTAACGTTATTTTTCGATCTAGTTTCGGCTACGTTTTAAGATTTTGATTATATAGTTACCTTCAGGTCTATCTTTAAAATTTTATAATACGCTTTTTTGTTATATTATATTATACGTACTATGATTTTTGTTTACATTAAGTACCTATCTACTATTTAACGTCCGCGAAAAAAATTACCCCAACATATTCACATCCTCTATTTATCGCCCGAATTAGTATATTGGTGCCATCTGTAAGTATTCGACGGAACTGCACCAATACTAGCGAACAGAATACTGTGCCTGTCATCTTTAGTAGTATATAATCTCTGATGTAGAGGTTATTTTAGTCGAGTTTTAGTGCAACGTGTTTTAGTAAGTTTTATTATTTTTAAATAATTATTGTAAAATTTATAATTAATTTATTGTAAAAAAGTGAAATCGTTAATAGTAGGGTAAATTTAAGCCGCGTTTACAGTATTTAGCAAATGCTTTACAGCTCTGCTACAAATTCAGAATGAAATTCAATATTATGTTATGAATGTATTTCCTTTTAGTTGGAAACATCGAAGAATCTTTAATTTTGCTTAAAGGAAATGAAAGGCAATGAAGTTTCAAAAAAGAGAATGGTAGAAATACTAGGAAATGCGAAATAAAAAAACCGAATTCATTAAAATATGGTTGAGGTTATTTCTGAAAATATAGCTATTTGCATAAAATCCTAACCCAAACAAACGAGAAAGAGTTAGTTTAGAGCACAGAAAAAGAATATCACTTTGTTTAATTGTGAAAACATGAAATAGTAATTTTACTTTGCAATTGCAGTACCTACGTAATGCCTTATTTTATTAAATTATATAAAAAAAATTGTTACACATTAAAATTACAGAAACAGTCAATTACCAATGATAAAAAAATATTATAAAACCATAGATAACTGTCCATTCGAGAAAACTTTAAATATTAATCATGTTGTACCTGTTTTTGCTATAAAAATAGGATATAATAGGATATAGGAGGTATAAAATTAATTAACAAACTCTGAAGAAAACAACACGTTTTACAATCTATTCGCTTCGTTAAACAAATTGATATATGCTAACGAACGATTAGAAGGACAATAGTGACGATTAGAAGAATGATCATAACGATCGTTTTTGTTAACATTTCAGTTTCATTATCGTCTTGTGTAATAAATTAATATTTTTTCAAATATATTTTTTTTCAATACAGCGAAATAAATGTGTAATTCCTCATTAAAGACAATCAGTAATAAATTCTATATGTATTATGATCTTTAAACAAAGCGATCATTATTTGGAAATGTTGTAACTGATTGATTTTGTTGTAACTGATCTGATATTACATTTAATGATTTTTAAATTTATATGTAAACAATGTTGGAGTTTTTGATTATTGATTTTTAACAATTGATTTGACTAAAGAAACAAACAATGGTCTTTACACAAAATAAATTTGAATGTTCATCATGTTAAGTCATGTTCATCATGTTACGTCATGTTCTTCATGTTAAGTCATGTTCATCATGTTACGTCATGTTCATCATGTTATGTCATGTTCATCATGTTATGTCATGTTCATCATGTTACGTCATGTTCTTCATGTTACGTCATGTTCTTCATGTTAAGTCATGTTCATCATGTTAAGTCATGTTCATCATGTTAAGTCATGTTCATCATGTTACGTCATGTTCATCATGTTACGTCATGTTCATCATGTTACGTCATGTTCATCATGTTACGTCATGTTCATCATGTTACGTCATGTTCTTCATGTTCGTTCCTCATGGTTATCATGTTGACTTCACTAAATCCAAAACGATCAAGAGCTGAATGCTCTAACACCAAATAATAAAGGTGGTACACCAAGAAAAACTATACCGCTATGCCGCTTCAAAATACAATGTAATCTTTTTGGTGGGTGGTACTGCGGTTCACTTGAGTGGTTACTTTTTCATGTACTATGAATAAGACGCCTAATCTTATTAACAGGAAACCATGATAATAGGATTATTTAATGATTCATTACTGAACCGGGGGATTCCTTATCTTTCTCAGAAGCCAAATCTACTTGGACTAATCTGGCGCTTATCGCTTATTCCAAAAAATCTTAATAATTACTATTTCATTAATATTTTTTTTTTAATCCATTTAATATTTAGAATAAAAATGGATGTGACCTAAATATCTTAAGTCATAGTTCAAGTATTATGAAGCTGTAGGCAAGCATATCTATAAAAATGCTCTGCTCTTAGCATCTTTAATGTGCTAGTCAGCTAGTACATGACCATGTGCGCAATTACATTGCTAGCACGTGTCCGTGCGCTAATGTATCTGTACTTCCAGGAATTAGATATCTTTTATCATCTTTCCAACTGAGTGACTTCTTATTTAATTCTTCTGTATAAATTTCATGTTTATGACTCCTAATAACATGCTGTTTATGTAAATATTCTTTTTGATTGAGTAAACAGTTTTTATAATCCTCAAATTGAATTTTTCTTTAATACAGCCTTTTTAATACCTTTCAGTCGTTTGTCTACCTTATCGTCAGTTCTATATGCATACATTTTGCTCCTTAACCCAATAAATTCCAACATTTGTTTTCCGTTGAGCTCATTTTTCATTTTTCCGATTACTTTTTTATTTTTATCTGAATACAGGTAGTGATCTTTAGGATAATCTGAAGTATCGAATAAATCAGAATTATTTTTCATAAACTGATTGTAATCATGGTTTTTAATTTCAAAAATAAAGGAATCAGTATCTGTATATAATAATTTTATATCATCTTCAAATTCATTTTTTAAAACATTATAGTAAAAATCATACATTAGAGCTTTAGATAAATCCAATACTGCTTGGCCTATATAAATCGGTTTATCAAATTTAACAGATGTTTTATAATTATGCACAGCCACCAAATATTTACTAAAAATGGTTCTAGATTTAAAATTGGACTTATTTATTGCTTTCTGGACTTTATCATCATCACAGTGTAATTGAATATTTTGTTGTTTTCTAACTGATTGCATCGATTTGCCAAATACACTATTAGACATTAGTTTCCAAAAATCCTTTTCAAAATCATTCTTTGCTTTCTGTCGCTGTTCAGTATTAAATTTAATATATGGTGCTATAAAGTCTGATTGAGTGAATTTTATCCCTCTGTGGATTTTAGTTATTTTCATTCCTAAGTCTGTATCTAGTTTTAATATTTTGTAGTGAACAACATAATTCTTTTTATCACAGAAGTGGCATAATAATTTAGGAACTTTGCCATTGGGGGATATTACATTCTCTGGCGCAAGTGGAAGATCATTAAATTTATTATGCAATGTCAAATCCTTTGGAAACGATAAATCTACTTCTAAAACAAATCCAGTATCTCCATCAGACTTTAAGTGATAATCTAAATTATTTAGTTCGTCTTCACTCATCCATTTGAAATCTTTTTGAGGTAATTTTTGTGATAATGAATGCCCATATAAATTATTCATATCATTATAATGAATTTGAGTATTTTTATTTGATTTACTAGACGTAGTCGAGCTACTTGCTAGCGCATACCTATTAGAGCATTGACTTATTCCACCCCTAATTCCTTTTTCAAAGAACAGATACATTTCATAATCCATTAATTGTTCTAAAGTAACATTTGTATATTTTAGCATGCAATCCCAAGCAAATCCTGGAGTGGTATAATACCAAACTGGATCTAAACCATAGGAACTATTCAAGGCTAAATCTCTGAAGCTTTCAAACACATCAGCTATTAACAAAACATCTAATTTTAAATATAAATCATGCCACTCACCCAGATTCTTGATTTTAAATTTCCTCCAGACTTTTTGTGCATGATCATATTCGGGCCAACTTATACTTGAGCCTGTAAGGGTTGAATAGAATTTATCTATTGGGGGTAATTGTGTCTCATCGAATCTTTCTAATGAGTTCATATATTCGTAGGGATAAATGCCCTTTCGAGTTACCTTTGATCCTTGCTTTCTGAATAAAGCATCTAAAACATTCTGTGGAAAATATTTTAAAGTTTCTCTTAATTGTTTCGATTCTAAGTTGGATGATAGAGCATCTAAACTGCTTGCTAGGAATCTAAACGAATCTATAAATCTTAATTCAATATAACCACCATCAGCCATTCTTAAAACTTTACTAAATGAAATGTATTTTTCTTCATTGTCTGCAATTAATTTAAGATTACTCTTAATGCCTTTGGCCTGAGCCTCTGCACTGTCCTCTCCCAGGTTTCTGACAAATAGATGACAATCATAAGAACTTAAATTATGGAACAGAATTGGAATAAACAATGGCCGTCTATATTTTAAATTACAATGTCTACAGGCCGCACCTCTGTACTTTGAGCTATAGTGATCGTGTTCTCAGACTTTCTGATTTTGTTTGGTAAACTCTTTTTTGCATAGATAGCATATTTTAGCCTTCATGTGCTCATCCCAATTTAGATCTGTCATAGTTTCATTTTCCTTTAATAGTTTATAGATCCTTTTGGCTTGGACTGTAATCTGTTTTATAAATCTTTTATCAGCATTTTCTCCTCTATAAATTTTTAAAGGATTTGTAATGTTTTCGTAAACACTCTTAATATAAAGTCCATAACTACAAGGAATATGGAGTTGAGTTTTTTGAGTATACGAATTTTCTGGATTTGATTCACAGCTTTGAATTGGTTTTAGAATGGATTCAAAATCGGAATAAATTACATACGGATGCCTCAACATTCTTTGAATATTTTTGAATGATATTTTAGGTTTAATTTCTATTCCATTTTCTATGTTAGATTTAGGCATAACAGGTAAACAGGTTTCATTGTTATTACATATTACTTGATGTTTCTTAACAGCTTCTTCTCTTCTAGAACTATAATTTAAACATCTTCTACAGAAATATTTTTATCTCTATTAATTTCTAATTGATTATTCAATAAACGACTTAAATTTTTAATCCAACAATAATGATTTTCAAAATAAAGTAGATCAATATTTTTATTATATTCTTGTTATGGTATAATGGATAAAATACTTGTTCTTTATCTTCAAACCCAAATACCGTTATGTTAAGTTTATTTAATTTTTCAAATTTAGGAATGTCTTGAATTTTAACTGGAAATTCAATTCCATTAAAATTTAATAAATCTTTGTATTGTGGCCTATCAAGAGTCGCTGATGTGCAGCTCTGTTGCACATAATGTTACCATCTTTGTGGATCTTTTTTTGGTGTTTTTAATGCACATGAAACTGAATATTTAAAACACTTATTATCTTTGTTTTTACTATTAATACAAGCCTGTTTATCCTTAATTAATTTGGGTAAATCTTTGTGATGATCCGCTTAATGGTTTATATTTATTAATATTAATTCTTAAGTTGTTTATTCTGCTTAAAGTCCAACCTGATCCTTTGGCTTCTAATTCATCACATCTGTCTATAAATAGATCTCTTTGTATATCCCAGAAATTAATTAATTAAATCATTTTCTCCTCTTATTATTACATTGGGTAACTGAAACTTATGAACTATTTCTTGTTCTAAATTTTTAAAATCACATTCTAACTCTAAATTAATTTTAATGTTTTTATGCATATCTAAAGCATTTTTAATAAGATTATTTGCTTTATCCTTAATTGAGTTCATATAGTAAGACAAATCAGAATCTCCTTCTTTATTGTTATGTTGATAAGTTAATAACCTACCTTTAAAAGCAACTTCAACTAAAATAAAATCAGGTTCAGGATTATGTTTTGCCTTATGAAGCTGAAGTCTAGTTTCTTTAATATACTTTCCACAAAGCACGGCTTCGCCGTTTGGTGATGTACCAATCACCGCATCACATTTTATTTGTTTGACTCTCTTTTTCTTTTGAGGAGCTATTATACTTTCATCAAAAGGAAATATATCGTTGATTTTCTTATTTTCTTTTTCTCTTTTGATTCTTTTATATTGCTTAATAATTTATTTTATTAAATCAGATTTTTTATATCTTGTAATGTATTTTATTTTTAGTTCTTTAGCAATATTATATAACTCTGGTAGTTTAAGTTTATTTAAACGTTGTTCCATTTTAAGACAACCAATTTATTATAAAAAAAATTATTCAATAAACACCTATTCCCCTTTTGTGTAAATTTGATTGCAGGTGTCTTTTATAGTGTGTTTTAGTATAATATTTACCACATTCACATAGCAAACGCTCACAATTTGTGTAGATTTTACATTGTTTACATCTTCGATCAGTATGTTTGCAGTTGTAAAATTCATCTGGATGTTTAAATAGTAAACAAACAGAACATCGAATGTCATCCATTTATTTAGGAAAAGATATTTTCAATAAACCCATTTTGGCTAAAGTTTTAATTTTATTCTCATGTTCTTTAAATTGAGCATTCATATTTCTAATTATTATTCTTTCTAACTCATTTTTTGCAGAATCTTCGGATCTGTATAAACCTTGCACTCTTCTTTGAAATTCAGCGATCTGTATTGAATCAACTTGATTCATTTATTTATACCCAATATTTTTTCAATTTAGAAAATTGGGCTAAGCCACAAAGTGTTCGAAGGACTTAGTAAAGTGCGCGCGCATTATAATTATAAATAAAATAATTATAATAAAAACAAGAATAACAATAAATACTCTAAGGTTTATTTAAGTTTGAAGTTTTAGGCAAATCATCTTTGCTGATCAAAGACGAACTCTTAACATTTTTTATTGCTTTGTTTCTGTAAATAATGATTTCCTTCATTGGATGCTTTTACATAAGCTCTGCTTACTTTATTTTTATAATCTTCAGGAATAGAAATTCTTTTAAATTTTTTATCTAATTCTTCTTCATCTACATCAATTTCATTCATTAATTGAACACATTCGTCTGGTTTAAGTGTTTTACTTTCTCTTAAAGTTAATGACAGTGATATGCCTGGAATACTAACTTTTGCTTCTTTTTGTTTCTCGTTGTACTTCTTTGCTAGAGCATTATGTTCATCACGTTCTTTTTGGTATGCCTCTTCTAATTTATTAATTATATCCTTATACTTTTTATTCTTTTGAATTGAAGCACTTAACATTATCCCTTTACAATCTGATTCACACATTTTGGAAAATAAAATAACAAATAATGAACGGAAGTGTTGTTTTTGTTCGTCTGTAACATCTAAACTATCTATTTTATCAATTAATTCGTTCATCAAATCAATATATTGTTTCGCCGTTTTAGTAGTCAACTTATTATTACTAAACGCTAAAATATCATTAAAATTGATTTTAGATAAATCTTGAACACTTTTAACTGTGTCATGAAATGTTTTTAGAGTTATTTGGTTTGCCATTTAGTAAGATATTTTTTTTTATTTTTCCTTTTACCGATTACCAGTTACTATTCCTATAGCTGTTCCTATTACCTTGCCAATTACTATTCCTATTACCGTTCCGATTTCCTTACCTTTTGCTTTTCTGTTTACCTAATTCCTTTCCAATTACCTTTCTGTTTACGCATTGCCTTACCAATTACCTTTTTTTTTAAAATAAATAAATGGATTCTACACAAATAGTCAAGTATTTAAAGCAGTGGGACTTTCAAAACAGAAGTAAAAAAGAATTTGCTGAAACATATAAAATTAGTGTAAAAACAATTGATAATTATATTAAAAAGCATAATATATCTTATGAGAAACACATATTTGGTATTATTATTCCAAGAGATAAATTGGGAAGATATTTATTAAATGGTATTTTAAACGAACATCCGAAGAAAACACAAATTAATAAAGATTGTAATACAACAAAGGAAGAATTAAAATTATTTGGTAGTGTTGTTACTCAAAACCTGAATGGAGTTTCAAAATCCACCAACAAACAAAGGCTAACTTATCCAGAGAAAGTAAAACGGCTTGAAGCAGCTTTGAAATAAAAAAATCTTCAATAATTTACAATACTCTACCATGAAAAAATTAATAATAAATAAAAAAAACACGACCAAGCCAATTACACCTGACGAATTTATTAAACTTTTAACATCTTTACATCTTATAATTTTTTATCTAACTCTATTAATTCCCTGTTCGAAGAACAGATATAAAGTTAATTCTAAAACTGTAGTAAAATATTTAAAAGGTAATAATATATCCTATAATCAAAAAGGAGTTGTTAATTTACCACCCCGAGATAATTATGGATGATTTACTTTAAATTTACAAACACCCCTTGGGGTGGAAACAAGGTGTGCAGTCAAAAAAGCTGAAACTATTAAAAAAGAAGTTAAATTTCAAGAGCAGCTGAAAAACTGTCGATCATTAAAAGATTTGAATAGTCTTTAATTAGTTTAAATATTCAATTGCATAGTTACGACTTCTCATTGTAATTTCGTTATTATTCTTTGGTGCATTAATTTTTCTATCTTATGAGGAAGATCTGTAGATATTATTTGATATTTGTGAATCAGTAAGAGTTTGTTTCTTTGCAGATTTGTGAATTATGGGGTACTATGATACAGTAAGGAGGTACATTGCAAATTGCAATGGTAATCCTGATGAACTGGTCAACTTAGATGATGCACTGATGACATCTCCCAAAACACCTCTGGAAGAAACAAGGATTGTTAAAATGGGTGAGGTGTTCAATGAAACAGTCTTCAAGGACTGCATCATCTCAAATATCTATCAGCAGCATCAGATTACTCAAGCAGACCTCAAGTTTAGTACATGGTTGAAAATATTGGAATTTCTAGACCAGGACTTCCAAAATGGCTCAGTCACACTTCAAATTTACCTTCAGGTTTTCCTTCATTTCAGTAAAATATCCATAAAGGAAGACATTCTTGACAAGAGCAAGTATTATAATGAATTGTTGAAAATATTCGTAACTCCTACTGTGAAACCCTTAAGCATCCACACTACAATAACAGAAATGTCAGGAGATGATGCTTCATCACTTAAACAGAGACTGTGTTCAAAGCCAGTCATACAGGCAATACTGCAGAATATTACTTCCTTGAAGACCTCAGACACAATGCCGACTGTCAATATTGAGGTGATCGTTCGTATAATCACTTCTGGAACCATATATCAAGTACTATTTTTTGAACCCTTCCAACCTCTGAGAGGTGCGTGTCTTAAAGATGGTATACTCATCTGCTTGAACAATATTGCTGGGATTACCAATACCCCCAATTATTTTGCTGATCTGTTGACCTTAGCGATACATGAATTTTCCCATCATATTGCCCGCATACTTTTCAATGATTTTAATTTTTCAAGTCCTTGGACTTTGAGGACCACCAATGAGGCACGATTTGACTTCAGGCGTTCACAGCCATTGGAAACTGGAAGGAACACTGAGCTGATATTATTTGACGGCATACAGCCCGATTGGTTCATCTCTTTGGAGGAGGCAGCCTCTACATTTCTGGAACGTATCGATTCGAACGTCTGCTCACTACCAATAATTATGATGAAGGATCACGATAGATTAGGATTGGTTGAGCGAAAACCATCCTCATTTTTTGGGATAGACATTAAGTCAGAATATAATCTTATGTGTTAATTTCATTTGTATTTCTTATGGATACCAGCAAGAAGAATTTACATCACAAATAATAGAACATTTAGGCCTACCATTTTGTCTTTTCTGTATCTTCTATTTCATGCAACCCAGCTTCTTTGTTATTTCTCCCCATTAATTGTTTCTTTTTGTTAAAAATAATGTTAATTATAATTATATCTGTTAGGTAAAACAAGTACTATAAGAAAAATTGTTAAAATACATGTAAATTTATTTACTTTGATTATAAATGGAGTAAAATAAAAAAGTAGATTATAATCCTGCTTTTATTTCATGTGTAGTATAGGATACCTACTGCTTTGATTTTATCCATTGAGAAGAAGTGTCGCAATCTTTATTGAAATATCGTTGACTAGGAAGAGAAAACAGCTCAAAATTTTCAGCCCGCAACTTAATTAAATAGTAAAATTATGTAGTTCAATTCGAAAGTAAAGAAAGATACGTGAAACAGTATTTTGTTGAGAACTTGGCGATTTCGGATTTTATTTCGCGTTCCACAATGGAGATGCTGTGATTTAGATACAGCTTGACAGTATTCACAACAACTGATTTTAATAACGAATTTCTCAATGTTTTTAAACAATCGTTTTTACGTTCGATTTAGGTAAAGTCGTTTTTACGTTATTTCATTTTGACAGTTGGCAACTATGCTTGATGAAGATGGCTGCCTCCTTGTTTACGCTGACAGAAAGGTTGCTTTTTTAGGTTAAAAATAAATATTTAAATAATGCGAAGAACAGCATTTTATTTCACAAGGTAAGGAAGGTATAAATTATACAGTTTTATTCACGGGATAGTTACATTTTCCTTGTTTAAAAAAAGATTTGCTCACAGAGGTGAGTCAGTCATTCAGCACTCTTGTTTACATTTATCTTTATCAGCTGGGAGTGGTAGTAATGCATTCTGCTGATAACAACTTTCCTTTTGATTCATAGCGACCACAAAAAGTGGAAAAACATTTTTGAGAAATTATTTTGTACACACCTAATCACCATGCACTACACACAGTATTGACACGGTTTATAAAGTGTGTCGGTATGTTATCGCTTTAAGTATCGCTACGCTTTTTAACTTAGAAAATTTTCATGGATCAGCAACAATCTACCAGCCGAATTAATGAAGAGGCAAACAAGGAGGTTTTAAATTCCTTTCCTCAACCACCTTTAACTATGATGTATCTGCTAGAGACACTGAAATTGGAAAGCTAAAAACGAAAAACCGAAAGTTGGGGATAAAAAATCGAAATTTAAAAAAAAAAATCAAAAACAAAACTGTTGAGTTGAGAGATGTGTTAATAAAGTTAAAAGAAAACAAGGCTAAGATATTATCACTGCAGGACATTACTACCGATTCTTCCCAAGAAGTCATTTTATTTAAACAAGAAAATAATACTCTGTATTCTTTGGTATTTTTTGTTGTTTTAGCTTAAAAAGTTAGCCCTTAATCGCAGTGAAGTTGGCCTCTGTTCAAGACCTTCGGTCGTCTGCTTGCTGACCCATTGATGCTGTTTTTGCATTATTATTAACAAAATATATTAAATTTTGGTGGGTATGGTAGGCGCACTTCGTGCTAAGCCTCATAAGAAGCTTCTGTATTTTTGTTAGTCCATAACTGGAGATGCGCCAGGAATAAATTGGTGAATTAAGGGGTGTGTTTTTCTAAAAACTGTGCTTCATTTTGTGTTTAAAACATTGTAGTTAGGTTGTTTTTTTTTTTTAGGAAAAAGTACCCCTTAAACGATTTGCGCTCATGTTTTTTATAAGTTTAAGGGGTATTATTTTTAGTTAAATGTGCTAAAATTTGTGATTAAAACATTGATTTTTGTTAGTTTTGGAGTAAAAAGTTGCCCCTTAATCGATTTGCGCTGGAAAATATGGATGCATAAAATTATTATTAAGGGGCTATATTTTTAGAAAAAATGTATTAAGGGATGATTTTTTGATGTTTTGTTATTAAAATTTCTAAATTTTTTATGTTTTTGAGATAAAAAACTGCCCCTTAAATTTTAATTATTGATTTGACAAAAACATGAAAAAAATGCTCAAAAATAAATTAAGGGATGATGTTTTTAATGTTTTGTTATTAAATTTTAATAATTTTTTTATTTTTCTCTTGTTGTTTTATGATTTTGGGTGAAAAGTTGCCCCCTTAAATTTAGGTGCGCTCGAAGCCACATTTTGCTATCTACTCCTGTATAATCCTCTGTAGGAATTGTGCAGTGTCGTCCATGTGTATTTGCGATGTTCTTCATCCACTTCATCGTATCACCATTCATCCTCATCTTTGCAATTAACCAAAAGTGGCAGAAACCTGAAGTAAAATAAATCAAATCTTTCATTCATTCATTTTTGTACGCAACATGGACATCATTGTAAACTATTTGAAATTACATTCAGAATGAAATATACCTAGTCATATCATAAATTCTTTTACAAAGTTAGTAATGAACTACAGGCACAGTAAGCAAGCTAAAGTATTAATATTTGGATGTTACAAAGGTACAAGTCTTGTCAACACAGAGCACCAATCACTGTTCAAAATGGCCACCTCTGGCCTTCACACAGGCCCGAAGTTTCCGAGGACAGTCATCGATCACAGCATGTATGGTCTCGAGGGTAAAGTCCACCACTGTCTTACAAGAGAACGCTTCAGACTTGCAAGGTTTGGATGCCTCTTCCTACAGACCATGCCCACCAAAACGGACTACAACCTGTAGTCCAATGGGCTGAGGTCGGGGCTGCTGGAGGGCCAATCAGCCGGAGCAATGAAATCAGGCACATTCCTCTGAAGCCACTCCTGTGTGGTCTTTGCCTTGTTGGTCGGTGCGGAGTCCTGCTGGAAGCTCCACGGCTGATTGTTGAACATGGTGTGGGTCAACGATTTCACAAGTGGCTCCAACACTGTGGCTTCGTACATTTTTGCAGATGTTTTCACACCATGTTCACAAAAGTGGAGGTCATTTGTTGTGCCATCGTACAAAACCCACTCCCAAACCATCACTGAGGCAGGATGATGGCCTCTGAGGATCCGTGGTGTGTTTTCACGAGCTTCCTGGGATGTCGAGGCATAAGCACGGTCGTTTTGACAATTGTAAGAACTTCAATCATGAAGATTTTTTTGTCCGTGAAAAGGATCCTCCTGTGGCCACCATTTGTGTAACGCTGAAGGAGTACACAATGAACCACAGAAGTTATTAACCAATGAATGTGTCAACCAGCCCATGCTCTTTCTTATCCTATTAACACATCTATTATTTGAATAGCTGGCCCCCGTGGCAGAGTGGTTAGCACATCGGCCTAGGCCTAGGCATCGGCATCAATGTCATCATATCATCATTCATCCCCATCTTCGCAATCAGCCACAGGAAAGTGAAGTAAAATAAATCAGATCAATCACTTATTAAATGGATGTTTTTGAACCTGCAAATGTATTTTCGACTAGCCATTTTTATTGAGATTTCTGCAGTGCCAGAGAAAGTTGTCTATTGTGAAATATGCGAGGATCATTTTAAAGAAAGTTATTACATGCTCATAACTGACTACTTATATTATTGTGGAGGATGAAATTACTGCATAGTCTTTGGCCAAATGTAGCACATATTGCCAAAAGTTCTGGCAATAATATCATGCTGTCAGCACAAACATTTTTTGTAGGGATGGGACAGATTAATTGGTACACTATTGGTATTGGCCAATATAGGCATATCGGTTTATCGATAAAATTACTGATAATTTTACTGCATCCAATGTATCTATAAATATCTAATAATGTATTGCAATATTCTGCCATTTTGTTATAGTTTTTATGGGATATAAACATACAATCTCCATACTTTTGTTGAAAGTAAATCTCTAAATATGCAGCTTCTTTTGGATTGCAGTCGTGTGGTAACACACACTTATTAACCTTTTGCTGCCCAAGCGTCTCGATCGAGATACCCAAAAGTAACCCTCACGGGACCAAGCATCTCGATCGAGACGCTGTGTCAAGGTCGTAGTTTTTACGTTATAACTTTTCTATTTTTGACTAGAATTTCGATTTTATTTTTTTTATATTGTTCCTAACACATGTATTTAACAGAAATGTTTTTTTGCATTTTTTTTTGTCTTCATGAAAATGGAGGGAGAAAGGCGGGAAAAGGGACTTCTCTTTGCCTCTCTTTTCAAGGTCAATTTTTTGCCGACACAGGAAGACCGGCTTTGTTGTTCTAAAGCACTCCCTCCAGCTAAGTGCATTCGAAGGAAGCTTGTTTATCAGTATCCAATGTCAAAATGAAAGTTTTCTGAGAGGGCGAAGCAATGGGTGGGGGGAGGGGGGAGACTGGTTGTAGAATCTGCATTGTGAGAATGGAATTTCGAAGCGCGCTGAAGGAAACCTTTGTTTTTTTTTAGCACAAGTGTCCACAAGTGGAAACAGGGGTTACCCAGCATTGTCTAAAAATAGAATTTCAAGCAGCTGCAAGAATTGGCGCTCATTTGTCACTACGTTCTAGCTTTTCGTCCGTGAATGTTGTGTGTAGGTGTCGTTTTGTGCCCAAGTGCGAGGACATTTTTTGGGTGAAGTGACAATTTTTTAAAATAATTTTTGGGGGCTTTCTCCCTTCCCCCTCCATATATACACACCAAATTTGCATAAATTTTGCATTTTGTGCATTTTGGCATTTTTTTCGGGGCAGGGCGGGGGGAAACCCCATTTTTTAAAGAAAAAGTATTTTCAGGGGATTTCCCCCCTTTCCCCCTCCATATATACGCCGACTGTGTATAAATTATATATCGTCTAAATCTGTGATTCATTCTGCGTACAACGGTATATCTTTCATATCTCTAGGGCATTTAGTTTCTGATCTATAGTCATTTCAAGGTACCGCTGCATTTTGAAGCTTGAATCAGTGGCGTCCCTACCATTCCTTTTGGGGGTACAACTCAAGTTACATTGGTCATACGACAATGATGCAAATATTTTTCTGTTTGTTACATGCCAGCGATAATTTCTATGTTCATTTTGAACTTTTCATATCCTTTTTTTCGGGGGGCGGGGGAGCGAAACTCCATTTTTTAAAAAAAAAAGTATTTTCAGGGGATTTCCCCCCTTTCCCCCTCCATATATACGCCGAATGTGCATAAATTATATATCGTCTAAATCTGTTATTCATTCTGCGTACAACGGTATATCTTTCATATCTCTAGGGCATTTAGTTTCTGATCTATAGTCATTTCAAGGTACCGCTGCATTTTGAAGCTTGAATCAGTGGCGTCCCGACCAGGGGCGGCCGCTCATAAGGACGATACGGACGCCGCACTGCCGTGTGTAATCACAAGTAAACAAACATTACTTTAACATTTATATATTATATTTTACATTGTCTGAATTACAAATATTCCGTTGCTTATAGATCGTTGGTTAGTCGGTTCTGTATTCATTCTTCCGCGACAATTGCGAAGTTTGCAGGCCACCGTGCGGGGGAATACGGAACTTCGAGAGAAATCTGGCAGGGCGGCGTCCTCCCACCTTACGAGACGTAGAGCATTTTCAGGCGCTGCCGCGAGGGGTAAGAGGCGAGGGAACTGGCGGAATAACACGCGCGGGATCTGTGGCTGGGAATGGGCTGGGAGGACGGAGGGTTTGTCGTCCGAAACCAACCCCCTAGGCGAAACTGGCCCTCTCTCCGGAGAACGGTAAACAATGAAGAGTTGCCAGAAGCAATGAAGTTAACGTAAGAAAGAAAATTACCAACCGTCGAAAGAAATCATTCTGTATTCCATAGAGCAATAAATAATGCAATTTCCAATGAGGAAAGAAAATATCGGTAACTGAAAAAGTACAGACAGGTGCTTGATATTTGTTATTTACCGTCGCTTTCTGCTACTTTTCGGTAATCACGACGATGAGGATAAGTGATAATTAAATGATGGAAGAGCACTCACAAAGAACACCCATGTCCAGGCCGGGATTCGAACCCAGGATCCATGGCTTTTTATAGCCACGGAAGTCGGCTACAGCTTCGTGTTACTCACAAAATTAGATTTAATTACATGTTTTGAAAAAACCCTGATAGTGTGACAAAGTTTCACAATTTCTTTTCAAGCCGGCTGTTAAATAAATTAGAAACTAGTCATCTAAACTCACCAAGAGCCGCTACAGGAACCTGTGTACTACGAATTTCTGAAAATTTGGCAAAATTGTCTGGCAACCCCGAGGCAATAAAATGACTGCATGGGAAGACGATAGCATTGACACTTGTTGCAAAGAGAATACTCGATTCTCTTTGCTTGTTGTTTCTTCGTTTTCCATGGAAAAGTGAAGCTTTTTCGGTAGTGTGCTGTAGTTGTGCGTTTGTTGCGATGAGCGATGTGGAGAAGTTGTTGGTGCGAAGTTTTTCTACCAGAAGTCTAGATGAATAAAATAAACATAAAAAACCTAGGCCGGCCTAGACTGAATTTGAATCTAGAACAAGCATGCCTGAAGAAGATTTCTGGTAAGTTTGAAGTTTTTACTGTAGAGCTTGAGCTTCTGGTAACGCAGATATCACCTTTGCAGTGAGATATTTACTTTGCTGCCCTATTTCATATATCAATTAGTCATGTTGGACAGGAAACGTTTTTTGTGTAACATTTTTACTAGAAATTTCCACGTTCAATGCACGTAAATATTCGTCATTGTGCTTATCAATTTTCCCCTCTGTTAAGTTAAAAAACAAACAACTAAATCTGTTAGAACTCTATTTCTTCTTCCATCTTTCGTAATCTTCGCATTACTGTTAAATAATTATTAATTTATCATAATATGTACAAACGTGCAAAGCATGATATTCGGTAAAGACGAATATATCAATTTCTTATCATGTTGGCTGTTATATACGAAATTAATCAATTAAACTCACAGTACAAGTAGAGCAAATTTATGAGCTGTCGCCCCTCCACTTTGGTTCACCACGAGCCGCCACTGGACCCGACCATTCCTTTTGGGGTTACAACTCTAGTTACATTGGTCATACGACAATGATGCAAATATTTTTCTGTTCCTTACATGCCAGCGATAATTTCTATGTGCATTTTGAACTTTTCATATCCTTTTTTTCGGGGGCAGGGGGGCGAAACCCCATTTTTTAAAGAAAAAGTATTTTCAGGGGATTTCCCCCCCTTTCCCCCTCCATATATACGCCGACTGTGTATAAATTATATATCGTCTAAATCTGTGATTCATTCTGCGTACAACGGTATATCTTTCATATCTCCAGGGCATTTAGTTTCTGTGCTATAGTCATTTCAAGGTACCGCTGCATTTTGAAGCTTGAATCAGTGGCGTCCCGACCATTCCTTTTGATGTTACAACTCAAGTTACATTGGTCATACGACAATGATGCAAATATTTTTCTGTTCCTTACATGCCAGCGATAATTTCTATGTGCATTTTGAAGTTTTCATATCCTTTTTTTCGGGGGCAGGGGGCGAAACCCCCTTTTTTTTAAAAAAAAGTATTTTCAGGGGATTTCCCCCCTTTCCCCTTCCATATATACGCCGACTGTGTATAAGTTATATATTGTCTAAATCTGTGATTCATTCTGCGTACAACGGTATATCTTTCATATCTCCAGGGCATTTAGTTTCTGAGCTATAGTCATTTCAAGGTACCGCTGCATTTTGAAGCTTGAATCAGTGGCGTGCCGACAATTCCTTTTGGGGGTATAACTCAAGTTACATTGGTCACATGATAATAATGCAAATATTTTTGTGTTCCTTACATGTTAGCGATCATTTCCATATGCATGTCGACACTGTCATGTACTGTTTGCTTGAGGGGAGAGAGGGGGGAACAACATTTTTTTCCCGAAATTTTGGAATTTTGAGATTTAGCCCCCTCCCCCCGCCACATATACGCCGAATTTGCAAAAATTTCATATAGTCTGAATCTCTTGTTCATTCCGCGTACAACGGTATATCACTCATCTCTCTAGGGCAATTAGCTTCCGATGTACACTCATTTAATTGAAACTCTGCATTTTGCTCAAAATCGGCTTGGGCAACCGAGGCTTACTTCTGAAAAAGGCCTTGGGCAGCAAAAGGTTAAGGAGATGAATGAAGTATTTAGATTCTTCAAGGATCATTTAGAATTTTATATGGGATCAGTCGAACATTGGTTATCGGTATTGGTAAATTTCATATCGACTCATCCCTAATTTTTCTATATATGACTGAAGTACCAGCCTATGATGTGCACTATGTCATTGATGTCACTGTAGTGGATCTTCTAGCACTTCCGAACCTCATTACTCAACCAGTGGGCCCACTAAATTTGCACCATGACACCTTGGGCTATGGTGCAGCACAATCGGATGTCTACCAAGAAGTTTTGTCATTTCTGACATATCCAGAAAGTTACTGTAATACCCACTGTTCACAGTGACAAAGGAGAATGACCTTGTAGTTGTAGGCAACAAGATGCACCACCTAAATGTTGCTGGGTGCTTGTCAGAACTTTCACAGTGTTGGCAAATTAGTGTGGCGAACCAATGTTGGATATCGAAGTGCTTCATCCCCACAAGCCTGCACAAGTCCTTTGTGACACTTTGCAGCATTTCTTCCACATACAATTTGAATTTTGATGTACAGATTTAGTTCTTTTCATTTGAACATTATTTAAGAGTGCACTACTCAGTAAGGCTACAGTCAGCATATTGCTGTCACCACATGTCACTCTGAGGAAATTTGACATGTCATGTGTAGAGGCAGGTATAAAGTCATTTTCGGATTCCGTGATTCATTGTTGCTACCAGTGGTAAGTTGTGGGCATTTTGTTAATCACTTTTTTTAAGTGCTCTCTTGTTTTTTGTTACGTTAAGGCTTGATTCACATCTACGCTCAAGCAACACTCAGGTCACTCTCCCGTAACGCTCTGCTCACAGCCATGGGTGGTCCCTCTGATAAAACATCAATATTCACAAAATTATTCGAACGGACTGTGTAAAACATTGTAATACTCCAAAAACTGAACCTGCTTTGCAACACAAGGAAAATGCCTCATTAAGCAATCAATGTGCCGTTCTTAAGTTGATAAGTTCAGCATGGGACTATATTTTCAATAATGCTGATGGAATAATTCAACAATGTTCGTTAAATGACAATGGCTCCTTACCACAAGATTATAATTATTCTTTCGTTGCTTGTGTAACCACACATGTATGTTTTCCAGTGACTTATTGCAAGGGTTGGTAGGGCCCCCTTGATGGCGCAGTTGTAGAGTCCTCGCATTGTAATCAAGGGGTGGAGGCACATAGTGGTTCGGATTCCACTTTAAACTGTGGGTCCAGTCCTGATTAGCTTTACTGTGCATAAAGTGGATTTGAAACAACAAATCAAAATTAAAAAATAAAATTATTGCAATGGTTGGCTATTGTACTTGACCCAATAAAATAAACTTATTGCGTGAGGCAGATTCACGTGAACCAAAAATAGCCCCCAAAAATTAATTTACCTCAAAATGACAAAACGGTATTTACTTGTGTAAATTTTTGATTCATCGAAAAGTTTGATAAGGAGTTAAATAGTATAAAGGTAAAAGTTATTTGTTGCAAATAATACTACTTGCCCGGAGATCTGATAATCTACATAGGCATCACGCCAGCATTATACTTATTTTAGCATGTGTTGGGCTCTGATTCGGGACTGGTTGTAACTGTTTGCATATATGCAGTTTACTGCCACACAAGCGGTCATTCGTCAATCTGGTCACAAACTACACAAGCTGGAAACATTGTTAGGATGCAATGGCGACACCAACCCTGCCTGTTTATGACCTGCGAGGGGTGGAAATGCCACTCCCTCAAAATTTCTAGAAACATCGAAGTGCTCGGTTCCTACACTGACATCCACTATAGGCAACATCTGCTGCCTAATAGGTATAACTTGACAAGTTTAAAAACAAGATGCTGCAATCCATTGTTTGCGCACCTCACATCACATTTCCCCACTCCATTGTCTGCGGCGACGTTCATTCGCAGTGTTGCAAACTGGAGGGAGCTGAAACCTCTGAAAATTTTCAACGAAATTTGAATGTGAAAGGCATGAATTAGTATCCCGTCACCTACGCTACCTATTGATTTCGCTAAATTCTAAATACATTTTGATATTTTCCCTTTAAACCTTAAATGAATGAAGTTATATTAGGGATATTTCTTACCAGCATAAGAAATGTATGAAATAAAACGATAGAAAAATGAAAAATATATAAACGATAGAACTGAGCTCACCTTCTAAATGTTTTCCAGTTCTCCTTATTCAGTTTCACTCTCCCACTCATCCGAGTCTGTGTCTACCAATGAATCTGCGTCCGTGTCTGAATCGGCTTCACCAAGTCTAATTATCAGTTCATCTACACGCTCGTCCATAAGTCCATCTCTTTCAAAGTAAGAATCTTGCAGCCAAGAGTAAAGAGCATGAACATTTCAATGCTTTAGAAAAGAACACAGGCAAGCGTGTTATCAGATTGCGTTCTCGTAGTGATTGTTGTACGATAAACAAACGAACCACCACCCCACTAGTTAAAAAAAAAAAAAAAAAAAACTGGCCACTGCTCGTTGTCGCATTCAGAAAATGAAGTCATTCGCCCTGTAGTTTCTCTTCGTTATAAACCTTAGTTTAGTTTAGTTTAGTTTGTTTGCGTCCAAGGACTACCGGTGTGTACAAATTACAGTACATGGTAATATAGGACATGTCAATACTTACATTACAATACAATATTACATTAATAGATTTTACAAATACAAAATATATAGCCAAAAATTGTAAAAAAAATTGAGTCTTATTCTGGTATTATCAAAATCACAAAAAAATATAACATGAGAAGATATAGAACATTGCAGCCTAATTCTAGGTGATACTAATTATCCACTTTCATTTGACATTTAATTTTACAAGAATAATATGTGATTATACTACATTATGTACATTTGTCTTATGTAAAAGTCGCTTCAATGTATTCAGCTATAGAATAAAAAACATGCTTCAGAAGCATTGATTTTATCTTGTGCGTAATACTACAGTTTACGATCGGCGCACCGCACGCATTTTCAAAGGCCGGATTAAATAAAACGAACCACTGATATTATAGAAGCCTGCATGCACCGTCACGCTAAACAGTGAAAATTGTTTGTTATGTTTGTTTTAGCTTAATTTTGCTGAGTTGGTACCACTGGTACTCTCAACGCCAGACCAGTGAGTAGAAGAGTGGTGGGGAGGATGATGTAATAGGAAGTGCTCCGCAGCGATCTGCGCATATCGGGACTTAACTTGTCAGGCTATAGCCATAGTCAAGGTGAAGTGATCAGCATGAGACTCCAGCCAGTACTCGTTCCCCCAGATTCACCAGAGCCTCTTTGATTAGAGGTTTGGTGATAATTGGAGCTGGGATGTTGCCTGAAAACTCCACCTGAGATCACTCACTCCGGGAATCAACTACACGTTCTGTAAAAACAACCCATGCAGCCTTGTAACTCAGTCCCATAATTGCTGTAGAGAATGGGTTCCCAGAGTACATTGTGCTGCTTGATGGTGTACTCTAGCAGACAAAATATCAACTTCTACATCAGTGTGTGTGTTCATTGTAACATCTGGTGTAGAAAAAAATATTACTGAGGAGTCATGGTACTGACTAATAGCCTTCATACCAAGCAAATGCAAAGAAATAAACAGTGCAGATGCAATCTTATGTCATGGAGGATAAATGTTATCCTTCATTCGCCGTTGAGGTGTGCCTGGGAACACTGAAGCAGCCTTTCTTTGTTGGTGGCTTCTATACTCCATGAGGCCTTAAAAAGATCGCTTCGCGGGCTTGCAGCAGACGACAATATCGGGGTGTGTCTGCGAGAACCAATCAGATCCGCGAATGAGTGAGCCTGGTTGCCACAGCTAGCTGGCTGCACCCTTCTGGAAGGGTGAGTGACCTCTGCCTGTTGCTACCTCGGCCTGTTTGTTCGGCTGAGGAGCAGACGACATGAGAGTATTGGCAACAGTGTGCGAGCGATGTCTGCTGTTAGCCTGCGAAGCGGCCTTTCTAAGACCTCCTGCAGTATAAGCTGCACAATTAGGATAGTGATTTCTGTAGGAAGAGGGAAGGGTTGTTTTATATATGAAAAGGCAATATCATAAAATTTATGTACCTTACGGTTGTATTTCAGAAGCATTCTGCATCTTTGTCTCGTGGTAGTGAAGAAACTGTGCCTGCTCCAGTATCTGATATGGGTTTCCCTCTTCCAGAAGTGACAACAATAAAGTCTGAAATGGAAAGTGCTGATTCATTAGTTTGTGAACAATCATCTCTGGAGAATGTTTGGCTTCCAGACGAGTCATGTGTCAAGACTGAAACCAAATCATTCGAAGATCCTCCTAATGTTGACATCAATTTATCCAGTCAGTACATTGATGAAACTTTAGTTGATAAAGTTGAAAGTCAGAGTGATGAAAAATTGATGCATTTTGAAGGCACAAGTGAGGAAGCTCCTAGTGAAAGTGAAGGATTTTATCCGTATGACTGTAAACAATTTGTGGAGAAAGTGCCAGCTGAGGATAGTGACAATGATGCGTTAGTATTAAGTGATGACGAGGACAGGAAGAAGAATGCAGTGATCACCGAAGAAGTGGAAGGCCAAGGGACAGATCCTGGAGAAAGGTAGGTGCAGGAAATTTTAGTACAAGGATTGAAAGCGAACATGACAGTACTAAAATTCAAAATTGGACCTTATTACTTATGAGTTACAATGCAATTAATTTATTGAATATTGCCACCAATGCTGCAGTGGTAGTGGGTTATTCCATACAAGATCATCCAGGTATCCACCCCACCATCTCAGATTTGGATGACATTTGATGCGTGATATCTGTGGATAAATATAATAAGCAATTTTTTTTATTTTAGGAATATCAACTCTAGTTTGAAATTTATAGTTCTTTAAAATTTTCTGCCATTTGATGGAATTTTTTGTGAATTTACATGCTCTACTTCACATTGCTTAAAAGTTTCAGACCCAATTATTAACATGAAAGTTTGAAATTTATCATAATACTTAATCAAAATTTTATATGGCGTTTAATATGCACATATTTGCTTTTGTAACTTTTCTATTAATTTTTACAAACTTGGACTTATTCCCATCAGTGTTGGCTATTTTGCCTGTTTTTTGTATAAACAAAATACAACTGTGTGGTTTGCTGTTTATGCAGATATTCAAGTTTGTAAAATATAGACCATTGTGAACCACACAATGAAATGCATGGTTTTTACTAAGCACAAGTAGAAGCACCTGGTCAACCATATTCTGGAAGTATGTACGTGGGTCATTCCACGTCAAATCAACGGAAATAAATGCACCTTTCAGATTCATGTCAAGAGTGAGGCAGTCAGAAATGATGACAAGAGATGTATGCATCAATGTTTTTATTGTTGGATCTTGGAAATAGATTGTGAAGGGGTGAACTGTTGCCTGGGCATTGTTCCAGTGGAAACCTTGGGCTGCATCCTGGAGAATGAATGAATAGTTGTCAGCGAACTCGCAGATTACAAGATAACCACCTTCTTTCAGAGATTGCTTCAGATGGGTGAGGTAACTGGACTGTTGACTAGCAAGAAATGAGTGTTGAAGAAGTTTCGGAAGTTTTTCAAAAGTATACTGATGAATTCTTCAGTAGGTTTGACTAATGTCTACTAATACACAAAAAATAATTTGTAAACTAAATGTGAGGAATACTGCAATCTCTGAGGTCAGTAACACACTGACAAGATGGCATACAACTTTCCGTGCGATGAAATGCACAAAAAGAATATGGAAACTAAATTTGAAACAATCCTCCGTTGCAGTTTTACCTGGTGCCGGAATCAGCAAATAGACTTCTCCATTTCTCCACACATCTTTCATATGACGTACTGAAAATATGCTTCCAACATGTGATTCGCTCTGTGTGCGTAAAGCTTAATGCCCACTGAGACGTGGAGAAACACGGAAGCAGAACCCAACTGATGCATTTCCGACGTCTCAGTGGGCGATAACCTTCAAGATAACCTGCAGACTTCTGGGACGGACATTTTGTGCTTCTGTTCCCCACGTTTCCCTGTAGTGGGCATTACACCATTCGATTTCAGTGGAAGCAGACAACAGAAGTCCTGTTGCCACATTACTCAGTGTTTCTCCGCATCTCAGTCACTGGGTGGTGTGCTTAAAAGGCATTGTTGACAAACTGTGATTGTACGTCTCACACCGAGGACTGTAGCAGCGGCACTGCTCTAAGCATAACATGAACTCGTTCTTCAAGGTCGTACCAATCACTACTGGCAGACTTGACAACTAATTCAGATGAATGCCTTAGAAGCTTTTTTTTTTAAAAGTATGAGTGTGGGGACTTTTCAAACGCACTGTATGAATGCTAGAGCGCCAAATTATACCACGTGTTCTTCAGTACTGACTAGGCTATAAGCCTATGGTCGAAAAAACCCACTACCATAAATTGTTCCTTGCACCAGTCTTTCCAATGATTCATGAGTTTGTTTTTTACTCAAGGTAATAAATCTGTGTACCATAATCTGTTGAAACTTATGTGTTGTAAATCTCTGGCTATATTAGCATATATGTCCACTCGTTCATTTCCCAAATTAATATATAATTATATGCTTTAACATAACTAAATTGTATATCAATGTTCCTTTTACGAGCCAATTGAACTTGTTGAATTATTAGAATATTGAATATAAACTCATGGCATAATTTAGGATAAGATGTAGATAAAGCTTGTAATACATTCAAAGCATCTGTAAGATAAGATTTTTTTAATAACCATCGGATATTCTACTTTGTACAGCTCAGTATAATGCTTAACTTTCCACAGTGAAAATTGATGAATCTATAGGTAATCTAAACTGCTTGTACTTTCTTTTCTCTGGGATGTAATAGGCGCATCCTACCCCTTGGTTATCCTTTGAACCATCAGTGTATATAATTACGTGTGTTGGCCATTTTCCTCTGTACAATGCATGTAGTCCTAGATCTCTGAAGTGTATTGTACATTGTGTTTTTAATGGTCAGACGAAGCAAAGTAATACAAATTTTGCATTGTAAATATTTTAGAGAAAAAGTAAAAATGAGTCAGAATATTCGCATCTTTGTGCGAAATTAGTCAAATGATGCCATGATACAGATAGAAATACACAAGAGATTCGCTAAGTTTAGCACATCAAAATGGGAGCCCAGTTCTACCACCCGTGCCCAACCTTTCCACTATGTTTCCTGTTGACTACAATGGTGTCAGGCAGCCCAAGTCATCACAACAGGTCTGCGAATCCAAAGTCCTTCGACCGCTGGTTTCTACCGCTCTTGAAGGTCTGGTCATAAAATACCTTTTTCAGTCCCCATGTTTACAACCACAGTAGGCTTTCTGTGACCGGATTTTGGAGGCAATACGAAATTCGGGGAGAGAGGTTTAACAATTTTTCCATTTTTCAGGTTTTCTGAAATTTTGTATTTTGTATAGGATTTGCTCTCCCAATTTTTCGTAACTTCTCATCTGACGAAAATATATGGTAAACAGACTCAAAAATTTTTCGTTTTCTTCAGATAATCTACACATGCTAATTACTGTCAGATATTATCATCACTCAGATACTAGAATATGAATCATACAACATAACGCATGACCTTTGTGTTTATCCTGGAGAAATATCCCCCCTCCCCCCACCTCCTGACATTTGGCAAGTCTTGCGATGACTACGTAAAAATGTCACGCTTTGCCACTGTTAATGGTATATCAAGTTGATAAATCAAAGGATGTAGGAGAGTGAAAGGCTTGGACCGAAGTTCTGGGTCTAAGTAATGGCAGTATACAAAGAAATATGAGGTTGTTTGTGGATTTATAACATCGGCTTCAGTCCATTGTTTTTGTATTTCAAACAGTTTATTAAATGGATGAGGATGATTTTCCCAAGATTTAAGGAGGAATTTTATTGTTAATTGAATCCACCTGTGTCTCAAGCATGTTTCTTTGTTCTCCACATAAACACTTACATTGGGGCTTGATTGCATGAGACCTAAAGAAATTCGCAATGCTTTTCTTTGTAATATGTCTATTTTGTCGAGTAGACTGGATCTTGCTTCCCGGTAACTAAAAGCTGCATAATCCAGAAATGAACGAAAAGCATTTTTATAAAAGAGAAGTAAAATTTTTGGGTACCTACACCATTTAGTTGTTGTCATACTACAGAGTATATTTAAAAATATCTAAATATTTGTAAATTGCATAATGAGTGTATTCCATGTAAAGCATTTATCAAAATACACACCTAAATATTTGTGAGTATCTGTCACTGGGATGTCGGAAATTTGTAGAATATTATTGGGATATGTGCCGTAATTTTGGATTTGCTTTCACTAAGGGTCGATCCTGCATTGTAGAACCATTCTTGTAGGTTGATGATTAATTTCTGCATTTTTATTACGTCTTGGGTTGCATCATCTGTAGTACTATAAAAACAAAAATCATGTGCATATTGTACTATCTGGAATGGATAAAGAGCTAAGGTATGCATTTCATTAGTGTAAATATTAAATAATAAAGGACTCTATGGTGCACCTTGAGGAATTCCATTTGAAGTAAAGCGAGGGTCACTAAGTTTTTCTGAGAACCATCCATGCATCTTTCTGTTGGAATATACGTAGGTTCCATATAATTAACAATAGTTGGGGTGAATATGAAGGTTTTCTAATTTATTGAAGAGCATATATAAATTCATTGAACCATATGCTTTTTCTAAATGTATATAAAGACTAACAGTATGATCGATTAAATTTACTATTTTGAATTGGAGCACTAAGGATGGCTATTGCATCTTGACTGCCATAATTAATTCTAAAACCAAGTTGAGTAGGATAAAAAAACGATAATGTTCTAGTGTCCAGGTAATTCTGAAATAGATTGTTTGCTCGAATATTTTTTCTAAGACTGAAATTAGCACTATGGTTCTGTATGATGTTGCGCAATGAGGTTGTTTGTGCACTTTCAGAACTGGGAGAACTACGTAATTTTTACGTTCCCTTGGTACTACAGCAGTACAGAATATGTTGCAAGTATATCTAAACCTGCTTCCGGTAAATATCTTATAGCTTCATAAGGTATTCCATCCAAGCCTGGTGCTGTGAGTTTAGCATCATTCATTATATTTTTTAGTTCCTCTGTAGTAACAGGAGGGAATTCTTGTGTAAAATTTGAATTATTGTCCTCCATTTTATCATATGGAAGATGTACCGATGGCGGAATCAATTGCATTAAAAATTGGTATTGCCAGCTATTATCTATTGGCTGTTGACGAGGTGAATGTGGTTTATGTGAGGAATTAAATTTATGCCACACGTTTGGGGATAATTCCTGCATGTGTACTGAATTGCAATATTTAATCCACGCTTGACGTTTGGCTTGCAGAAATATTTTCTTTGCTTGTGCTATTGACTTTTTCCATAATATACAATTTTCAAGGGTGGGGTATGATACAAATTGAAACACACTCTTTTTTCGGTTGGTTTTTGCCATCTCGCACTCTGTGGTCCACCAATGTATTTTTCGAAATATTGTTTGCGAAAAATTGATTCTGTGAACTAAGAATGTCTAACACTTCTGTGATGATTTGGAGTAATGTATTGTATGTAATCGGTTGAGAGGATTTTATTCGATTTTTTTAGTATATGAGAATCTATTAGTACTTTATGAGAGGAATTTATTCGTTTTTTTAGTGTATGAGAATCTATCAGTACTGTATATGATCCATGATAGATTATTAATTTTAAAGAGAATTACTGGAAATATGATGTGTGGGATTGGTTGTGATGATAAAAATTGGGCATTATCATAAATGGGAAAATGATCACTGCCATGAAGTTCCTCCGCTGTGGTCCACTGTAATTTGGGGAATAATGACACTGATATTATTGTAAGGTTCATTGATGTGGAGTTTTTTCCATTGCATGGAATATGTGTGGGCGATCCATCATTTATGACAATAAATAGTTGTTTTCTATCTAGTCAGCAATGCTGGACCCAAGTCTATCTGATGTGTGTGTCCCCCAAATGACATGATGATTATTAAAGTCACCAGCAATAATGTATGGACTAGGGGTATCAATGCTTCTAACTCTGAAGGTTTTTATATTCTGAGAGTTGTAATTTGATGGAATATAAATATTGATTATTGTTATTTTTTGTCCTTCTATGGAGATTTGGATAGTCCGTGCTTCTATTTTGTAATCGCGGAAGAGTTTATGATGTTTGGATAATTGTACTTCCTGATATGGTATTGATTCATGGACATATATGCTAATACCTCGTTCAGGGTGGGCCTAAACAATAGTGAACAATTCTGTATGTTTCATATTGTCTGCCTTTAGTTTCCTGTAAGCATAGTATTAAAGGATGATATAACTACAACCTTGGTGACAATGAAGTTCGACCAGAAAGGAATACGTGATTAAATGCACAGAGGCATAGGCGGTGGAATGGGTGACCCGCAGAAGTGACGCATGTGTGTAAGAGGAGGCGTGTGAGCAGGCAAGAATCGTAATCCCAGCATGTTGCACCCAAGGTCACGTAAAGAACGAAAACGGGGAACTATATGCGTGACATTGAACTTCGACCAGGCACCAGACCCATACGGAAAATTCCAGATAGTGGCGCATTCAATGGAAGCATGACGTCACGGACACAATAAGGGAGTCTGCCGTATATAAGCGCATGCTGTGCACCGAGGAACCACAGTGCATCATCACCATGGCCAGGGGCAAACCTATTGACAACACCGTGAGGAGAAGAGAGGTGGAGTTGCAACGGGATGGACTCAGTGAACGGGAAATAGGGCACCAACTGAACTTACCCAAGTCAACCATCCACTGCATCATCAAACACCATCAAAATACGGGTACTACAGAGCCAGGTAAGGTCCCCGGTCGAAAACGCCTGCTGAGCGTGCGTGACCTACGAATATTTAGGTGCTATATCCAGACCAACAATCATGTTTCTGTGGCCGAATTACGACTGTGGACTCGAGAACGCTTTCACATTGAAGTGTCAACCAGAACCATTCGCCGTTACCTGCAGCGATGCGGTTACCGAGTGTACAAGGCGAAACGTAAACCCTTCCTTTCCATGTTGAACAAAGGCAATCGACTACGGTGGGCACGAATGTACCGGGGATGGACATTTCGGCAGTGGAACAGGGTTTTGTGGCCGGATGAATCCATTTTCAATGTTGTGTACGGGAAAATACGGAAAACAGTCATTTGTCGGAAGGAGGAACAGAATGAAGCAAGATGTTATGCACGTCGGGTACAGAAACCTGCGTCAGTGATGGTATGGGGATGCATGATGGCATCTGGGGTTGGCCCACTACACGTCTGCGAGGGCATTGTGAATGCACACGCCTATACACGCATACTGGAGCGGCATCTTCCCACAGTGCGAAGGCACCTGTTCCACAGCCGGCGTCTCATCTTTCAACACGACAATGCCAGGCCTCATACAGCGCGGCTGACAAGAGAATGGTTGACTCGCCATCACGTGCGAACTCTGCCATGGCCACCATCGAGTCCCGACCTCTCGCCCATTGAGAATGTGTGGCGTGTTCTTAAGCGACGTGTGCAACAGAGGGGACCCACGACAGTGGCTGCTCTTATCGCCTGCCTGCAGGAGGAATGGCACCGCATCGATGTGGAATACCTTGAACGACTCGTCCGCAGCATGCCCCGATGCATTGCCACAGTTATTCGCCGACGGGGCGGCATCACACCATGGTAAACAGGATCCCCTCTAACAGTGGTCGAACTTCAATGTCACGTGTAGATGGACGAAAATGTTTTATTTTGTGTGGACATCATACATTGCTGCGTTGCAGCGGAAATTTATGTTTTCCTTTGTTCCATGTAGCCTGCTGAATAAAATATATTCAGCATATGCATGTGTTCTCCTTCTTTCACAACGCACTCCTATATTTGTGACTGGTCGAACTTCATTGTCACTAAGGTTGTAACTAACTCTCTAGCCTTCTCAAACCCTAAGGTTCATGTTTGCAGCAACACAGGCCTTCCATCTGTCCCTATCCTGAGCAAGTTCTATATACTCTTTTCCATCCATAATTCCAATTTTTTTCCTGTCGATAGTTAATTAAATTACAAGGGACTCTACACCGATATCATTATTAACAAACCCGTCTAAAAATTTCCATTTAAGCGATTTAGATATGTATAAGCACACGCCACCTCTAGATTTGTTTAATCTACATCGAAGTAATGTGTAATTTTCAATGTCTACTATATTATTACTAATATTCGGTTTTAACACTAACAAATATAATCGTTCAGAATATTTATAATTACCGAAATATATGTTTTCTGTTGGAACTATAGTATATCGATGTAGTAGAGTGCCACTTTATTTCTTTTGTACCTAGATCTATACCCCTATTTTTTTCCATTGCCCAGCTGGTACATATTTTTACCTTTAGGAATTTTCTTTGACTCAGATAATGTTCAGAGATATATGCTTTTATTGCTACAAGAACTTTAAAATATATCATTAGTATTAATGAATACTAATTTTATGATGACTATATTGGAAAAGGGGGAGTGGTCGTAATTAGATTCATTCTTTCCTTCTAATGTATTTTCAGAATCAATTCTGTAGCCTAAACATGAGTTTTGTCAAGGCAAAGTGACGTGTTCTTGTATGTAGACAAATGCAGTGAGTTTCCATTTTCAAAACAGAAAGGTGCTGTTGTAGTGGAGGAAGGGGAATGAGTTGTGTTTCGGTCATTGCAATAGAGTGTTCAAGAGAGCAGTGTGTTTTCACAGTCACAGCTTGACGGCCTGTCAACCAAGGAGTGTGAGTACATGGGCACTCTTGTTCTTTTGTGATGCCTTGAACTAAGAGGGTACACTTGTTCCAGCACTCGAGACCTGGCATTATGTGATTACATACTCATGTTTTGATGGTGATCCTTACCTGTCTGTTCAAAACATATGATTGATTTGTTGTTTTCTGAATCTTTTATTTCTTGATTTAAGCAGTAACAACTGATTAACATAAAGTTGTTGTCTGATAAAAGGTTCCCAATTTATATTTGACATCATCTCTTTCTCTGCTTTTACTGAGCAATTTACCATTGACCACCGTTCAGCATATTAAGAAGAAGTTTTACAGAATACTGAGGCAATGAACCCCACCAAGCAACTCATATTTCTTCCTAGTCCAAAGATGAGTTTTCCCTCACCAGAAGGTGGCAAGATGCCCTGCATCACATTATTACATTATTAGATTGAGAGTCGTCATTTGATATACTTTGATAGCAGTGTTACCATCTGTGACTTCTTTTTGCTAGTTTTTGAGATGTCGACAAATAAATGATTCTTAACCAGAGGCAAACCCTGTTAGTAATGTTAAACATATGTTTGAAGTTACTAAATATGTTGGTAAAAAATTACCGAATTTAATAAATGTTACCATTTTTTGTTAAAAACATAACCGAACGGCCTTAATGGCCGTACTAAATGTGATTTTGCAGTAATTTTTCGATAACAGATTGCAGTACTGTTTGTCATGGCAACTGAGTGCCATGTTGCCAGATCTATGTGCATAATCAAGATAAGTAGAGACAGGTTGGGCGATCAGGTTATTTACTGATGGAAGATAACATCAGATTAATTAGTGTAATTTATACAAAATTCGTAGGGGTGCAGCAATGTTATTGATTTTTATGAGATCAGTTAGAAACTCTTTATCAGAACGAGTGTATCAGCAATGAAAAGTAGTAAAAGTCCAAAATATTCCAAAATATTAACAAAAAAATAAAAACATCTGTGTAGTTAGTTCATGCACCGAACAGAGCAAGTAAGTATAATGCAATTTTGTTTGAAGCAACTGCTGCCTTGCCTACAAGATAATAGGTGTGTTTCACCTATGTCACAAACTTTTGAATTATGACTTCGAGCAGCCATGATTGAGACCAGTTCTTGTAAGCATACAGAATTGGAGCAGGCAGGCGGAAGATAGTAACACAGATATTTGGGATTTAAAACAAATGTGCAGTTCATAGAGATGTAACAAACGTTACGTGGTGGATATTTCCTTGCAAACGACAAATAAAATTGACTGCAAACATGGCTGCTGTGTGCATCCTGACATCACATAAAACCCACCTATTGAAGATACTTACAGATAACCCATTTTATATAACACTACTTGATGACATTTCTCGCTTTTGTCAGAAATCTTTACCATATTTTCTTCATAACTTTGCAGGAGGAAGTTTCGTCTTCAGTATATCAATATTTCTCATAGTTACTCTCTAGTCATTCTCCAGTCCTTTGCTTATAAGTGACTAAAGATTGAGTTCTTTGGACTTACTATCTCTGGAGTTATGTTTCATTTTTAAAATATTTTACAGAAATACAACAATTTTGGGAAAAAAAATAAAACGCAAGAGTCCTGGGTCCACAATTGAAGTCAGTAAAACGTGTTTGTTCTAGGAATTTTTTGCTTGCATGTGATGGTGATTGTTAGTATTACCTCAAAATTTTCTTGGGTAGACATTTCAGGTTTAGATGATTTCCAAAATAGATAACATTTTCCAAGAGAAAGACAAAAGAGAGTTGAGTATTTTAGAAACCACGTAACGTATTCGTTTTAGTTTCATAATATATGTTTTGAGAGTTTTTAAATTAGAAAATGGAGTCACAGACACAATATATTTTCTAGAGATGTTACTTTTTAAAGAAATTGATTGATTTGCTTTATCTTACTTCGCTTCTTGTGCAACTTTTGGCTAATTTGCAAAGATGTGGATGAGTGATGATATGATGAAATTGATGAATGGACACTCACAAACATCCATGCCCAGGCCAGGATCCGAACCCCCGACGGCTGGTGTTGTGGCACGATGTGCTAACCACACTGCGATGGAGGCCGGCTTTTTAATGAAATAAAAACATTATGAATAAATGCTTAAAATTCACTCTTAATGCTAATTTTCTTCAGCTGCAAATTGGCAATATTTTCAAGCAAATGACAGACTGAAAGAAGGATGATTATTAAAATTGTAATAATAATAATAATAATAATAATATATTTTTATATAATTAATATTTAAATAATTATATAGATTATTAAATATTTTATAAATTAATATAATTTTTTTTTTTAAATTTTTGTTTTAAATCCACTTTATGCACAGAAAGGCTAATTGGTAACTATATCTACAACCTATTTCCATCACCAAAAATCAACAACTGCACGTGTCCCTACCTTATTTATATTAGTACACCTACGACATGAGTACAAACACATGCAATCTTCGACAATTATCTTGGGAATACACAACTTCTTGGTTAATCAGCATTCCTACAAAAATATAATTTTCCAAACAAAAATAAAAGTCTGATCTTCATTTTTAAGTAACAGAGATTTAGTTTAAACGTTATTGCACATATATTTTTAAGTATAAACATATATTAACTAAATTTTAATTTTATGTGACTTAAGGTGGTCATCGGTGAAAAGTGTTATCATTGTTATGAAACATATTTAACTAGTTTTATCAAATACAATGCAATAGTCCTTAGTTCAAAAAGTCAAAAGTACGTACAACAAATTCTGCTTACAGAGACTACTAAAATTAGATACTTAGGGTATCATCAAAATTTACGTTAATATTTTGTTTCAATGTATTTTGGTACTTTTTCTCCTCGTAACCTGTAAATCATTATCTGGTTCTCTGAGAGGTATGCTTCTTGCTGTGCGACACTCATCATGTAGTTCAGGACAAACTTAATGTCCTACGTTTTGGGGAAAAAAATATCCCTTAAAATTGCAACTAACAAATATCTCAATGAGTTTGTTTGAGTTCGTGTTTTAAGTCCACTTTATACCTACAGTTTAAAGTGGGATCCGAACCACTGTGCCATGTGCCTCCACCGGGTATCGATCAAACCCGGGGCCCAAAATATCTCTGATTATTTGCCATTCATTAATACACAAGACAAACAAATCACACCACATGCACTGTTCCTTTTTAGTAGCTCTAGAATATAATTCACAATTTCTGTATACATCATACTGCCTACATCATAATTTCTTGAGCAGATTATGGACTCTTGATGTCTAGTAAATCATCTCCATTGCACCAAGTTGTCTAGAGAAACGAAACACAATGAAGGCGTATGCACTCCAAATAGCGTATATTACTCTGTTATGTAAATTACACACAATCCTCATTTATGATTTGTACAAGGTTTGTCCGGAAAGTAAAGATACAAACACATTTGCACGGTAGGGGAAAAATGTGTACCAAAGTTGGCAACACTGGCAATAACCGTGATCCATACGACGAGGATTGGGAGTGAGTCGTTAGTGCTGCGCTGAGTCTTGTGCGAGGAACACTCGTTGGAAATGGCAGCGGCGATACCAAATCCCGCCAAGTGCAAAGTGCATGCTGTGATCAGGTTTTTGCAGGCACAAGGAAACCGTTCATCAGAGATCCACCGAGAAATTGTGACTGTGTACGGAAACGTAATGAATCATCAAAATGTGGAGAAATCGTGCCGTGCCTTCGTAGAAGGTCGACGTGATGTTCATGATGAAGAGAGAAGTGGGAGGCCGTCCGTGATCACGGACGACCTTCGCAATCGTATTGTGTACATGAATAGGCAGGTGACAATTCGAGAATTGTATGTGATGTTTCCTGACAGTTTGAAAACCACTATTCATGAAGTTGTGAGTGGGTTAGGGTACAGAAAGTTGTGTGCACGCTGGGTCCCAAAACATTTGACTGACGAACACAAAACAATACGACTGGGATATGCACTGGACTTTCTTACTCACTAACGCAGAAGAGGGAGATGCATTCCTGGACTCCATTGTGACAGGTGATGAAACATGGGTGTTCCACCATTAGCTTGAATCCAAGCAGCAGTCACTGCAGTGGTGCCATACTCATTCTCCAAAAGAAAAAAAATCAAAACTTCAATTTCAACCCTCAAGCTGATGGCAACCGTTTTCTGGGATTGCCACGGCATCCTCCTGGTGGAATTCATGCCGCCTGGAAGAACGATTAATGCTGAAACCTACTGCCAGACTTTAAAAACATCTTCGACGTGCAATTCATGACAAACTGAGAGGCATGTTGTCAAGTGGAATCCGCTTTCTTCATGACAATGCCTGCCCCCATGCAGCGAATGTCACCAAGGATCTGCTTGCACAGTTTCAATGGGACGTCCTTCACCATCCACTATACAGCCCTGACCTTGCACCCAGCGTACCACCTGTTCCTGTACCTCAAGAAAAATCTTGGTTGAAAACACTTTGCCGATTATGATGAAGTCGGGAAGAAGTCACAACTTGGTTCCAGATGCAGGCGGCGGATTTCTACGATTCAGGGATACAAAAACTTGTTCCGCGTCTGAACAAATGTTTGGACAATGGTGGCACTTATGTGGAGAAATAGCCTCTGTATCAGTGCATCAAGTGTAACTTTAGTTGCGAGCAATACATTTCTTTTATATCTTATTTTTTGTTTGTATCTTTACTTTCCAGACAAACCTCGTATTTCACAGCATCTTATCTGCAAACTGTGATGGTGGACAGCTGCCATTGTCAATCAATTTTGTTGTCCTCTTTTACAAAAGTTACTCTCAAATGCTTCTCTGAAAAAGAAGAATAAAAATAAAGTTAATATCGTGTATGAGTCAACTTATAATGCATTTTAAAAATATTTACATTTTCTTGTTACAACCTTAGATAAGTTAAATATTAATAATGAAATACAAAACTTACGTATCTTCTGTAAATGGATGTGAAAATAATAGATCTAAATAGTACTACAGCAGTTGACGATATCGTCTTGTAACTAAAGGGTTACTGGTTTGCTACACGGTAGGCGATCACTTCAATGCATCAGTTCCAACTTTATAATGTTTGTTAAACATTAATTTGTACCTAACAGGAACGTGTATAATAAATAATAGCAGCACTTATTGTTACATTCATAGATTGATTGATTTGGTGTTAAAAGTCCATTTTATGCACAGTAAGGCTAATCGGGACTGGACCTACAGTTTTAAGTGGAATCTGAACCAGGTATCGAAACCTCCACCAGGTATCGAACCCAGGACCTCTTGATTACAAGTGACGACGCTGCCACTGTGCCATTCATTGAAAAATACAAAATAATCGTTGGATATGTTTTCATATAATGTGGCAAGTACAATGCTTTATGGAGTCAGGTTCGTCCAGGTTTGAACCCTGGTTTCATTGTATTTATCCTCATCATTCATAATCCTCATAATGGCATCACACACCAAATAGAAATTTTAATGTACATTGACAAAATCTTCAAAAATGATTTACTTTATGCTACTTATAGTTTTATATAAAAAATTGTCAATAAATTGCAGCAAATAAAAAAGTTGATCATATCGTTAGAAATCACAGAGTGAAATTTTGGCAACAGTGTATGCTAAAATTAGCACCACGATGATATGGCACTTCAAAAACCATGAACATAACCACTACTTTCTTAAGATATAAAAGGTGTTCGCCTTTTCACATAGTATTTCAGGTATTTTCGGCTACATACTGGATTTGTTGTTTCACAACAAAATCTTCCTTACTAGTCATGGGAGACAAAAATGTACCAGTCTTGACAAGAACTACCACTTCAACACCATCTGCATGCAGCAGTTTGAACCTGATGGAGACATTATATTTTCTCTTATTTACTTAAATGCCTTTAATTGTAACAAAATTCTAGATATTCCAGATTCTAGTGAATAAAACAATCTTTCATATCAGAAAATTTCTTCCTTACCGAATCTATATTAGTGCTACAGTTGTGTCTGGGAATTTGGGCCTATTCTTTAACATAACATAAAATAGATCATTTTTTGTGTAATGGCAACACACACCAAATAGAAATTTTAATGTACATTGACAAAATCTTCACAAATGATTTACTTTTGGCTACTTGTAGTTTTATATATAAAAATTGTCAATCAATTGCAGTGAATAAAAAAGTAAAAAGGTAAAGTGCTCCCCTGTGCTTTGCACCATGCCATGAAGGCATATAGGGGGTGTGGAGTTAGGGCCCACACTTTCTTGATCACAGCCGAAGGTGTGGGTGATGTGATAAGCACCATGCCCCTGACCACCTTTACCACCCAGAGTTTCCTCCAGGTACCCACTTTGTACGGTGCTGGTTGGGTGCCAGAGCCGCTTGAACAGGTGTAAAGAATCCCGGTTCTCCCCCGCCAGGGATCGGACCTGGGTGTCTCACATGGTAGAAAGATGCCCTAACGACTGAGCTACCACGGCACATACAATTGCAGTGAATACACTTGCTTTTTATTTCAACCCATGGTGCAACAGCCTGTGAAGTCGAGGGCCTACTTACTGACTGCTGGCCTCACTCCACATGCCTCAGCAGAGGTGGGCCATCATCCAACCAGTTACAGGATGATGTGTTGAGGGCACAACGAGTCATTGTTGTAGGTCTTCATGACTGGGTTATGCTACTCATTCCTAGCTTCCAAATATTCTCACAATTGTGGGTGGCCAACGGTCCCATGGACTGGTTGAAATCTCATGATAAAAGTTGTTACAATTCCCCCAGGAGACTTGAACCAGCATACGTCCCATAGCCCGAGCCCAAATCCTGATGCCTTTCACAGCCATTTGTAAGGAAACATATGTGTTAATTGTGGATTGAAAAATAAATTAAGTTAAATATGAATTTTAATAAGAAGGAAGTGTCATGCTTACATTTTAAATATCAGTATACTTTATGGAGGTGGAGAGTGGTGAGCAAAAATTAAAGAGCACTTTACTGTGATCACTTATAAGCATATTGAAAACTCATAAACCCTGAAATGTGGAGCTCCCATTTTCCATTTGTCCAATGTTACCTTCTAGAATGACTTTCTGTAATTTTACATGTAAATATGTTGAGAATATTTACAAAAGCATTTTGCAATTTCTATAGCATTCATGCTTACAAGGAATTACAGTCTTATGTATTTGTACCTAATAAATTTTATTGGAATGTACATAGTGTGTATCTGAAAATATCATGCAAATACGGCACCTAAATCATTTTTTGAATATTAGGCATCCCCCCCTTTCCGACGCCTGTGAATGAATTTCTCACACAAATGTTAAGCCTCCAGAGACTGATACTGAGCCTACAAGAGACTTATGAGTGTGAGACCATGTATGACCAGAGGTCGACCTTGAGTTCTGAGCAGTGGCGGCTCGTGGTGAACCAAAGTGGAGGGGCGACAGCTCACAAATTTGCTCTACTTGTAATGTGAGTTTAATTGATTAATTTCGTATATAACAGCCAACATGATAAGAAATTGATATATTCGTCTTTACCGAATATCATGCTTTGCACGTTTGCACATATTTGATAAATTAATAATTATTTAACAGTAATGCGAAGATTACGAAAGATGGAAGAAGAAATAGAGTTCTAACAGATTTAGTTGTTTGTTTTTTAACTTAACAGAGGGGAAAATTGATAAGCACAATGACGAATATTTACGTGCATTGAACGTGAAAATTTCAAGTAAAAATGTTACACAAAAAACGTTTCCTGTCCAACATGACTAATTGATATATGAAATAGGGCAGCAAAGTAAATATCTCACGGGAAAGGTGATATCTGCGTTACCAGAAGCTCAAGCTCTACAGTAAAAACTTCAAACTTACCAGAAATCTTCTTCAGACATGCTTGTTCTAGATTCAAATTTGGTCTAGGCCTAGGTTTTTTATGTTTATTTTATTCATCTAGACTTCTGGGAAAAAAACTTCGCACCAACAAGTTCTCTACATAGCTCATCGCAAGAAACGCACAACTACAGCACACTACCGAAAAAGCTTCACTTTTCCATGGAAAACGAAGAAACAACAAGCAAAGAGAATCGAGTATTCTCTTTGCAACAAGTGCCAATGCTATCGTCTTCCCATGCAGTCATTTTATTGCCTCGGGGTTGCCAGACAATTTTGCCAAATTTTCAGAAATTCGTAGTACACAGATTTCTGTAGCGGCTTTTGGTTAGTTTAGATGACTAGTTTCTAATTTATTTAACACCCGGATCGATAAGAAATTGTGAAACTTTGTCACACTATCAGGGGTTTTTCAAAACGTGCTAATCAAAACATGTAATTAAATCTAATTTTGTGAGTAACACGAAGCTGTAGCCGACTTCCGTGGCTAGCATACAGCATTGCAAAGCCATGGTTCCTGGGTTCGAATCCCGGCCTGGACATGGGTGTTCTTTGTGAGTGCCCTTCCATCATTTAATTATCGTCGTGATTACCGAAAAGTAGCAGAAAGCGACGGTATATAACAAATATCAAGCACCTGTCTGTACTTTTTTCAGTTACCGATATTTTCTTTCCTCATTGGAAATTGCATTATTTATTGCTCTATGGAATACAGAATGATTTCTTTCGACGGTTGGTAATTTTCCTTCTTGTGTTAACTTCATTGCTTCTGGCAACTCTTCATTGTTTACCGTTCTCCGGAGAGAGGGCCAGTTTCGCCTAGGGGGTTGGTTTCGGACGACAAACCCTCCGTCCTCCCAGCCCATTCCCAGCCACAGATCCCGCGCTTGTTATTCCGCCAGTTCCCTCGCCTCTTACCCCTCGCGGCAGCGCCTGAAAATGCTCTACGTCTCGTAAGGTGGGAGGACGCCGCCCCGCCAGATTTCTCTCGAAGTTCCGTATTCCCCCGCACGGTGGCCTGCAAACTTCGCAATTGTCGCGGAAGAATGAATACAGAACCGACTAACCAACGATCTATAAGCAACGGAATATTTGTAATTCAGACAATGTAAAATATAATATATAAATGTTAAAGTAATGTTTGTTCACTTGTGATTACACACGGCAGTGCGGCGTCCGTATCGTCCTTATGAGCGGCCGCCCCTGGTTCTGAGTCTGAGGCAGAGGCCATGTGAAGCTAGAAGCTGGCCTTGATCTCAGAGTCTGACCTGGAGCTTTGACACTGGCAGGGTGGCGACAGACCTGTAAAACTGGGAAAAGTCAGGGAATTTGATGTGTCAAAAAAAGTCAGGGAATTTTGTCTTGATTGACTTTTTTAAAAAATTATTATTAAGATAAGTTGTGTTTATGAATGTACAGTGATGTCTGGACACATTTTTCGCCTGTTCAAAATATCGAAATAACGCAAATTTGGCATAAAATGCGATTTTTTTGCGTTTTTAGCTATTTTTTTAAAAAAATGTCCTAAAACAGTGAAAAATTCCATGAAATCCAAGATTCTTGTCTTTTCTAGGCTTAAAGAAACAAAATGTGCCATATTTTTTGTACATAAAATGTGCAAATTTTCCAACATTTTATTCAAGAGTAAACTATAGTGCTTGTTATGCATGGAATGCTTCCGAGAGCCACATTAAATCATGTATTTCCCACGATTTTTTCAACTTCTATGAAAACAATTTGCATCACAGGGCAAAGTGGCAGGGTTCTAACAGAAGATCAAGTGCATATCTACCATCACACGGGAGCTGCATCTTCAGTATTTGTCGCGCGAGATGTGTTTTGAATTACCAAGCCAAGTGCGCACCATTAGCATTTGTCGAGCGAGAAATACTGACTACTATGCGAGAGACCTGGGGTCGATCCCCTGCGGGGAGAAGAAGAATCTTTTCCACCTGTTCAAACTGCTCCGGCACCCACCTAGCGTCGTATCAAGCCGGTACCTGGAGGAAACTGGGGCGAGGAGGTAAAGGTAGCCAGGAGCGTGGTGCTGATCACATCACCCCCAATTTCTGCCATGATCAAGAAAGTTTGTTGCCCTAACTCCACACCCCCTAGATGCCTTCATGGCTAGGTGCTAAGCAAAGGGGAGCACTTTACTTTTACTTACTCAAAAATCTGTTCCAACATATCAAACTGTCACGAAAATACGTAGACCATGTGACCTACAATTTAAAATAATAGTTTAAAAGCACAATGGAAGCATTAGGTTTTGGTATATTTGGAAGAAAAATGTTCTAAACAAAAATGCGAATTTTGAGAAACTTAACACTAACAAGTCAAAAAAAGATAATGCCACCTGAGATTGATTGGTTTAAAATTTTTGGGTGCATCGCCACTTATGGTCATTATGCACCCTTCAGTATGTACGGGGAAAATTCCATTTACGGGGAAAATTCCATTATCTAAAACCCTTACAAAATTAAAAAGGTGGTATGGAACATAAGTTTCCTGAAATAACTTCCAAGATATCAAACTCTCACGAAGAGGGGTAGGCCATGTGACTTACAATTTGAAACAGTAGTTTAAAAACACCATGAAGGTATAATTTCAGGTATTTGCCAGAAAATGCACTAAAACAAAAATGTGAATTTCGGGTAAAATAACACCGAATAGTAAAAAAATAAAAAATTACACGAATTTGAAAAAAAACAACACAAAAATCAAGGTCCCTACCTATTAGGCATAAAAAAAAACAAGAATATCAGTTGTAATTTATTGCATTAGTAACAGGGAGTCCTAACCTAATTTTCGGCATAATCACCACCTTTGTTCTGGCATTTGTCGTCACATGGCACTAAATTTTGTATGCTCATGGCATGTGTGTCTGACAGCAAAGACTGGAACAGACTCTACCACAGAGTAGCTGTCAAATCCTTGTCTGCCAGAAACCTCTTCAATTGAACAAGGAGATGAAAGTCGATGCATGGAAGGCCAGGGCTGTACACGGAGTGGTCAAAGATCTCTCACCTGAAGTGATGCAAAGGGCCCACGTGTACTCAGCTCACCATTGTCTGACCATACCATCACTCACGACGTTCGGTCTGCACACCTCACACAATTGCTGGTGGCTCTGTGCCAAATTCTGAGCATGAAACAATCTGATTACTACACGTAGGCTACATCGCAGTCGGTGGGAGACTATATGAGAGCTGCAATCTTTAACCTAGAACTGTCCTAAAACTGCTGAATTGAGACTGTACCAGATTACAGCTATATGCCACTTCTTCCTGCCCGCCCTCCAGCCACTAGTGCTGCATACAGTCACCATTGGAGCCTTTTTTCAGGATGCCCCTCATATATGAACTTTCAGATGCTGTTATTAACAGAGTGGTCCTGTTTAATATTTGGTTAGGTAAGTCAGGTACCTATACAATGCAATTCTATAAATTGGTTGCATTAAATATCTAATACCTACCTAAGGAGGGCGAGGGTGCAAACATTGATGGCCAAGGGCACCTCAGACGGCACAGAGATGCAATTATTGCACTCGATTTCAATTTTATGCAAATAAAAATACATTTCATAAAATTTTCTCATTCGCATGCCTGCTTTTCTTAGTCTTCTCAAGTTCAGAGCCATAGCTAGGGAGCAGCGGGAGTCAATCTAAATGATAAAAGTTGTAAAAGAGAGAATGCAATGGCCCCTTAAGAAATTATTTGTGCTCTATTAAATCAATATTGTTTTCAGTTTGCAAGAAAATGGATTAAAATTGTTCTTGTTCGCTTCACTCGCAATATGATTGTTTTCTGTAATGCATTGTAAATTACCAAAGAGAGAAATAAGACTTCTCTTAATTGATTTTGTCTTAAATGCATGAACAATTGTTAGTAGGAAAAGGAGCGTGCACATTTGAGAGACAATTGATATAATTTTTGCTGTTGGTTTGTTATGAGGTGGATGAATTGATTATGTAATGAATATAAATAATAGTCCTATATGCTGTGTGTGTGTATATATATATATATGTATTAAAGTAATGTTGAATACATACACAATTTAGTGTTGGCATGTATTTTCTTATTTTACATCACACCATTTTGAATATGTGTAAAACATATGTTGTACATGAAAGTTTTACATCTTATATATACAAAAAAAAGAAAAAGGTGAAGTGCTCCCCTGTGCTTTGCACCACACCATGAAGGCATATAAGGGGTGTAGAGTTAGGGCCCCACACTTTATTGATCATGGCCGAAGATGGGGTGATGTGATAAGCAGTGGCGCAGGAACGTTTTTCATTTGGGGGGGTACAAAATTCAGCCTCCCATATATATATATATATATATATATATATATATATATATATATATATATATATATATATATATATATATATATACTGGCAGGCACGTATCTAGACATCCATTTCTGGTGTCCAACCAAGTGTCGCAATAATAATTATAATAAGAATTAAAATATTAATTGAATATGTAAATTAATTAATATTGTATTGTTATTATTACATGAACAGGTAAAATATAGTAAAAGAATAGAAATATAACAGCAAGTATTCATTATCTAGCTTACGTGTAGTTAAGATCGCCAAGATTTGCATAAAAACAATTGCCCTGGCAAGGAATTTAATGTCAAATAGAAAAGGAATTGAATATTTATTGAATAACAAAATAGGAGTTAGATCAAATTAGAGAAAAGTGTAGTTCCTTATTAATATGTTATGGATATTATCATTAGTAGCGTGCATAAATCTTTAGAACCCTCAAAGCCGTATGGGCCAAATAAGTTCAGCGGAAATAATCATCAATTATATAACAAATGCTAAACAATTATATTTTGATTATTTACCATTACTACTTGGTAAGTCATTCGGGGGGGTCCAGACTCCCTGGACCTCCCTAAATACGACCTTGGTACCTAGATATAATGTGAAGTCATGATAAATATTTTATTTTAAAACAGCATACACGAATGTCCTGTTGTTTAATGCAAAATTTGCATAAATATTTTTCTTTGTTTTTAGAATTCATGTTTTTTTTTTGTTTTTTTAAGAACAAATTTTAAAAGCAGATAACAATTCTGAAACATATAAAACTGTGGACCTCGTTCCTAGCTTATTTGAATTTAACGGAACGGAAAATCAGGAGTTCGAAATGTGAAATTGATTGATTGATTGATTTGGTGTTTTAAGTCCACTTTTATGCACAGTAAGGCTAATCTGGACTAGCCTACAATTTAAAGTGGGATCCGAACCACTATGTGCCTCCACCGGGTATCGACCTCGGGACCCCTTGATTAAAAGGTGCCATCGGGGAGGCCCTCGAAATGTGAAAATTGCGAACCTAGACACATCTATTCATTTTAATGCAGGTTGAGATTAAAGGGGGTGAGGAGCATCTTGAGCCACCCCAACCCGCTGGATACAGAAATCACATTATTGAATATATCATATTTATAGAGTTTCACTTCAGTTCAGTTCATTCTAATTTTAATGTCCCATAGCTACACATAAATATATCTTTAAACAATTTATGGCAGATGTGTACCACGTCCAATGCATTTTAGAAGCCATGTATTTGTTATTTTCTCAGACTTCTAGGGCGTTGTATTAAAAAAGAAAAGAAAAACTGAGTTGAGATGCTTCCCGATCAACTCGTAAGAAGTCTTACTTTGAAATATTTGTGTAACACTTGATAAAGCATTTGTTATATTATTAGCTGTAGCTAATGACACTCTTCAAGCAATGAAAGTACTATCAGTACATATACAAAACCGAAATCCTTCAGATCTCAGAGGAAGCAAGGAAAGCCATACGTTCAAAAGGTTCTTTTCCTTTTCAATCGTTGGTGGACAATATGAAGAGCCGGCCAAGGTTTCTTTTCGTATGTAATGGTATTAAATGCAGGTGCATGCGTGTGTTTTTGGATGACATGTCAATTTCTCGTTTATGTGAAAAGGTAAACTTTAATATGAGCAAAAGCATGTGTGCGTCACAGGTAAAGATTTTCGCATCTACAAAGAAAATCCAAAAGACATTCCCACCTCGCCGGCCTTCGTGGCGGAGGGGTTAGCATCGTTCGCTATGACGCCAGAGGTCCCAGGTTCGAATCCCGGCCTGCCTGGGCATGGGTGTTATTTGTGAGTGTCCATCAATTTCATAATATCCTCACTCATCCTCATCTTCGCGATTAGCCAAAAGTGGCAGAAACGTGAAGTAAAATAAACAAAATAAATTAATCAAACATCACTCAAAGGCCTCGTGAATCCAATCCAAACTCTACCAATAGAACCTGCAGTGAGTCTCACATATCTCGTTCATTCATCTGACTAATTTACTTCATGTTCAGATAGGATAATCGGGACTCTATTTTCAAAAAGAAATATCTTAATATTTAAGTATAGGTTTCCGAACATCCTCTTACAAAGTTATGAAAAATATGGGTGAGGAACAGGAGTACATTGTACCCCCGAGTTGGGTTGTTGTTGAGTTGAGTTGGTGTTTAAAGTCCACTTTATGCACATTAAGGCTAATCGGGACTGGACCTACAGTTTAAAGTGGGATCCGAAGCACTTGTGTCTCTGCCGGGTGTTGAACCCGGGACCCCTTGATTACAAGGCGACGACGCTACCACTGCCCCCGAGTTGGTCTGTCATGTCTCGTCTCGTTCGTGTAATTATTTCGTTTTGGAAAATTCCATTTTAAATATTACAAAGAAAATGGGAACAATCATATACTCTTCTGATGAAGATTTGTATCTTATCTTCGAATCGACGTGACCATTTCTTTAGAAAAGTGTACCCCCCCCCCCCCCTTACGCAAAGGAGCATTCTGAGAGCAAATCTGATTCCATCGTTCCACACACATTTTAAACAATTTTTTTCTCCTTAAAGAAGTTTCCAAGAACTTAGGTCAATGAACTAACTAGTAGCAACCACAATGTAGTAGAATGGTTTGAATTTCTGTGGTAAGGAAGATAATGTTTATAAGTTATAAACAATATACACTTTTTTATTGGGCGAACTAAAAATAGGTTCTTTTAACAGTAGCACCTTGCGTCTGTTGTCAAATTACCAGGGGGGTACAGGGGGTACAACTCGATTTACGGATTTAGGGGGGTACAGTACCCCCCTTCAAAAATTTAGGGGGGTACAATGTACCCCTGTACCCCCCCGTTCCTGCGCCACTGGTGATAAGCACCATGCCTCTGGCTGCCTTTACCCCACAGAGTTTCCTGCAGGTACCCACTTTATATGATGCTCGGTGGGTGCCGGAACCTCTTGAACAGGTGGAAAAAATGTCGGTTCTCCCCTGCCGGGGATTGAACCCTTGTCTCTCCCATGGTAGTCAGATACCCTAACAACTGAGCTACCACGGCTCTTATCTTGTATATCGTATATATACAAAAATAATAATATTAGGACTGCATTCATCGTGCATTTTCTGTCATTCAAAATTACACTTTGTGTACTTGTTTTCTATTATTAATGAATGTGAAATTGAACGTTTTTTTTAAAAAAAAATGTTTAAAATTGTTTGTTCCAGCACAAATGCTTTAACACCGACTTCTACCCCTCTTTTTGTGTAATTTATGAGGATGATAATGTCTCTGACACTACCACAACTACTACTAATAATAATAATAACAGTTGGGCTGAAAAGTTCGTAGGCTAACATAGTAAAAAATATTTTTTTGACAAAATTCGATTTTATTATTCAATATAGTTGCCTTTGAGGGCGATACAACGATTATAGCGGTCATACAATTTTTCGATGCCATTTTTATAGTACGATTTCTCTTTAGCCTCAAAATAGTCCTCAGTTTCGCCGATTACCTCTTCATCAGTGCTAAATTTCTTTCCAGGGAGCATTCTTTTAAGGTCTGCAAACAGGAAAAAGTCACTGGGGGCCAGATCTGGAGAATATGGTGGATGGGGAAGCAATTCGTAGTCTAATTCATATAATTTTGCCATCGTTTTCCTTGATTTGTGACACGGTGCATTGTCTTGATGAAACAGCACTTTTTTCTTCTTCAAATTGGGCCGTTTTTTCATGATTTCATCCTTTAAAAGCTCCAACAACGCTATGTAATAATCGCTGTTGATGGTCTGGCCCTTTTTGAGGTAATCGATGAATATAATACCATGCGCATCCCAGAATACTGATGCCATAACCTTGCCAGCCGACTGTTGCGTCTTTCCATGCTTTGGATTCGGTTCATCACGTGCAGTCCACTCGGCTGATTGTCGATTGGACTCTGGAGTGTAGTTATGGAGCCACGTTTCATCCATTGTAATATATCGACGGAAAAATTCGTGTTTATTACGGTTGAATATCGCTAAACATTGCTCCGAATCATCAAAACGTTGTTGCTTTTGATCGATTGTGAGCACGCGTGGCACCCATTTTGCACACAGCTTTTGCATGTTCAAATATTCATGCACAATATGTCCAACACGTTCCTTTGATATTTTTAAAGTCTCAGCTATGTTGATCAACTTCACTTTACGATCATTTAAAATAATTTTGTGGACTTTTTTGATGTTTTCGTCGGTAACAGCCTCTTTGGGGCGTCCACTGCGTGCATCGTCTTCGATGCTCATTTCGCCTCGTTTAAATTTAGCAAACCACTTCTCAATGGTTGATTTTCCTGGTGCAGAGTCCGAATAATGTTTATCAAGCCAAGCCTTGGCTTCTACAGTATTTTTTTTCGCCAAAAAGCAATGCTTTATTAACACACGAAATTCTTTTTTATCCATTTTTTTCACAATAACAAAAGCTGCTTCAATCACAATGCTATATCTCACGAACTAATTATCCGGCAGCTGTGAAATTTATACACGTATCTTTTGAAGGTTAGTACTAAGTAAAAATCACATGGATATAATTCTACACTCATGCTCATAAATTAAGGATAATAGAGGTTTTGGTGCCCCACGATACAGCACTGAAACAAACTAGTTGTGGGAGCACAGACACATGTTGAACACACAAGAAAGACATCCACATACCCTGTTTAACCCTGTTTATTGCAGAAAACGTGAGAAAAACCAAAGAGCGCACATATGATACAAAGCAAGGGAGATTGTAAATTGTTGTTTCACAGTTCTTTGAGCATGTGCACAGGTTTCAGTATGGAATGTGATGCCCATGCACATTGACACATGCAGTACAACGGCTTGGCATACTCCGGAGGAGGTTGTCGAGCAGCTGCTGGGGTATGACCTCCCATTCTTGCACCAGTGCCTGTCGGAGCTCCTGAAGAGTCCGAGGAGGTGGAAGACGTGCGGCGACACGTCGGCCTAGAACATCCCAAGCATTTTCGATTGGTTGAGGTCGGGGGAATAGGCAGGCCACTCCATTCGTATGATGTCTTCTGTTTGAAGGTACTCCTCCAGAATAGCAGCTCGGTGTGGCCTGGCATTGTCATCCATCAGGGGGAACGTAGGACCGACTGCACCTCTGAAAAGACGAACGTAATCTTGCAGAATAACATCCCGGTACACCTGACCTGTTACAGTACCTCTGTCGAAGATATGCAAGGGTGTACGTGAACCCAGGATAATGCCACCCCACACCATGACACCACCACCTCCATACTGGTCCCTTTCGACAATGTTACCGGGTCGGTATCTGGTTCCTGGTTCACGCCAGATGGTTACACGACGAGAATCAGTGTTGAGACTATACCTGGACTCGTCAGTGAAGAGTACCTGAGACCATTCTTCCATTGACCATGTCCTGTGTTCTCTACACCAGTTGTTACGGGCTACTCTGTGACCATGTGACAGTGGAATGCAAATTGCAGGCCTCCGGGCGAATAAACCGTGCCTGTTGAGTCGTCTGTACACAGTGTGTCTGGAAACAACTGTTCCAGTGGCAGCTGCAATGTCTCGAGCAAGGCCTCCGGCAGTACTTCGTCTGTGTCTCCGGGCACTTACGGTCAGATACCTGTCTTCTCGTGGTGTTGTACACTGTGGACGTCCACTGCTGTAGCGCCGAGACACGTTTCCAGACTGTTGGAATCGTTGCCATAATCGTGAGATGACACTTTGTGGCACATGGAGCACCTGTGACACAACCTGCTGTCTTTGGCCCGCCTCTAGCCGCCCAAGTATCCTTCCCCTCATTACATCATCAATATGTGTTCGTAGAGCCATTTCACACACGCACTCACCATCAGCACAACCGAACACAACTGCACACTTCCTATAGGCACTGTACTCTGGTCAGCAGTTTCGCTCCTGTGAGTCATTGGTCTGCTTACAGCGCCACCACACACTGGATCAACGTCATAGTCAACACAGGTTCTTTGGTACAGTACCCGGACATCATTTCAAGCTGCAACGTGCACACCAAATATTTATTTGTACAAGATTCAGCATTATCCTTAATTTATGAGCATGAGTGTAGTAACGCCATCTATGAGTCAGCCTATGAACTTTTCAGCCCAACTGTTAGTCGTCATGATAATGACATTATTATTGGTACATTTTTCCTAATACTTGCCCCCCCCCCACCAGACAAAAGTTCATGGCTGCACCTCTGGCGCATGTGTGTGGGTGTTAAGAGGCGGTAATACACAATATTGAAATAGAGAAAACATCTGCTTGTGGCCTTGAATTTTTTTGAAATTTTGCCTTGAAAACCAGGAATTATACTTGAATTTTATCAAGCTGCATGTACTGTCTCCTATGTACTCATTGTCATAGTTCTTATGTGACACAAGATTCATAGAGCTGATTACATAATACAGCATGTTAAAATGGTGTTTTGAAAACCACTGATGTAGCTCCTGGAAACTATATTTCTCTCACCACATAGAACTCAAGTTGTGCTCCTTTGTCTACTGATGCACTGAGATAAATTAATATTATATAATTTAATTTGAATTTAGAATCGATAATCTTAAATTTTGTCTTTTGCCCTTTTCCTGAAGTGTGCCTATAAATAGCAACAAAATCAGCATTGCTATAGAACTTTGTAGATAATTTATGTTGCGAGAGATACAAATCAAATTTTAAGTCTGTATACTTGGGAAATTTTCTTGTTACATTATAAATGTTCATGGACAGAAATTTTTCAGTGGTTTTTTTTTTTACGTTTTTCAATGTGTTTTAAAATTTAATAAGCTGATGTAGATACTTGTACCTTGTTTTTAAATAGTGTCCATGTTCATAGTTTGCTCTAATGCAGTACAGTAAAATTAGACTTTTTAACAAAATATTAAGTCCAATGGTGGAGTATCTATCACCTTTCCAACATTGTAAGCTCAGCATCAGTGATTTAACCACACATTCCCTAATTTTTTTTTACTGAGGCCTAATTCATGGTCATTTTGGCTCTAAATTTACCATTTTACCCCTACCCCCAAATTCAAACTTTTACCCCATCAGATGGAACATTTTGGATAATCCTCTGTACTGGCTGCTGTACTGATTTCTGCATTTTTGGACAGGAGTGGTCAGCGATTTATCCCCATACTTCCGACCGCCTCCCTCCTCCATTTTTTTGTACAAATGTTCAATTTTTTTAAACTACATTTACCCTTACGCCACTTTTGAAAATGTTTATTACATTAGTATTATTATAACCGATATTACTGTTATATCTAACACTAATTAGTATTTCCGATTTACTTGCTCATTTTTATGCGTTTCATCTTTTTCCCCTTTTTGTAATTTTTAGGCTTCAATATTCCCTGTTTCTGGAATAGATCCTCCAGCAAACAACACTGGCTCAAACCAAAGAGAATTGACTGATTTGACATCCTAGTCTTTTTGGCTCAAACCCTTTGTGGTTTTAGTGGGGGGTACATGACCCGTTCGTGTGATTTTCAAATGGGAAGGGTATGTTTGGAATTCAGATTCGGAAAGGCAGGGAAAAAATATGATTGTCATATGAAACATTTGTCTGTACCACCTACCGTTTTCCGTGTAGAAAATGGTTTTGCAAAAAAAGGAAGGTGAGATAAATCGAGTATAGCAAGCTTAACAATTAACCCTTCAAGCCGGGAGTTAAATACCCATCAGCCGCTGCGAGAGGCAGTAATTTTAAATCACTAAAACAGCAATTTTTGCATAATATCACAAAATTGAACATATCTTAAAAACCATTTGCTCAATTACAATGAAATTTTCAGGACTTTTAAATGAAACTTCACACTACACAAATATATATAAATGGTGACATTTATACTATAATAACAAAAATAATAATAAAAATAAGAACTTACATGTTGCGCTTACAAAGTACTCCTTCCGTCTTGTGTTCTTGTTAGTTTAGAAGTTCAACCAGTGGCGGCTGCTTAATACGTGCTACCGTGCTATAGCACGTTATTCAATTTACTAAAATGAAAAGAAAGAAAGGGACACATTTCATAGATTCAAGAAGTTTAATAAAACACTGCAGTGAAATGAAACTTCTCACGTTAAGAGGCTCAAAAATTTGCAGCGCACTATAATATTTTCCGCACGCTGTTAAGCTACAACGAATACCGTGCTATTGGCTTCATAGCACGTTTTCACCACCTCGCCGCACGCCGAATCTGGCCGAATGCCCCTCGGTTCTACGGGGGAGGTATGGTCGGAGCCAATCAGCTCGCGAAATCAGTCTGCTAGCATGCTACACAGATCCACAGCACGGCAGTGTTGTCATCTCAGTATAAGAAGAAAGTTTGCGGATAGCTACATCCCATCTCCAAATTTTGAGTTTTGGATGAAAGCAGCAAAGAACTTGGAAACAAAAAAAATAGTGTTAAATGCAAACACCCCTTAAAATGATCTCCGATTACCATTTTTGTCTTTGAATAACTTAAGATGATGGTTTAAATCGGTGATTGCAAAATATTTTATACTTTATTCCGGCCATACGTAGAAAGCAGCTAAATAATACAGACATTTATAATTCCAGACCCCTCGGGAAAACAAACCCTGCGTACACTAGCAGCTCCAAGTGAGTGTGTAAATTTGTATGTGTTTGGCGGGGAGGGGGGGGATAATTGTAAATGCAAGAAACAACATCTACCTGTAGCACGCATCTGTGAAAAGTCACGAGCCGCCCCTGAGTTCAACGTTGTGTGTTGTGTCAAAAAACAACAAAAAGGGATCAAGAACATTATTGACTGCTTTTTGGGGACCGCACAATCCACAAAAGTCAAGTTTATTTGCTTTGAAAGAGTCATCAACTTCTTTCCAGTTGCAGGTTACATTCGACGACGCAACAGGTGAGGATGTAATGTCATCCAATTCGCTTTCGCTATCACTGATATTATCTACTTCCTGTTCTGCATAGTTTACTTCACTTTCACTTGTAGATAGAAATGAAGAAATTGAACCTTCACTGTAACTTTCCTCTAAAAACGTACAAATTTCGTCCGCTTCGATGCCCTTTACCTGCCCATGCGATGCCATTTCTCAGTTTGTTTTTTTACGTAATAAAGTGATGCAATCGCACACGATTTCATGGAATTGGAAGGAAAACCAACAGATGGCAGCACATTGTAGTCTACTCTTGAGTTACATGCATTTTCGTTCATGTCGGAAAACAACAGATGGCAGAATATGCATCATTTCGTCACTACTACACGGACGTATATGTGTACGTCGAACCGCTTCTAGAAGAACTATGAGGGTCCGTACACGTGTACGTCGAACCGGCTTGAAGGGTTAAGATAAGTGCAGCACCATAACAGTTTCGGAAAGTGCAGGACTCAAGCTTTCCAACGATATGCCACATGATGACTGCGGGACTAAAAAAGGATGAAACAGCGTGACCCATAAAAGGGTGTCTAAAGTTAGGGAACAACTCGAAAATTTCAAATGGCAAGGGGTTTCGAGTAATACCTCGTTTTAAAGGTCACAGAAAACGTGAAAAGGATGCGAACATGATTTTGTAATCCACTGACCGGTTTCAAAATGGCGACCAAAACAATTCCGACCCCTGAAGTTAGTGTTCCAAAGTGAGGAATTACATACATAAAAAGCAAAACACAAACACTGGACAGAGTACATAAGATCCTGTACAAACAATTACGGTAATGGGTTCGCTATTGAAACACCATACTACTGAAAGCTTTGTTTGAGCTGCAACTTTGACCGCCCGTCACACTTTCCCCAAGCTTAGTGACCGGCAACGAATGGTTTAACGGCTGCTTAGCCAACGAAAAAGGTCCTTTTCTCACAATTGATTGCCAAACCATTGTTTGACAAGAGAAATAGGCCTAACTGAAATGATTGATAAGAAAAACGAAAGAACAATCAGAAACCAATGAACAACGAAAACGGGAAGAAAAGGTAAAGCACCCAGTGTGATGCACATTTACCAACTTACAGTAGATGTTCGAAATGTCTTCCCTCGGTCTCAATTCATTTCTGCACACAGACACTGAAATCTTTCTGTGCTGCAATAACTTCTGCCTCACTAATCTGCCTGCATGCAGCAACTTTGCTCTCGATCATGTCATCCCTCGTTGTAGGGCGATTTTGGTAAACAATTTATTTCAGTCGTCCCCAGAGGTAATAATCTAAACATGTTAAGTCTGGTGACCTAGGAGGCCAGGGCACAGGCCCACCTCTACCTACCCAGCGACCTCGAAACATTGCATTCACCTGATTCCTCGCTGTCAGCTCAAAATGTGTTGGGCACCTATCTTGGTGTAGCCACATGTGTGTTCTGATGTGTAAGGGGACGTCTTCGAGAGGACTGGACAATTGTTCTTGAAGAAATGTGCGGTACACAACACCCGTAAGTCTCGCTTGAAAAAAAATGAGGTCCAATTATTTGTCCGCCGATGATTCCACACCACACATTCACAGACCATCTACGTTGATGATCAACCTCTTGCATCCACCTTGGGTTTTCAGCGGCCCAGTAATGCATGTTGTGCCAATTTACCTGACCATCACTTTTAAATGTAGCCTCGTCAGACCACAACATTTCGTCAACGAATCGAACATTTGCATTCACTTGAGCTTGAGACCACATGCAAAAGTCTAGCCTGCTTTGAAAATCAGTTCCGTGTAGCTCTTGATGCAAGGACACGTGGTACAGATGAAATCTGTGATCCTTTAAAATCCTTCTCACTGTACTTGCGTTGACACTAGAATAACGAGCAACTTCCTGATACTCATGTGAGGATTGAGATGGAAGACTGCAAGTACACCAGCAGACCTCTCATCTCGAACAGGCAGAGCAATGCGTTCATGTTTGTGACTGCTAGAAGGCTGAACATTGCCCCTTTTGCATACACGATCAGCAAGGGTGCGAAAAACATGTATTGAACGATGTTCCTGATCGGGATACCTTGCAGCATACACACGAACAGCAGCAGAACTATTTCGTTGGCACTCACCCAACACCATGAGCATATCAAATGCTTCTACGTTTTTAGAAAGGCATTATTAGTTCACATTTAACAATTTGCCACTGCGAATTAAGTATAGGAATGCACACTACCTACAAGGAATGCACTGTAGAACGTCCTGAGGTACCACACAATGCCTTCGTCGATGAAACCACTTGTAACAGACAACGGTGAATGAGACCAAGATTGGAGGGGCGTATTTGCGTTATCAGTGGAAGCATATGGGAACCGACTGCTATGCAGGAGAGCTCATCACACCTTGACCCGTGTTACTTTCCGATTGCCTTTGTTGAACCGGTCAGTGGGAACTGCGTACGTGCAGTCAAATGGAACTGGATGCACCGGCAATTGGCGTACTTCGTAATTTGTCGACTGGGCCAGCATGCTGTGTTGTGTACTTCAGCCTACCCAACGTGCTTATGCTTGTTCCTACTCGTACACAATGGACCTGAAGTTCTACTCACTTCATGTTGTACACTCACAGAGGCATGTACTAATACGAAACCGCAAACCTCTCACCTGGACGTTCAGTACACTGACGTTACATGTGACGGGTGGCATGGTCTGACAATGGTAGCGAACCAGTAACCATTTAGAAACCTTGTCACGAATAAACAGCTGTTCTGCTGGCATTCTTTGTACAGGATCTAGTGTCCTCTGTCCAGTGTTTGTGTTTTGCTATTTACATACGTAATTCCTCACTTTGGAACACCAACTTCAGGGGTCGGAATTGTTTTGGTCGCCATTTTGAAACCGGTCAGTGGATTACAAAATCATGTTCGCATCCTTTTCACGTTTTCTGTGACCTTTAAAACGAGGTATTACTCGAAACCCCTTGCCATTTGAAATTTTCGAGTTCTTCCCTAACTTTAGACACCCTTTTTTGGGTCACGTGGTTTCATCCTTTTTTAGTTCCGCAGTCATCATGTGGCATATCGTTGGAAAGCTTGTGTCCTGCATTTTCCGAAACTGTTATGGTGCTGCACTTATCTTAATTGTTAAGCTCGGCATACTCAATTTGGCTCACCTTCCTTTTTTTGCAAAACCATTTTCTACACGGAAAACGGTAGGTGGTACAGACAAATGTTTCATATGACAATCATATTTTTTCCCCACCTTTCCGAATCTGCATTCCAAACATACCTTCCCATTTGAAAATCGCACGAATGGGGCATGTGCCCCCCACTAAAACCACAAAGGGTGGCTTTCGGCTTTTGTTAGTTTTTCACAAGCATTTCCAAGCAGTGCTTGCTGCATTGTAGTGACCACACACACACACTCCCCCTTTGCTTCAATTTCTGGATGAGTGCCACCACTGTGCTATGAGCAATTGGCCGGTCATCTCTCAGGATGTGTGAGGTTGAAGTCTGCAACTATCCTTACACTCTGTCCACCACAATGTAAGCTAATGTTAATGTTCTCTACTTTGATCGATGACATCTTGTTTCACTACATAACAAGGAACTAACATTGATGAATAGCGTGAACGTAACAATGGCAGTGTTTACTCTTAACATTGAATAACTTGAAAATGATTGTAAAATGAATTTCACTATTCTATTTGGCAGAAAATTTCACTTGATTTTAACCTGGTACTACTTGTGGTCAGATCTGCCATGCTGTTACTCGCAGGTGAGTATGGCACTCAACCGAAGTAGTTCCGTATTTGTAATGATTTTGGTTGCTAAATTTGAGTCAGATCAGGAAGTTTATGCAATATATATACAGGGTGGTGCAAAATTCTGTTTACAACGCGAAGGAGGTGAATCGCCAAGTGAAATGAAGACGAAAATTTAAATGGAATTTTGTCGAATGACGCACCGTGTCGGAGCTAGAGGATGCCGAAATCGTGTGAAAATTGACTTCACACCTCCATATGCCGACAAATAGTACTCATAAAGAAGGTGTGGTACGATATCCCCGAAGAAAACACACCTGGGCTAGCGAATGATGCACAAATCACTTGTCGAAAATGAATGTGGCAGGGATTCCCCACAGGAAGTGATGGATTCCCGGGAATATATCCGACATTGAGCGCAGGTATCGAATGGGGGTACAAAGGGAAATGATGGAGATCACAGCACATGAAGAACATTTTGCCAGTAAGTGTCCGAAAAGCAGGCTGCAGAAGGGGATTCCCCAGAGAAGAGGGGACACAGACAACATGTGCAAGAGGTGTATGATGACACACACGTACACAAGTAGTATTCTTTATTGGCTGTGGAAATGACATACGATACATATCACAGATGTTGTTGAAAATGTCCGCCAGCCACATCTACACACAGACGGCATCGGTGTAGCAGGGACGCTCTGATATGCTCAAATACGTTGGGCATGTCAGTGATCATCCCAGCAGCGACGGTAACTCGAGCAACGAGGTCTTTCACACTTTCCACTGGGGTTTCGTAGACCAGCTTCTTCATTTCGCTCCACAAGACGAAATCTAGCATTGTGAGGTCGGGTGACCGAGGTGGCCACAGAACAGGTCCACGCCTACCAATCCATCTATCACCGTATGTATTGTTGAGTACAGCTCTGGCTTGGCGGTCAAATGTGCAGGGTCACTGTCATGTTGATACCATACAGCTTGCCTAATTGCAAGGGGTACATTTTCCAACAGTTCAGGTAGAACTTCCCGTAGGAACACACAATAGTTCCCACCGGACAAAGTATTGGGCAACACGTACGGACCTATCAGGTTGTCCCTGACAATGCCACACCACACATTCACTGCAAACCGTCGCTGAAAATGACGCTCAATGATTGCATGCACAAATAAAGATCTAAGAAAAAAAGCAAACAACCTAAGTCAAATTCAAGCAGCAAAAGGAATACACAGAAACCAACATGGCATCCAGAAAGAGAAATCAATAGTCACACCCCTAGCACAGTTTAAAAAACTACATAGCTGAAACCTTAGAGAAACATGAAACTGCAAACACAATATATCTAGATTCTTCCAAGGTATAGGATAGAGTAAAAACATGGCATGCTTATGGACAAACTTAACAACATAGGAATAAAATAGACAAGCAATCCCTTTTTCAGTAGAAAATTCCAATTACCCAAGTAAGCTACATCATACGTAGTACATAAGAAGAGCAAATTAACACCATCAGCAGTAAACCATCATGCAACTTCTACCTGCTGAAACAACTAAGTGAGTATAATTTATCAGAAAAATGCCTACATTTCAGCCTAATTTACCTCTACATTAATAATACTACCAGAATACTAAGGCTTCAAAAATGAACACTAAGAATAATGTTCAGACTAAAGTATAGGGCATCTTGCAAAGGATTATTACTCCCTACATCTACAAGTCAATAACAATTATTCTAAATACTACGAACTTGGGCAAAATATAGTCAAATACACAACACAAGAAGGAAAATAATTACAATTAAAACAGCAGACATTCAATATATCATACCATCAGGTAAAAATATTCTACAATAAACTGCCTCATAACATAAAACTGTTAAGTCCCCAAAACATGTACAAATACAATCAGTAAAAACTACTTGAAATGGGAAAACTGTCTACAGTCTCACAGAGTTGATGTGAAATAACAGCAAAACTTAGAAGCATGCACAGTCAATAGTGCTCAATTTGGATACAGTTCACATGCAAACTCTCATGAAAAGGTTCTAAACAGTCTCCCAGCTCAGTTCTCATCTATACTTGGACAACAAAATCCTGCAACAAATTATCAGAAATCCTACCTTTCCTACCCTTGCTTGAATAGCTAAAGTGCAATCTTCATACTAAAATATTGAAAAAAGGCATATCTATGTACATAAAAGTATGTACACATAAGTTTGTCTGCGTGTACTCTTCGATAAATTGATAAAAAAGCAATATAGTTATAAATCAAAGACTATACCTAATAATATTAATTTCAAAATAAGCTGATAGAAAAAAATATAATAACTACAGTATAAGCTTTTAATTTTTGTTAATTACAAAAAATGAAAGTTAAATACAGTAAATAAACTTAGTTCCTTACATTGAAAAAGGAACATAAATTGAGAGTATTTGAAAATAAGATCCTTAGGAAAATATTTGGGCCTAAAACAGATGAGGAGACAGATGAGTGGAGAAGGTTACATAATTTAGAAGTACATAATTTGTATTCATGTCCAGATATTATTAGAATGATTAAATCAAGAAGACTTAGATGTGTAGATCATGTGGTACAAATGGGAGAGGAAAGAAGAGTATACAGAATTCTTGTTGGGAAACCTGATGGTAAAAGACCAATAGGAAGACCAAAACAAAGATGGAGGGATAATGTAGAGATGGACCTAAAGGAAATTGGTAGGGAAGGAAAGGAGTATATAGATCTTGCTCAAGACAGGGACAGATGAAAGGCATGTGTTGCTGCAGCCATGAACCTTCGGGTTTAAGAAGGCTAGAGAGTTAGTTAGTTATACATTAAATAAGCATAATATTTGAATTGTAAGTAGAGAATATAACAAATGTACAATGCATTGTGCGAAAACTATGTCAACTTTGCATTATAAGCAGAAAATTAAACCAGTTTGCCTTAGAAATACGTTTTAAAAATAGCCCAAAATAGCATGCGTAATAGAAAATTAAGAAAACTTTCTGATGCATAAAAGTACTGACTAGTGCTGAATAAATCAATTACTGTAAAATATTATTCTCTGATTCAAGTAATTTAACTGTAAACATCATCTTTTGTGTGTAAAATATAATTGTTAGTTGCACTGTTAAGTACAAATATTAACTTTATACGGCTTGATACACTCTAAATAACATAACTTTGATATATAAATTAGTAACAATTTGTTAAAAATTAAGTTAAACTAGAATTGTTTTCTTAAGTAAATATAAAATAGTAAAAATACTAAACAAATAATCCTTCTTTTCCTATTTAAAGGATGTCAAACAGTGTAAACCAGATGTTAGTGGCTAAATAACATAAAATTTGAAGGCAGTAACAATATTTTTAAAAATACTGTTTTTTTTACCTAACTTTGTGAATTAAATACTAGTACATTTTGTCAAATTATAAATAAAATATACCTATATCTTTGGTATTTGTACTATAGTGAAGGAAAATGTTACTAAAACTTGGCTAGTACAGTAAATCTGAGAGTTTTAGCTTTATTTGTCCGTAACTGGATATAAATGTACCTTGTTAATATCGCCAAACACAATCTTTACCTCAATTTTGAAAGCTAGCTGAACTTTAGCGTTTCGAATTACATATAGTGAAGGTCTCTATAGTGGAAAAATACACCCAGTCTGTAAACATTTGGAAATGTTGTCTCCTTCTCTGTCGAACCAGACCAAAAGTATCTCAAGTGTTTCAATATATTTCTTAACATAACTAACTTTTCAAAAAAAATACCTTGTGCCCAGATAGCTTAGTTGGTATAGCGTTAGGCTTTTAACCTATCTGTCCAGGGTTCGAGTCCCTGTCTGGGCGATTACAATTTTTAAATTTTGTCATCGGATCTTGTGCAGAATGGATATAACATATGTTTACAGTCTATCAGATTATTATTTATCTTAAAAGTTTGCAAATAAGCTTTTAAATTTCTCAAATATCAGCATCTTTAGCTAACAGTACAGCATAACCAGTATTATTATGATAGAAAAGTTCTGGTGGTAGAACCTACACCTACTGTAATATCTCTGTGGTATTAACTTACATGCAACCCATAACTTTTGGGACTGTTTCTCCTCCGTTACATTTCCTCGCTATTTACCCTTAGCGTCGCGATTAGCCTTAGAAGCAAAAAAGAAGTCAATAAAAATATACTTACATAGAAAAATCTGTTTTTCAGATACTTTAATCGGGTAATCTGCTTTTGCGTACTTCCTCAGAAATATACACAATCATTGTTCTTTATAAATTTAACACCTGATATAGAATAAGTCGAAGTCTAGTTAGAGTTGGCCTGTAAGTGCTTCTGGTACATGTAGTTACTTGATAAAGCAAATATTGGGTGTATAAAAAATAGCATTCTTGTGAAACAGTAAAATCAACCTCATTTCCTCGTAATTTTAGCTGTAAATGCTTCTTGCAGATTAGCAAACCTCTGGCGTGTGGTCCTACGTCACATATAATCCTTTGTAAAGTTCGTGTTGTCCTATAAATTGTCGATATACATACTAAGTCCCTAGTTACAGCCTAAGCTTTTAGTTTCAATCAGAGGATTTCAGTGTTCAGATAGTGATTGTAGCCTCGTATAATAAACCAAATGGAAATAACCCAAATGTCGATGCACCCAAAAAACCAGTAATACTTCAAAAATACCTTGAAAAAGGCTATAAGGCTAAATTATTCTTCTAGCATAGAAAAAACGTTTAGCAAATGAACCTATGGTCCATATAGTAAGTCGTCTGTGAACTTCGTCTTGTCCTGTGAATTGTCAATATATTGATAAATGGTTATATTTAAAAAAAGAAACAATGTTGGTAAGCGTCCAGTTGTGGACCCTTCGGTAAAGGCATTTCAGTCTTTATAGACACACAATAATTTTCGTTACACTAAAAATTAGGCAAATAGTCGAAATGTTAAACATTTCGTGTACTTTATCCAGTAAGCCTTAGCTAGAAATACAATAACAGCGTTACAGACATAAAAATTGAGCAAGCTTAGATATTCTAGTGGCACATAATAAGTATAAAATATCCTTTAAAATAATAGTTGGGTTATCTGAGATAAAAATTTTCAAGCCCTCTCTCCTGCATAAATAGGCTCTAGAATTCACTAAGCCTCAAAATAATATTGGGTACATAAGATAAAAAGCAGATGGAGAGTGGTGCTGATCACATCATCTCAAAAATAGCAAAAACAAAAGTATATGGAGCCCTATCTAATATATTTAGAAAACTTTTACCTAGTACAACAGTAACAAGATACTCAGCAAACTCTAAAATAAACAAACTTTCCGTGTTATTTGAGTAATAATAAGCCTAAACTTGTAAAATAAAAGGGTAAAACTTGCCAAAACATACTTTTGCATCCAAAATATAATTGAAAACTCTTTCTTGAATAGACTAAGACGTCTTACTTTGGTAAAATAAGCATAAAATTGAAAAATAAAGGGCAAAACTTGACGAAACACACTTCGTGTGTACAAAATTTAATTCAAAACACATTTAAATTGTGTTATTTGAGTAAACTTGGAGAATAATTCTGTAAACTTGGAAAAATCTCTCTCTCTCTCTCTCTCTCTCTCTCTCTCTCTCTCTCTCTCTCTCTCTCTCTCTGTCTGTCTCTCTCTGTCTGTCTCTCTCTCTTTCTCTCTCTCTCAATCTCTCTGTCTGTCTGTCTCTCTCTCTCTCTCTCTCTCTCTCTCTCTGTGTGTGTGTGTGTGCGTGTGTGTGTGTGCGTGTGTGTGTGTAAATGTGTGTGTGTGTGTTCAAAATGTAATAAGAAACATGTTCAAAACGTGTTATTTGAGTAAATATTAGGCTAAACTTGCGAAATAAACAGATAAAAGTTGAGAACACACACTTTGTGTGTCAAAAATGTAACTAAAAGTATTTCGTGAATAGTATAAATAGTGTTATTTTGGTAAAAAATTAAGATAAAGTTGTAAAATAATAAGTTAAAAGTTGAAAAAATGTCTTTTTGTGTCGAGAATGTAACAGTCTTGCTAGAATAGTATAAATAGTGTTATTTTGGTAAAAAATTAACATAAAATTGTAAAATAATAAATTAAAAAGTTGTAAAAATATCTTTGTGAGTCCAATATAAAATGTTGCCTGAACAGATGAAATTGTGTTATTTGAGTAATAATAAGCCTAATAAACAGATAGAAATTGAGAACACACACTTTGTGTGTCGAAAATGTAACTAAAAGTATTTCCTGAATAGTATAAATAGTGTTATTTTGGTAATAATAAGCCTAAACTTGTGAAACAAACAGTAAAAAGTTGAGAACACACACTTTGTGTGTTGAAAATGTAACTAAATTCTTTCCTGAACAGATTGAAGTGTGTTATTTTGGTAATAATAAGCCTAAACTTGTGAAATAAACAGATAGAAGTTGAGAACACACACTTTTTGTGTCGAAAATGTAACTAAAAGTCTTTCCTGAACAGATTGAATTGTGTTATTTTGGTAAAAAATAAGCCTAAACTTGTAAAATAATAAATTAAAAGTTGAAAAAATGTCTTTGCGAGTCCAAAATTTAATAAAAAATGTTGCGTGAATAGTATAAATAGTGTTATTTGAGAAAAAATACGGATAATCTGGGAAAATGTTTGACATAAAGTCAAACTTTGGTAAAAAATAAACTCAATATTATTTTAAATAGCACACAGTAACATAAATTTACTACCTAAATCAATAATCAATGGGTCCTAGGTTCGATACCCCGTGATAAAAGCAAATAGTGAAAACTGTAGGCCCACTCCCTGAAAACTCTTTTTCTTCATAGTACATATAATAAACCCCTACGCTTCGTTCTCCTTGTTCAAATTAAAGTTCTCGCTCCAATCTAATTGGGTATCCAAAAATCCTTTTTTCTTGTGTTCTCAGTAACCCTGGCCTACTTAGACAGAAACTTGTTCTAGCATGCAAGCGACGCACAGTTTCAAAAATTTGACCCTTGCTGCGCATTACCAGACATACTTTGTTGTCTGGTTGAATCCCTCCCCTGCCCTACAGTATTGCATACCTTTCCCCTGTTATTGCGTACTGGTTAACCTTGGAAAAACCGGTTCTGATTGGTCAATCGGGTTCTTTCTTTGTTCTGACGTTGTGACGTCATTTGACCTTGACCGCACTTCCCCCCAAATTCCTTTCTCCTCTACCTGCGCGGAGTTCACCCTTGTCTGTCTGGCATCAGACTCAGCTCACACGTTATACATAGTTCGTCTCCACTCAATATATTACATGCCATATAACATTATTACATAGTGCACTATATTTATTACCGTTGCATATCGCGGGTTCGAATACCGGGATCGTCTTCTTTCGTACCATTACCACCATTCATAGCGGTTCATAAACCATAAACTCTTATTTTCAATATTATAAACATTAATATTATCGATTCATACATTACATACTTTACAGTAATGAATATAAAACCATATGCATAGCGTTTAGTACCTCTAATTACCTTTTATATACATATTTTTCATAAAATAAATAATTATATATTTATAAAAAGTTATAAACATGCAAATACATAAATGTAAAGTATTCTAAGTACGTGCAAATGAATTCTAAGTACATGCGAATTAATTAAAACCCGTGCAAATTAGTTCTAAGTACGTGCAAATAAATTGCGAATATTAAATAGCAACATCCGTTATCTCACATCAATACTACTAACGCGTCAGTGTATGCGACTAGCGATCTGCCTGTCAGTTACGCGTGTTGTCGCAAGGTGTTCATCCTGAGGCATGTGGTGAAATTGAGCACATTGCTAAACTGGCCATTAGGAAGTACGTAGTGCGTACCATCTGTGTTGTCTGTACGGGGTGGACACGTGTGTGGAGTGTTCAGTGCTGTAGTCGTGAACGGTACATCACAAGTTAGTTTCGTATGTATTCGTGTGCTTCTTTGTGAGCCTGACAATGGCGACATACACCACCAACGAGCTTGCCGATATGCATCTCGTTTACGGTGAGACACACCAAAATAGCCATCAGGCAAGGCGTGTGTATCGCGAACGATTTCCAAATCTGCGCCTACCATCACATGTCCTGTTAGGTCGATGCTTGTTAAACTGGATCTGTACGACCTAGGTTGTGGGATCGTGGAAGACCACGCAGTCCAATTTGAGGAGGAAGTGTTGGACAGGATACAGGAGACGCCAGGCACCAGCACCCGTGCCATTGCCCATGTGCGACACACGCACCATACCAATGTGTTTAGCGAGCTGCACGATGAGGGTATGCACCCATACAAAGTGCAGAGGGTGCAACACCTGCAGCCGACGGACTTTCCCCTACACCTTGATTTTTGTCAGTGGTATTTGCAACAAACCCTTGCAAACCCCGATTTTCCAAATGCAGTGTTGTGGACCGACTATTCACCAGAGAAGGCATCTTCAATACCCATAATAGTCACGTGTTGTAGCGATTTACTGCAATTCACATCGCAAAATCCTACAAGGTCCAACTCGTTGTGTTGGAAATTGCTCCGCTCAGAATAGAGATAAAAAACGACTTATCATTTAATTCCCTGATCTTCCGACAGATGGCACCTCTGACTATTTGCAAAATATTTCGTTGTAATCACTCCATCTGCAGCTCGGAAGTTACAGGAAGTGAAGGAGGTGTGTGGGTATGTGCGTGAGCACAAGAACAGTTACATCTTGTGCTTGGTACCAGCAATACACGTAATTCACGCACTCCACTGCAAAATGTCTCTCGGGATACGTAGTTTGGACTTTGTCGTCTTCAGAAACTCGTGATGAATTGCCGAGATTTATTGAACATTAATCAAGAGTCTTCAATGTAAAAATAGACGTAGCTATGTTTGGAAAATGGTGCCAGTTGCAGAATTGAAGCATAGGAAGGAACGCGGCATTTGACGATTTGTATGCAGCCAGTGATATGGAAAATGGGAGAGTGAGGTACTTCGGTTTTCTTACCACGAGGCACGTACACCCAAGAGTGAAGGAAATCGTCGCCTGTCAGAACCTATAAGTTGCGACACATAAAACGAAGGTAGGAAAGTGAAATTGTAGTTTTTGGTGAATTAGAGTGCGAGTCAAAAAATGCCGATTTTTACTCGACAAAAAACTACTCGATTTTTCGTAACGTTTGCTTCAAAGTGCTAAAAATAACTATTTTGTTACCGGACAAGTTCTGTTTTACTTGGTGCATATATGTATATGCGATTGCCAGACAAAAAAAAATGACTGGATTGAATCCTGTAATTGATACCAAAGACGTAACTTTAGTGCAGCACGTAGGAAAATTAATTGGTGTGTCACGTGTTTGTTAGGAACCTAGTACAGTCTGAACAAATGGATGAAAGTTTAAAATGGCGACCTTAATATGCGCATGCTAATCTGATTGATAATTACCGTTCTTTAGCGTGTGTTCGTTATTTTGCGAAAAGACTTGTAGCATTTTTTTAACACGTCGCAAATAGTTATCTTAACTAATCGCGACTGCGTCGTTAAACAACGCAGTTCCTCCCTTCACCCTTTTTTTTGGGATTCCGTCAATTACTGGCGAATATGGAAAAGTAGTTAAATTACTTGGGTTTTTGAATGAGCATCTAGGAGGGTACCTTGTACAGAATTGATGTGAAATTGTCGCAATTTCTTGGTATGGCTTTTTTGCAGTTCATACGCCTATGATAATGATGACTGTGTTTTAAAATGTCGAAATCATTGGATTTAATCATCGTCTCAGAAAATGATTGAAGCATAGATGCTAAAGTAAGACAACAAAATTGTAGATTTCACAAATTTTGCTTATTTCCAAATTTTGAACATTTCTTTTTTTTTGTTGAATAGTTGCTTAACATTTTTGAAGTACAAATATCAGCATAGTGATAAATGTGGTACAAAATAATGGTTCAAACAAATTGTTTCTAGTCAACGTCGAAAGGGGCATAACTTGTTGCTTGATTGGGGTTAGCCAATATTATCTTAATGTTAAGGAGAACCTTGTTAATGATTTACTTAACGAAATCTTGTTGTGGTAATTGTAAAAAAGACTACATTCGTTTTGTTGTGAAGATTTAATTGTTGAATAAAATGCGTCATTGAATTGTTGAAAATTGGGCATCTGTTTTTGACTTCGTGTAAACTTAATTTTCCCTTTATCACTGCGTGGTCGAAAATACCAAAAGAAGAGTAAAATAGGCATTTGTAGTTGCATGTAATTGTAGTTTTTGGTGGAGGTGAATAATTCTAGATTGCAATAAGGTTAGTGTAGCGTATAATGCATTTTGGAAGTTCTTGCAGTACGTCTTTCTTAATTTCCAGAATAAATTCGTAAACGGCAACATTCTTGTTCCCCGCCCTTTTTTTTATTTTAAATTGAAATTAGGAATTGTGAAGTTCGTAGTCAACTTTGAGGTGCCGCGAACAACGTGGCAATAACCTCCACCCCCCACCCACCCACCCCCCAATTGATTTTGTAAGTTCGTACCAAGGTGCTTAAAACCATACCACGGCCTTTGAGGTAGCATATAAGATCAAGCCCAGTCACGACTTTGAAAATAAAAAGCACCTTGCAAACTTGAACGTTACAGTGTGTGATGTGCAAAACTCGCATGCAATCATTGAGCGTCATTTTCAGCGACGGTTTGCAGTGAATGTGTGGTGTGGCATTGTCAGGGACAACCTGATAGGTCCGTACGTGTTGCCCAATACTTTGTTCGGTGGGAACTATTGTGTGTTCCTACGGGAAGTTCTACCTGAACTGTTGGAAAATGTACCCCTTGCAATTAGGCAAGCTGTATGGTATCAACATGACAGTGACCCTGCACATTTGACCGCCAAGCCACAGCTGTACTCAACAATACATACGGTGATAGATGGATTGGTAGGCGTGGACCTGTTCTGTGGCCACCTCGGTCACCCGACCTCACAATGCTAGATTTCGTCTTGTGGGGCGAAATGAAGAAGCTGGTCTACGAAACCCCAGTGGAAAGTGTGAAAGACCTCGTTGCTCGAGTTACCGTCGCTGCTGGGATGATCACTGACATGCCCAACGTATTTGAGCATATCAGAGCGTCCCTGCTACACCGATGCCGTCTGTGTGTAGATGTGGCTGACGGACATTTTCAACAACATCTGTGATATGTATCGTATGTCATTTCCACAGCCAATAAAGAATACTACTTGTGTACGTGTGTGTCATCATACACCTCTTGCACATGTTGTCTGTGTCCCCTCTTCTCTGGGGAATCCCCTTCTGCAGTCTGCTTTTCGGACACTTACTGGCAAAATGTTCTTCATGTGCTGTGATCTCCATCATTTCCCTTTGTACCCCCATTCGATACCTGCGCTCAATGTCGGATATATTCCCGGGAATCCATCACTTCCTGTGGGGAATCCCTGCCACATTCATTTTCGACACGTGATTTGTGCATCATTCGCTAGCCCAGGTGTGTTTTCTTCGGGGATATCGTGCCACACCTTCTTTATGAGTACTATTTGTCGGCATATGGAGGTGTGAAGTCAATTTTCACACGATTTCGGCATCCTCTAGCTCCGACACGGTGCGTCATTCGACAAAATTCCATTTAAATTTTCGTCTTCATTTCACTTGGCGATTCACCTCCTTCGCGTTGTAAACAGAATTTTGCACCACCCTGTATATATATTGCATAAACTTCCTGATCTGACTCAAATTTAGCAACCAAAATCATTACAAATACGGAACTACTTCGGTTGAGTGCCATACTCACCTGCGAGTAACAGCATGGCAGATCTGACCACAAGTAGTACCAGGTTAAAATCAAGTGAAATTTTCTGCCAAATAGAATAGTGAAATTCATTTTACAATCATTTTCAAGTTATTCAATGTTAAGAGTAAACACTGCCATTGTTACGTTCACGCTATTCATCAATGTTAGTTCCTTGTTATGTAGTGAAACAAGATGTCATCGATCAAAGTAGAGAACATTAACATTAGCTTACATTGTGGTGGACAGAGTGCAAGGATAGTTGCAGACCTCAACCTCACACATCCTGAGAGATGACCGGCCAATTGCTCATAGCACAGTGGTGGCACTCATCCAGAAATTGAAGCAAAGGGGGAGTGTGTGTGTGTGTGGTCACTACAATGCAGCAAGCACTGCTTGGAAATGCTTGTGAAAAACTAACAAAAGCCGAAAGCCACCCTTTGTGGTTTTAGTGGGGGGCACATGCCCCATTCGTGCGATTTTCAAATGGGAAGGTATGTTTGGAATGCAGATTCGGAAAGGTGGGGAAAAAATATGATTGTCATATGAAACATTTGTCTGTACCACCTTAACAGGGTTGGCAAAATTTGTGTTTTTTTTAGAAAGAACAAAACAAACTGTTTTTTTTGTTTAAAGCATGCTTTTTTTGTTTTAAACATAGTTTTAAACATGAGTTAAAAAAACATGTTTTAAACAAAACAAATTCAACCTTTTCCCAGTAAATTATACTTAAAGTCGTTAAAGAGAAAAAAATACTCATTTTTATGAGTACAATGGCGACAAGGACAGTTTATTTACCTTTGGAGATAAGGTTTACCATACTACAGGGAAGGGGTGTGCGGGACAGAATTTTTTGGGTCGAGACGGGAAATTCTTTAAATCCCAACATTCGGGACGGGGAAAATTCTCAATTTCCCGAAAAAGTCGGAAAATTTTCGGGACGGGATGTGTTCGAAATTTCCCAAACCTCTTGAAATCTCGAATTCTACCCGTAATTTCCATCTTAAGTGCTTGTTTTTGCACTTCCGGTACAAAACCACAATGCAGAGAACGTCTAGAATTGACGACGTTTTAAAATGACCATTCGAAATTTCCAGACTGCTTGGGATCCCAAAAAGTCGGGAAGTAATTTCCGGAAGTCGGGATCGGGACGGAAATTTTCTTTCCCGATCCCGGTCCCGACTTTTCGGGATCCCGCACACCTCTACTGCAGGCATAGTCGCCGACTCCATGGGGCTTGGGAGGGCTCTAGCCCCCCAATATTAACAATGTGGGGGCAGATCCCCCCAAATAAATTTGCTTAAGAGGATCTAATGTATTATTTTGCTTCTCTTGTAAAGTTTACTCTGAATTGTGCCATATGAACTTAACTTTTAATACACATTTAAAATTTTCTAGACCATCAACTTTGGGAGCTGAAACCGCTAAACCATCAACTTTGGGGAGGCTATGACCAGAGACAGCAAAACGCATGATTTATTACTAGTATATACTAAGTATGTAATTATGAGTATTGTTAAAATTTTTACTAAAAAAGAGTTTCAAAAGACGATGTGCATGAACTAGGGTAGTGGATGGGACGTTCGGGCTACAAATGGCTCTCGCATGACATTCAGAACGAGATCATTGATATATTAGGGAGATCTCTTTTACGCTCCGTGGTAGCAGATAATAAGAGTCGGGAATATTTTGCTATTATGGTTGACGAAACTTGTGACATATCCATCCGTGGACAATTAATATTCTGCATTCGAACTGTGAATAAAAAAATGATATTTTTGAGGAATTCATGGGCTTTTATTAAGGGTGTGCGGGACGGGAACGGGACGGGAAAAATTTTCAATTTCCCTACTGAGTCGGGAAATGTTCAAAATTCACTAAGCTCTGAAAATCTCTAATTATACACGTCATTTTCACTTTAAGTGATTTCTGGATTAAAAAGTAACCATTTACGGTAAGTTCCAGAAATTGACAATGCAGAAAACGTCGAGAAATAACGACATTTTCAAATGAGCATTCGGTATTTCCCGACTGCACGGGATCCCGAAAATTCGGGAAATCATTTCCCGAAGTCCGGATCGGAACGGGAAATTTTTTTCCCGATCCCGGTTCTGACTTTTCGGGATCCCGCACACCCCTAGCTTTTATGAGATTCCGAACACTGAGGCTAAAACTTAAAAAAGGGAGAGAGTGAGTCATTCATTAATTTATTTCAGTGATCAGAGCCCCCCCAATAATTTTGACAAATCGGCGCCCGTGTCTGCAGGGACAAAAGTTGTGGGTAATAACCCCCTTTTTCCGCCACTACTGAAGTAGGTTAGGATTTATATTCATCTAAATTTCAAGAAACTAAATATTATAGAATTACTATCCTCGTCCTGAAAAAATCACGGTGAAATATTTCCTGTTGCCTGAACAGTTTATATAGCAGAAAACAACCTGTAGTGTCATAATAGATTCTCCAAATGAATTTATCTTTCAAAGTACAAAATTATGTTACCAAAAGTAAGCATCTGCGCTTCATTCAGTTATAAAGACCAATGAATCGTATCGCAAAAGAAAAAATTACGTCATGATCAAAATCACGCATTGTGTATTTAGATAATTAGTTTCCATTTCAAGCTTTCACCAGTCTCGAACTTACAGGACGATACGAAACAAGGAACTGAGAGGTTTCGATTTCTACAGTAAAGAACGGGTCTTTCTTGTCGCACAACAATTTTGCTACCTTGTGCATACATAGCTAGCCTGCCTACCCTAACAACATAGGCATTTAGCTTAAAATTAAAAAGCTTTCTCCCGTGACGTCAGAACAAAAGGTTGCTCAAGTGTTGTGCGATAAGTGAGACCCGCAAAGCAAGGATTAATTGACACAGATTAAATGAAAAATAGGGTTGCCAAACAAAAAAAATATCACAGACTATAAAATATCTACCACCAAAATGTGTTTTAAACACTTGTAAAAAAAACATGTTTAAAACACATTGTTTTAAACGTTTAAAACATTTGTAAAAAAACAAAGCCGTGTGTTTTAAACGTTTAAAACAAAGTGTTTTAAACAATTTTGTTTTAAACATGCCAACCCTGACCACCTACCGTTTTCCGTGTAGAAAATGGTTTTGCAAAAAAAGGAAGGTGAGCCAAATTGAGTATGCCGAGCTTAACAATTAAGATAAGTGCAGCACCATAACAGTTTCGGAAAATGCAGGACACAAGCTTTCCAACGATATGCCACATGATGACTGCGGAACTAAAAAAGGATGAAACCACGTGACCCAAAAAAGGGTGTCTAAAGTTAGGGAAGAACTCGAAAATTTCAAATGGCAAGGGGTTTCGAGTAATACCTCGTTTTAAAGGTCACAGAAAACGTGAAAAGGATGCGAACATGATTTTGTAATCCACTGACCGGTTTCAAAATGGCGACCAAAACAATTCCGATCCCTGAAGTTGGTGTTCCAAAGTGAGGAATTACGTATGTAAATAGCAAAACACAAACACTGGACAGAGGACACTAGATCCTGTACAAAGAATGCCAGCAGAACAGCTGATTATTCGTGACAAGGTTTCTAAATGGTTACTGGTTCGCTACCATTGTCAGACCATGCCACCCGTCACATGTAACGTCAGTGTACTGAACGTCCAGGTGAGAGGTTTGCGGTTTCGTATTAGTACATGCCTCTGTGAGTGTACAACATGAAGTGAGTAGAACTTCAGGTCCATTGTGTACGAGTAGGAATAAGCATAAGCACGTTGGGTAGGCTGAAGTACACAACACAGCATGCTGGCCCAGTCGACAAATTACAAAGTACGCCAATTGCCGGTGCATCCAGTTCCATTTGACTGCACTTACGCAGTTCCCACTGACCGGTTCAACAAAGGCAATCGGAAAGTAACACGGGTCAAGGTGTGATGCTGCTTTCATCCAAAACTCAAAATTTGGAGATGGGATGTAGCCCCCATCAATTTCCTAACCCAACCTCTCGAACGCCACTGCTTGGAACAACAGAGCACAACTGTCCTTTTCTCCATATGCCACGCGCATGTCCATGAACCGCGTGAAAAAAATCGTGTCTGATTCTTTAAAGCTATCCGCAAACTTTCTTCTTATACTGAGATGACAACACTTACCGTGCTGTGGATCTGTGTAGCACGCTAGCAGACTGATTTCGCGAGCTGATTGGCTCCGACCATACCTCCCCCGTAGAACCGAGGGGCATTCGGCCAGATTCGGCGTGCGGCGAGGTGGTGAAAACGTGCTATGAAGCCAATAGCACGGTATTCGTTGTAGCTTAACAGCGTGCGGAAAATATTATAGTGCGCTGCAAATTTTTGAGCCTCTTAACGTGAGAAGTTTCATTTCACTGCAGTGTTTTATTAAACTTCTTGAATCTATGAAATGTGTCCCTTTCTTTCTTTTCATTTTAGTAAATTGAATAACGTGCTATAGCACGGTAGCACGTATTAAGCAGCCGCCACTGGTTGAACTTCTAAACTAACAAGAACACAAGACAGAAGGAGTACTTTGTAAGCGCAACATGTAAGTTCTTATTTTTATTATTATTTTTGTTATTATAGTATAAATGTCACCATTTATATATATTTGTGTAGTGTGAAGTTTCATTTAAAAGTCCTGAAAATTTCATTGTAATTGAGCAAATGGTTTTTAAGATATGTTCAATTTTGTGATATTATGCAAAAATTGCTGTTTTAGTGATTTAAAATTACTGCCTCTCGCAGCGGCTGATGGGTATTTAACTCCCGGCTTGAAGGGTTACTTGTTAAGCTTGCTATACTCGATTTAGCTCACCTTCCATTTTTTGCAAAACCTTTTTCTACACTGAAAACGGTAGGTGGTACAGACAAATGTTTCATATGACAATCATGTTTTTTCCCTGCCTTTCCGAATCTGAATTCCAAACATACCCTTCCCATTTGAAAATCACACGAACGGGTCATGTACCCCCCACTAAAACCACAAAGGGTTTGAGCCAAAAAGACTAGGATGTCAAATCAGTCAATTCTCTTTGGTTTGAGCCAGTGTTGTTTGCTGGAGGATCTATTCCAGAAACAGGGAATATTGAAGCCTAAAAATTACAGAAAGGGGAAAAAGATGAAACGCATAAAAATGAGCAAGTAAATCGGAAATACTAATTAGTGTTAGATATAACAGTAATATCGGTTATAATAATACTAATGTACTAAACATTTTCAAAAGTGGCGTAAGGGTAAATGTAGTTTAAAAAAATTGAACATTTGTACAAAAAAATGGAGGAGGGAAGGGGTCGGAAGTATGGGGATAAATCGCTGACCATGCCTGTCCAAAAATGCAGAAATCAGTACAGCAGCCAGTACAGAGGATTATCCAAAATGTTCCATCTGATGGGGTAAAAGTTTGAATTTGGGGGTAGGGGTAAAATGGTAAATTTAGAGCCAAAATGACCATAAATTAGGCCTCAGTAAAAAAAATTTAGGGAATGTGTGGTTAAATCACTGATGCTGAGCTTACAATGTTGGAAAGGTGATAGATACTCCACCATTGGACTTAATATTTTGTTAAAAAGTCTAATTTTACTGTACTACATTAGAGCAAACTATGAACATGGACACTATTTAAAAACAAGGTACAAGTATCTACATCAGCTTATTAAATTTTAAAACACATTGAAAAACGTAAAAAAAAAAAACCACTGAAAAATTTCTGTCCATGAACATTTATAATGTAACAAGAAAATTTCCCAAGTATACAGACTTAAAATTTGATTTGTATCTCTCGCAACATAAATTATCTACAAAGTTCTATAGCAATGCTGATTTTGTTGCTATTTATAGGCACACTTCAGGAAAAGGTCAAAAGACAAAATTTAGGATTATCGATTCTAAATTCAAATTAAATTATATAATATTAATTTATCTCAGTGCATCAGTAGACAAAGGAGCACAACTTGAGTTCTATGTGGTGAGAGAAATATAGTTTCCAGGAGCTACATCAGTGGTTTTCAAAGCACCATTTTAACATGCTGTATTATGTAATCAGCTCTATGAATCTTGTGTCACATAAGAACTATGACAATGGGTACATAGGAGACAGTACATGCAGCTTGATAAAATTCAAGTATAATTCCTGGTTTTCAAGGCAAAATTTCAAAAAAATTCAAGGCCACAAGCAGATGTTTTCTCTATTTCAATATTGTGTATTACCGCCTCTTAACACCCACACACATGCGCCAGAGGTGCAGCCATGAACTTTTGTCTGGGGGGGGGGCAAGTATTAGGAAAAATGTACCAATAATAATGTCATTATCATGACGACTAACTGTTATTATTATTATTAGTAGTAGTAGTTGTGGTAGTGTCAGAGACATTATCATCCTCATAAATTACACAAAGAGAGGGGTATTAGTTGGTGTTAAAGCATTTGTGCTGGATTTCACATTCATTAATAATAGAAAACAAGTACACAAAGTGTATTTTTGAATGACAGAAAATGCACGATGAATGCAGTCCTAATATTATTATTTTTGTATATATACGATATACAAGATAAGAGCCGTGGTAGCTCAGTTGTTAGGGTATCTGACTACCATGGGAGAGACAAGGGTTCAATCCCCGGCAGGGGAGAACCGACATTTTTTCCACCTGTTCAAGAGGTTCCGGCACCCACCGAGCATCATATAAAGTGGGTACCTGCAGGAAACTCTGTGGGGTAAAGGCAGCCAGGGGCATGGTGCTTATCACATCACCCCATCTTCGGCCATGATCAATTTTCTTGCAAACTGAAAACAATATTGATTTAATAGAGCACAAATAATTTCTTAAGGGGCCATTGCATTCTCTCTTTTACAACTTTTATCATTTAGATTGACTCCCGCTGCTCCCTAGCTATGGCTCTGAACTTGAGAAGACTAAGAAAAGCAGGCATGCGAATGAGAAAATTTTATGAAATGTATTTTTATTTGCATAAAATTGAAATCGAGTGCAATAATTGCATCTCTGTGCCGTCTGAGGTGCCCTTGGCCATCAATGTTTGCACCCTCGCCCTCCTTAGGTAGGTATTAGATATTTAATGCAACCAATTTATAGAATTGCATTGTATAGGTACCTGATTTACCTAACCAAATATTAAAACAGGACCACTCTGTTAATAACAGCATCTGAAAGTTCATATATGAGGGGCATCCTGAAAAAAGGCTCCAATGGTGACTGTATGCAGCACTAGTGGCTGGAGGGCGGGCAGGAAGAAGTGGCATATAGCTGTATTCTGGTACAGTCTCAATTCAGCAGTTTTAGGACAGTTCTAGGTTAAAGATTGCAGCTCTCATATAGTCTCCCACCGACTGCGATGTAGCCTACGTGTAGTAATCAGATTGTTTCATGCTCAGAATTTGGCACAGAGCCACCAGCAATTGTGTGAGGTGTGCAGACCGAACGTCGTGAGTGATGGTATGGTCAGACAATGGTGAGCTGAGTACACGTGGGCCCTTTGCATCACTTCAGGTGAGAGATCTTTGACCACTCCGTGTACAGCCCTGGCCTTCCATGCATCGACTTTCATCTCCTTGTTCAATTGAAGAGGTTTCTGGCAGACAAGGATTTGACAGCTACACTGTGGTAGAGACTGTTCCAGTCTTTGCTGTCAGACACACATGCCATGAGCATACAAAATTTAGTGCCATGTGACGACAAATGCCAGAACAAAGGTGGTGATTATGCCGAAAATTAGGTTAGGACTCCCTTTTACTAATGCAATAAATTACAACTGATATTCTTGTTTTTTTTATGCCTAATAGGTAGTGACCTTGATTTTTGTGTTGTTTTTTTTCAAATTCATGTAATTTTTTATTTTTTTACTATTCGGTGTTATTTTACCCGAAATTCACATTTTTGTTTTAGTGCATTTTCTGGCAAATACCTGAAATTATACCTTCATGGTGTTTTTAAACTACTGTTTCAAATTGTAAGTCACATGGCCTACCCCTCTTCGTGAGAGTTTGATATCTTGGAAGTTATTTCAGGAAACTTATGTTCCATACCACCTTTTTAATTTTGTAAGGGTTTTAGATAATGGAATTTTCCCCGTACATACTGAAGGGTGCATAATGACCATAAGTGGCGATGCACCCAAAAATTTTAAACCAATCAATCTCAGGTGGCATTATCTTTTTTTGACTTGTTAGTGTTAAGTTTCTCAAAATTCGCATTTTTGTTTAGAACATTTTTCTTCCAAATATACCAAAACCTAATGCTTCCATTGTGCTTTTAAACTATTATTTTAAATTGTAGGTCACATGGTCTACGTATTTTCGTGACAGTTTGATATGTTGGAACAGATTTTTGAGTAAGTAAAAGTAAAGTGCTCCCCTTTGCTTAGCACCTAGCCATGAAGGCATCTAGGGGGTGTGGAGTTAGGGCAACAAACTTTCTTGATCATGGCAGAAATTGGGGGTGATGTGATCAGCACCACGCTCCTGGCTACCTTTACCTCCTCGCCCCAGTTTCCTCCAGGTACCGGCTTGATACGACGCTAGGTGGGTGCCGGAGCAGTTTGAACAGGTGGAAAAGATTCTTCTTCTCCCCGCAGGGGATCGACCCCAGGTCTCTCGCATAGTAGTCAGTATTTCTCGCTCGACAAATGCTAATGGTGCGCACTTGGCTTGGTAATTCAAAACACATCTCGCGCGACAAATACTGAAGATGCAGCTCCCGTGTGATGGTAGATATGCACTTGATCTTCTGTTAGAACCCTGCCACTTTGCCCTGTGATGCAAATTGTTTTCATAGAAGTTGAAAAAAATCGTGGGAAATACATGATTTAATGTGGCTCTCGGAAGCATTCCATGCATAACAAGCACTATAGTTTACTCTTGAATAAAATGTTGGAAAATTTGCACATTTTATGTACAAAAAATATGGCACATTTTGTTTCTTTAAGCCTAGAAAAGACAAGAATCTTGGATTTCATGGAATTTTTCACTGTTTTAGGACATTTTTTTAAAAAAATAGCTAAAAACGCAAAAAAATCGCATTTTATGCCAAATTTGCATTATTTCGATATTTTGAACAGGCGAAAAATGTGTCCAGACATCACTGCACATTCATAAACACAACTTATCTTAATAATAATTTTTTAAAAAAGTCAATCAAGACAAAATTCCCTGACTTTTTTTGACACATCAAATTCCCTGACTTTTCCCAGTTTTTCAGGTCTGTCGCCACCCTGCCAGTGTCAAAGCTCCAGGTCAGACTCTGAGATCAAGGCCAGCTTCTAGCTTCACATGGCCTCTGCCTCAGACTCGGAACTCAAGGTCGACCTCTGGTCATACATGGTCTCACACTCATAAGTCTCTTGTAGGCTCAGTATCAGTCTCTGGAGGCTTAACATTTGTGTGAGAAATTCATTCACAGGCGTCGGAAAGGGGGGATGCCTAATATTAAAAAAATGATTTAGGTGCCGTATTTGCATGATATTTTCAGATACACACTATGTACATTCCAATAAAATTTATTAGGTACAAATACATAAGACTGTAATTCCTTGTAAGCATGAATGCTATAGAAATTACAAAATGCTTTTGTAAATATTCTCAACATATTTACATGTAAAATTACAGAAAGTCATTCTAGAAGGTAACATTGGACAAATGGAAAATGGGAGCTCCACATTTCAGGGTTTATGAGTTTTCAATATGCTTATAAGTGATCACTGTAAAGTGCTCCTTAATTTTTGCTCACCACTCTCCACCTGCATAAAGTATACTGATATTTAAAATGTAAGCATGACACTTCCTTCTTATTAAAATTCATATTTAACTTAATTTATTTTTCAATCCACAATTAACACATATGTTTCCTTACAAATGGCTGTGAAAGGCATCAGGATTTGGGCTCGGGCTATGGGACGTATGCTGGTTCAAGTCTCCTGGGGGAATTGTAACAACTTTTATCATGAGATTTCAACCAGTCCATGGGACCGTTGGCCACCCACAATTGTGAAAATATTTGGAAGCTAGGAATGAGTAGCATAACCCAGTCATGAAGACCTACAACAATGACTCGTTGTGCCCTCAACACATCATCCTGTAACTGGTTGGATGATGGCCCACCTCTGCTGAGGCATGTGGAGTGAGGCCAGCAGTCAGTAAGTAGGCCCTCGACTTCACAGGCTGTAGCACCATGGGTTGAAATAAAAAGCAAGTGTATTCACTGCAACTGTATGTGCCGTGGTAGCTCAGTCGTTAGGGCATCTTTCTACCATGTGAGACACCCAGGTTCGATCCCTGGCGGGGGAGAACCGGGATTCTTTACACCTGTTCAAGCGGCTCTGGCACCCAACCAGCACCGTACAAAGTGGGTACCTGGAGGAAACTCTGGGTGGTAAAGGTGGTCAGGGGCATGGTGCTTATCACATCACCCACACCTTCGGCTGTGATCAAGAAAGTGTGGGCCCTAACTCCACACCCCCTATATGCCTTCATGGCATGGTGCAAAGCACAGGGGAGCACTTTACCTTTTTACTTTTTTATTCACTGCAATTGATTGACAATTTTTATATATAAAACTACAAGTAGCCAAAAGTAAATCATTTGTGAAGATTTTGTCAATGTACATTAAAATTTCTATTTGGTGTGTGTTGCCATTACACAAAAAATGATTTATTTTATGTTATGTTAAAGAATAGGCCCAAATTCCCAGACACAACTGTAGCACTAATATAGATTCGGTAAGGAAGAAATTTTCTGATATGAAAGATTGTTTTATTCACTAGAATCTGGAATATCTATAATTTTGTTACAATTAAAGGCATTTAAGTAAATAAGAGAAAATATAATGTCTCCATCAGGTTCAAACTGCTGCATGCAGATGGTGTTGAAGTGGTAGTTCTTGTCAAGACTGGTGCATTTTTGTCTCCTATGACTAGTAAGGAAGATTTTGTTGTGAAACAACAAATCCAGTATGTAGCCGAAAGTACCTGAAATACTATGTGAAAAGGCGAACACCTTTTATATCTTAAGAAAGTAGTGGTTATGTTCATGGTTTTTGAAGTGCCGTATCATCGTGGTGCTAATTTTAGCATACACTGTTGCCAAAATTTCACTCTGTGATTTCTAACGATATGATCAACTTTTTTATTTGCTGCAATTTATTGACAATTTTTTATATATAACTATAAGTAGCATAAAGTAAATCATTTTTGAAGATTTTGTCAATGTACATTAAAATTTCTATTTGGTGTGTGATGCCATTATGAGGATTATGAATGATGAGGATAAATACAATGCAACCAGGGTTCGAACCTGGACGAACCTGACTCCATAAAGCATTGTACTTGCCACCAGTGGCGGCTCGTGGTGAACCAAAGTGGAGTGGCGATAACTCACAAATTTGCTCTATTGATTTGCTTTATTTTACTTTGCCTTTTGTGCTACATTTGGCTAATTTGCGAAGATGGGGATGTGTGATATGATGAAATTGATGAATGGGTACTCACAAACATCCATACCCAGGCAGGATTCGAACCCGAGACCCCCGGCGTCGTAGCGCGATGTGCTAACCACTTTTTTTTTTTTTTAAAAAAAGGAAATACCCCTTACACGGAGGTATCCCCCACCATTTACACTTTTTCTCTCCTTTACACTTTTCAATTGTTACAGTTTCTCAGTTTCTTATCATCTAGACAAACACAAATACCCATGCCTTACCCGGGACTCTAACCTGGAACCCCTGGCGTTGTAGCGCGCTCTGCTAACCACTCCGCCACGGAGGTCGACTCCACTCAGCCACGGGGGCCGACACAAATTTGCTCTACTAGTAATGTGAGTTTAAATGGTGAATTTCGTATAACAGCCAACGTGATAAGAAACTGATACGTTCGTGTTTACCGAATATCATGTTTTACACGTTTGCACATATTATAATAAATTAATAATTATTTTACAGTAATGCGAAGAAGATGGAAGAAGAAATAGAATTCTAACAGAATTAGTCGTTTAACAGAGGGGAAAATTCAGAAGAAAGGATATTAATTTTTACACAACTTGATAAGCACAATTACGAATATTTACGTGCATTGATCGTGAAAAGTTCTAGTAAAAAAGTTACACAGAAAAAGTTTCCTGTCCACCATTACTAATTGATATGTGAAATAGGGCACCAAAATAAATATCTCACTGGAAAGGTGATATCTGCGTTACCAGAAGCTCTAAAGTAAAAACTTCAAACTTACCAGAAATCTTCAGTCATGCTTGTAACTGAAATTCATCCTTCTGTCCTTCAACGCGAAATTTGAGAGTGAACTCACACACCTCCCTTCTTTGACACTTGTTCTAGATTCAAATTCGGCCTAGGTTTTTTTATGTTTATTTTTTCATCAAGACTTCAGACTTCTGGTAGAAAAACTTCACACCAACAATTTCTCCACACTGTTCATCGCGACAAATACACAACTACAGAACACAACTACCGAAAAAGCTTCACTTTTCCATGGAAAACGAAAAACAACAAGTGTCAATCCTATAGTTTTCCCAACCATCCCGTCGTTTTATTGCTTCGGGGTTGCCAGGCAATTTTGCCAAATTTTCAGAAATTTGTAGTTCACAGGTTCCTGTAGCGGCTCTTGGTGAGTTTAGATGACGAGTTTCTAATTTATTTAACATCCGCCTTGAAAATAAATTGGATAACTTTGTCACATTATCGGGATTTTTTTCAAACGTGCTAATCAAAACATGTAATTAAATCTACATGATGTACTCCACATCATTGTAATCCAAATGTACTTTTCACTAAACTCAGAAAAAATACAACACATTTATACGATAATTTTGCGTGTAACAAGAATCTATAGCCGACTTCCGTGGCTAGCATACCGCATTACAAAGCCAGGGCTCCTGGTTTCGAATCCCGGCATGGGTATGTGTGTTCTTTGTGAGTGCTCTTCCATCAATTTCATTATATCATCGTTCATCCTCATCGTCGTGATTACCGAAAAGTAGCAGAAAACGACGGTAAATAACAAAAATCAAGCAAGAGTCTGTACATTTTCAGTTACCGATATTTTCTTTCCTCCTTGGAAATTGCGTTATTTATTTCTCTACTCTTATGTCATAAGAGAATAAGATTATGGAATACAGAATGATTTTTTTCAACTGTTGGTAATTTTCTATCTTCTGTTAACTTCGTTGCTTCTGGCAACTCTTCATTGTTTACCGTTCTCCAGAGAGAAGGCCAGTTTCGCCTAAGGGGTGGGTTTCGGACGACAAACCCTCCGTCCTCCCAGGCACAGATCCAGCGCGTGTTATTCAGCCAGTTTCCTCGCCTTATACCCCTCGCAGCCGCGCCTGAGAATGCTCTACGTCTCGTAAAGTGGGAGGACGGCGCCCCGCCAGATTTCTCTCGAAGTTCCGTATTCCCCCGCACGGTGGCGTGCAAACTTCGCAATTGTCGCGGAAGAAGGAATACAGAACCGACTAACCAACGATCTATAAGCAATGGAATATTTTCAATTCAGACAATGTAAAAGCTAATATATAAATGTTAATGTAATGTTTGTTCACTTGTGGTTACACACGGCAGTGCGGCGTCCGTATCGTCCTTATGAGCGGCCGCCCCTGCTTGCCACATTATATGAAAACATATCCAACGATTATTTTGTATTTTTCAATGAATGGCACAGTGGCAGCGTCGTCACTTGTAATCAAGAGGTCCTGGGTTCGATACCTGGTGGAGGTTTCGATACCTGGTTCAGATTCCACTTAAAACTGTAGGTCCAGTCCCGATTAGCCTTACTGTGCATAAAATGGACTTTTATACCTGCCGCAAAATTAGTTTGGTATTGAGAGCTGAAGGAACACGCGTCACGGTGTTGCCATATCATGCGGTACAGTACGCACTGCAGCCGTCTGACGCTGTGTCGAGGAAAACGTGTTATGAAAAGGAACAACAATGATGAAATGTGTTATTGTTTTTCGAGGAAAATGGAATAACAATGATGACAACAATGATGAATGTATTATTGTTTTTTCTATTCATTTCCATCTCCCTTACAACATGAACGAATTAATGAAACGAGCATTGCTTACAGGTTACCTTTTCAATCCATTCTGTATATACACTTTCAATAATAACTTCTTTCCGAAGTCTCCGTTAAAGTCTGCCCGTCTTTCAATTATACCGCAACTGAAGTGCACAAAGTCCAGTTGGTGGGGCGTCTGACTTTCACGCATGAGACCCGCGGTGGTTCGTGGAACTTTTTCAAATATCGTAACGAACCTTAAAGTTCGTGGGATCTTAAGAGTACCTAGCAGGTTAACCAGTTAGTTGATGGGGTGATGTAAACTACTCATCATTCATCCTCTTGATGAGACCACTCGTCATTGACATGACGAGTTATTGCTTGGCATGCGAAAGGTACAAAGGAATTAAACTACTGAAAAGACAATGGACACTCGTTGTGTTTTGTGAACCGTTGAACCTGTATCATGGCTGGGTGTAGGATAATTACCTGTCTAACTGAAGTCTTAGCTGAATGAAAATAGCGAAGTCCTCTGTAAGCTTCTCTCCTATTTGTCGACCAGAGCGTTGTAGTACTCCTCACCTACTGACTTGCTGACCACCTTCACTCTCTCCACTCAATCTCCAAAGTCAGTCACCTCCCAGCTTGTCTCACCTCTATATTCCCTGGCCATCGAGCTTTTCCTCGATGCCGAATCGCCGAATCGTGTGTTTAATATAATTGCTACCATGCAAACCGCTGACTCTAAAACCAGAAGTGTTACCTGTTCCTGAATGCTCAGGAGGTTTGCATGGCACAACACAATGCATTGTAAACATGCCTAAGAGGCTTGAGACAGCTGAGAAAAACAAGTGAATGCCCTGGTCAACATGAAGCGTTCAGAGAGACTTAATAAAATATACATCCAATCTTAGGGATTGATACGTTCGCCCCGACAAGGAAAAATTTTCTCCTTTGAAAATTTTAAAGTCAAATCGCAAAGCTTGACATGACTCAGGTTCGCCAATTCCATATATTTTCTTAAAAAACCAAATATACAAAAGAAATCCACCAAAACATAACTTTTTCTTGTTTGCCGTATCCTGAAGGAAAGAAAATTTTCATTCCCTAAACTTTATAATGAATAATACCCTTAATACTAACAAATTCGTATGTTTATACGATGTAAAAAACAATAATATATAATATTATAAGACTAGAAATCACAAAGCTTCGTGTCGTTAAGCGATAAAACTCTTAATGTAACACATTTGTGCGTACGTGATGTTTATTATGTAGAATTGCTCATCCGCCAGCGCCTAGTCAATAGTCTGTGATGCCTCGCCAAGCGGTAACTACTCTGTGTCGTCAGCGAGGCAAACGGCTGGCTGGAGCGTCTTCAAAAGATAGAACGGAATTCACGTTGTTTGTTTATATTGCCACTCGATATAGACTCTTCAAATAAATAACAAAACCTTAAAAAGGTGCACAAGTAAGTAAACGTAAGTAGGCATGTAAAACATTGTCACATCTCACTGTTTTCTCTGTGTGAAAGCCTGTGTAATACGTTGAGCTAACTACGTAGCCAGTGCACTGCTAACATCGTTGAATATGAACTTGCACAGCTATGTTGCACATTCCACTGTATCATAATACAATATTCAATGCGTATAATTGGTTACACTGATAACTGTCGCTGGTAAAACATAACTATAGCGTTCAATTTTCTTTTCTACGTTAATCTGTACATTGTATACATATATATGGCTTGGTGAATACCTTTGTATGACTGCACACACATAAAAAAAATAATCTTGCAATATTTTACCAACTGTCTACTCTGATTGAAAATATCAGAAAATGTGCAATTGGATATCCATTGTAAAAGCTTCTTCTTAAAACAAAATTATGCACTAATTGATGCACTGGTCAATTGACACCACTGGCGCTTGTCGCTTCCTTGTAGTATAATATAAACTTGAATGCATATAAAACTGGTTCTCATGCATGGCACAAAACTAAAAATGTGTATAAGGGCTATGGAAAAGTATTGTTTCCCATAATGCATGTTAAATAACCAAATAAATACACATGATAGGATCTCGCATGTGTATGTGTAGAAACACTGTAGCACAATTCTGTAATTATTGTTTGTAACCGGAACTGCTGTTTGTAGAATGTATGTTTTCTATGCTTCTTCTTCTTTCTGGATTGCTTGTCATCTTGACTGCATTGGGGTAATGTAAAAAATGTGGTAAATTACCCGTAGAACTTGGGAGATGGGGAAAAGTTGTTGTTTGAACTACAAACAGTGTGGAGGGAAATTTTATCTAGCTCCACTAGGTGTCGTTGATAGTGTATAGTCCGCTATACTGGGAAATGTATGGTTGACTACATCCTTCCTGTAAAAGGTAGTCTCCGTGTAGTAATAAGTAGAAATGTCTGCATGTCTCCCTCAAATTGGTGGTGACGAGTCTCTCCTTGAAATAGTACTTAAAAATGTCTGCATGTCTCCCTCGTAGAATGGTAATAAGTCTTTCTGCCTGGTAATAGTAGACTGCCTGCGGATGTCCGTCATGAAAAATGCCCATGGATGGTGTAGGCATTGCTTGTCCATGGCGTTCCGTATAGACAGGTTAGGTTGAATAAAGGGAAAATTATGACAAAGAAAGGAAATAATGAAGGATAGGAAATGTATAATTCATGTTCATACCAGTACCCAATACCAACTAATTTCCACTGTCTTTTCTTTAAAATCAAATTAAATTGTCTCATCAAAATAAAATAAATTAAATAAATAAATAAAATAATTGCCATAACTCTTTGAAAATAAATAAGGAAAATTTAAATAAAATATCCAACCGTAATTAAAATATTAATGTCCATGATTAATGTGTTGCCTTAACCTATTAATTATTACTGCGCTGCTCTAAATGAATCTGTTTAGAAAGCTGATAATGTTTATACAAATAATATCCTAGGGTTGCGGTTAATAAAACATTCCAAATAACAAAAACTAATATAGACATGGGCAAAGGGTTTAGGACTAATTCCTGAAATGAGATGTTCTTACTAATTGATTGATTAAGTTGCTTTAAAGCAAGTTCAAGCGGAGTCCATTGGGGAATAGTGAAATCAGATAAATTCTTGGGAATATTAGGTAGTAACTCAATTTCCTTCATTTTGACTTGTTCGAAAGCTAACATTCTTGTGTGTAAAATTTGTTGGTCTACAATAATTTGCGAAAAATCCTGATAATTAAAAAATAAAGATTGGCCTTCGTTAAGCTGAACTGATCTGTGCGTGTTCAAATTATTATTCAAATTCTGAATGACAATAAATTGACCTGAGCCTGATATTATAATACCATTACGTGTCCTAATAAACTGAAATAATTTATTGTCAGTAATAGACTTCACTTCAAAATTACAAAATGTAAAAGTAATAAACAAATTAAGTGTTGCAAGCATGTTCTAAAGTCTGTTGAAAATTATAAAATAAATTATGTTGTGAACCCTTAAAATAAATACATAAAATGTGAGTTGCGCAAAGCAAGCTATTAGAGTGCTAAAACATTGCTTTGACAAGCCTCTAATGGCCTCCTAAAAAAACAATAGGCCGGTGCAATTTGCCGTGGTTTAATATAATGCAATATAAAACAAAATTTCAGTAAATGCTACTTCTGAGTTTCGTTGAAACTCCAGGTGGTAACAAAATATAGCATCAGGGAATTAAAAAAGGTGATATTCAAATTTGAAACACAATAAAAATAATGAAAAACTTTCTCAATTTCAAATTTCCTTTAAACAAAAGAAATTTTAACCACTCAAAACTTCTTGAGTCCGCCGTATACCTCAAATCACTTGGTCGTGTAAACAGACCCGCCGCGGAAAGGTATACTTGACTCATATAAGAATGGTGTGTCAATTCCTTGGGTATGTCCAAACAAAACAGATAGAGAATAGTTATGCTATATATTAAAATATAAATACAAATTACTAATATTACCTACTGTACTAAAATTAACACTAAGTTAATCAGTAAGAAGTAATGAATTTATTGCTGCATTGTCAAATAAGGTGCAAATTGGGTAAGTGAGCTAAATTTCCTAATAATAAATAATAATAATAATAATAATAATTTCTCAAATTATGACATTTGTGGTAAACCACACTGTTTAAATTTGGAAAGGCTAACGATGCCGTGGTGACTTTTGCTGCACATGCCTGTGCTAATTACCGAGGCTTAGCCTGGGCATGTTGCTGACAATCTTGATTACTCTATGTGCATAAAATGCTAAAATTGCCGTTTAGTAGAAATTTCCCTGATTTTATCAAAATTTCGTTTGACTTTATCCTGATTCTAATGAAAAAATGCGTCAATTTCCCAAAAATTTACTTACTATAAATATCTCTATGAAAAACGGGAAAATTTTGCGAGAAAAACGCAAAAAAAAAAAAAAAAAAATCATGTTGTTCCTTTGAAAATTATTGGTCGTGATTAGTCTGAAGTGCGTATATGCGACGTTTTACGGGGAAAAAATATCTATATAGAACAAAATATCCCTAACATTGTTGACATAACGTTCTATCGTGAAAATCAAATTCTAATGTCTATATTCGGAACTAAACTGATCCCATAAAATTTTAATGGACGACCGCCACTGATGCGAAAAAATATGCAAAGCCTATGGTAAGTGTTTCTGAGCTTCTAACGTGCTCAAAGTACTCGGGAGAGAGCTTCAGTGCGGAGAAAGGAATTTGCAAATTCAGCTGCGATGTATTTCTGCTTATCGTTGCATTCCAACGTTGCTTGTACTTAACTGACTGAGTTCTCTACAGCGACAGGCGTGATCGGCGACTTCGGGTTCCGCTCGGGATAGCGAATGAAAAATCGTTGCTTTGGGCAACAAGCAAAGGTGCGGAGGAAGAAAATGCAAGCTCTGATTCGCTGATACATTGAATGACGCGTAAATGTTTTCGAAACTTTAAATTACTACGAACAAGGTCTAGTAAGCGCTGCGGGAGTTCGAAATAAAGTCAAGGACTTTGAAATGACGTAATAAATGAGATGGAAAGAGAAAAACTTCTTTGCGCTTGCGACAGCGTGTTTACTTGAACACTTCCGTGCTCGTAAAATAACAACAGTTGGGAAGCTGTTAGCAAACTAAATGACTAATAAACCTAGCATAAGGTACAATCAAACGTAAAAAATGAATTATACTTAAAATTTGAATCGTAATTAATATAAAAATTCTAGGCGAACGTGAAGTCGTAAAAAATATGGTCTGTAAACGATACAACAGGTTCGGGAACCTGAAAATTTGGCTTACTTTCTGCTTTTAAAGTAACACTTGAAACTTTCTCGACTTTTACTGGTGACTGATTCGTAAATGACTCTTTAACTTTTACAACTGGCTGAACACAGTGTGAAATAGGCAATTCACTTTCCATTTTGCGACTGTTTTGAACAAAATTAGGATCCTTGCTTACGGCTAATGTCTGAACTCTATCTTTAACGAATAAAATATTCTTCGGCAAATCTATACTGTCGTCTTTAGTGACTAAACTATTTGTGGATACATCTTGAACTGCTAGTTGTACCCTAGGTTGAATAATAATGGGCTGAGGCAAGGGTGGGGGAATTGGCGGGTGACTCGTTTTTAATGGTACCACTTCAACAATCGGTGCAATATCGTCGTAAATCTGATCAATGGACGGTGAATCATTAAGTTTGCTTAACGGTAATTCGTTGGTACACTCATGGTCGTAAATAATAGATTTCTTGCGGTGACATTGAAAATAACAGATTATGAAAATTATAAAAATACTAATAATAAATGTTAATAATAAAATTGTAATTATATTATAAGGATAGTCAAAGAACTTGTTCAACAGATAAATAAAATTAGAAGCTTTTACGTATGGAAGAAATCCGTTTAAAATAACTAAAATCGCAATGATTTTCATGTTGCTTAGGCAATCAAAACAAACAGTTCTTCAAAGCTAATACGTACTTGAAGCCTGCCTAGTCTAATTAGTAGATATATTAACTCAACTTTTAATTATTTTCTGACTCTAGGCTCAAATTATCTGCGTAATTTATTTATTTAATATAATTTCTTTATTCTCTAAATTTATTAGCACTGTTTAACTTATCTTATTTAATTTCAGGTGTTAACTTTATGTTTAAATACTTGAAATCAATCGAACCGTACTGAGGTACAAGGTAAGGAAAAAAATTGAGACTGATTTACTCCTGACTACCTGAAATAAAATAATAATTATTATTTATGCGATCTTTAACTGCATTAAAATACTAACATCACTAAAACTTGAAGAATCTTTAATTCTCTCTACTCATTCTAAAATATGCTTAGCATATTATTGTGGCAAAGTTAGAAACTAAAACCGTTGTGGTTTAATCATTATCATTCTGCGATGGCAGAATGGATTTCCAGGATTTTGGTCATGATCCAATATCCGAAGGAAAATACTTGTTAGTGGAGCGCAATAAAAATCTTGACGTCGACGTCTACATATTCATATAATATAAATATTCTCATTACTGGCGCTTAAAAATAAACTTTGCTAATATAATCATTTACCTTCTTCTGAAGAGTAACTAAAAAATTCTAGTGATGTATTCGCTGAGCTAGTATTATTACATACTGCAAAAAAACTTTTGTGCCTAAAGCACATTATTAAATAATAAGTCTGCTTTTAATCTTTAATATTATTAGTGCTATTTTATTATAAATTATTATTATGTTACGCGAGTGGATTTAAAATATTAGACCTGTTTCACTTTAATAAATACCGTAACTTGGAGCAGAATATTAATATTTATATTTTAAAATTTAAAACAAACTACATTTTAAAGTTTTTAACATTCGAAGCTACAACGTGCTAAGGATAAATATTCAACTGTCAAACGAAACAATGTTTCGGACAGGAAAAAAATATATAAATATAAACTAACAATAAAATCTCGTTAATATGTGAGAAACGTCCACGCCGTGTAATGCTCTCATAATTCTCTTCTAGTATTATCCGGGGTCGACTCAGCCCAAGTGAGTACCTGGGGCAAACCTGTGGTAAAGGCGGTTTGTGAACCATATCACCGCCATAATAAGGCCTAGGTCGAGGTCGAGAATGTGTGGAGCTCTACCTCCACATCTCCATATGCCTCCATACTTTATTTTGGGTCCATTATTTTTTTTCTGCATGAGAATCCCAGATATTTTATGACTGTCCTTAAAGATGTTTCCCCACCTTGTAAAAATGCCGAATCTTTCAACGAAACGCACAGTTTCCCAACAGTGGGATGATCTTTCCTCCTGTAATAAGAGTAAATATGGCGAGAATAGCATCTTGCTGAAAAGTATCTAAATTTGTCACGCGTTTACTGATATTCCTATTCGTTCCTGGGGTTTCCAATTGTGAAGCCTCGCATTTATTTATTTATTTCTACCACATTATATTTTTCTTTCCCTATGGTAACAATAGTGTTCTTAGACACGCCGAAAGCAGCAGCAGCAGTCCTGTCCAGAACTTTGTTTACAGAAATGATTCGACCCCCCATTGTTTTACTGTTGCTCAAATTATTTGCGCTCAGAACAAACCATCTCCCACGTTTGATCTTTGAGAAGAATTCCTTTTTCTTTTAGTGCATGGCCTCTTTGGTACATTGTCATCTTGAGTATTGCCTCCCATGCTTGACATTCTTCACACAAGCACACGACACACTCAAGCAGAACACAGAAAATTATGTACAAAAAATAACACACTAAAACAACACGCTATATACAACAAAGAATACTCTAAATTCAATAAACACTAAACAAACGGACTGGTTAAAATATCACAGTAACGCAACGCAACAAACAAACAACACGTCCTCTTCCAACAACATGAAATCTGATCGCAGGAAGAATCGCCCGATAAGCGGCAACACCGAGAAAAACGTTTTCTGTTGCTAGGTAACCAGGGCCTGGGTGAAGCACTGGGAAGATTTTGATTGGCTCGCATGCCAGCAACCCACCCTCCCGCAGTGACGTAGACCCGATTTCAACACGTGGTTCTCAAGTGTCAATACCAAACTAATTTTGCGGCAGGTATAACACCAAATCAATCAATCTATGAATGTAACAATAAGTGCTGCTATTATTTATTATGCACGTTCCTGTTAGGTACAAATTAATGTTTAACAAACATTATAAAGTTGGAACTGATGCATTGAAGTGATCGCCTACCGTGTAGCAAACCAGTAACCCTTTAATTACAAGACGATATCGTCAACCGCTGTAGTACTATTTAGATCTATTATTTTCACGTCCATTTACAGAAGATACGTAAGTTTTGTATTTCATTATTAATATTTAACTTATCTAAGGTTGTAACAAGAAAATGTAAATATTTTTAAAATGCATTATAAGTTGACTCATACACGATATTAACTTTATTTTTATTCTTCTTTTTCAGAGAAGCATTTGAGAGTAACTTTTGTAAAAGAGGACAACAAAATTGATTGACAATGGCAGCTGTCCACCATCACAGTTTGCAGATAAGATGCTGTGAAATACGAGGCTTGTCCGGAAAGTAAAGATACAAACCAAAAATAAGATATAAAAGAAATGTATTGCTCGCAACTAAAGTTACACTTGATGCACTGATACAGAGGCTATTTCTTCACATAAGTGCCTCCATTGTCCAAACATTTGTTCAGACGCGGAACAAGTTTTTGTATCCCTGAATCGTAGAAATCCGCCGCCTGCATCTGGAACCAAGTTGTGACTTCTTCCCGACTTCATCATAATCGGCAAAGTGTTTTCAACCAAGATTTTTCTTGAGGTACAGGAACAGGTGGTACGCTGGCTGCAAGGTCAGGGCTGTATAGCAGATGGTGAAGGACCTCCCATTGAAACTGTGCAAGCAGATCCTTGGTGACATTCGCTGCATGGGGGCAGGCATTGTCATGAAGAAAGCGGATTCCACTTGACAACATGCCTCTCAGTTTGTCATGAATTGCACATCGAAGATGTTTTTAAAGTCTGGCAGTAGGTTTCAGCATTAATCGTTCTTCCAGGCGGCATGAATTCCACCAGGAGGATGCCGTGGCGATCCCAGAAAACGGTTGCCATCAGCTTGCGGGTTGAAATTGAAGTTTTGATTTTTTTTCTTTTGGAGAATGAGTATGGCACCACTGCAGTGACTGCTGCTTGGATTCAAGCTAATGGTGGAACACCCATGTTTCATCACCTGTCACAATGGAGTCCAGGAATGCATCTCCCTCTTCTGCGTTAGCGAGTAAGAAAGTCCAGTGCATATCCCAGTCGTATTGTTTTGTGTTCGTCAGTCAAATGTTTTGGGACCCAGCGTGCACACAACTTTCTGTACCCTAACCCACTCACAACTTCATGAATAGTGGTTTTCAAACTGTCAGGAAACATCACATACAATTCTCGAATTGTCACCTGCCTATTCGCATGCACCTCTGCTTCATATACACAATACGATTGCGAAGGTCGTCCGTGATCACGGACGGCCTCCCACTTCTCTCTTCATCATGAACATCACGTCGACCTTCTACGAAGGCACGGCACGATTTCTCCACATTTTGATGATTCATTACGTTTCCGTACACAGTCACAATTTCTCGGTGGATCTCCGATGAACGGTTTCCTTGTGCCTGCAAAAACCTGATCACAGCATGCACTTTGCACTTGGCGGGATTTGGTATCGCCGCTGCCATTTCCAACGAGTGTTCCTCGCACAAGACTCAGCGCAGCACTAACGACTCACTCCCAATCCTCGTCGTATGGATCACGGTTATTGCCAGTGTTGCCAACTTTGGTACACATTTTTCCCCTACCGTGCAAATGTGTTTGTATCTTTACTTTCCGGACAAACCTTGTACAAATCATAAATGAGGATTGTGTGTAATTTACATAACAGAGTAATATACGCTATTTGGAGTGCATACGCCTTCATTGTGTTTCGTTTCTCTAGACAACTTGGTGCAATGGAGATGATTTACTAGACATCAAGAGTCCATAATCTGCTCAAGAAATTATGATGTAGGCAGTATGATGTATACAGAAATTGTGAATTATATTCTAGAGCTACTAAAAAGGAACAGTGCATGTGGTGTGATTTGTTTGTCTTGTGTATTAATGAATGGCAAATAATCAGAGATATTTTGGGCCCAGGGTTTGATCGATACCCGGTGGAGGCACATGGCACAGTGGTTCGGATCCCACTTTAAACTGTAGGTATAAAGTGGACTTAAAACACGAACTCAAACAAACTCATTGAGATATTTGTTAGTTGCAATTTTAAGGGATATTTTTTTCCCCAAAACGTAGGACATTAAGTTCGTCCTGAACTACATGATGAGTGTCGCACAGCAAGAAGCATACCTCTCAGAGAACCAGATAATGATTTACAGGTTACGAGGAGAAAAAGTACCAAAATACATTGAAACAAAATATTAACGTAAATTTTGATGATACCCTAAGTATCTAATTTTAGTAGTCTCTGTAAACAGAATTTGTTGTACGTACTTTTGACTTTTTGAACTAAGGACTATTGCATTGTATTTGATAAAACTAGTTAAATATGTTTCATAACAATGATAACACTTTTCACCGATGACCACCTTAAGTCACATAAAATTAAAATTTAGTTAATATATGTTTATACATAAAAATATATGTTCAATAATGTTTAAACTAAATCTCTGTTACTTAAAAATGAAGATCAGACTTTTATTTTTGTTTGGAAAATTATATTTTTGTAGGAATGCTGATGAACCAAGAAGTTGTGTATTCCCAAGATAATTGTCGAAGATTGCATGTGTTTGTACTCATGTCGTAGGTGTACTAATATAAATAAGGTAGGGACACGTGCAGTTGTTGATTTTTGGTGATGGAAATAGGTTGTAGATATAGTTACCAATTAGCCTTTCTGTGCATAAAGTGGATTTAAAACAAAAATTAAAAAAAAAAAAAATATATTAATTTATAAAATATTTAATAAAAAAGGTAAAGTGTTCCCCTGTGCATAGCACCACGCCATGAAGGCGTATAGGGGGTGTGGGGGTAACGCCCCACACTTTCTTGATCCGGTCGTGAGTGAGGGTGATGTGATCAGCATCACGCCCCTGACCACCTTTACCCCCCAGGGTTTCCCCCAGGTACCCATCTTATTCGACGCTGGGTTGGCGCCGGGGCCGCTTCCACCGTTAGAAAAGTTCCCGGATTTGAACCGGCCGGGGATCGAACCCGGGACCTTGAGCATGGTAGTCAGACGCGTTACCGACTGAGCCACCGCGGTATTATTTAAATATTAATTATATAAAAATATATTATTATTATTATTATTATTACAATTTTAATAATCATCCTTCTTTCAGTCTGTCATTTGCTTGAAAATATTGCCAATTTGCAGCTGAAGAAAATTAGCATTAAGAGTGAATTTTAAGCATTTATTCATAATGTTTTTATTTCTTTAAAAAGCCGGCCTCCATCGCAGTGTGGTTAGCACATCGTGCCACAACACCAGCCGCCGGGGGGTTTGGATCCTGGCCTGGGCATGGATGTTTGTGAGTGTCCATTCATCAATTTCATCATATCATCACTCATCCACATCTTTGCAAATTAGCCAAAAGTTGCACAAGAAGCGAAGTAAGATAAAGCAAATCAATCAATTTCTTTAAAAAGTAACATCTCTAGAAAATATATTGTGTCTGTGACTCCATTTTCTAATTTAAAAACTCTCAAAACATATATTATGAAACTAAAACGAATACGTTATGTGGTTTCTAAAATACTCAACTCTCTTTTGTCTTTCTCTTGGAAAATGTTATCTATTTTGGAAATCATCTAAACCTGAAATGTCTACCCAAGAAAATTTTGAGGTAATACTAACAATCACCATCACATGCAAGCAAAAAATTCCTAGAACAAACACGTTTTACTGACTTCAATTGTGGACCCAGGACTCTTGCGTTTTATTTTTTTTTCCAAAATTGTTGTATTTCTGTAAAATATTTTAAAATGAAACATAACTCCAGAAATAGTAAGTCCAAAGAACTCAATCTTTAGTTACTTATAAGCAAAGGACTGGAGAATGACGAGAGAGTAACTATGAGAAATATTGATATACTGAAGACGAAACTTCCTGCAAAGTTATGAAGAAAATATGGTAAAGATTTCTGACAAAAGCGAGAAATGTCATCAAGTAGTGTTATATAAAATGGGTTATCTGTAAGTATCTTCAAAAGGTGGGTTTTATGTGATGTCAGGATGCACACAGCAGCCATGTTTGCGGTCAATTTTATTTGTCGTTTGCAAGGAAATATCCACCACGTAACGTTTGTTACATCTCTATGAATTGCACGTTTGTTTTAACTCACAAATATCTGTGTTACTATCTTCCGCCTGCCTGCTCCAATTCTGTATGCTTACAAGAACTGGTCTCAATCATGGCTGCTCGAAGTCATAATTCAACAGTTTGTGACATAGGTGAAACACACCTATTATCTTGTAGGCAAGGCAGCAGTTGCTTCAAACAAAATTGCATTATACTTACTTGCTCTGTTCGGTGCATGAACTAACTACACAGATGTTTTTATTTTTTTGTTAATATTTTGGAATATTTTGGACTTTTACTACTTTTCATTGCTGATACACTCGTTCTGATAAAGAGTTTCTAACTGATCTCATAAAAATCAATAACATTGCTGCACCCCTACGAATTTTGTATAAATTACACTAATTAATCTGATGTTATCTTCCATCAGTAAATAACCTGATCGCCCAACCTGTCTCTACTTATCTTGATTATGCACATAGATCTGGCAACATGGCACTCATATGCCATGACAAACAGTACTGCAATCTGTTATCGAAAAATTACTGCAAAATCACCTTTAGTACGGCCTTAATGTGTTTGGTTATGTTTTTAACAAAAAATGGTAACATTTATTAAATTCGGTAATTTTTTACCAACATATTTAGTAACTTCAAACATATGTTTAACATTACTAACAGGGTTTGCCTCTGGTTAAGAATCATTTATTTGTCGACATCTCAAAAACTAGCAAAAAAGAAGTCACAGATGGTAACACTGATATCAAAGTATATCAAATGACGACTCTCAATCTAATAATGTAATAATGTGATGCAGGGCATCTTGCCACCTTCTGGTGAGGGAAAACTCATCTTTGGGCTAGGAAGAAATATGAGTTGCTTGGTGGGGTTCATTGCCTCAGTATTCTGTAAAACTTCTTCTTAATATGCTGAACGGTGGTCAATGGTAAATTGCTCAGTAAAAGCAGAGAAAGAGATGATGTCAAATATAAATTGGGAACCTTTTATCAGACAACAACTTTATGTTAATCAGTTGTTACTGCTTAAATCAAGAAATAAAAGATTCAGAAAACAACAAATCAATCATATGTTTTGAACAGACAGGTAAGGATCACCATCAAAATATGAGTATGTAATCACATAATGCCAGGTCTTGAGTGCTGGAACAAGTGTACCCTCTTAGTTCAAGGCATCACAAAAGAACAAGAGTGCCAATGTACTCACACTCCTTGGTTGACAGGCCGTCAAGCTGTGACTGTGAAAACACACTGCTCTCTTGAACACTCTATTGCAATGACCGAAACACAACTCATTCCCCTTCCTCCACTACAACAGCACCTTTCTGTTTTGAAAATGGAAACTCACTGCATTTGTCTACATAGAAGAACACGTCACTTTGCCTTGGCAAAACTCATGTTTAGGCTACAGAATTGATTCTGAAAATACATTAGAAGGAAAGAATGAATCTAATTATGACCACTCCCCCTTTTCCAATATAGTCATCATAAAATTAGTATTCATTAATACTAATGATATATTTTAAAGTTCTTGTAGCAATAAAAGCATTTATCTCTGAACATTATCTGAGTCAAAGAAAATTCCAAAAGGTAAAAATATGTACCAGCTGGGCAATGGAAAAAATTAGAGGTATAGATCTAGGTACAAAAGAAATAAAGTGGCACTCTAGTACATCGATATACTATAGTTGCAACAGAAAACACATATTTTGGAAATTATAAATATTCTGAACGATTATATTTGTTAGTGTTAAAACCGAATATTAGTAATAATATAGTAGACATTGAAAATTACACATTACTTCGATGTAGATTAAACAAATCTAGAGGTGGCGTGTGCTTATACATATCTAAATCACTTAAATGAAAATTTTTAGACGGGTTTGTTAATAATGATATCGGTGTAGAGTCCCTTGTAATTTAATTAACTATCGACAGGAAAAAAATTGGAATTATGGATGGAAAAGAGTATATAGAACTTGCTCAGGATAGGGACAGATGGAAGGCCTGTGTTGCTGCAAACATGAACCTTAGGGTTTGAGAAGGCTAGAGAGTTAGTTACAACCTTAGTGACAATGAAGTTCGACGACCAGTCACAAATATAGGAGTGCGTTGTGAAAGAAGGAGAACACATGCATATGCTGAATATAATTTATTCAGCAGGCTACATGGAACAAAGGAAAACATAAATTTCCACTACAACGCAGCAATGTATGGTGTCCACACAAAATAAAACATTTTCGTCCATCTACACGTGACATTGAAGTTCGACCACTGTTAGAGGGGATCCTGTTTACCATGGTGTGATGCCGCCCCATCGGCGAATAACTGTGGCAATGCGTCGGGGCATGCTGCGGACGAGTCGTTCAAGGTATTCCACATCGATGCGGTGCCATTCCTCCTGCAGGCAGGCGATAAGAGCAGCCACTGTCGTGGGTCCCCTCTGTTGCACACGTCGCTTAAGAACACGCCACACATTCTCAATGGGCGAGAGGTCGGGACTCGATGGTGGCCATGGCAGAGTTCGCACGTGATGGCGAGTCAACCATTCTCTTGTCAGCCGCGCTGTATGAGGCCTGGCATTGTCGTGTTGAAAGATGAGACGCCGGCTGTGGAACAGGTGCCTTCGCACTGTGGGAAGATGCCGCTCCAGTATGCGTGTATAGGCGTGTGCATTCACAATGCCCTCGCAGACGTGTAGTGGGCCAACCCCAGATGCCGTCATGCATCCCCATACCATCACTGACGCAGGTTTCTGTACCCGACGTGCATAACATTTTGCTTCATTCTGTTCCTCCTTCCGACAAATGTCTGTTTTCCGTATTTTCCCGTACACAACACTGAAAATGGATTCATCCGGCCACAAAACCCTGTTCCACTGCCGAAATGTCCATCCCCGGTACATTCGTGCCCACCATAGTCGATTGCCTTTGTCCAACATGGAAAGGAAGGGTTTACGTTTCGCCTTGTACACTCGGTAACCGCATCGCTGCAGGTAACGGCGAATGGTTCTGGTTGACACTTCAATGTGAAAGCGTTCTCGAGTCCACAGTCGTAATTCGGCCACAGAAACATGATTTTTGGTCTGGATATAGCACCTAAATATTCGTAGGTCACGTACGCTCAGCAGGCGTTTTCGACCGGGGACCTTACCTGGCTCTGTAGTACCCGTATTTTGGTGGTGTTTGATGATGCAGTGGATGGTTGACTTGGGTAAGTTCAGTTGGTTCCCTATTTCCCGTTCACTGAGTCCATCCCGTTGCAACTCCACCTCTCTTCTCCTCACGGTGTTGTCAATAGGTTTGCCCCTGGCCATGGTGATGATGCACTGCGGTTCCTCGGTGCACAGCACGCGCTTATATACGGCAGACTCCCTTATCGTGTCCGTGACGTCATGCTTCCGTTGAATGCGCCACTATCTGGAATTTTCCGTAAGGGTCTGGTGCCTGGTCGAAGTTCAATGTCACGCATATAGTTCCCCGTTTTCGTTCTTTACGTGACCTTGGGTGCAACATGCTGGGAATACGATTCTTGCCTGCTCACACGCCTCCTCTTACACACATGCGTCACTTCTGCGGGTCACCCATTCCACCGCCTATGCCTCTGTGCATTTAATCACGTATTCCTTTCTGGTCGAACTTCATTGTCACCAAGGTTGTAGTTATATCATCCTTTAATACTATGCTTACAGGAAACTAAAGGCAGACAATATGAAACATACAGAATTGTTCACTATTGTTTAGGCTCACCCTGAACGAGGTATTAGCATATATGTCCATGAATCAATACCATATCAGGAAGTACAATTATCCAAACATCATAAACTCTTCCGCGATTACAAAATAGAAGCACGGACTATCCAAATCTCCATAGAAGGACAAAAAATAACAATAATCAATATTTATATTCCATCAAATTACAACTCTCAGAATATAAAAACCTTCAGAGTTAGAAGCATTGATACCCCTAGTCCATACGTTATTGCTGGTGACTTTAATAATCATCATGTCATTTGGGGGACACACACATCAGATAGACTTGGGTCCAGCATTGCTGACTAGATAGAAAACAACTATTTATTGTCATAAATGATGGATGGCCCACACATATTCCATGCAATGGAAAAAACTCCACATCAATGGACCTTACAATAATATCAGTGTCATTATTCCCCAAATTACAGTGGACCACAGCGGAGGAACTTCATGGCAGTGATCATTTTCCCATTTATGATAATGCCCAATTTTTATCATCAAAACCAATCCCACACATCATATTTCCAATAATTCTCTTTAAAATTAATAATCTATCATGGATCATATACAGTACTGATAGATTCTCATACACTAAAAAAACGAATAAATTCCTCTCATAAAGTACTAATAGATTCTCATATACTAAAAAAATCGAATAAAATCCTCTCAACCAATTACATACAATACATTACTCCAAATCATCACAGAAGTGTTAGACATTCTTAGTTCACAGAATCAATTTTTCGCAAACAATATTTCGAAAAATACATTGGTGGACCACTGAGTGCGAGACGGCAAAAACCAACCGAAAAAAGAGTGTGTTTCATTTTGTATCATACCCCACCCTTGAAAATTGTATATTATGGAAAAAGTCAATAGCACAAGCAAAGAAAATATTTCTGCAAGCCAAACGTCAAGCGTGGATTAAATATTGCAATTCAGTACACATGCAAGAATTATCCCGAAACGTGTGGCATAAATTTAATTCCTCACATAAACCACATTCACCTCGTCAACAGCCAATAGATAATAGCTGGCAATACCAATTTTTAATGCAATTGATTCCGCCATCGGTACATCTTCCATATGATAAAATGGAGGACAATAATTCAAATTTTACACAAGAATTCCCTCCTGTTACTACAGAGGAACTAAAAAATATAATGAATGATGCTAAACTCACAGCACCAGGCTTGGATGGAATACCTTATGAAGCTATAAGATATTTACCGGAAGCAGGTTTAGATATACTTGCAACATATTCTGTACTGCTATAGTACCAAGGGAACGTAAAAATTACGTAGTTCTCCCAGTTCTGAAAGTGCACAAACAACCTCATTGCGCAACATCATACAGAACCATAGTGCTAATTTCAGTCTTAGAAAAAATATTCGAGCAAACAATCTATTTCAGAATTACCTGGACACTAGAACGTTATCGTTTTTTTATCCTACTCAACTTGGTTTTAGAATTAATTATGGCAGTCAAGATGCAATAGCCATCCTTAGTGCTCCAATTCAAAATAGTAAATTTAATCGATCATACTGTTAGTCTTTTTATACATTTAGAAAAAGCATATGGTTCAATGAATTTACATATGCTCTTCAATAAATTAGAAAACCTTCATATTCACCCCAACTATTGTTAATTTTATGGAACCTACGTATATTCCAACAGAAAGATGCATGGATGGTTCTCAGAAAAACTTAGTGACCTTCGCTTTACTTCAAATGGAATTCCTCAAGGTGCACCATAGAGTCCTTTATTATTTAATATTTACACTAATGAAATGCATACCTTAGCTCTTTATCCATTCCAGATAGTACAATATGCACATGATTTTTGTTTTTATAGTACTACAGATGATGCAACCCAAGACGTAATAAAAATGCAGAAATTAATCATCAACCTACAAGAATGGTTCTACAATGCAGGATCGACCCTTAGTGAAAGCAAATCCAAAATTCCGGCACATATCCCAATAATATTCTACAAATTTCCGACATCCCAGTGACAGATACTCACAAATATTTAGGTGTGTATTTTGATAAATGCTTTACATGGAATACACTCATTATGCAATTTACAAATATTTAGATATTTTTAAATATACTCTGTAGTATGACAACAACTAAATGGTGTAGGCACCCAAAAATTTTACTTCTCTTTTATAAAAATGCTTTTCATTCATTTCTGGATTATGCAGCTTTTAGTTACAGGGAAGCAAGATCCAGTCTACTCGACAAAATAGACATTACAAAGAAAAGCATTGCGAATTTCTTTAGGTCTCATGCAATCAAGCCCCAATGTAAGTGTTTATATGGAGAACAAAGAAACATGCTTGAGACACCGATGGATTCAATTAACAATAAAATTCCTCCTTAAATCTTGGGAAAATCATCCTCATCCATTTAATAAACTGTTTGAAATACAAAAACAATGGACTGAAGCCGATGTTATAAATCCACAAACAACCTCATATTTCTTTGTATACTGCCATTACTTAGACCCAGAACTTTGGTCCAAGCCTTTCACTCTCCTACATCCTTTGATTTATCAACTTGATATACCATTAACAGTGGCAAAGCGTGACATTTTTACGTAGTCATCGCAAGACTTGCCAAATGTCAGGAGGTGGGGGAGGGGGGATATTTCTCCAGGATAAACACAAAGGTCATGCGTTATGTTGTATGATTCATATTCTAGTATCTGAGTGATGATAATATCTGACAGTAATTAGCATGTGTAGATTATCTGAAGAAAACGAAAAATTTTTGAGTCTGTTTACCATATATTTTCGTCAGATGAGAAGTTACGAAAAATTGGGAGAGCAAATCCTATACAAAATACAAAATTTCAGATAACCTGAAAAATGGAAAAATTGTTAAACCTCTCTCCCCGAATTTCGTATTGCCTCCAAAATCCGGTCACAGAAAGCCTACTGTGGTTGTAAACATGGGGACTGAAAAAGGTATTTTATGACCAGACCTTCAAGAGCGGTAGAAACCAGCGGTCGAAGGACTTTGGATTCGCAGACCTGCTGTGATGACTTGGGCTGCCTGACACCATTGTAGTCAACAGGAAACATAGTGGAAAGGTTGGGCACGGGTGGTAGAACTGGGCTCCCATTTTGATGTGCTAAACTTAGCGAATCTCTTGCGTATTTCTATCTGTATCATGGCATCGTTTGACTAATTTCGCACAAAGATGCGAATATTCTGACTCATTTTTACTTTTTCTCTAAAATATTTACAATGCAAAATTTGTATTACTTTGCTTCGTCTGACCATTAAAAACACAATGTACAATACACTTCAGAGATCTAGGACTACATGCATTGTACAGAGAAAAATGGCCAACACACGTAATTATATACACTGATGGTTCAAAGGATAACCAAGGGGTAGGATGCGCCTATTACATCCCAGAGAAAAGAAAGTACAAGCAGTTTAGATTACCTATAGATTCATCAATTTTCACTGTGGAAAGTTAAGCATTATACTGAGCTGTACAAAGTAGAATATCCGATGGTTATTAAAAAAATCTTATCTTACAGATGCTTTGAATGTATTACAAGCTTTATCTACATCTTATCCTAAATTATGCCATGAGTTTATATTCAATATTCTAATAATTCAACAAGTTCAATTGGCTCGTAAAAGGAACATTGATATACAATTTAGTTATGTTAAAGCATATAATTATATATTAATTTGGGAAATGAACGAGTGGACATATATGCTAATATAGCCAGAGATTTACAACACATAAGTTTCAACAGATTATGGTACACAGATTTATTACCTTGAGTAAAAAACAAACTCATGAATCATTGGAAAGACTGGTGCAAGGAACAATTTATGGTAGTGGGTATTACTTATGTAGATGGATAGCATATTTTACAAATAAAAATCCATGGTTTAATTCATATAAAATTCCATGGCAAGTCATAGTTTATCTTTTACTTCAGATGTACTTTTATGTTTGATCACCTCCAAAGCTGGAGTTACTAACTTAAACGTGGGTGCTTGTTTAACTGAATTTAAGTGTAGGTACCTTTATCCCTTAAGCTTCTGATGTGACACGTGTGTGACATTTTGGTCAGGTAGCTAACTCTGGCATGTGACACACATGCCACATGGAACATTTTAGACTTTTGGAGCATACTGTACCTCAGGTAATGTTCAGAGATACAATATTTTGAGTGCTACATAAGTCTTCAGGTGGATTTTACATTTGCCACAGAAAACAAGCATGGCTTTTACATTAGAAAATATTTCTTTCTACAAAAGTATCAGCAACAAGCATGGGCGTCTGGAAGTGGGGGGGGGCAAGGGGGGGCGTGGCCATCCCCTGGAAAATGAAAGTCAACCATAAATTATGTATTTCACACATATAATTTCATTTTAGCCACAATAATATGTGTTAATTATTGCATGAACACCATAAATTCAAATTTATGCATTTTTTTAGGGAACAACAATATTTTTTGGAAAAAATGTGCCTTGTTTGCCCCCCCTGGAAAAAAATTCCTTCCTTGCCCCTCTCTGAAAAAAATCCTGCGGACGTCCATGGCAACAAGTGCAAAATTCTTGACACAAGAATGGAACAAATACTCAGGCAATATGTAGGTATCATTTTGAACACTCGCATCCTGCCGTTGCACGTGTGAGGATCCGACAAATGTCAGTTTTTGTATAAAAAATGTGTATTTACACTCATCTTTTTCTTCTTGGTAAATTAAAATTGTTTTTTCGACCATAGGCTTATAGCCTAGTCAGTACTGAAGAACACGTGGTATAATTTGGCGCTCTAGCATTCATACAGTGCGTTTGAAAAGTCCCCACACTCATACTTTTTAAAAAAAAGCTTCTAAGGCATTCATCTGAATTAGTTGTCAAGTCTGCCAGTAGTGATTGGTATGACCTTGAAGAACGAGTTTATGTTATGCTTAGAGCAGTGCCACTGCTACAGTCCTCGGTGTGAGACGTACAATCACAGTTTGTCAACAATGCCTTTTAAGCACACCACCCAGTGACTGAGATGCGGAGAAACACTGAGTAATGTGGCAACAGGACTTCTGTCGTCTGCTTCCACTGAAATCGAATGGTGTAATGCCCACTACAGGGTAACGTGGGGAACAGAAGCACAAAATTTCCGTCCCAGAAGTCTGCAGGTTATCTTGAAGGTTATCGCCCACTGAGACGTCGGAAATGCATCAGTTGGGTTCTGCTTCCGTGTCTCTCCACATCTCAGTGGGCATTAAGCTTTACGCACACAGAGCGAATCACATGTTGGAAGCATATTTTCAGTACGTCATATGAAAGATGTGTGAAGAAATGGAGAAGTCTATTTGCTGATTCCGGCACCAGGTAAAACTGCAACGGAGGATTGTTTCAAATTTAGTTTCCATATTCTTTTTGTGCATTTCATCGCACGGAAAGTTATATGCCATCTTGTCAGTGTGTTACTGACCTCAGAGATTGCAGTATTCCTCACATTTAGTTTACAAATTATTTTTTGTGTATTAGTAGACATTAGTCAAACCTACTGAAGAATTCATCAGTATACTTTTGAAAAACTTCCGAAACTTCTTCAACACTCATTTCTTGCTAGTCAACAGTCCAGTTACCTCACCCATCTGAAGCAATCTCTGAAAGAAGGTGGTTATCTTGTAATCTGCGACTTCGCTGACAACTATTCATTCATTCTCCAGGATGCAGCCCAAGGTTTCCACTGGAACAATGCCCAGGCAACAGTTCACCCCTTCACAATCTATTTCCAAGATCCAACAATAAAAACATTGATGCATACATCTCTTGTCATCATTTCTGACTGCCTCACTCTTGACATGAATCTGAAAGGTGCATTTATTTCCGTTGATTTGACGTGGAATGACCCACATACATACTTCCAGAATATGGTTGAACAGGTGCTTCTACTTGTGCTTAGTAAAAACCATGCATTTCATTGTGTGGTTCACAATGGTCTATATTTTACAAACTTGAATATCTGCATAAACAGCAAACCACACAGTTGTATTTTGTTTATACAAAAAACAGGCAAAATAGCCAACACTGATGGGAATAAGTCCAAGTTTGTAAAAATTAATAGAAAAGTTACAAAAGCAAATATGTGCATATTAAACGCCATATAAAATTTTGATTACGTATTATGATAAATTTCAAACTTTCATGTTAATAATTGGGTCTGAAACTTTTAAGCAATGTGAAGTAGAGCATGTAAATTCACAAAAAATTCCATCAAATGGCAGAAAATTTTAAAGAACTATAAATTTCAAACTAGAGTTGATATTCCTAAAATGAAAAAAATTGCTTATTATATTTATCCACAGATATCACGCACCAAATGTCATCCAAATCTGAGATGGTGGGGTGGATACCTGGATGATCTTGTATGGAATAACCCACTACCACTGCAGCATTGGTGGCAATATTCAATAAATTAATTGCATTGTAACTCATACGTAATAAGGTCCAATTTTGAATTTTAGTACTGTCATGTTCGCTTTCAATCCTTGTACTAAAATTTCCTGCACCTACCTTTCTCCAGGATCTGTCCCTTGGCCTTCCACTTCTTCGGTGATCACTGCATTCTTCTTCCTGTCCTCGTCATCACTTAATACTAACGCATCATTGTCACTATCCTCAGCTGGCACTTTCTCCACAAATTGTTTACAGTCATACGGATAAAATCCTTCACTTTCACTAGGAGCTTCCTCACTTGTGCCTTCAAAATGCATCAATTTTTCATCACTCTGACTTTCAACTTTATCAACTAAAGTTTCATCAATGTACTGACTGGATAAATTGATGTCAACATTAGGAGGATCTTTGAATGAAGCCAAACATTCTCCAGAGATGATTGTTCACAAACTAATGAATTAGCACTTTCCATTTCAGACTTTATTGTTGTCACTTCTGGAAGAGGGAAACCCGTATCAGATACTAGAGCAGGCACAGTTTCTTCACTACCACGAGACAAGGATGCAGAATGCTTCTGAAATACAACCGTAAGGTACATAAATTTTATGATATTGCCTTTTCATATATAAAACAACCCTTCCCTCTTCCTACAGAAATCACTATCCTAATTGTGCAGCTTATACTGCAGGAGGTCTTAGAAAGGCCGCTTCGCAGGCTAACAGCAGACATCGCTCGCACACTGTTGCCGATACTCTCATGTCGTCTGCTCCTCAGCCGAACAAACAGGCCGAGGTAGCAACAGGCAGAGGTCACTCACCCTTCCAGAAGGGTGCAGCCAGCTAGCTGTGGCAACCAGGCTCGCTCATTCGCGGATCTGATTGGTTCTCGCAGACACACCCCGATATTGTCGTCTGCTGCAAGCCCGCGAAGCGATCTGTTTAAGGCCTCATGGAGTATAGTAGCCACCAACAAAGAAAGGCTGCTTCAGTGTTCCCAGGCACACCTCAACGGCGAATGAAGGATAACATTTATTCTCCATGACATAAGATTGCATCTGCACTGTTTATTTCTTTGCATTTGCTTGGCATGAAGGCTATTAGTCAGTACCATGACTCCTCAGTAATATTTTTTTCTACACCAGATGTTACAATGAACACACACACTGATGTAGAAGTTGATATTTTGTCTGCTAGAGTACACCATCATGCAGCACAATGTACTCTGGGAACCCATTCTCTACAGCAATTATGGGACTGAGTTACAAGGCTGCATGGGTTGTTTTTACAGAACGTGTAGTTGATTCCCGGAGTGAGTGATCTCAGGTGGAGTTTTCAGGCAACATCCCAGCTCCAATTATCACCAAACCTCTAATCAAAGAGGCTCTGGTGAATCTGGGGGAACGAGTACTGGCTGGAGTCTCATGCTGATCACTTCACCTTGACTATGGCTATAGCCTGACAAGTTAAGTCCCGATATGCGCAGATCGCTGCGGAGCACTTTCTATTATGTCATCCTCCCCACCACTCTTCTACTCACTGGTCTGGCGTTGAGAGTACCAGTGGTACCAACTCAGCAAAATTAAGCTAAAACAAATATAACAAACAATTTTCACTGTTTAGCATGACGGTGCATGCAGGCTTCTATAATATCAGTGGTTCGTTTTATTTAATCCGGCCTTTGAAAATGCGTGCGGTGCGCCGATCGTAAACTGTAGTATTACGCACAAGATAAAATCAATGCTTCTGAAGCATGTTTTTTATTCTATAGCTGAATACATGGAAGCGACTTTTACATAAGACAAATGTACATAATGTAGTATAATCACATATTATTCTTGTAAAATTAAATGTCAAATGAAAGTGGATTATTAGTATCACCTAGAATTAGGCTGCAATGTTCTATATCTTCTCATGTTATATTTTTTTGTGATTTTGATAATACCAGAGTAAGACTCAATTTTTTTTACAATTTTTGGCTATATATTTTGTATTTGTAAAATCTATTAATGTAATATTGTATTGTAATGTAAGTATTGACATGTCCTATATTACCATGTACTGTAATTTGTACACACCGGTAGTCCTTGGACACAAACAAACTAAACTAAACTAAACTAAGGTTTATAACGAAGAGAAACTACAGGGCGAATGACTTCATTTTCTGAATGCGACAACGAGCAGTGGCCAGTTTTTTTTTTTTTTTTTTAACTAGTGGGGTGGTGGTTCGTTTGTTTATCGTACAACAATCACTACGAGAACGCAATTTGATAACACGCTTGCCTGTGTTCTTTTCTAAAGCATTGAAATGTTCATGCTCTTTACTCTTGGCTGCAAGATTCTTACTTTGAAAGAGATGGACTTATGGACGAGCGTGTAGATGAACTGATAATTAGACTTGGTGAAGCTGATTCAGACACGGACACAGATTCATTGGTAGACACAGACTCGGATGAGTGGGAGAGTGAAACTGAATAAGGAGAACTGGAAAACATTTAGAAGGTGAGCTCAGTTCTATCGTTTATATATTTTTCATTTTTCTATCGTTTTATTTCATACATTTCTTATGCTGGTAAGAAATATCCCTAATATAACTTCATTCATTTAAGGTTTAAAGGGAAAATATCAAAATGTATTTAGAATTTAGCGCAATCAATAAGTAGCGTTGGTGACGGGATACTAATTCATGCCTTTCACATTCAAATTTCGTTGAAAATTCTCAGAGGTTTCAGCTCCCTCCAGTTTGCAACACTGCGAATGAACGTCGCCGCAGACAATGGAGTGGGGAAATGTGATGTGAGGTGCGCAAACAATGGATTGCAGCATCTTGTTTTTAAACTTGTCAAGTTATACCTATTAGGCAGCAGATGTTGCCTATAGTGGATGTCAGTGTAGGAACCGAGCACTTCGATGTTTCTAGAAATTTTGAGGGAGTGGCATTTCCACCCCTCACAGGTCATAAACAGGCAGGGTTGGTGTCACCATTGCATCCTAACAATGTTTCCAGCTTGTGTAGTTTGTGACCAGATTGACGAATGACCGCTTGTGTGGCAGTAAACTGCATATATGCAAACAGTTACAACCAGTCCCGAATCAGAGCCCAACACATGCTAAAATAAGTATAATGCTGGCGTGATGCCTATGTAGATTATCAGATCTCCGGGCAAGTAGTATTATTTGCAACAAATAACTTTTACCTTTATACTATTTAACTCCTTATCAAACTTTTCGATGAATCAAAAATTTACACAAGTAAATACCGTTTTGTCATTTTGAGGTAAATTAATTTTTGGGGGCTATTTTTGGTTCACGTGAATCTGCCTCACGCAATAAGTTTATTTTATTGGGTCAAGTACAATAGCCAACCATTGCAATAATTTTATTTTTTAATTTTGATTTGTTGTTTCAAATCCACTTTATGCACAGTAAAGCTAATCAGGACTGGACCCACAGTTTAAAGTGGAATCCGAACCACTATGTGCCTCCACCCCTTGATTACAATGCGAGGACTCTACAACTGCGCCATCAAGGGGGCCCTACCAACCCTTGCAATAAGTCACTGGAAAACATACATGTGTGGTTACACAAGCAACGAAAGAATAATTATAATCTTGTGGTAAGGAGCCATTGTCATTTAACGAACATTGTTGAATTATTCCATCAGCATTATTGAAAATATAGTCCCATGCTGAACTTATCAACTTAAGAACGGCACAATGATTGCTTAATGAGGCATTTTCCTTGTGTTGCAAAGCAGGTTCAGTTTTTGGAGTATTACAATGTTTTACACAGTCCGTTCGAATAATTTTGTGAATATTGATGTTTTATCAGAGGGACCACCCATGGCTGTGAGCAGAGCGTTACGGGAGAGTGACCTGAGTGTTGCTTGAGCGTAGATGTGAATCAAGCCTTAACGTAACAAAAAACAAGAGAGCACTTAAAAAAAGTGATTAACAAAATGCTCACAACTTACCACTGGTAGCAACAATGAATCACGGAATCCGAAAATGACTTTATACCTGCCTCTACACATGACATGTCGAATTTCCTCAGAGTGACATGTGGTGACAGCAATATGCTGACTGTAGCCTTACTGAGTAGTGCACTCTTAAATAATGTTCAAATGAAAAGAACTAAATCTGTACATCAAAATTCAAATTGTATGTGGAAGAAATGCTGCAAAGTGTCACAAAGGACTTGTGCAGGCTTGTGGGGATGAAGCACTTCGATATCCAACATTGGTTCGCCACACTAATTTGCCAACACTGTGAAAGTTCTGACAAGCACCCAGCAACATTTAGGTGGTGCATCTTGTTGCCTACAACTACAAGGTCATTCTCCTTTGTCACTGTGAACAGTGGGTATTACAGTAACTTTCTGGATATGTCAGAAATGACAAAACTTCTTGGTAGACATCCGATTGCGCTGCACCATAGCCCAAGGAGTCATGGTGCAAATTTAGTGGGCCCACTTGTTGAGTAATGAGGTTCGGAAGTGCTAGAAGATCCACTACAGTGACATCAATGACATAGTGCACATCATAGGCTGGTACTTCAGTCATATATAGAAAAATTAGCGATGACTCGATATTAAATTTACCAATACCGATAACCAATGTTCGACTGATCCCATATAAAATTCTAAATGATCCTTGAAGAATCTAACTACTTCATTCATCTCCTTAACCTTATGCTGCCCAAGGCCTTTTTCAGAAGTAAGCCTCGGTTGCCCAAGCCGATTTTGAGCAAAATGCAGAGTTTCAATGAAATGAGTGTAGATCAGAAGCTAATTGCCCTAGAGAGATGAGTGATATACCGTTGTACGCGGAATGAACCAGAGATTCAGACTATATGAAATTTTTGCAAATTCGGCGTATATGTGGCGGGGGGAGGGGGCTAACTCTCAAAATTCCAAAATTTCTGGAAAAAAATTGTTCCCCCTCCCTCCCCTCAAGCAAAAAGTACATGACAGTGTCGACATGCACATGGAAATGATCGCTAACATGTAAGGAACACAAAAATATTTGCATTATTATCATATGACCAATGTAACTTGAGTTATACCCCCAAAAGGAATTGTCGGCACGCCACTGATTCAAGCTTCAAAATGCAGCGGTACCTTGAAATGACTATAGCTCAGAAACTAAATGCCCTGGAGATATGAAAGATATACCGTTGTACGCAGAATGAATCACAGATTTAGACGATATATAATTTATACACAGTCGGCGTATATATGGAAAGGGAAAGGGGGGAAATCCGCTGAAAATACTTTTTTTTTAAAAAATGGGGTTTCGCCCCCTGCCCCCGAAAAAAGGATATGAAAAGTTCAAAATGCACATAGAAATTATCGCTGGCGTGTAAGGAACAGAAAAATATTTGCATCATTGTCGTATGACCAATGTAACTTGAGTTGTAACCCCAAAAGGAATGGTCGGGACGCCACTGATTCAAGCTTCAAAATGCAGCGGTACCTTGAAATGACTATAGCTCAGAAACTAAATGCCCTAGAGATATGAAAGATATACCGTTGTACGCAGAATGAATCACAGATTTAGACGATATATAATTTATGCACATTCGGCGTATATATGGAGGGGGAAAGGGGGGGAATCCCCTGAAAATACTTTCTCTTTAAAAAATGGGGTTTCGCCCCCCTGCCCCCGAAAAAAAGGATATGAAAAGTTCAAAATGAACATAGAAATTATCGCTGGCATGTAACAAACAGAAAAATATTTGCATCATTGTCGTATGACCAATGTAACTTGAGTTGTAACCCCAAAAGGAATGTTCGGGACGCCACTGATTCAAGCTTCAAAATGCAGCGGTACCTTGAAATGACTATAGACTAACTAACTAACTAACTCTCTAGCCTTCTTAAACCCGAAGGTTCATGGCTGCAGCAACACAGACCTTCCATCTTTCCCTATCTTGAGCAAGTTCTATATACTCTTTTCCATCCCTACCGATTTCCCTTAGGTCCATCTCAATGTTGTCCCTCCATCTTCGTCTTGGCCTTCCTACAGGTCTCTTACCATCAGGTTTCCCAACAAGAATCCTGTAAACTCCTCTTTCCTCTCCCATTCGTGCCACATGGCCTGCCCACCTAAGTCTTCTTGATTTAATTATTCTAATAATATCTGGACATGAATACAAATTATGTAGTTCTAAATTATGTAACCTTCTCCACTCACCTGTCTCCTCATCCCTTTTAGGTCCAAAGATTTTCCGAAGGATCTTATTTTCAAATACTCTCAATTTATGTTCCTCTTTCAATGTAAGGGACCAAGTTTCACATCCATATAATACTACAGGCAAAATTACTGTTTTGTATATTTTAACTTTTAGTTTCTTAGATATTAAACGAGAAGACAAAAGTTTATGAAGAGAGAAGTAACATGCATTTCCTGAATTAAGTCTACTTTTTATTTCCTCTTTAATATAATTTTCATTTGTTAATATTACTCCTAAGTATTTGAATTTGGAAACTGGTTCAAACGAGTTGTTATCAATAATTAGATTTTGATTATTACCTAACACTTGGTTTCGGCCTGTAAGCATATATTTAGTTTTCTCTTTGTTAACTTCCAAACCTATCTCTTTAGCAGTTTTGAAAAATATTTTAGCATTATTTTTAATTGTATTCATATCATCCCCCAGTAAGTCTACATCATCTGCATATGCTAACAACTGGGTCACACCATTTAATTTTAGTCCTTCTTTAGTTTCTTTTACCTTCCTAACAGCATATTCTAAGGCAAAATTAAAGAGCAATGGAGATAATGCATCTCCTTGTTTTAACCCATCATGAATTGTAAATTTGTCAGACATATTACTACCCACACGAATTTTACTTTCTGTTTCACTGGTGCATATTTTTATCATACTAACAAGCTTCTTAGGTATTCCAAACTCTACTAATATATTATATAATTTATCTCTTTTGACCGAATCATATGCTTTTTTGAAATCAATGAATAGCTGATGGACATTTTGATTATATTCCCACTTTTTTCGTGTCTGTCTGATGTGAAAAATTTGATCTGTAGTTGATCTGTTACATTTAAATCCACATTGATAATCACCTATAATTTCATTAGCATATGGGGTTAGTATTGTTAAAAGAATGTTAGATAATATTTTATATGTTGTTGAGAGTAGAGAAATTCCACGGTAATTATTGCAGTTCATTTTATCACCTTTTTTAAACACAGGAACAATTATGGATTCTTTCCACTGTTGAGGGATTTCTTCTTTATTCCATATTAAACAAATTAATTTATGAATTTGACATATTAATGAATTTCCACCATATTTAATTAACTCAGCTGGTATTAAATCAATGCCAGGTGCTTTGTTATTCTTTAGCCTTTTAATAGCATCTTTAACTTCAGTCAAGTTAGGTTCTGGAACTAAAGGTTCTGCTGTGTGTACTTCATTCACTTCTGATTTATCTCCTACATGGACATTTAAAAGGTCATTAAAGTAGTTCTTCCATCTATTTAGAATATCGCTTGGGTCAGCTAGAAATTCACCGTCTTTATCTTTTATCAAGTTTACTTTAGGTTGCCACCCCTTTCTAAACTCATTTACACCTTTATATACATCTCTGATATTTTTATTTTTGCTGTTTGTTTCAATTTCGTTAATTTTGCTTTTCAAGTAATCTCTTTTTTTACTTCTACACGTGCGGTTAACTTCTCGCTTTATTCTATTATAATTGTTTAGATTTATATCATCAGAGTTATTTAACCACCTAAGTCTAGCCTGATTTCTTATTTCTATTAGATTATGACATTCATTATCAAACCATGGCTTACTTTTTCTCGGTTTATGGTATCCTATACTTTCTTTAGCTGCTGATTCTATTGCATTATGTATGTGCTCCCAATTCTTATTTACGTCTGTTTCATTTATATTTTCATCATCATTTAAATCCTGCAAAACATCAAATCTATTTGACAGTTTAATTTGGTAATCTTTCTTAATTCTTTCATCAGTAAACTTTCCTGTATCAAATTTTAGAACTTTTAGATTTTGTTGCTTATGATTTATCACTGAGAGTCTCTCTCTTAATTTAGCAATTACTAAATAATGGTCACTGGCACAGTCAGCACCTCTATGTGTACGAACGTCAATTATACTAGTATGCATTCTCTTATCAATGAGAATATGATCTATCTGATTATGAGTTTTACCATCTGGAGAAGACCAGGTATATTTATGGATATCTTTATGTTTAAAAGTGGTACTTTTCACAATTAAATTCTTTGAGGTTGCAAAAGTAATCAATCTTATACCATTATCATTACTTAATTCATGAAGACTTTCTTTACCAATCGTGGGTTTAAATGTCTCTTCTTTGCCAATCTGTGCATTACAGTCACCTAACAGAATTTTCATATCATACTGAGAAAATTTATCAAAGACCTGTTCTAACTCTGTATAAAAATCATCTTTAGTATTATCATCTTTATCTTCCGTTGGTGCATGTATGTTTATTAAAATAATTTTACACCACCTACCCTGTAAAATTGCATATGATATCCTATCATTAATAAATTCTACTGTTTTAAGAGCCGAGATAATTCTATTATTTATGAAAAAGCCTGTTCCAAAATTATGATTTTCAGTACCACCATAGAAAAAAGTATAATTTTTAGTTTTACAGTTCCCTTCTCCTGGCCACCTAACTTCCTGGACAGCTACTACATCTAATTTATACTTAGCTATCTCATTAACTGTACACAGAAATGCCCCAGGCCGGTAAAGGCTCAGAAGATTCCAGGTGCCTAATTTAATATCCTTATTCCTAACGTAGATCTTATCCTTAGTCCAGGGACCTCCCAAAGTAGTCCCCACCCGGAGATCCGAACGGCGGACTATTTTACCTCCGGAATATTTTACTTTGGGAACATCCATGGCCTTATATTGCTGTTTCTTGACATGTCTTTTTACAGTGCAGAGTTGTCAGCTCTACGCCTAACCCCCAATATGAATGGAGGAACTACTACATAAGACAAACACAAACACATTAGACAGCACAATTACTACACAAGACGGACACAAACACATTAGACAGCACAACTACTACACAAGACACACAAACACATCACAACTATAACACAATATAAACACAAACACACCACAACTACTACACAAGACAAACACATAAGAATATTTTTATATAAATAATGGCCCTATAAAACTATCAAAATGTGTTTTTTAAAAATCATAATGATGATTTTGATTTTAATTAATTATTAAATTAATTTTATTTATAATAATTTATTAATCATAATAATGATAAAATCATGATAAAACATGCGTTATAACATTTATGTATTTATTTCATTTTGCTTTTCTACCACATTTGGCTAATCATGATGAGAATGAATCCTACGGAGATGAAGTTGATGGACATTCATGCAATTTCATAAATTTTCCCATACAATATTAGAAAATAATTAATAAAAATTGCACTGGCCAATATTGACACTGCCTCACCCCTAATTATTGAAATGACTATAGATCAGAAACTAAATGCCCTAGAGATATGAAAGATATACCGTTGTACGCAGAATGGATCACAGATTTAGGCGATATATAATTTATACACATTCGGCGTATATATGGAGGGGGAAATCCCTTGGAAATACTTTCTTTTTAAAAAATGGGGTCTCGCCCCCACCCCCCGCCCCTCGAAAAAAGGATATGAAAAGTTCAAAATGCACATAGAAATTATCGCTGGCATGTAAGAAACCGAAAAATATTTGCATCATTGTCATATGACCAATGTAACTTGAGTTGTACTCCGAAAAGGAATGGTCGGGACGCCACTGATTCAAGCTTCAAAATGCAGCGGTACCTTGAAATGACTATAGCTCAGAAACTAAATGCCCTAGAGATATGAAAGATTACCGTTGCACGCAGAATGAATCACAGATTCAGACGATATATAATTTATGCACATTCGGCGTACATATGGAGGGGGAAAGGGGGGAAATCCCCTCAAAAATACTTTTCTTAAAAAAAATGGTGTTTCCCCCGCCTTGCCCGAAAAAAATGCCAAAATGCACAAAATGCAAAATTTATGCAAACTTGGTGTGTATATATGGAGGGGGAAGGGAGAAAGCCCCCAAAAATTATTTTAAAAAATTGTCACTTCACCCAAAAAGTGTCTTCGCACTTGGGCACAAAACGACACCTACACACAACATTCACGGACGAAAAGCTAGAACGTAGTGACAAATGAGCGCCAATTCTTGCAGCTGCTTGAAATTCTATTTTTAGACAATGCTGGGTAACCCCTGTTTCCACTTGTGGACACTTGTGCTAAAAAAACAAAGGTTTCCTTCAGCGCGCTTCGAAATTGCATTCTCACAAAGCAGATTCAACAACCAGTCTCCCCCCTCCCCCTCCCTCCACCCATTGCTTCGCCCTCTCGGAAAACTTTCATTTTGACATTGGATACTGATAAACAAGCTTCCTTCGAATGCACTTAGCTGGAGGGAGTGAAAAGCATTGCTTTAGAACAACAAAGCCGGTCATCCTGTGTCGGCAAAAAATTGACCTTGAAAAGAGACGCAAAAGAGAAGTCCCTTTTCCCGCCTTTCCCCCTCCATTTTCATGAAGACAAAAAAAATGCAAAAAAACCATTTCTGTTACATACATGTGTTAGGAACAATATAAAAAATAAAATCGAAATTCTAGTCGAAAATAGAAAAGTTATAACGTAAAAACTAGGACCTTAACACAGCGTCTCGATCGAGATGCTTGGTCCCGTGAGGGTTACTTTTGGGTATCTCGATCGAGACGCTTGGCCAGCAAAAGGTTAGTAAGTGTGTGTTACCACACGACTGCAATCCAAAAGAAGCTGCATATTTAGAGATTTACTTTCAACAAAATTATGGAGATTGTATGTTTATATCCCATAAAAACTATAACAAAATGGCAGAATATTGCAATACATTATTAGATATTTATAGATACATTGGATGCAGTAAAATTATCAGTAATTTTATCGATAAACCGATATGCCTATATTGGCCAATACCAATAGTGTACCAATTAATCTGTCCCATCCCTACAAAAAATGTTTGTGCTGACAGCATGATATTATTGCCAGAACTTTTGGCAATATGTGCTACATTTGGCCAAAGACTATGCAGTAATTTCATCCTCCACAATAATATAAGTAGTCAGTTATGAGCATGTAATAACTTTCTTTAAAATGATCCTCACATATTTCACAATAGACAACTTTCTCTGGCACTGTGCAGAAATCTCAATAAAAATGGCTAGTCGAAAATACATTTGCAGGTTCAAAAACATCCATTTAATAAGTGATTGATCTGATTTATTTTACTTCACTTTCCTGTGGCTGATTGCGAAGATGGGGATGAATGATGATATGATGACATTGATGCCGATGCCTAGGCCTAGGCCGATGTGCTAACCACTCTGCCACGGGGGCCAGCTATTCAAATAATAGATGTGTTAATAGGATAAGAAAGAGCATGGGCTGGTTGACACATTCATTGGTTAATAACTTCTGTGGTTCATTGTGTACTCCTTCAGCATTACACAAATGGTGGCCACAGGAGGATCCTTTTCACGGACAAAAAAATCTTCATGATTGAAGTGTCTTACAATTGTCAAAACGACCGTGTTTATGCCTCGACATCCCAGGAAGCTCGTGAAAACACACCACGGATCCTCAGAGGCCATCATCCTGCCTCAGTGATGGTTTGGGAGTGGGTTTTGTACGATGGCACAACAAATGACCTCCACTTTTGTGAACATGGTGTGAAAACATCTGCAAAAATGTACGAAGCCACAGTGTTGGAGCCACTTGTGAAATCGTTGACCCACACCATGTTCAACAATCAGCCGTGGAGCTTCCAGCAGGACTCCGCACCGACCAACAAGGCAAAGACCACACAGGAGTGGCTTCAGAGGAATGTGCCTGATTTCATTGCTCCGGCTGATTGGCCCTCCAGCAGCCCCGACCTCAGCCCATTGGACTACAGGTTGTAGTCCGTTTTGGTGGGCATGGTCTGTAGGAAGAGGCATCCAAACCTTGCAAGTCTGAAGCGTTCTCTTGTAAGACAGTGGTGGACTTTACCCTCGAGACCATACATGCTGTGATCGATGACTGTCCTCGGAAACTTCGGGCCTGTGTGAAGGCCAGAGGTGGCCATTTTGAACAGTGATTGGTGCTCTGTGTTGACAAGACTTGTACCTTTGTAACATCCAAATATTAATACTTTAGCTTGCTTACTGTGCCTGTAGTTCATTACTAATTTTGTAAAAGAATTTATGATATGACTAGGTATATTTCATTCTGAATGTAATTTCAAATAGTTTACAATGATGTCCATGTTGCGTACAAAAATGAATGAATGAAAGATTTGATTTATTTTACTTCAGGTTTCTGCCACTTTTGGTTAATTGCAAAGATGAGGATGAATGGTGATACGATGAAGTGGATGAAGAACATCGCAAATACACATGGACGACACAACACAATTCCTAGAGGATTATACAGGAGTAGATAGCAAAATGTGGCTTCGAGCGCACCTAAATTTAAGGGGCAACTTTTCACCCAAAATCATAAAAAACAAGAGAAAAATAAAAAAAATATTAAAATTTAATAACAAAACATTAAAAACATCATCCCTTAATTTATTTTTGAGCATTTTTTCATGTTTTTGTCAAATCAATAATTAAAATTTAAGGGGCAGTTTTTTATCTCAAAAACATAAAAAATTTAGAAATTTTAATAACAAAACATCAAAAAATCATCCCTTAATACATTTTTTCTAAAAATATAGCCACTTAATAATAATTTTATGCATCCATATTTTCCAGCGCAAATCGATTAAGGGGCAACTTTTTACTCCAAAACTAACAAAAATCAATGTTTTAATCACAAATTTTAGCACATTTAACTAAAAATAATACCCCTTAAACTTATAAAAAACATGAGCGCAAATCGTTTAAGGGGTACTTTTTCCTAAAAAAACAACCTAACTACAATGTTTTAAACACAAAATGAAGCACAGTTTTTAGAAAAACACACCCCTTAATTCACCAATTTATTCCTGGCGCATCTCCAGTTAAGGACTAACAAAAATACAGAAGCTTCTTATGAGGCTTAGCACGAAGTGCGCGTACCATACCCACCAAAATTTAATATATTTTGCTAATAATAATGCAAAAAACAGCATCACTTTAAATTCCTAAAAAACATTAGCGCCCTTTATGGGGCTAGCACGAAGTGGGTCAGCAAGCAGACGACCGAAGTTCTTGATCAGAGGCCAACTTCACTGCGATTAAGGGCTAACTTTTTAAGCTAAAACAACAAAAAATACCAAAGAATACAGAGTATTATTTTCTTGTTTAAATAAAATGCCTATATAATAGCCCATTTTTTATAAAAAAAGAGCCCCTTAAACTACTTTTTACCATCATATTTTTCCAGCATAAATTTAATTTAAATCGCTAGGATAAAAATTTTAACAAAAACACCTAAATTTTATTCTGGTGGGTGCTTTGGACAAAGCAGTTTCTACACTAGCAGTTCTTGCATACTATCGAGCACTCCGTCGACACAGTTGGACACTTCTAGAATTATGTGCAACAATTTTAAAAATTAATTAAAATAGCAAAAAAAAACAATTATTATAAAAAATAGCACCCTGTAACACTAGACAGTATTATGAGCACACAATAATCAATATTAAAAATTTTAAGATGAAATAGTTACACAACTAATTTTGTCCCACATATAGCTTCATTTTTATTTCATATCATATACTTACCAAAAATTTACTTTATATCCATGACTTCTTGGGAAGAATTGGTAGTAATGTCCTGCAGTGATAATATCTTAGCCTTGTTTTCTTTTAACTTTATTAACACATCTCTCAACTCAACAGTTTTGTTTTTGATTATTTTTTTTAAATTTCAATTTTTTATCCCCAACTTTCGGTTTTCCGTTTTTAGCTTTCCAATTTCAGTGTCTCTAGCAGATACATCATAGTTAAAGGTGGTTGAGGAAAGGAATTTTAAAACCTCCTTGTTTGCCTCTTCATTAATTCGGCTGGTAGATTGTTGCTGATCCATGAAAATTTTCTAAGTTAAAAAGCGTAGCGATACTTAAAGCGATAACATACCGACACACTTTATAAACCGTGTCAATACTGTGTGTAGTGCGTGGTGATTAGGTGTGTACAAAATAATTTCTCAAAAATGTTTTTCCACTTTTTGTGGTCGCTATGAATCACAAGGAAAGTTGTTATCAGCAGGATGCATTACTACCACTCCCAGCTGATAAAGATAAATGTAAACAAGAGTGCTGAATGACTGACTCACCTCTGTGAGCAAATCTTTTTTTAAACAAGGAAAATGTAACTATCCCGTGAATAAAACTGTATAATTTATACCTTCCTTACCTTGTGAAATAAAATGCTGTTCTTCGCATTATTTAAATATTTATTTTTAACCTAAAAAAGCAACCTTTCTGTCAGCGTAAACAAGGAGGCAGCCATCTTCATCAAGCATAGTTGCCAACTGTCAAAATGAAATAACGTAAAAACGACTTTACCTAAATCGAACGTAAAAACGATTGTTTAAAAACATTGAGAAATTCGTTATTAAAATCAGTTGTTGTGAATACTGTCAAGCTGTATCTAAATCACAGCATCTCCATTGTGGAACGCGAAATAAAATCCGAAATCGCCAAGTTCTCAACAAAATACTGTTTCACGTATCTTTCTTTACTTTCGAATTGAACTACATAATTTTACTATTTAATTAAGTTGCGGGCTGAAAATTTTGAGCTGTTTTCTCTTCCTAGTCAACGATATTTCAATAAAGATTGCGACACTTCTTCTCAATGGATAAAATCAAAGCAGTAGGTATCCTATACTACACATGAAATAAAAGCAGGATTATAATCTACTGTTTTATTTTACTCCATTTATAATCAAAGTAAATAAATTTACATGTATTTTAACAATTTTTCTTATAGTACTTGTTTTACCTAACAGATATAATTATAATTAACATTATTTTTAACAAAAAGAAACAATTAATGGGGAGAAATAACAAAGAAGCTGGGTTGCATGAAATAGAAGATACAGAAAAGACAAAATGGTAGGCCTAAATGTTCTATTATTTGTGATGTAAATTCTTCTTGCTGGTATCCATAAGAAATACAAATGAAATTAACACATAAGATTATATTCTGACTTAATGTCTATCCCAAAAAATGAGGATGGTTTTCGCTCAACCAATCCTAATCTATCGTGATCCTTCATCATAATTATTGGTAGTGAGCAGACGTTCGAATCGATACGTTCCAGAAATGTAGAGGCTGCCTCCTCCAAAGAGATGAACCAATCGGGCTGTATGCCGTCAAATAATATCAGCTCAGTGTTCCTTCCAGTTTCCAACGGCTGTGAACGCCTGAAGTCAAATCGTGCCTCATTGGTGGTCCTCAAAGTCCAAGGACTTGAAAAATTAAAATCATTGAAAAGTATGCGGGCAATATGATGGGAAAATTCATGTATCGCTAAGGTCAACAGATCAGCAAAATAATTGGGGGTATTGGTAATCCCAGCAATATTGTTCAAGCAGATGAGTATACCATCTTTAAGACACGCACCTCTCAGAGGTTGGAAGGGTTCAAAAAATAGTACTTGATATATGGTTCCAGAAGTGATTATACGAACGATCACCTCAATATTGACAGTCGGCATTGTGTCTGAGGTCTTCAAGGAAGTAATATTCTGCAGTATTGCCTGTATGACTGGCTTTGAACACAGTCTCTGTTTAAGTGATGAAGCATCATCTCCTGACATTTCTGTTATTGTAGTGTGGATGCTTAAGGGTTTCACAGTAGGAGTTACGAATATTTTCAACAATTCATTATAATACTTGCTCTTGTCAAGAATGTCTTCCTTTATGGATATTTTACTGAAATGAAGGAAAACCTGAAGGTAAATTTGAAGTGTGACTGAGCCATTTTGGAAGTCCTGGTCTAGAAATTCCAATATTTTCAACCATGTACTAAACTTGAGGTCTGCTTGAGTAATCTGATGCTGCTGATAGATATTTGAGATGATGCAGTCCTTGAAGACTGTTTCATTGAACACCTCACCCATTTTAACAATCCTTGTTTCTTCCAGAGGTGTTTTGGGAGATGTCATCAGTGCATCATCTAAGTTGACCAGTTCATCAGGATTACCATTGCAATTTGCAATGTACCTCCTTACTGTATCATAGTACCCCATAATTCACAAATCTGCAAAGAAACAAACTCTTACTGATTCACAAATATCAAATAATATCTACAGATCTTCCTCATAAGATAGAAAAATTAATGCACCAAAGAATAATAACGAAATTACAATGAGAAGTCGTAACTATGCAATTGAATATTTAAACTAATTAAAGACTATTCAAACCTTTTAATGATAGACAGTTTTTCAGCGGCTCTTGAAATTTAACTTCTTTTTTAATAGTTTCAGCTTTTTTGACTGCACACCTTGTTTCCACCCCAAGGGGTGTTTGTAAATTTAAAGTAAATCGTCCATAATTATCTCGGGGTGGTAAATTAACAACTCCTTTTTGATTATAGGATATATTATTAGCTTTTAAATATTTTACTACAGTTTTAGAATTAACTTTATATCTGTTCTTCGAACAGGGAATTAATAGAGTTAGATAAAAATTATAAGATGTAAAGATGTTAAAAGTTTAATAAATTCGTCAGGTGTAATTGGCTTGGTCGTGTTTTTTTTATTTATTATTAATTTTTTCATGGTAGAGTATTGTAAATTATTGAAGATTTTTTTATTTCAAAGCTGCTTCAAGCCGTTTTACTTTCTCTGGATAAGTTAGCCTTTGTTTGTTGGTGGATTTTGAAACTCCATTCAGGTTTTGAGTAACAACACTACCAAATAATTTTAATTCTTCCTTTGTTGTATTACAATCTTTATTAATTTGTGTTTTCTTCGGATGTTCGTTTAAAATACCATTTAATGAATATCTTCCCAATTTATCTCTTGGAATAATAATACCAAATATGCGTTTTTCATAAGATATATTATGCTTTTTTAATATAATTATCAATTGTTTTTACACTAATTTTATATGTTTCAGCAAATTCTTTTTTACTTCTGTTTTGAAAGTCCCACTGCTTTAAATACTTGACTATTTGTGTAGAATCCATTTATTTATTTTAAAAAAAAGGTAATTGGTAAGGCAATGCGTAAACAGAAAGGTAATTGGAAAGGAATTAGGTAAACAGAAAAGCAAAAGGTAAGGAAATTGGAACGGTAATAGGAATAGTAATTGGCAAGGTAATAGGAACAGCTATAGGAATAGTAACTGGTAATCGGTAAAAGGAAAAATAAAAAAAAATATCTTACTAAATGGCAAACCAAATAACTCTAAAAACATTTCATGACACAGTTAAAAGTGTTCAAGATTTATCTAAAATCAATTTTAATGATATTTTAGCATTTAGTAATAATAAGTTGACTACTAAAACGGCGAAACAATATATTGATTTGATGAACGAATTTTCTGATAAAATAGATAGTTTAGATGTTACAGACGAACAAAAACAACACTTCCGTTCATTATTTGTTATTTTATTTTCCAAAATGTGTGAATCAGATTGTAAAGGGATAATGTTAAGTGCTTCAATTCAAAAGAATAAAAAGTATAAGGATATAATTAATAAATTAGAAGAGGCATACCAAAAAGAACGTGATGAACATAATGCTCTAGCAAAGAAGTACAACGAGAAACAAAAAGAAGCAAAAGTTAGTATTCCAGGCATATCACTGTCATTAACTTTAAGAGAAAGTAAAACACTTAAACCAGACGAATGTGTTCAATTAATGAATGAAATTGATGTAGATGAAGAAGAATTAGATAAAAAATTTAAAAGAATTTCTATTCCTGAAGATTATAAAAATAAAGTAAGCAGAGCTTATGTAAAAGCATCCAATGAAGGAAATCATTATTTACAGAAACAAAGCAATAAAAAATGTTAAGAGTTCGTCTTTGATCAGCAAAGATGATTTGCCTAAAACTTCAAACTTAAATAAACAGAGTATTTATTGTTATTCTTGTTTTTATTATAATTATTTTATTTATAATTATAATGCGCGCGCACTTTACTAAGTCCTTCGAACACTTTGTGGCTTAGCCCAATTTTCTAAATTGAAAAAATATTGGGTATAAATAAATGAATCAAGTTGATTCAATACAGATCGCTGAATTTCAAAGAAGAGTGCAAGGTTTATACAGATCCGAAGATTCTGCAAAAAAATGAGTTAGAAAGAATAATAATTAGAAATATGAATGCTCAATTTAAAGAACATGAGAATAAAATTAAAACTTTAGCCAAAATGGGTTTATTGAAAATATCTTTTCCTAAATAAATGGATGACATTCGATGTTCTGTTTGTTTACTATTTAAACATCCAGATGAATTTTACAACTGCAAACATACTGATCGAAGATGTAAACAATGTAAAATCTACACAAATTGTGAGCGTTTGCTATGTGAATGTGGTAAATATTATACTAAAACACACTATAAAAGACACCTGCAATCAAATTTACACAAAAGGAGAATAGGTGTTTATTGAATAATTTTTTTTATAATAAATTGGTTGTCTTAAAATGGAACAACGTTTAAATAAACTTAAACTACCAGAGTTATATAATATTGCTAAAGAACTAAAAATACAATACTTTACAAAATATAAAAAATCTGATTTAATAAAAGAAATTATTAAGCAATATAAAAGAATCAAAAGAGAAAAAGAAAATAAGAAAATCAATGATAATTTCCTTTTGATGAAAGTATAATAGCTCCTCAAAAGAAAAAGAGAGTCAAACAAATAAAATGTGATGCGGTGATTGGTACATCACCAAACGGCGAAGCCTTGCTTTGTGGAAAGTATATTAAAGAAACTAGACTTCAGCTTCATAAGGCAAAACATAATCCTGAACCTGATTTTATTTTAGTTGAAGTTGCTTTTAAAGGTAGGTTATTAACTTATCAACATAACAATAAAGAAGGAGATTCTGATTTGTCTTACTATATGAACTCAATTAAGGATAAAGCAAATAATCTTATTAAAAATGCTTTAGATATGCATAAAAAACATTAAAATTAATTTAGAGTTAGAATGTGATTTTAAAAATTTAGAACAAGAAATAGTTCATAAGTTTCAGTTACCCAATGTAATAATAAGAGGAGAAAATGATTTAATTAATTAATTTCTGGGATATACAAAGAGATCTATTTATAGACAGATGTGATGAATTAGAAGCCAAAGGATCAGGTTGGACTTTAAGCAGAATAAACAACTTAAGAATTAATATTAATAAATATAAACCATTAAGCGGATCATCACATAAAGATTTACCCAAATTAATTAAGGATAAACAGGCTTGTATTAATATTAAAAACAAAGATAATAAGTGTTTTAAATATTCAGTTTCATGTGCATTAAAAACACCAAAAAAAGATCCACAAAGATGGTCACATTATGTGCAACAGAGCTGCACATCAGCGACTCTTGATAGGCCACAATACAAAGATTTATTAAATTTTAATGGAATTGAATTTCCAGTTAAAATTCAAGACATTCCTAAATTTGAAAAATTAAATAAACTTAACATAACGGTATTTGGGTTTGAAGATAAAGAACAAGTATTTTATCCATTATACCATAACAAGAATATAATAAAAATATTGATCTACTTTATTTTGAAAATCATTATTGTTGGATTAAAAATTTAAGTCGTTTATTGAATAATCAATTAGAAATTAATAGAGATAAAAAATATTTCTGTAGAAGATGTTTAAATTATAGTTCTAGAAGAGAAGAAGCTGTGAAGAAACATCAAGTAATATGTAATAACAATGAAACCTGTTTACCTGTTATGCCTAAATCTAACATAGAAAATGGAATAGAAATTAAACCTAAAATATCATTTAAAAATATTCAAAGAATGTTGAGGCATCCGTATGTAATTTATTCCGATTTTGAATCCATTCTAAAACCAATTCAAAGCTGTGAACCAAATCCAGAAAATTCGTATACTCAAAAAACTCAACTCCATATTCCTTGTAGTTATGGACTTTATATTAAGAGTGTTTACGAAAACATTACAAATCCTTTAAAAATTTATAGAGGAGAAAATGCTGATAAAAGATTTATAAAACAGATTACAGTCCAAGCCAAAAGGATCTATAAACTATTAAAGGAAAATGAAACTATGACAGATCTAAATTGGGATGAGCACATGAAGGCTAAAATATGCTATCTATGCAAAAAAGAGTTTATCAAACAAAATCAGAAAGTCTGAGAACACGATCACTATAGCTCAAAGTACAGAGGTGCGGCCTGTAGAAATTGTAATTTAAAATATAGACGGCCATTGTTTATTCCAATTCTGTTCCATAATTTAAGTTCTTATGATTGTCATCTATTTGTCAGAAACCTGGGAGAGGACAGTGCAGAGGCTCAAGCCAAAGGCATTAAGAGTAATCTTAAATTAATTGCAGACAATGAAGAAAAATACATTTCATTTAGTAAAGTTTTAAGAATGGCTGATGGTGGTGGTTATATTGAATTAAGATTTATAGATTCGTTTAGATTCCTAGCAAGCAGTTTAGATGCTCTATCATCCAACTTAGAATCGAAACAATTAAGAGAAACTTTAAAATATTTTCCACAGAATGTTTTAGATGCTTTATTCAGAAAGCAAAGATCAAAGGTAACTCGAAAGGGCATTTATCCCTACGAATATATGAACTCATTAGAAAGATTCGATGAGACACAATTACCCCCAATAGATAAATTCTATAAAACCCTTACAGGCTCAAGTATAAGTTGGCCCGAATATGATCATGCACAAAAAGTCTGGAGGAAATTTAAAATCAAGAATCTGGGTGAGTGGCATGATTTATATTTAAAATTAGATGTTTTGTTAATAGCTGATGTGTTTGAAAGCTTCAGAGATTTAGCCTTGAATAGTTCCTATGGTTTAGATCCAGTTTGGTATTATACCACTCCAGGATTTGCTTGGGATTGCATGCTAAAATATACAAATGTTACTTTAGAACAATTAATGGATTATGAAATGTATCTGTTCTTTGAAAAAGGAATTAGGGGTGGAATAAGTCAATGCTCTAATAGGTATGCGCTAGCAAGTAGCTCGACTACGTCTAGTAAATCAAATAAAAATACTCAAATTCATTATAATGATATGAATAATTTATATGGGCATTCATTATCACAAAAATGACCTCAAAAAGATTTCAAATGGATGAGTGAAGACGAACTAATTAATTTAGATTATCACTTAAAGTCTGATGGAGATACTGGATTTGTTTTAGAAGTAGATTTATCGTTTCCAAAGGATTTGACACTGCATAATAAATTTAATGATCTTCCACTTGCGCCAGAGAATGTAATATCCCCAAATGGCAAAGTTCCTAAATTATTATGCCACTTCTGTGATAAAAAGAATTATGTTGTTCACTACAAAATATTAAAACTAGATAGACTTAGGAATGAAAATAACTAAAATCCACAGAGGGATAAAATTCACTCAATCAGACTTTATAGCACCATATATTAAATTTAATACTGAACAGCGACAGAAAGCAAAGAATGATTTTGAAAAGGATTTTTGGAAACTAATGTCTAATAGTGTATTTGGCAAATCGATGCAATCAGTTAGAAAACAACAAAATATTCAATTACACTGTGATGATGATAAAGTCCAGAAAGCAATAAATAAGTCCAATTTTAAATCTAGAACCATCTTTAGTAAATATTTGGTGGCTGTGCATAATTATAAAACATCTGTTAAATTTGATAAACCGATTTATATAGGCCAAGCAGTATTGGATTTATCTAAAGCTCTAATGTATGATTTTTACTATAATGTTTTAAAAAATGAATTTGAAGATGATATAAAATTATTATATACAGATACTGATTCCTTTATTTTTGAAATTAAAAACCATGATTACAATCAGTTTATGAAAAATAATTCTGATTTATTCGATACTTCAGATTATCCTAAAGATCACTACCTGTATTCAGATAAAAATAAAAAAGTAATCGGAAAAATGAAAAATGAGCTCAACGGAAAACAAATGTTGGAATTTATTGGGTTAAGGAGCAAAATGTATGCATATAGAACTGACGATAAGGTAGACAAACGACTGAAAGGTATTAAAAAGGCTGTATTAAAGAAAGAAATTCAATTTGAGGATTATAAAAACTGTTTACTCAATCAAAAAGAATATTTACATAAACAGCATGTTATTAGGAGTCATAAACATGAAATTTATACAGAAGAATTAAATAAGAAGTCACTCAGTTGGAAAGATGATAAAAGATATCTAATTCCTGGAAGTACAGATACATTAGCGCACGGACACGTGCTAGCAATGTAATTGCATGCACGGACACGTGCGAACCGAAGGCTCTTGCCCCGTAGGGGCGCTAGCAATGTAATTGCGCACATGGTCATGTACTAGCTGACTAGCACATTAAAGATGCTAAGAGCAGAGCATTTTTATAGATATGCTTGCCTACAGCTTCATAATACTTGAACTATGACTTAAGATATTTAGGTCACATCCATTTTTATTCTAAATATTAAATGGATTAAAAAAAAATATTAATGAAATAGTAATTATTAAGATTTTTTGGAATAAGCGATAAGCGCCAGATTAGTCCAAGTAGATTTGGCTTCTGAGAAAGATAAGGAATCCCCCGGTTCAGTAATGAATCATTAATTAATCCTATTATCATGGTTTCCTGTTAATAAGATTAGGCGTCTTATTCATAGTACATGAAAAAGTAACCACTCAAGTGAACCGCAGTACCACCCACCAAAAAGATTACATTGTATTTTGAAGCGGCATAGCGGTATAGTTTTTCTTGGTGTACCACCTTTTTTATTTGGTGTTAGAGCATTCAGCTCTTGATCGTTTTGGATTTAGTGAAGTCAACATGATAACCATGAGGAACGAACATGAACAACATGACGTAACATGATGAACATGACTTAACATGATGAACATGACTTAACATGATGAACATGACTTAACATGATGAACATGACGTAACATGAAGAACATGACGTAACATGAAGAACATGACGTAACATGATGAACATGACGTAACATGATGAACATGACGTAACATGATGAACATTCAAATTTATTTTGTGTAAAGACCATTGTTTGTTTCTTTAGTCAAATCAATTGTTAAAAATCAATAATCAAAAACTCCAACATTGTTTACATATAAATTTAAAAATCATTAAATGTAATATCAGATCAGTTACAACAAAATCAATCAGTTACAACATTTCCAAATAATGATCGCTTTGTTTAAAGATCATAATACATATAGAATTTATTACTGATTGTCTTTAATGAGGAATTACACATTTATTTCGCTGTATTGAAAAAAAATATATTTGAAAAAATATTAATTTATTACACAAGACGATAATGAAACTGAAATGTTAACAAAAACTATCGTTATGATCATTCTTCTAATCGTCACTATTGTCCTTCTAATCATTCGTTAGCATATATCAATTTGTTTAACGAAGCGAATAGATTGTAAAACGTGTTGTTTTCTTCAGAGTTTGTTAATTAATTAATTTTATACCTCCTATATCCTATTATATCCTATTTTTATAGCAAAAACAGGTACAACATGATTAATATTTAAAGTTTTCTCGAATCGACAGTTATCTATGGTTTTATAATATTTTTTTATCATTGGTAATTGACTGTTTCTGTAATTTTAATGTGTAACAATTTTTTTTATATAATTTAATAAAATAAGGCATTACGTAGGTACTGCAATTGCAAAGTAAAATTACTATTTCATGTTTTCACAATTAAACAAAGTGATATTCTTTTTCTGTGCTCTAAACTAACTCTTTCTCGTTTGTTTGGGTTAGGATTTTATGCAAATAGCTATATTTTCAGAAATAACCTCAACCATATTTTAATGAATTCAGTTTCTTTATTTCGCATTTCCTAGTATTTCTACCATTCTCTTTTTGGAAACTTCATTGCCTTTCATTTCCTTTAAGCAAAATTAAAGATTCTTCGATGTTTCCAACTAAAAGGAAATACATTCATAACATAATATTGAATTTCATTCTGAATTTGTAGCAGAGCTGTAAAGCATTTGCTAAATACTGTAAACGCGGCTTAAATTTACCCTACTATTAACGATTTCACTTTTTTACAATAAATTAATTATAAATTTTACAATAATTATTTAAAAATAATAAAACTTACTAAAACACGTTGCACTAAAACTCGACTAAAATAACCTCTACATCAGAGATTATATACTACTAAAGATGACAGGCACAGTATTCTGTTCGCTGGTATTGGTGCAGTTCTGTCGAATACTTACAGATGGCACCAATATACTAATTCGGGCAATAAATAGAGGATGTGAATATGTTGGGGTAATATTTTTCGCGGACGTTAAATAGTAGATAGGTACCTAATGTAAACAAAAATCATAGTACGTATAATATAATATAACAAAAAAGCGTATTATAAAATTTTAAAGATAGACCTGAAGGTAACTATATAATCAAAATCTTAAAACGTAGCCGAAACTAGATCGAAAAATAACGTTAAATAAATACAATAGCCCTAAAAATCATCTTTTTTATTAAAAATGTGCCCCCTAATCGAAAATGCACTCAAATGTTTGAAGAGATGCAAGCGTGCGAACCTCTTTGTTTTTGTACTTTATTTCTTTTCTTTTATAGTTTAAGGCTTGTGTGAAAAGCTTATCCTAAAAATCATATCTTTATTGTTAAAAATGTGCTCCTTAGTCACATCTAATTGCGCGCACTTCGTGCTAGCCCCATAAAGGGCGCTAATGTTTTTTAGGAATTTAAAGTGATGCTGTTTTTTGCATTATTATTAGCAAAATATATTAAATTTTGGTGGATATGGTACGCGCACTTCGTGCTAAGCCTCATAAGAAGCTTCTGTATTTTTGTTAGTCCTTAACTGCAGATGCGCCAGGAATAAATTGGTGAATTAAGGGGTGTGTTTTTCTAAAAACTGTGCTTCATTTTGTGTTTAAAACATTGTAGTTAGGTTGTTTTTTTTTTTAGGAAAAAGTACCCCTTAAACGATTTGCGCTCTTGTTTTTTATAAGTTTAAGGGGTATTATTTTTAGTTAAATGTGCTAAAATTTGTGATTAAAACATTGATTTTTGTTAGTTTCGGAGTAAAAAGTTGCCCCTTAATCGATTTGCGCTGGAAAATATGGATGCATAAAATTATTATTAAGGGGCTATATTTTTAGAAAAAATGTATTAAGGGATGATTTTTTGATGTTTTGTTATTAAAATTTCTAAATTTTTTATGTTTTTGAGATAAAAAACTGCCCCTTAAATTTTAATTATTGATTTGACAAAAACATGAAAAAAATGCTCAAAAATAAATTAAGGGATGATGTTTTTAATGTTTTGTTATTAAATTTTAATATTTTTTTATTTTTCTCTTGTTTTTTTATGATTTTGGGTGAAAAGTTGCCCCTTAAATTTAGGTGCGCTCGAAGCCACATTTTGCTATCTACTTACAGGCTAGAGGTTCAAGTGCTAGAGCCTCGTTATTCTGTAACAATGCAGACCAGAGTCTGCTATGTGTAAGCGAGGTTGTCATTTGGATGTCTTTGGAAAGGGTCACCTCCTACATCCACAAAAATGCATTGCTATTCAAAACATTGAGGAGAATAGAGTAATAAAAAAACAATTTTATACACAAGAGCCCAGAAAACCACATACCACTTTCACTATGGGTCTTCACAAAAGAATACATGATTCCATTCTCAGTAATAGCAGGTGTAAAAATTTTAATTTTTAAAAATGCATCTATGTATTACCACGCCATGAACAAATGAAGTATGACTTACTTTTAAACATGCCACCATTTGTTCAAGTATAAAATTATCTTTACCTTAACACTTTACCTTAACACTTGCGCCCCTTTTCTGCAGACGACAGGTATTCCTTGAGAAAGTCTGTGGAAATCCTGGAAATCTTCTATCTTGTCTACACACGAATAGCACACAAACTTTGGCAAACTGTCATCCTCTGTAACCTGAGATGGAGAAAATTGAATTCATAAGTAGGGTTGGAGCATGGGTATTTACAAACTGTGTAGGTAAATAATAGGTATTTATGAAAATGTTATTTGCCTACCCCCAAAAGTAGATATTTATTACAAATTGCATATTAAATGTCAGACTTCGATACTCCAATTACTTGTGGTTACTTTTGCTATAGATAGGGTTATAGGAAATGGATATCTTAAAATACATAAGAAAATAAACCACCAAGTGAAAAATGTTGGTTTCACTATAAGAAAAATGTGACCCTTTTGGGTACTAATCTGATATTCCCCGGACAGATTTCTTCATTTTTACAGAAGAAACTACTTATGGTAATAAGTTCCTGTAGCATTGTCTAACATCTGGAAGGTGTTTTGTGTGATAGCGAAAATTCATGTTCTTTGTTGAAAATTAATTCTCTGACAGAGAATAGCCTTTGGCGCATACACTTTCGTACATCATCACGCATCGTGACTGTGTTTTGTTCATGTTCATTGGGTATCCAGTGTTTCAAACTGTCTGTGTTAGCAACAAAAGTTAGAAACATGACGTGTTGTGGTGAAATTTGTACCGGGTGTGGAACATCCTGTGGATTTTTAATTGAACATGGGATCTTGAAGAAAGGAAAGGAATGTCCAAAATGTGGCAGTGAATGTAAGCTACTCATTTGAAGGAATGGGCTGTGGGTATATGCGTGTTCAAAGAGAGTACAGGGACGTGAGAAGTTACAGTTTAAAAGAGTTCCGTGTAGATTTGAACAGAAAACAGATTTTTTCAAAAGTTTAGGGCCCATTTGGGGGCAGGTGACTCCGGCCAATTTCTAACATGCTTTTAACAGGGACTCTATAGAGAAAGTCAGGTAGCCAGAGCTGAGGCAGGGCCACGGTAGTGGTAGGTCAATTACCCCAGGGGTGGAGCCCGGAATCTGTGGGAAATTTGGACTCAAAAATTTCAAACGAAAATAATTTTTTTGTTCAAATTTCCCACCGATTCCGGGACGGATAGCCCCAAAAATCATTCATGGATAGCCCCACGAATCATTACAATTTTCTTCGTAAAACAATGTGAAAAACTTTTTAAAAAAATTAGATCAGATGAGCTTTTTTCATGAGTATTTCTTGGGTTCTGAAGGTTGAAACATTGCATAACGAATGAAAATCAGCAAAACACAAGCACGACGTGTGATTATCTAGGAAGGTGTACGCACCATATTGTGTCTCAGGCAAGCGAAAAGACTACAAGAAAGAAGTACTCGTAATGTGAAAAATTGCAATTACTTTTATTAAAAGAACTTGAATACACCGTAAAGAATGTTCCGCGAAGCAGATAGGAAAGTACGAATGTCAACAGAAGAAGTTATAGGTGTCCGGGGAATACCAAATTTTTACCCATATATTTCTATAGCCCCATGTAGTTGGCTGCACTTTTTGACTAGATTTGACTCTGTTTGCACCTTAGCGTCTAGTTGGTTGCACGGTGCAACACCGAGTCATCTAGTTCATTGATTTGGAGTCAAGTAGTGTATTTGTTGTCTGCACCGGTAACGGTTCCGATTGTTTTATAATTTCGGAAATTATCCGATAATACCCGAGCACCTCTCACTCATTTATTTAATTAATTTTAGCATTGATACTTACCTATTCAGCATTGCGGAAGATTCTTTAAGGTGAGGTTATGCCTTTTTCTATAAAATAGTGTCAACTTTTCATATTACGAGTCATTATTTGTCTTCCTTGTTCTGCTTGGGTAACAGACAATATGGCATGCACTCGTCATGGATCATCGGGCATCTGCTTGTGTTTTGTCGATTTAGAGTGGGTATGCAGTGTTTCAACCTTCTTAACCAAAAAATACCTACTTTCATGTTCATTATGTAATCACAAACCATTGACGGATAGCCCCCAAAAAAAACATTCACGATAGCCCCACAAACCATTGACGGATAGCCCCAAAAATTATTCACGATAGCCCCACAAACCATTCACGATAGCCCCACGAACCATTCCCAGCAAGGTTAGGTTAGGTTGGGTTAGGTAAGCATAGTTAAAAAAAATCTCGTAAAAAAAGGCACATTTGGAAACAATGGCGAGACCGTGTGACTTTTGATGCTCATGCCATCTGCACACACATAATGGAAACAACGGCATAATGATACAGAAAATGCAAGTTCCTTACTTAAAAAGCGATTATTTCTTGTTCTGCAGCATTGGTAAAGTTTTCAGTTTCCGCGAAAGAAAATACGGTAACAGTTTCATACATCGGAGACACATTTCTTCAATTTTACACAAGAAACTACTTACGGAAATGAGGTTTTCAAAGTTTTACAATGTTCGTCAAGGTATTTTCTTTCATCTGGAATATATTTAACTGGGAAATCATTCATTTTTCAAGAGAAATATCACAGCGACGCACAATTGGTATTGCTTTCATTTGCTTGCCCTACAACAACCGGATGCTGCGTACATTTGATGACGTCAGCCCCTGTCAGTGTTTCAACCCCCTTTTTTTTACTATGCTTGCCTAACCCAACCAAACCAAACCTAACCTTTTTGGAAATGGTTTGTGGGGCTATCCGTCAGCTACCCGTGCATAATGTATAATTTCCACCGGTGACGAACACAATAGTAGGTATTTTTCGGTGAAGAAGGTTGAAACACTGCATAACCACAACGTGAGTCAAGATGTGCCCACCATACTGTGTGTTCCGGAAGCGAAGAAAGGAATTAAAAAAAAAGCACTCGGAATGTGAAAAATTGAGTTTGTTTTCGTGTAAAAAGCATAATGGCACCTCGAACTATGTTCCACAATACACAATTGGTAAGTACGAACCATGTGAAACACAAAATATGCTATTTTAATATGTCTCCGATCTATGAAACTGTTACCGAAAATACCTCCAAGAACTTCGACAATCCTACGGAAACTGATTTCAGTAAATAGTTTCTCCTGTAAATTTGAAGAAATCCGTTCGGGCGATATCGGATATTTACCATGATTTCTCCTAGCACAAAGACTAATTATCGTAGAATTTTGGAAATCATTGTCACACGAAATTTGAACCTTCCTTAAAGTAATGAGGGTACCATTATAGTATGGGGGAAACACCTATGAAACATATATTTCGGACTTTTTTACATTGCTAACGTACTATTTTGGAATGCGAAACATTTCCTAAAGTGAAATAATGCATCTCAATGTCTATTTCTTAGATTTACAAGTACTTACTGTTACTTGTTATTTCGATTCTGTAACACATTATGGCGGGCGATAGCGTACTGGTTCAGGGCACATTGTGGAAGTGTTTTGTCGATTTATGCAGTGTTGCAACCTCGTTCACTAGAAAATACCTGCCCGGATTTGAAATTATGCTAATACGTCACAAACCATTGACGTTAGCCTCACAAACCATTGACGTTAGCCCCAAAAACCGGTAAATTTTTACTATCCTTTGGACACCTATAACCTCCGAGTTTCGTCAATTTTTGATATTTGTACTTACCTATCTGCTTCGCGGATCATTTTTTAATGTGTATTCACATTTTTTTGATCAATTTTTTTTTTTTTAAAAAAAAAGTGTTTTTGTAACTGAAGAACGTACGTTTCCGCAAATGGTTTGTGGGGCTATGTGAGAATGGTGTGTGTGGCTACGCATATTTTTTTCGAAACCAATTTTTAACTATTGTAACCTATTGTGATCCTACCTAACCTAACCTTACCGGAAATGGTTCGTCGGGCTATGCGTCAATGGTTGAATTTCCGCTATGAAACATTCCCACATCACACAAAACACCTTCCAGATGTTAGACAATACTACAGGAACTTATTACGGTAAGTAGTTTCTTCTGTAGAAATGAAGAAATCTGTCCGAAGGATAGTAAACTAGCTAGTACCAAGGAAATGTTCCCCGTGCATTTAGCATCGTGCCACAAAGGCAGGGCGCAGGGAACGAGTTTACAATACCGGACCACTCTCCAATTTCTATGAAATTTCGCCTACGCACTAATTGTGAACTCCTAATCACGAATCTGCATGTAATAATTGGCGGTCAAGTATGGAAATCGAGAAAAAAATGAAATAAACTATGTTTTCTTAACGTAACGTAACCCTACCATACGAACAATAGCTCCACAGAAGACGCCATTTTCCCAACATGAAGAAATCAACAGGCAAGATAAGGTATAGTTCTCTTAGCTAAAATATTAATTTTTCTTTGTATTTATGCTAATGGAACCTAACCTAACAGGCCTAACCTAACCTCGTAGGCATTCCTCGTCTGTCGTCAACAAGATTGTTGTGCGTAAAGGAAGACCATTAGGTAATTAATTGCGAAAGAAAGATGGTTCCGAATTGCTGTGTATGGACAATCACCGTGGTAAATCGCAAGTTTATTTTACAAGTTGTACACGTAAATGTACAGTTTTAACAAGTGACCGCCAAATATGAACTACAGATACGTCATCAGGACATCGAAATTAGTAAGTAGGCGAAATTTTATAGAAATTGGAGAGTGGTCCGGTATTGTAAACTCATGTAAACAGTACTACTTTACTATACCTGAGACACCTGGAAATTATTCCTTTCGCACTTTTTTACATTGCTAACGTACTATTCTGCATTCCGGAACACTTATTTAGGTGAAATAATGGAATTCGTAACGAAAATAATGTATATTTCTTACATTTACGAGTACTTACTGTTCTTGTTTATTTCCACACACAACATGGCGGTAGCTTACCGTTGATCGCAATAGCGCGTCGGAAATAATTTTTTTAACATTAAAAACACTTTAGGAATTTTAAATTGACTTTTTTACTTACGAGGTATGCCTACTAGGTTAGGTTAGGTTCCATTAGCACTCCTTTCGTTCAATTTAGCATATACGGACAACATTGGCTTGTAGCAGCAGCAATATCGCGCTCTCATAAAAAGCAAATGGCGGGAGCAGAAATAGCACGTTGGAGAGAGATTTTCGTATAAAACCACATGGATTTGCATTAAAATGGACCAAAACTACATTCCGGAACATCAACAACACTCCAGAAAATGAATTCCGTAAGTACTTTCTCCTGTAAATTTGAAGGAATCCGTCTCAGGTATAGTAAAGTGTTACCATTTAAACTAATAAATGAAAAGTGATGCTTACAAATAATAAAATATACTCACAATGAGGGATAGACAATTTAATATTTTCCTTTGAATATCTCGTCTTTTGTCCTTTATCTAGGCAGATGTTCAGTTTCGAACTAGTGTTTGTCAAGCAAAGCCGACATAAATTATGGTAATCCTCCCCTATTTCTGTGTGCTTATAAAAATGTCTGTAATCATGTACAATTGGGTTGTATTAATACGCATGCGCGAGATCCATGCATTTCGCGAGGTAGAAGATAGAAGATCTACAACGTTGCCAGTTCTCTTTGCAGCGTCTTACGCTGGCATGAGGGGTGTGTAGGTGGCAGTGCGCATATTAATGAGCAATTGCACATTCCAATATCTACCGGTATCGTGGGTATTTCTTGTTGCAGACTTTTGCGAGGTGGAAGATCTCCAACGTTGCCAGTTCTCTTCTTTCTGGCATCTTCGCTGTCATTAGGGGTGTGAGGGTAAGATTGTTTTGGGTCGGAACGGGAATTTTTGAAATCCCGATATTCCCTGCATTCGGGATGTGAAAAATTCGCCATTTCCGGACCAAGTCTGGAAATTTTCCGGAAAGGAAGTGGTAGACATTTCCCGAACTTCTATAAATCTCAAATTGTACACGTCATTTTTACCTTAAGTCATTGTATTTGCATTTCTGGAATAAAAGCTAACAATGTCCGATAATTTTCACACACATCATTTTAAAACGACCATTCGGCATTTCTCGACTGCTTAGGATAACGAAAAGCCGGGAAATCATTTCCCGAATTCGGGATCGGAACGGGAAATTTTTTCCCCGATATTCGGGTCACAACTTTTCGGGATCCCGTACACAGCATTTACATCATTTGAGGAATGTGTCGGGACTGGAATCGCGAATAAAATATCTGTACAGTTTCACTATTCGAATTACGTTAATTCTTTCCAGATATCTCAGGTACAGCGCCTAGAGTAACGTAGTGTGGAAAACGACATGCTTCTGCGCTCTCTGGGTGGTTCCACTCGAAAATGATCCGCTAGAGGCGCTGGGGTTGACCCCGGTGCTTGGTGTTCGACTACTTATAGTGGAAGTAAATGGAGTTTCCGCTGCAACGTCTGATTCTTTTACATGAAGCATTTCTATGAATGTGATAATTGCTATGATATTTGGTACAGTGGTCGCGAAGATATTAACGAAATTCTAGACAGTCGACCACGTCCTGTTATCGTCATACTTTCGTTAATAATACGGGAGAAAAAATACGCGTGGGATGTTCTTGGCAACTAAATTTTTGTGTATGAATTAGGTTCATTATTATTTTCATCATCATCATGTCTTTTAAAGATATACACACTGAAGCATTTGTATTTTGGATATTTACTGTCTCTTTTCTTCCGCTTTAAACTAATCGCGGCGATGATGTTAATGATGATTGCATGAAACGACAAGGGGAACCCCACAAAACTTTCTTAGTGCCATCGACATGAGTGTAAGGCAACTTTCAAACCAATGGGACAAGCGACACGGGATGTTCACACTGTCACACTAGTGACACACTCTTCCAGACTGTAAAATAGATTCATTGCACATGAGGGTCCAAACAGCAAACGACACGTTCATATGGCGTATTTGCGTGCTACTTGTTACTTCGGTAGGAAAGCTCCTTAAAGGAAGGGTGCTGAGACCGAAGCGACGCGCTACAGGGGGAGTTCCCAACTAAGTGACAAGCTACATGGTGTCTTCAGTGTCTTCAGTCTATTAGCAAGCGTTGCTTGCGAACAACAGATAGGCGACACGATAAACCGCACATTACAACAACAGATCAATAGCTTGCAACATGTTGCCGTGGTTTGTTGTTCGCGCATACGCGATGCAATGAGTGTCTTGCTTTAGTGAGATTGTCCACCAAAGCGACACGCGGCACGCGGCACTTATCGCTTGAGGATTTCACCAACCGAACGCTGGCCTGTGCTTCCCTTTATGCCGCTACGATGTGAAATGTTGCTCTTGATTGGCTCCTTTCCAAGCAACATGTGACACTTCGGTATGAAAGTTGCCTTTGACCGAATGACCCGTGTCACTTTTGTGTGAAATCCTCGTATCGTTTGTCGCGTGTCGCTTTGGTGTAAAATCTCCTTGAGGAAACGGTTCAGTCAGAGCTTTTGTCCCTACGGTTCGAAAGGCTGCATTGATTTCCGACTGCTCGCTTTCAAGCGACATTTGTGGTTTGTCGCCTCGGTATGAAATATCTCTCAGGATACTATTTATATTCTAATAACATAGAAAAATAAACTCTAATACACAGTCCAAGACCTGACGTCCGGAATCACATTGCGATGTTTCTTCTTGTGTTACGCATGCTATTTATTTAATAATTTTATTTTACCTTTCTTTCCAAATTAATGCCATTTCGTGACTGCAAATCACTCCACAAATGTAACTGTTTCCATCAATTCACTTACCGCCTTTCTAGAGAAACAAATCTACACAATATATTCCATAAACTAACTAAGCCGCATTACTTTCATAACAAAATTGGCACCTGAGTCGATCGCACTGCCATCTAGTTGTCATCGTCTCGGGGAACCAGTTTCTTGGGTCGTTTTCCACACTACGTTATTCAAGGCGCTGTATCTCAGGGGAGGCAAATGCCCCCCCCTGCGGTCACCCATGCATAATGTGGACTTTAATCAATCAACCATGCATGCTAACGGGTAGATATTAGAATGTGCAATTGCTCATAAATGACGCATTAGCTTGGTGAATGGCTAGACGTAAGTGTGAAACGAAAATATGCTGACAGCACCCTGTTTAATCCCTACGCTTTTGATGGCCAATTGTTCTCCCATTTAAATACATAGGGAATAGCGTGCTTTTATTACATTAAATTGCAAGTTTAATTTCATCTAAACTTTAGAAATTATGTCAGATCATGATAGACGATTAATCAGTGCTGTGACACTAAGAATTTTAATGAGACAATTGTCAACAGAACAGACATCGGAACTAAAAAAAAAAAACTTAAATTTTTCACAATTTAAGTGCTTCATTCTTGTGAATCTGGTAAATAATAATACATAATAATTCCACGCGACTGTATTTTTATTTTTATAGTTGTTATATCATAACTAACTCTTTTTTTAACGTGATATCATACTTTTCCCTCATGGCTACTAAATATGGTTTTCTATTTTATACATGCACATTTATCGAGAAAAGTTATTACCAAAAATATTGTATACTCTGTTTCATGTCTTGCAATCTCTACCGCTTTCTTATTTACAGGAACTATAATTTTAAAATTGTTGTAACCGAAGAAATAAAGGACGAAAATTGGAGGGAAAGAAAACATGCTTTAATATTATAATATCGGATAGGGTACAGTGTCATAGTGTATAATAATAAAAAATATCATGCGCTTACGCACTTAATACATTATCTTTTCAATTTTGAGAAGTTTATATCAGATTCCTACTTCCGCTGTTGAATTAGTATTCGCAACCAGAAAAAGAAAACATTAGGCGTAGTGTAAAAAGTCTAAATTTTTTATTTTCGACTCATGGCTGCTAGGCAAGGCCCAATTACATCAAATTTAGTGTTCTTTGTTTATAAACATACTATATTTAGTTCGTCTCAGCTACCTTGCCGTTGCGCTTTAATATATTAATTCTTACGTTCAGGAGAATGTCAACACCGAAACATCACGCGATAAACGGCACTCAACAGGCGACAAAAGACGGGAACCCGTTCAGTCAATGGGACCATTCAGATCGAAGCGACAGGCGACACGTGTCGTATGTGTCGGCAACCGACTCCTCTCAGATATGTAGTGTTGCCCACGAGACGAGACGAGACTTTGGTCTGTCCCGTCTCGTCTCGTGAAAATGCTGTCTCGTCTCGTGAAAGTAATCCAGGATATTATGCCAACAAAAGTTATAACTGGGAGGCATCACAAATATTATTCTCGAAAATTGGTTAAACCTGTAATCACTTTGCTCACTGTAGCTATAGTGAGAATAAATATGATTCCTTAATCATAAGAACATGAGTATATCAAATAAAGTTTGTTGATTATCAATAGCTAGATAATGTATAGAATCTGCCTTGCTTTTCTAGCTCCCATCCACTCTTTATCCATCGTACATGCAGGGAGCTTTCAGACAGAAGGAACAGACGACAAGCCACACGGGGGTTTACACTGAAGTTACAAGCGACAGGATCCCCTTCTGTTCCGTCTATGATAAAAGTATTCATCGCACGAGCAAGTACCAACAGATAAGGGCGATTCTACGCTCGATATTAAGGAAACGACCCAATTTGAGCGACACGCAAGCGACAAGAGACACGTGGTGCTTCGGTTCGGAAGATTACGTGTTGCTTGTCGCTTCTCTCCTGTGACTTGTTCAATGTAACAAGCGACACGGAAGTATCACACTGAAGCAACGAACGACAGGGACACTTCAGTTTATAAGCAAGCATTCATCGCGCATGCGCGGATAACAACCCTCGCGACTATACTGTCTATACGGTATCCAGAAAACGGCCTAAGCAGAACAACAAGCAAGCGACAAGCGAGACGTGCAGCTTCGGTTCGAAGAGTTTGCTGTGAGCAAGATTTCTTCACACCAAAGTTACAGGCGACAAGCGACACGAGTCGCTTGGAAGCAAACTTTCAGTAGTCAATGCAACCTTTCGAACAGAAGACACACGAAAAGCTGCACGTGTCTCTTGTAGCCTCGGTCCGTTGTCGCTTGGGTGTGAATTATACGTGTCGCTTGTCGCTTCAGTGTGAAATTTCCACACGATAGCTTTTAGGTTGAAGCGACAGGCGACAAGCGACACAGGGTTTCCACATCAAAGCAACGAGCGACACGCTCCTTTAGGGAGATTTCAGACCGAAGCGACAAGCGACACGCGACACAAGTTGCTTTGGAACGAGCCAATCAACAGCAACGTTTCACAGCGTAGGAGCATAGCAGCCAGCACAAACCTGCGTTCGATTGGTGAAATCCTGAAGCGATACGTGTCACGGGTCGCGTGTCGCTTCCATGTGAAATCTCCCTTAGTCTATAAGCAAGCTTTCACTGTGAGTTCACTACGAACAGACAGAGGCGACACAATGCAAGCAATTAAAAAACTTCCCAGTCCGAACGACACGCAAGCGACAAAGCAACAGGTGCCGCTTGCCGGTCTAGTCGCTTCCGTTCGGAAGGTTGCATTTATTACTGAGGGTTCATTTCCAAGAGATACTTGTTGCTGTCGCATGTCGCTTATTACTCCAATGACTTCAGGCAAATTTTATGTTCGTTACGTCAAAGCAGAGTATCTAATTGCACTAGCTTTTTAGAGCCGCGGTGGTGTAGTTGTTAGGGCATCTGACTGCCGGCGGGAGACCCGGGTTCGAATCCCGGAGTGGGTGAATAAAGGTCGGAATTATTCCGCATTGTCCCCGCATAAAGTAGCTCCGGGGCTCAACAGCCTCATATCAGTGGGTGCATGTGGGCAATCCGGGAGGGCAAAAGCGGCCGGAGTGTGATGCTGATCACTTCGCCTCCAAAATTACCTTTCCCCCACATCCCGTAAATGTGCCTTCATGGCACTGTGTTATATGCACTTGGCACTTTACCTTTACCTAGGTTTTTAGTGCGAAATCTTTGAAGTTTGCAACCAGCACTCGAGGCTGCTGTGGATTTTAAGAAGAGGGTCGCAAATGAAAGAAGGGTCTGTTTGGGCGAGAAATTTTATGACGATTGTCGCCAGTATGGCTGGAACAGGGCCGTAGAAAACAATGGCAGTGACTACCTCCGGATCGTTTTGTGCAAGGATGAACGGAAGAGATGCTAGGGTTGGTATCACTGCGTGAGGCTAGACTCACTGTGTCCATTTCGGGCGAACGCGCCCCTGAAATTATGCTTTCCCTCATGGATCACATAGAATGTTATGGGACCAGCTGTGGCCCTCGGAGAAGTGGCTCAACATGCGACGATATAGTCTCTGACAGGGATGGAAATTTGTTAAAATTATCGTAAGGCCTAGAATTTCAGTTTTCTTGTATTAAGCGTCGTTTAATGAAAAAGGTAAAAGGTAAAGTGCTCCCCTGTGCTTAGCACCACGCCATGAAGGCGTATAAGGGGTGTGGGGGTAATGCCTCACACTTTCTTGATCCGGTCATGAGTGGGGGTGATGTGATCAGCATCACGCCCCTGACCGCCTTTACCCCCCAGGGTACCAATGTCATTCGACGCTGGGTGGGCGCCGGGGCCGCTTCCTACGTTAGAAAAGTTCCCGGATTTGAACCGACCGGGGATCGAACCCGGGACCTTGAGCATTCGTTTAATGAAATTGTAAGTAATAAAATAATCCGTAATAGCCAATTATACTAGGGTAGGCCCGGCCTCCGGGCCTCTTATGAGGCTTCGCCACTGGTGTAAACGTTGCCTGGATCGTCCCCACGTCGCGTCTACATTCGATCTTAAAACACCATTATTGGAGGCGACAAGCGTCACAGACCACTTCGGTCTGAATAAAAAAAATGACCATGCATGTGCCACAAACAGACCAAGGCGACACGATGGACGGTTATTTAGAAAATGGCCCAGTTCGAATAACACGTGCAGTTTGGCGTGTCACTTCTGTTCGGAAGGTCTGGTTTCCAAGCGACACGTGTCTCTTTTTTCATGTCTGAAGTCTCTTTGTTGGTTACGAATTTACATTCCACATAGTTCGGAACATGTATAAACATTCGCAATAGTTATCTTTAGGAAATTTGCGAATGATTTTTGGTATTCCAATATGTGGTAATTTTTTAATTTATAATTTTATACATACCGTTAATAATAATATCACTAAAAACATCACAACAGAAATGCGTGTATAATAAACGTAAATATGTTTTGTATGCATGTTTATCTGGGAAACGTAATCTTCTTAGTAGTACAGTGTGACCGTTTCTACGCCCGAAAATGGGGCTCGGTGGGGCTCGGTGGGGCTCGCTTAAGACAAATATCTTAATCTTTAAGAAAATCGACTTCCGGTATCTCAAGATGTTACTTCCGGTCTGTCAAGAAAATTTTCTTAAGACAAAAATCTTAAGACGTTTTCCAAGATATTGATTTTCTCGGCTCCTAATTGAGCTAGGATGATGATTTTAAGTTTGTTGGATAGGATTCGACGAGAACTATTCGACTAGCAAATAAAATCGATTCCACCCCCTCGAAGTTTCGGAAATACAGACAATTTTTTATTTTTTGAGAAACTTGATTTTAATTTTCCAAGTCCCGGTCAAATGTTTGTATATCGTGACCTTTGTAAACCTCTCTGTTTCGGGAACGATGTGCCACACACACACACACACACACACACACGCGCGCGCGCGCGCGCGCGCGCACGTGTATTGTGACGCAAGCAAAGAAACAAAATAATAATAATTGTTGTTTTTAGGATTCCTGGCCCCTATAACCTCGCCAGGGTGCGTAGTGCCCAACCAAAAAAAAAAGTAAAAGGTTTTCTAACGGCTGCGGTTCTAGATAACCACACCTCTGTAGAGTTTCACGTGTTTTTTTTTTTTCTCAAACTTCCATGAAACTCTACAGAGGACCTCCGTAATGCATGCAACGTGTACTAACGACTCTAGTGTTATTTGATGTTGTGATATTTTTGGATATAGAGTTTTATTGTGAGATATAGATAAAAATAATTATGTTTATTATAATATTTTCTTGATGAAGATGGAGAATATGTGTGTGTTACAAATAAAGTTGCATGCTTTTTTTTTCTAGTGTGTGTATGTGTTTTTGATGTTTCGACAGCATCTGAAACGATAAAAAAGAAAGAATTTTATTGTTAATTTTCACGTGTAAAAACAACAACAAATTTTGTGCAAATTCTGATTGTCTCGTGCTATAGTGATGAAAAAAAGATATTGTAACTGATAACTGATGAAATTGACATTTGTAACTGATCTGAACTAGTGAAATTTGTATTGTGCCATTGTAACTGATTGTGCTAGTACAAAAAATTCCTTATTGTGCAAGAAAAGATGTAAAAAAGCCTGTTAAAACTGCTCTGTGACCCTCTCGTTCTTCACGTCGTGGACGAAGGACTTCTCTGCGACCAGGATGACGCTGCATAGAGTATCGGCGGGCAGCGGACTGTTGAACTCGCAGACGACCTTGATGTTGGTGCGATCGTTGACCACCACCTGCTTCCTCTTAGATGTGTTGATGACGAACATCGGCCTGCGGGTTTTGAATTCGCTGGGCGTGTAGTACATGTCCACGCTTCCCTCGGTCACGCGTTTGAAAGAGGTGTAAGCTTCGTAAAGTTTGAGGTAATTGTTTTTGGTCATGTCGAGGTTGTAATTCTCGCGCGGGAACACTTCGTTGCGTCCATTCTTGAGATAAACATTCTTGATCTTGCAGTCGTCGAACTTGCTGGAATCTTTTTCCTGATTCTTATCGCGCCCGGTCTGAAAGAGCACCACGACGAAATCTGGCATGTCGAACTGTATGTTGTTGAACTGAGTCGTCACGTCGAATTCCATGTGACTTCCCGTCGCCAACTTCTGCACGCACTGGTAACCGTGAAAGTGAATCGACACCTGCGGACTTTTCAAGATCTCCTCTTTGTACTTGAGGGCGTAGTTCGTTTCGTATTCCACGATCGGCATTCTCAATTCCATGCTCCGGATGACGCATTTCGCCGCTTCGGGTAAAGTGTTGGCTATCGGCGTGCCGTCGGCGTTCAAGTTGGTGTATCGCATCAGTGCGTCGTTGTCGTTGGCCGCTCTTCGAAACGTGACCCTCAGTCCTCCCTTCCACATGATCTCCTTGTAGTCCGAGAAGAAACCGGGTAGCAGACGCATGGGAAAGAGCACCGTGTGACTTGTCGTCGATATTTTGGTTCCTGCTTCGAATCCTCCCGCTTGATAGTATGCGGCGTCCGTTTTGGATAATTTCAACGTTCCCACTGCCGTCGACGTGATGCCTGGATAATCGATTCTGTCGATGACGGTACCGTGTTTCCTCACCTCCACCTGCGAGAACAGGTGAGGCACGAAGTTGTCCACGAGTATCAAATTTGCATTGGGCGGAAACGCTTCTCCGCTTTCCTTCTTCACCACGTCGAATTGAAGGTAGAGGTCCGCTCTGTGAGGATGAACGAACCCGTCCCCTACGTCCACGTCGTATTCGATCTCCCGGTTCGCTTCGTTGAGATTGGCGAACGTGTGACGGTTGGGAGGGAAAGATTGCAATTCGTAACTTTCGATTTGCTCCATATTTTTTTTTCACTATGCATGTTATTTATTATACGTTAATCTCCACGATGGCAGTGGTCGTTGCACCTGCGAAATCCACCACCTCTCCTTTCTCGTTCGTCACCACCAACTCTATGTCGTCTATGCGGTTGCGACATACTGGAAAATAGATCGGCGAAGAGGGCGTGTAGATGATCGGTTCCATGAACTCGGAACTTGGTTTGAACGTGGCTATGATTCCCGTCTGCTTGTGACTTCCTAACAATCCGTCCGAAGATTTCGTGATCATTCCTTCCGCCACGTTGCAGTGTACGTTCAAAGTTTCGATGGCCAAAAATTTAGGAATGTTGGTTGCTACGTGCTTGATGCCAGCTTCGAGTTTGGTGTCGTTCTCGAAACCTAAAAGTTCTCCCATGGTGCCCAGGTCCACGGTCTCCGTCGCCGACACGATTTCCACTCTGTGCGTGACCGAATTTTGAGAAAGGTACGTGCCTTTGGGTAACTGAGCTTGCAAAGTGGAAAGATTGTATTGGCCTGGCGTGACGACGATGTGTTCGCTTCCGACGCTAATTTTGTTGTTGTGATGCGTGACGTTAGGTATGAGGTACATGCTGTAGAATGCACGCAGAGCCACGGATTTAGGATAGACGATGTCGTCGTGCAGCGTGAGTTTCAAGATCGAAGATTCGCTCGTGAGATGGAACACGCCCATTGTCGTGATGCTGTTTCAGGTTCCACAGTGCTTTCTGGAAATCTCCGATCGTAGGGTTATTTATTTTAGAGAGAAACGCGAGCACGGAGAGGCAGAGATGACCGCAGTTCACGTCTCCGAAATCTTGAATGCGTTCGTCGTTGTAGTATATAGAGGTTTTGTTCGTTTTCAGGTAATGGACTAAATTTGTAGGTGGAACACCTCCGAAAGAATCGAAAACGAATGCTTTGTTATTGTCATTGTTTTTGTGGTAACATATCCAATGCGTGCCAGGATTTTTTTGATTGTCCAAGTTGACTACTCCACATTCTCTTCTTTTGACGGTTGAAGGTAACGAGTCGGACATGAAAACTCCTCTGAAGTGTTTGATTCGTAACGGTTCGATCAGAGATTCAATGTCTCGGTTGGTGAGTGCTGCTGTTTCTTTTTTTTAAACTTTTTCATCACGCCCTTTCCTCTTTTCTTCTCCATGGCCAGGTTGTGACGTTTCTGTTCTTCCAACTCGGCCTTGTTCTTCTTCGAGTCGATGACGGTTTTCGCGATGGCGGCACTTCCGCCGGCCAAACTTCCAACGGCCCCCAATGCTGCCAGGATGGCCGGGATGCTGAATATGAAACCTCCGATCTTTTGCTGTTTCCGCGAACGCTGCAAGCGTCTCAATTGAGGTGTGCTGAGCAGCAATTTCATTCCGTGTCCTTTCGACAAGCATGAACGTTTCTTCTCGCGTTGTTTCTTGGTGAGTAACCCATCGAGGGCACCTAGATTTTTTAGATTCGAATATGGTATCTGGTACACGACACCCTTGGGCTTCATGTTGATGCACTATGTGTTATTTTCACGGTATGTTATTTATATATATATGTTCTGAGGATTTTTTTTTGTTTTGTGTAATATTTTTTTTTCAAGGTATGTTATTTATATATATAAATGTTCTGAGATTTTTTTTTCGGTATGTTATTTATATATATATATGTTCCGAGATTTTTTTTGTTTTGTGTAATATTTTTTTCAAGGATATACTCTGCATAGTCGTTACACAAATTCTATTACGTGCTTTGTTTTCTTGCCAAGAAGTTCCTTTGTCCCCTTGTACACGATTCGAGTTTTGTTCTCGATTAAAATAGATAGCTTCTCGTCGGATAACATGTTAGCGTATCGATCTGGTAAAAATAGACTGTATTGTCCGTTGAGCAACAGACGCACCTTGGGACCATACTGCGTAGAAACGATTGAACCGGAAGTTATCGTGTAAGGTTTGCCGACTTCCAATTCCTGAATTTTTACATACTCGACTGACAAATTTAGCATTTGTTTTAATGCTTGGAGGTCACTCATTTTTTCACTCGTCATATCAAAGAGAAATTTCAGGGTGTTAGAGAATTTTTAATTTTTCACAATGTGTGTTATTTATATATACCGAAGAATTTTTTTTTTTGAGATCTCGTAGATTTTTTTTTCACGATGTGTGTTATTTATATATCAAGTTTTCATTTTACTTGTACATTTTTTTTGACGTGTATATTATTATTTTTTTTCACAGTGTGTGTAAGAGGAAGAAAGCTCGTGCTTCGGAAAAGGAGATGATGCGCGTTACAATATCTGCCATCTTCTGTTCAGACTTACACCAATCGTCCGTGTCCATCCTTTTGTTTAATTTTTCCCCCCGCGGCCGAAAGCAGAATGTTGAGATCACCGCACCTCAGGCCGCTGATCTCCCGAAGATGGTCCTTGAGAACCATTTCACAAGGGATGCGAAATTCCGGCGTCGTTCTTGCTATGATTACAAGTTTATGTACATCCTCACAATCTTTGTTTACTGCGTGTTTGAATATTTTAGATAGTAGCTCGGGCGGCATATCAGTTATACGAGACATGTTGTTGTTATTATTATTTTTTTACTGTATGTTATTTATATACCCCACCCCAATTTTTGTTTTGTGTTCATGGCGATGGTGGTGCCCAGTGCGGCGACCCGTTCACCCAACGATGCGTCTCTGCTCACGAACCTTTCGAAAGCTGCATGTTCCAATTTCTTGTCTGCTTCGTGACGTGCGTCCAGATCCGTCTGCGTGGTGTTGTAGGCGATGTCGTGATCTTTGCATGCCGCGTCCAACGGATTCACACCCTTGTCTCCTCTCTCCAATCTTTTCTCGAGTTTGGTACCCGGTCCGCAGTACTGGTAGCCAGGTGGATGCATCTCGAAAGGTAACTTGTTGATGATGTCGTTCACGAGTCCCTTTCCTTCGGCCACGTTCCAGAATCTCGGAGGCAGCGTGTTGATGATGTTCGTTCACGATGAAGTTGGAAAGTTTCGTGCTGATCATGTCCACGATGCCAACCTTCTCGTTGTAGAAATTACGATTGCCTGCATTCTCTTCGCCGGCTATCACCAACAATCGGTCCACGAGTTTCCTAACGTCGTCCACCCAAACGAATTCTTTGGGTAACGTGTTGTAGCGTTTGACGCCGCTGCCTGTTTTGACCTGGTTCCAAATCGGTTTGATGAGATTCCTGTACTTCTCGCCGCTGCTCGATTTCACCCTATTCTGCGAGGCGTCGTTGTTCTGGTACAAGGCATCCGTCATGATCAGAATTTCCTTGTAACTTTGGTAATCTTCGTCGGTGTAATCTTTCGGCTGCTTTTTGGCGACGAGTTCCCACAGTCCCACCGTACCCGGATACCTGTTCCAACTATCCTTGTCGCCTAAATTGACTTTAATGTCGTTGCCTTCGAAGGTCACCTTCGATTTCCCAATCTTCCACACCACACCGCCACCTTCGTTGCTTTCCATGCTCGGATACAATCCGAACACTTCATCCTTGTCGAACTTCCCCGTGCTCAGGTAGTCTCGTGCCAAAGGTCCCAACTCGATCTTATCCGAAGACGTGCTGCCTATGGCTCGACGTCGTGCCGGTACGTCCTTCAGTTCGAACGGCGTCGAAGGAATGCTCGAAATGGGCGTGGGTACAACGTAACTTTTAGCTGCGAGTGGTACGAGTTCGTTGATCAAATTTTTATTTTGTTCCGTGACACTTTTAATTTCTTTACCTAGACCGCTGATGGCATCGATCACGGGTTGATCCTGACGTTTCTTCTCTTCGTAGAATCCGCGATTCTCGGATTTCCAACCTTTGAAGCGTTTCGCGAGGTAATCGCGAAGCTTGAGATTTTCGTCTTCGATTTTTCGTTTCGTCATGACGTTATTTATACACGTCGTTTCTCACAACGTTGCAACGTTTAGAAAGTCGTTGATTTTGTTTCTGTATTTTCCGTCGATGGGTTTCCTCGTCATGTCGATCGTCGCGAATCCGAAATCGTCACTGTTCCAGCAAGAAGAGCAGCGTTCCGAAAATTGATTGTAGTTCATGTCTCCGCCTACGTAGTCATCGTACGCGTGCTTGAGGTTGGTGTGATCTTGACGAAACAAACATATGAAATTAGCGTTGTCGCGTAGTAACTGTTTTGGAATTTTGGAAAACGTTTGAGCTAGGTAAAAGCAATCCATTTCTTTGTGACGACCTTGCGTAAAAAAGTTGCGAATTTCATTTTGATTTTCCAGGATGGCGTCGTCGAACACAACGACTGAATTTTCACGACAATCGTCGAGTGGTTTTATTTCCGAAGCAAACGTTGCAATGTCCAGACCATCGTACACTTTCATCAGTTGCTGGTATTTGGATTGCTCCAAACTTTTCGAGAACACGTACAGGTGCCTGTTCTTCCAATCTAACCAATTCGGTGCGAGGAGAAAATTGTCCACGAGCAGTGTCGTTTTCCCACACCCCGAAGGACCTACGATCAGACAGCGGATGCTGTCGGGAAGCAACTCGCCGTTCTTTTTCTTCGTTTGACTTTCCGGATCCGGTAGACGCTTCACCACATTCCACGTACTCACAAGATCACTTCGCTCGCGTCGATCCAACTCTTTTCCGGAAGTCCCAGCCATTTGACAAACAGTTTGTCACCTTTCCTACGCAATACTTTCTCGATGAGGTACGTGTCGGGGTGTTTCGTTTTAGAGAGTTCCTCTTCGTAAAATCTTCCTTTCAAAATCTCGCCGCTACTATCTTTTATTATATACGTATGTCGGTTTCCGGGTAAAACTCGAACCGCCGTAAAGAGTTCCGTGCTCCAATTTTTTGTGAATCCCTTCTCGAAGGTGCGTTTGAATTTGCTGATCCTCACCTGGTCTCCAATTTTGTATTTAGCTTTCTTTGTCGTGGGTGTGTACTTTGGAAAGTAAACGGTAGAAATTAAACGCTGCTCGTCAGATTTCGTAACGTCGGCTGGCTTCATGCCTATCGTTCTGTGTACCGTATCATTATAGGTGTCGACGAGTTCCGGCAGGATGTCGACCCATTTGTAATTTCCCCGAAGCGTGAATCGTTTCCACATGTGTGTTTTCAAGGTTCGATTGAATCTTTCCACGATGCTGGCTTTGATGTGACTGAAGGTCGAATAATGTTGAATCTTGTGTTTTTGAATAAACTTTTGGAATACGGAGTTGTAAAATTCCTTCCCCTTGTCCGTTTGCAGAAACCGAGGTCGTCTGCCGCCGCTTTCGCGAAAAATTGTCTTGAATGCTTCCGTGACGCATGTTCCCGTTTTTGCCTTCAAAGGTAGAGCCCATGCGAATTTCGAAAATGTGTCTATGACGGTGAGGAGGTACTTGTTGCCCTTGTTCAATTTATGTACGTTTTTCAAATTGCCGCTACTCATCTCCACGAGGTCACTTTGCCAGAGGTCGTCGATGCCCTTGGTTACCACAGCCAAACGTTCGTAGTTACGGCGTGCAGGTTTATGCAATTCTTCGACGATGGCTTGCCTAGACATTTTTTTTAGAGATTACGTTTCAACAGAAGCACAAGCGTGATGGGATTCAAAGAGGGTGGTACCTCGCTCGTGTTTTGAATGATCAGCTTATCGCCGGCACTCACGTCGAAAACGGTAAGATCTTCGTCTTCGTGTATTTCATATATGTTGCGCGTTTCGTTCCAACGTGCCAGAGGAATGTTTCCTGCTTTCTGGACACCACGATTCGATATCAAAGTCATGGTGGGAACGCTAGCTTTTCTACCGTGAGACCAGTACGAAAATTCGTTTATCTGAATCGTGCCATCGAGGAGAAACTTGTAGTACGGATGATAAGGATGTAACATGTACAGTTTGTTACCTTCGACGAACGTGGAGAGTCTCTGTTGATTGGGTACGCTGTTGATTTCGATGGCTTGCAGAGAATGCAGTTTAGCGAATTTAGTGTCGACGCCGAGCAGATTACTGTGAACGTGTCCGAGTTTATTTTCGATGGGCAGCAAATGCTCGACTATGGTATCCGTTACGGCAGACAACGACGGTTTGATTTTCACTTCCACGTTCAACTGCTTGTAGTTTTCGTTGAGTTCTTGTAACTTGGCACCGAAAGAAGCCAGCGTCGATTCCTGCGTGGATTCCAGCACTCCGACTTGATCTCTGATGTTGACGACGATGTTCTGAAGGTTCTCGACTTGATTCAATTTCGAGCTCTTCTCGGTAAGATCGTTCACGATGCTTCGCATCTCTGTAAACTGCGTGTGAAGATCGGCTACGCTCTGCGAAGTGGGCAGCGTCGACACCAGCGAACTGATTTCGTCTCGAATCTGTTCCACGTTCGCCGTTTCTGTTTCCAGCCGTTTCAGCATACGTGATATGTTCCTTTTCAAAGCGTGCAATTCTTTGGAGGTGGGGAGATTGGCCACCCTACTCTCGAGATCGCTCAACAAACTTTTGACGTCGCTCGAATCGGATAGTGCCGTCACTGCCGTTTTCAATTTTTCCAAATCTTCGCTCGAAGGTACGCTCGTCCGTAACGATTCCAAGTCACCCTGTATGTTGTCCAGTACGTGATGAAAATGAGCGAGATTGGATTCGACGTTCAAATTTTCTAAATATTCGATCTTCTGCTGAACCGTGCTTAACGTGTCTTGAATGCTCGTCAACGCTCTTGCTTCAGCGTGAATATTTTTAATTTCTTCGTTGATCAACTCCAGAGACGCCTGAAGCGTAGCGATGGTGGTTTGAATGTGTTCGAAATCTTGATAGGCCTCCAATTGAATTTTTATGTTCGCGACGCTTTTACCGATGACCTGCAGTTCGTCCGACGATGGTAGGTTCGTCATGGTATCTTCCAAAGTCTGTAACTTGGATTTAATTTCTTCCAACGTGTCGGTAAATTCTTCTTGTAATTTGGAAACGACGACGTGCAGGCGTTCTACATCAATATCGTTCACCACGGTTTGAAGTTCGGAGAAATTCTTTTCGATTGCGGAAGTTCGTTCTTCGATTTCGAGTTTCAATTTTTCCAAATCTTCATTTTTCAATTGAAATTGCTGTAATTTGGCCAAATCATTTTGAAGCGAATCCACGCTCAACTGTATATTTTGAACGTTGTCGTAAGAAGGTACGTCGACATAATTTTTTATGAGCGTTTTCAGTTCGGAATCGATTTTCAGAATGGGGTCGAGACATTGCGTTTGGAGCGTAGCGATTTCCGACTCTAAACTTTTGTTTAAGGTCTCCTGCAAAGCGATCAAATCGGTCCTCAACTTCTTAACACGAACGTCCAACATGAGAATCTCTTCTGCATGGTCTACACGCTTGGTGTTGCCGAAAATGTCGTTAGGCATTTTTGGTTAACGGTTATTTATAATAGGATAGACGATTCGTAATTCTACGAAGAGAGGAATGAGTTTGTCGTAATCTCCGAGGAGTTCCACGTACAGGTAATCTCCAGCGGAAACATCGTACGTAATGTTAGAAAGCATCTTGTCGTACTTGATTCGAAAAATGTTCTTGCCGGTAGAAATTTTGATTTCGCCTGCGTTCTCCGGATTCACGGTGATTTGAAGTTTCCCACCGATCGGAATTTCGTAAAAATGTAAATTGTTGTTGAAGACGTAAAACATCTTGCCCACGTCCTCGTCCAATTTCGTCCAAATGCTGTTGAGGTGAATGATCAACAGACCGTTGAGTTTAGGTAACACGTAAGGTAAGACTTCATGATCTGGTATGGACGGTGCAGTTTCCATGATGATCTGTTTTTTGAAACCGAACAAGTTCATAGGCATGCTGGTTATTTATTTTTTGCACGTGCAAGATTTTTTGTCATTTTCAAATTTTTTGGTTCGATGTTAGGTATACTTTTTTTTTTTCAAATTTTTGGTTTGATGTTAGGTTTACTTTTTTTTTGTCATTTTCAATTATTATTTTTTTTTTTAGTTTGATGTTAGGTTCACTTTTTTTTTATGGACATTTGTAACATTTTTTTCCATCTCTCAAACGGTTGTGTCCCCATGGGAGTGTGTGGATTCCACATTGGAGAACACACCTCTTGTCGTCGTTGGGATCCAGGGCAATCTTCCTCACCTCGTTGGTGGTCAACACATGGCCGACGCTCTGGATGCGCTGTTCTGCTCTTAGAACCGACGACCTGGTCTTGAGGCAATCGACGAAGTCCTCGAATGTGAGATGCTCCCGAACCACCTGTCTGCCGACACCCTTGGCCTTCTTGGTAACGCTGGCCTCGGCTTTGATGGCATAGGCCTTGGCGCGAAGACCTGCAAACTCGAGAATTATATCACCGTCCTTCTCGTCTTTGAGTTTGCCAGGCACCTTCTTGTTGCGGGCCAGGATACCATACTTGTTTTGCTGGGGATAGCCCGAGGTGTCGAAGAGGTTAACCAAAGATGGAACTGTGGCTATATCCCCGTACGCGTCGTCCGTGCGAACGTGGTACACCAAGCTGTCCGTGTCCGTGTAGAGTAGGCTGATATTGTCGTTATAGTGCTGGCGTAGTTTCCCATAATATATTTGAAACATGTGCAGCTTGCTCAGGTCTAATACTGAGGCACCAACATAAATTGGCTTGTTGAGCATCACCTCGCTCTTCCTCATATGCACCAGAGCAAGCTGTTCATTATAAATGGTCCTCGATTTGAATAACGGGTTTGCTACGAGCCTGCGACATTATGCTTTGTTTGATATTAGCCTCACATCTACACGATTCCGTACATTCTCCATGGTTTTCCCGAACACCGCATTGTTCATGAGCTTGAAGAAATCCTTATCAAGCTCGGACGTGGCTGCGGTGCGGTGTTTGGTGTTGACTTCAATATATGGACGCAACCACGGAGAATGCTCGAACATCAAAACTCGATGTACTGTGCGGACGGTGACCCCTCGCTGCATCAACCACCGGAGATTCTGGTAGTGCAGGACGTAACGCTCTTTGGGTTCGAAATCCATGACGAGCTTCGTCTGGTTGGAATCGGGTGGACACTTGAACTCGGGTGCAGGGGGAAGATCGCAGAACAAATCCTGCAGCTTCTCGGAGAACTCAAGGTCCACCTCGGCAAAGAACCCATGTTCCGAATCGTCGAAACCTTCAACATCAAAGTTGGAGGGGTCAGCCCACTCGAAGCCTCTAAAGGGGGAGTGGCTGCATCATGGAGTGTCCGTAGAGGTTATTGACGTCCGTGTACATGATGTAGCTGGACGGTTGTGAGGGGTCGTAACCGGTGGCCATGTGGTGATTGTTGGCGCGCGAGTGTCGCTGCGACACCTGGACCATGCCACCCCGGATAGTGCGTTCCACAAACAGCACCATGTCATAATCGAAAAGAAGCTCCAGCTCGATCTTCGTCACCAGAAACATGGCTGACCACGCCAGTCCGGGAAGACTATAGAAGTAGGCGGGGTCCAGCAGGTAGATCTTCATTGCGGTCGCACGGAACGTCTGGAACACGTCGGCGAGGAGCGTCACATCAAGTCTGAGGTAGGCGTCGTGGTAGTCCCCGAGAGTTCGACAGCCCAGCTCGCGCCACATGGACTGGGCATGGTGATATTCCTCGTCGGTGATGCTCGAGCCTCGTAGCTGACTGTAGAACTTCGCCTGGGGGGGTAGCGACGTCTCCGCGAACTTGGAAGGGTCTGTGATGTATTCGTAGGGATAGACCCCCTTACGCTTGAAGAGGCCGGCGTCCAAGTTCGGAAAATTTCCGGAGGTAATAAGCATTTGCTCGTCGCTAAGCTTCCCTGCGAGAGCATCGAGGCTTGCTGGGAGAAACCTCAGGGAGTCGAGGAAGCGAAGCTCGACGGTAGAGTATGATTCTGGGATTCGAACCCATTTGCTCAAGCTAATATAACGCTCCTCGTTCTGCGCCAGGACGTTGATTCGCATGTCGTCGCACCCAAAGTGAGGCACCAGATGGTGGAAGTCGTATCCCGAGCCATTGTGAAAAAACACAGGGATGAAGCGCGGGTCCCGGGCCATGAGGTTGCATCCGTTGCACGAAGGACCAACGTACCTACCGTTAAAGTGATCGTGGTGTTGGACTTTACAGTTGTTGGCAGTGTACTCCTTGACGCAGACAGGGCAAGCAATAGCCTCGTCGTGTCTACGTTGATCGTCGGGGGACAGTGGGAGCATAGACTTGGGGGCCAACAGTACCTTCCCTATCTCGATGGCCTCGACAACCATCCTCTCGAGGAAGTGTTTGGCTGCGTCGGGACCACGGTACACGTAGGGCTCGGGGGCGATGTGCTGGTCTCGTCGCACCACAACGTATGCGAAACTGGATGCCTCGTGGAGTTGGTAGGGGGTGGTGGAGGAAACTTCGGGATCTGGATCGCAAGTGGACAGGGGTTTGAGGAAGGCCTCGAAATCCGCGATGATGATAGCAGGGTGCTCTACCATGGCACCATGCATGTGGAAACGCTCCACGGTGCCAGGTTTGGGCAAGACTGCCACAGCCGGCTCGTTGGCATTGCAGTAGCGCTTGTGGCGAGCAAGCTTCTCGGCAGCGATGTTGGGACCTCTGATGCTCTCATAATCCAGCTTTTTCCGATTATCAAAAGTAGACAAGCACCTGCGACACACCTCGACGTGGTGACTTTCACTGCTCCGTTGGCTCGAAACAAGTCTAGAGAGGGAACGGATAAGGGTGTAGTGGTGATGGGTCTCGTCCTTGATGAGCAGAAGGTGAATTTCCTGCACACCATCGTCGTCTACGTCACTCACCCTGATGGGGTACACCACATTTTTGTCAGTGAGGCCATAAACGTTGATGGCCAACCGAGGGTTGTGTGTACGAGCCTCAAACTTTCGAATGTCCGAAAGCGCCACCGGGTAGTCGATCCCAGCCATCGCATCTTCCAGCTCTGGCTCGTAGGGTAGGTAGTGGTTAACTCGGTGTGGATGGTTTTTCCAGTCGACGGGGTGCAACGCTGCCAGCACCGACCAGACGAAGCACTTGTTATCTTTATTTTGGATGTTCAGGACGGCCTTCTTTGCCGCAATAGTAGGTGGTAAGGGGACGTAGCTGGAGGCGGAGAGAGGCACAAACTTGCAAAGTTTGACGCACAGTTCGTGAGGCTCACCGCACAGCGAACCCCCCGAGCCCTTAGCTAGATGTTCTTCTTGTTTTGCCACCAGCTCCTCGGCAAACTGGTTGTAGATGACCTCGAGGTTATCGACATCCGCCAGATGCAGCGTCTTCGCCTTGGTGTTGTGGCAGAAGCTGTAAATTTCATCAGACGGCTTCTTGTACTGGCAACGTAGCGATGCGTAGAATTTGGTGGAGTGCGTTGCAAGCGCATCGCCGAGGATGAAAATAATTTTGGCTTGCACGTTCTCCAAAAAGCTACGCACGTCGCATGAGCCCTCCGAAGTGAGGACAAAGTCCTCTAACAAACGCTCGAAAGCAGACCGGCCTGCTTTCATCGCAGGCTTGACGCGTTTCGTGGGTGGTGCATTGATGGAGGCTGCTTCTGCCTTCCTTTTGGCGGAGGTCGAAGGCTGAGCCCCAGATGTACTTTCGTTTAGACAAGTAAGCTTATGCTTCTTGGCATACGCAATTGTGATGTGTTTATTGCACCCGGAACACAGTTCGGTGGCAGCCAAATGCTTGCCTGGCACGCAGGTGCGACAATGTCTTGCAAAATGTTTGCTTGATATGGTTGTTTTGCACACAGGGCAACTTTTCATGGAGCGCATTTTTTTGGGGGGGTATGTTTATTTATATGTGATCTGTTGGTGGTAGAGTGTTTACAAGACAAAAATGTTTTATGAGAAAAATTTTGTAAGCTAATTCTAATTAGTATTAGTTTGAGGGGTTTATTTATATATGGGTGGTGCTGTCTTCCTCAAATATGTGCTTTAATCAACCCTATAAAAAAAATAAAAAAATATATAAGAAAAATATGATTGTAGATAGAAAAAGCACAATAAATATTGTATGCATGTGTAATTCTATTTAGCTTATTTTTGCTAGACACGAATCTTCTTCAGATTTTATTGCCTACTAGTATATTTTTCTACCAGTCTAGTAGAGGTGTGAAACTATGAAAATGTTCTTGTTTAAGCACTAATCATTATGTTTCCAATAGGACTCCTATGGGACGTAAAACCTTGTAACTTTGCTCTATGTATATACTAGTGCTTTTCCAACATATTCACAAAACCTTAGAACCTTCACAGACAAAAAAAAATAAAGTTTCCCCCCTGTGTACATGTATAATTCGAATCCCACTGTAGGTCCAGTTTCGATTAGCCTTACTGTGCATAAAACAGCAAATCCAATTCAGAGTATCAACACATTCAAAAAAATAAAGTTTCCCTTGTATACTTGTATAATTTTAATCTCCAAGTTCGATACCCGGCGGAGGTGGTTCGGATCCCACTGTAGGTCCAGTTTCGATTAGCCTTATTGTGTATAAAACAACAAATCCAATTCAGAGTATCAATACATTCAAAAAGATAAAGTTTCCCCTGTATACTTGTATAATTTTAATCTCCAAGTTCGATACCCGGCGGATCCCACTGTAGGTCCAGTTTCGATTAGCCTTACTGTGCATAAAACAACAAATCCAGCCCAGAGTATCAACACATTTAAAAAAATAAAGTTTCCCTTGTATACTTGTATAATTTTAATCTCCAAGTTCGATACCCGGCGGAGGTGTTTCGGATCCCACTGTAGGTCCAGTTTCGATTAGCCTTATTGTGCATAAAACAACAAATCCAGCCCAGAGTATCAACACATTCAAAAAGATAAAATTTCCCCTGTACACTTGTATAATTTTAAACTCCCAAGTTCGATACCCGGCGGAGGTGGTTCGCATCCCACTGTAGGTCCAGTTTCGATTAGCCTTACTGTGCATAAAGTAGGCTTAAAACAACAAATCCAATCCAGAGTACACGCGTCAATACTATCCACCATGAGTAAACTAACATGATCATAATCATCGTCCCTCCCCTCCCTCCGATTGTTACTTCGCTTTTATGTTATTCGCGATGAAGAATAGTTTTTTCAAGCGCACGTTATGTATGCTCATATTTTTTTTTGTTTATCGTAAATTTCGATGTTTAATCAAAACAACACTTCCTGTTCACTAACGCCACTCGCAATTATTATTATTAACGCACACACACATGCAAGAGAAATAACAAAAAACAAAACTTACCTACAAAAAGCTGCTAGCAATTTAACACTCACAAATGGTAGTATAATCGCATACAGTCGCAAAAACTTCACTGTTCTGTCCAGAAGCTTTCACACTACTGTGTTTGATCTGACCTACATCCATACCACAGAAACGAAAGTCATCTCCCCCCCTCCCGTCGTTGCATCCGGCTGCGATGACAATATAAGCAAAAACTAGGTCGTGTCAGTATTGCCAACTCACTAGGCCTCTGAGTTTAGGGCAACCCGAATTGTGTTGCCAGAGCATGTTGCGTGCGGACCAGGTTCGAGGACACAAACTCAACTTGCATCTCTCGCATTACTATTTCAGCGAAGCGTTGCAGAACAAGCGATGTTTGTGTTTCCCACGGCAGCATCTCGAGTATCATCACAAGCTGGTCGGGGTTTACGTACACCGTAACCCTCACATGGACGTGGCGCTCAAAAACAGGACGGAGGATGAGATTATTTTGGTATTGGACTTTACGTCACTCTACCCGAGCGTCATGGTGGCAGCTGGCCTCTCCCCTTTCAGCGTGAACTTTGGGAGTGGCGCGCCTTCCACGCCGGAACGGGCGTTCCGCCTGGCACGGAAGTTGATGTTTATCGCGGCGTCACGAATCCCACACCGGCTGCATGGAAGCAGATCTTCACGTGTATTTCTCACAGGACATGCTAAATGCCACGTGCATCTGCAAAATCATAGCCTTGCGTAAAAAAAAAATCAAAGAATTTAAAAACAATAAAACTTTACCGCCGGGCAAACTGCTCGAAATAGACGCCAAACAGAACACAGCTAAATTAATAATGAATAGCATGTACAGGCAAATGTACGAATTGAAGAACATCCCCGAAGAGATTCGCCCCCACGTCAATCAATTTTACGTTCGAAGGCCGTACGGGAAAACCTTTACTTTTTTGGTTGGGCACCACGCACTCCTGGCGGGGTTATAGGGGCCAGGCGCGCGCGCGCGTGTGTGTGTGTGTGTGTGTGGCACATCGTTCCCGAAACAGAGAGGTTTACAAAAGTCACGATATACAAACATTTGACCGAGACTTGGAAAATTAAAATCAAGTTTCTCAAAAAATAAAAAATTGTCTGTATTTCCGAAACTTCGAGGGGGTGGAATCGATTTTATTTGCTAGTCGAATAGTTCTCGTCGAATCCTATCCAACAAACCTAAAATCATCATCCTAGCTCAATTAGGAGCCGAGAAAATCAATATCTTGGAAAACGTCTTAAGATTTTTGTCTTAAGAAAATTTTCTTGACAGACCGGAAGTAACATCTTGAGATACCGGAAGTCGATTTTCTTAAAGATTAAGATATTTGTCTTAAGCGAGCCCCACCGAGCCCCACCGAGCCCCATTTTCGGGCGTAGAAACGGTCACACTGTACTACTCTTCTTGGACCTCTAAATTCCTTTTTTTTAAAAAAACAACAACAAAAAAAAAAACAGTTCTTGCAACGTCTGTTGTTGCATCCGAAAGCTCCGCAGAGAGGCATAGCTTCTTATTTATTGTTTACTCGCAGTATCATTGAAATGTGCAGATATTAAGCCGCGTCCACATAGGCGTAACAGAATACCGTTCCGCATTTCACCAGTTGAGTGTGTACGAACAAGGAAGTCGCTGCAGCGTACATTTACATGCATTACCAGGGACGTAGCTAGGTTGATCAGTTCGGGGGGGCCAAATCTAAAATTTGTTCCTATGCAAATATTACCAGACAGTAAAGTTACACAACTCTGTGTGATACACACACACACACACACACACACACACACATATATATATATATATATATAATGTTAATGTTTTATATGTACATTATATTACATTATAATATTGCTACATATATAGTGCATTGGTATATAAAACTACTACGAAGTGTATATAATATATATGTGAATACTGGAGGTCAAATAAACATTATAGTTCAAGAATTTTCAGGAAGCAAATCAATTTATGAAAGTACTACTATTAAACTATTACTTTACAGTTTTCTTAATGTATTTTACTTTCTGCCTGTCTCAATGACAACTTCTTCTTTTTTATCGAAACTACTGTGGAAGTGCTAAGCTGATTTCTTGACATCTGATAAATTATTCTGTGCAGGATTTTTCCTATTTAGTTATTCTGGAGAATCCTCCTGTGGATTGCATTATTGTCTGTCAAGATATTTGATATTGAGTTTCCGGAAAGACAAAACTACTACATTTATTTTCAACACAGCTACAAATGCAACCATCATGAGGATTCTTCCAAACCTACAGGTGAAAGGGCCTCGCCGATGGTGTAGTGGTAAGGTCGTCGCCTTGTAATCAATGGGTCCCGGGTTCGATATCCGGTGGAGATAATGGCACAGTGGTTCGGATCCTACTTTAAACTGTAGGTCCAGTCCTGATTAGACTTTCTGTGCATAAAGTGAAGACAACAAATCAAACAAACAAACCTACAGATGAAATCTTACACATATTCATTTTTCAGAAATTACGAAATCTGCTTAGCACTTTCAGAGGAGAGATGTTTTTGAAAATTCCTCTCTCCTGAGACATGCAAAAAAAACACACTTCTGGCTCCAGCAATAATAACACGAAGAAAAGATACAGCTAGGCGTAGAGAAGCTACTTTTGCGGTTTTCAGTGAATTCACACAAACACAAAGCTGCGCTGAATAGCATACTGTTTTTACTATAAAATCACTGAAAAAACTGTTATACCTGTTCTTTAATTGTAATACAATTCCACAACGAAATATTTTCATACTTACCATTATTAATTACAACTGAGAATAATTTCTATGTATCAATAAGCACAACACATTTTCAGATTTTAACTATTTAGTATTTTCAGAGCACTCCCGCATATAGTTTTAGTCATTATTTGGTGTCCTAGAACTCAATAGTTAGGGCGTCTGACTACCATGAGAAAGACCCGGGTTCGATCCCCGGCGGAGGTGAACCGGGATTTTTCCCATCTGTTCAAGCGGCACGGGCGCCCACCCAGCGTCGTATAAAGTGGGTACATGGAGGGATCTCTGGCGGGTAAAGGCGGCCACCTTCCGCCGTGATCAAGAAAGTATGGAGCCCAAACTTCACACTCTCTATACGCCTAGATGGCGTGGTGAAAAGCACAGGGGAGCACTTTACTTTTTATATTATTTGGTATCCAGTATGTCATCATTAACAAAACATATTACATACACGCACACACACATACACAGTTGTTTGGGATAACAATTATAATTTGTTACTTATTAGAAACGCTTATATTGAGAGCGAAGCAAACTAGAAAAATATTACTAATTTCATATCTTTCATTCTTTCAAGCAAGCAATAACAATTTTACTTTCACGAGTCATCATGTAAGTAAACTGCTACATTTTCTTCGTCCTCTTGCATCTGCCCCGCCTCCCTCCCCCCAAAGCCCTCCTGCCTCCTCACTCAAGTTATTCCTTGCTCGAGGGCACCGAGGTCATTGGACCGTTCTGGTACTTGGCACCCTGGATAGAAGCAAAATCTAGCAGAATGAACAAAATGAATCGGAAACAAAGATTTACTGAGGAAGGGAAAATTTAACCATATTTGCGTGTTGCCTTTCAGAAACTGTGCTCTCAAACAGCAGGGGTACAACCCAGGGATAAGTCTTCTCTACCATTTGATTGTCATTTCCTTCCCTTTATCTTCTCCATCTTTCCCTTGTTCCCTTAAAGCAAGAAAGACCGCTCCTTGCAATTTGTCAGGTTCGACAGGTGATGACTGTTCTCTCGCAGGAATATTTTATGACAGGCAGTTCAGAGAGTATTTGGGACGCAGTGCCGCCTTTGGTTGTCCGCAACCTTTGCGCCAACATTTGTTGTACAAGCTTGTTGTATTGTCTCCATTCAAGCTTTGTGCTGGTCTTAGGACCGCCTTGTCCCTTGTCAAGACGTTGCTTTTCTGAAGATAGAAGATCGCGTTTTATTCGTATTTTTGGGCCTCCTCGATGGCGCAGTGGTAGCGTCGTTGCCTTGTAATTAAGGGGTCCCGGGTTCGATACCCGGTGGAGGCACATAGTGGTTCGGACCCCACTTTAAACTGTAGGTCCAGTCCCCATTAGCCTTACTGTGCATAAAGTGGACTTAAAACAATAACTCAATCAATCAATCGTATTTCTGGCTGCGAATTTAGGCAGGGACGTAATGATAACAATAATAGGACGTTACAAAATCATATTAATAATAGTAATAATGATGACGCCTTTAACATTGAAATTATTTTCAAATTTAAATTCTAGCAGTATTCCATCGCAAGCAGCACTTTACATTACGCGAGTGATTTGTAACTCTCCTCCAGACACAAACGTACGCAGGATTTTCTTTCGGAGGGGAGATGGAGAGAGACAATATAAAATATTTGGTAATTACCACTTTTGGGATTCCTTTTTAAAGTTGTTCAAAGAGAGAAATGGTATCTAGGGTCATTTTAGGGGGTGTGTGGGTTGCACTTACCAATTTGTTTTTTTCCTCGAGTTCTTTACAGATCTCATTTCAAAATTTTGTTTTTCTCAAAGTTTCGGGAGAGTTGTAGCCTCATCAGCTCCCCCATGTGTACACCAATGCCTCGAGATGTAATAGGAAAAATAGGACGCGTGCCACTTTTCTTTCGAAAATTGTGCACCTCTAAACTTGCACCCTGCATTATCGCAAAACGACGTTGGTGGTTTGTACAAGTGTCATGAAGACACTGACTTAGGTATTTTCACACTTTGTTTATTTCTGTCTCAGTTCGTGTTATCAGTAGGGAGCGCGTTTATAATAGCCACAAACCATGCTAAATAGACAGGTAAATTGGCGCCAAAAATGACAACTTCAAAAAGCCCAAAAGTAGGTAGTAAATATCAACTTGTTATTACCTTTCTTTTCAGTTCATTTGTGAGTTTTCATTCATTAATTGCCATTTACTTTTATTCTATGTATATTTTATTTTTCAAATTTTGTACCGCTTTTTTGTTACTTTTAGTTAATCGCAATGTTGACGATTATGAATGGCAATTAATGAAGGGAAACTCGCAAACGGCCATCACAATTATATGTAATATGCAGAATATTATTAGCGACTCAAATATTCTGGTTTTTCTTGTTGTTTTTTAACATTCTCAAGAATAAATTCACATTTTTGCCTTATATTGCATATTTCTTATAACGACACGTTCACCACGGCGGGCCTCCCAGGTGTGGTTTACCACGTTCCCTTATAACCAAAGAGTGCCAGGATCAAGTCCCGATGGAGGCACATTACACAATGGGTCGGAGTCCAATTGACATTATAAATCCAGTTCCAATTAATATATTTGAGCATAAAATGGACTTTAAACTATTTTTGATTACGATGACAAGTTATTGTAATAATGAAAGAAAATAATATCTCCTTCAGGATTCAAACCTAGGACTCAGTTTTACAGATATTGTAATCTCTAGACCAGTGGTTCCCAAAGTGTGCGCCGCGGCGCCCTGGTAGGCTTACGGGGCCGCCACGTGATGTTCCAATATTTTCAATGAAATTCAGTCATCGATATGATTGTTCCAAATACATGTTCTTATTTTGTACTTGTTACATAAAAAAATGTTTCTGAATTTTAAATATGTTTATTTTTTAACTTAAGGCAAGCAACGTAAGCACACTAACAGAGCGTTACAAGTGTTAGATAGGGCCTCCCCGGTGGCGTAGTGTTAGAGTTCGCCACCTTGTAATTAAGGGGTCCCGGGTTCGTTACCCGGTGGAGTCACATAGTGGTTCGGATCCCACTTTAAACTGTAGGTCCAGTCCCAATCAGCCTTACTATGCATGGACTTAAAACATCAATTCAGTCAATCAAAGCAAGTACTAGATAGGCCTACATTCATGACGTAGGCGCTGTGGAAAAATCTTGAAACACGAAGGGCGCCGTGAAACGAAAATGTTTGGGAACCCCTGCTCTAGACAGTGGAGATTAGCTTTGTTCCTTCGTTCGTCAGTGCTGTATATATTTTTTAAAACAATGCAAATATAAGTAAAAATTATTTCTCCGTTCTGCGAAGTATCGGTAGACCGTTAACATCTGCTAGCAATGCCAACAATGCATTAGTGTACAAGTTATTATCTCGGCTTCCACTCTCTCCGACATTCATTCTAAACCATGGCATTACTTATTTAATTTATTCCAGTGTTCGTGGCGGAGTGGTAAGCGTAAAGGGCTACGAAATCAGAGATCCCATGTTCAAACCTCCACCAGCCATTGGTGACTCATTCTGTTTGTCTATGCTCCCATCACTTTTCCATCCGTCCATCATTCATCAATCCACATCGACTTGTCGTAAAAATTAACCTACGAGGTAGGAAAAAAGGTAAAATAGCCAAAATGGAAACCTATTGAATTTTAGCCGCCTCAGTGGCTGAGCACGTTAGCTCCCGAATTACGATTTTGTCCCCAAATGTTGTATGTCCTCTTCATGCACAAATAGGAGGCCAATCGGGACTGGACGTACAGTTTAAAGTTTGATCCGAACCACTATGTGCGTCCACTAGATATCGAACAAAGGATATATATGGAATTATATGGTGACGACATTACCACTACGCGATGTCCTCCCCTGGACAGGCAGGCGTGTTTTTTGTTACTGTCCATTCATTAATTTCTTGTATCACCGTTGCATATCTTTGACGAAAATCAAAGTACATCCAGTGTTCGAATTAAAATGGGGGGGGGGAGTTTTTAATTTAACTCCCGACCATGTAAAGAATTTACCCTCATAAGTATATTCTAGATCATATTTTGCCATTGCTCAGAATTTGACGCAATCATTTCTTTCAATTTCAAGTAAATGTTACATTAATATCAACATATATATTGTCAGTTTCTGAACTAAATTTTACATTAAAATTAATACTGTTGTAGGTTTGCAAATTACAATATATATTTAATGAGAAAATATTTCCTGATTAATTTGCCATCCTCTAAGAAAAATAATTCTGATATTAAATAAAAGTCCACTGAGACGAGATCAGTGATTACTGAAACCTTGAACACTAATTGGAAAATTTGTGTTATTTACTTTGAACCCAAGAAATTTATATAAATCAGTCCGTATGTTTTAGATACGGGATTATTGAAACCCCTCCCCTAGAGAAATTTCTGCCCAACGCAGTTAGCTTTCTATCAGGTACAATTCTCAAAATTAGAATAGGGAAGCTGTGAAATTTTTCCCTCAGCATTTTTTCAATTTGAACACTGGATACAGACATACACATATTTCATTTTTTAAATTTAATCTACGAACACACACACACACACACACACACACACACACACACACACACACACACACACACACACACACCCCACACACACACACACACACACACACACACATATATATATATAATTGTTTTACAAAACTAATTGGTACTCACTTTGTAATTCGCCCACAGTTCCATGCATTTTAGATGGTATGACGTTCCTTTGTGTTCCTTGATTTTTTCACATGCTTTCTTCCAGTTGCGCATCCCTATTTTCCTGAAATTTGGTTCTGCATATCCTGAATCTGTGCCAAATTTACGGCATGGAAAACAAAAGCATGCGTCAAGTTCCACACTCTATTCTAGCCACGGCGCAGATGCAAACCAGTGTTTTTGAAATGACCGCTTTCGCTTTCCGAACGTAGTATTTGGATAGTTTTGCAAAAGTAGTTGCCTAAGATTATCTACCCCAAGATCAGTAATTGTTTTCACATTAGTACATTCACTTGTTTTGTCTAACTTTGGAACGTCAGAACTTGGACCAACAGACTCTTCATTGCCGTCATCTTCAACATGTTTTGAGATAGTTTTAAAATATCCGGTTTTGATAAATTTATCCATTCAAGATGGAAATGCACAACAATGCTAGAACTCTTCCCACACACGAACAAATACACAGACCGTAGGAACCCGATAGCAGACCTTCCTCGCAAGCAAGAACAGAAAGCTAATCTGTGGCTCTGAAGCTGAAGCATAGAGCAATTTTAAATCTCAGAACAATGCCAGTACTGGAGAACTCTCTCCATAGCCTATGTCGCTCGACCACCTACTGTTGACCGCTCGGCCTCGGCGGAGTCTTTGATTCCATCTGTATTGGAAGGGTCATTTGCAACAAAAGGGTCGGATCTCTGGTTTCCAGGAACTTAGGGCAAGGGTAATAACCTCTAAGCAGGCAGATTTTATGACCTTGGTTATAATCTGGTAAGCAAGGAAAGGGTGGAATTTTGCTGTCCTACATTTGCTTCCGAAGATTTTCTTCGGAACAGTGTTTCCAACTCTGCTACAAATTTACCAGAAAATAATATGTAGTATTAATTTAGGATAATTTTTAATCGATCAAAATTTTGTTTGCGGGGGCCAGAGTTACAACTGCCGGGGCCAAAGCCCCCCCAGGCCCCCCCTAACGACGTCCCTGTGCATTACGCATTGAAAAGGAAAGGAGAACATAGATGTTGGTGGAGAACACAATTATACAAACGTATAACTAAATATGGAGCTTCAAGGTTTTTGCCCCCCCCAATCAGGGGTCAGCGCACGCCTATGTTCGGCATCCTTGGCCCCCTAGCTATGGATCTGAACTTGACGAGACTGAGAAAAACAAGTATTGCCAGCGAAGCGAGCAAGAAAATTTTACGAAATGTATTCTTATTTGCATAAAATTTGAAATCGAAGGGGACAATTGCTTCTCTGTGCCTCCCCCTGCAGGTGCCCTTGACGATCAATATTTGCCCCCTTCCTATTTGCCCTTATTAGGGCGCACATAATATCACGGGGCGCCAAGGCATTGTCTCTTTAAAAACATTTTTTTTCATTAGATCATTTGGCGTTCATGGTCGCCGCCCTTTAGCTACGGATCTGAACTTGACGAAACTGAGAAACGACATTGCGAGCAAGAAAAATGTTGCGAAATTTATCTTTACTTGCATAAAATTTGAAATCGAAGGGGGGGGGGGTAATTGCTCACCTGTGCCCTCTGCAGGTGTCTTTGACCATAAATGTTTGCCCCCCTAGAATTGACTTCCGTCCAACGTTGGGGGAGGAGCAATGCCCCCTGTGGTCGCGCCACTGTTCTTGGGTCCACTCCATGTCTCTCTTTGACTGTCACGGAATGAGTGTTACACGTCTCTGTTCTATGCACGTCCAGACTTGCTGCGCAGGAACGGGGGGTACATGGGTACATTGTACCCCCCTAAATTTTCCAAGGGGGGTACTGTACCCCCTAAATCCGTAAATCTAATTGTACCCCCTGTACGTCCCTTAGATAATTTGACAGACGCAAGGCGCTACTGTTAAATTAACCTATTTTCAATTAGCTCAATAAAGGAAGTTTAAATTGTTTATAACTTATAACCATTATCTTTCTTACCACAGAAATTCAAACCATTGTAAACTTATTTTACTACATTGTGCTTGCTATGATTTAGTTCATTGACCTGTGTTCTTGGAAACTTCTTTAAGGAGATGAAAATATTTACATAAATTTATGAACTTATTGTTGTGATTATCTTTTTTTTCTCAGCACACTACGTGAGTCTGTGAATATGTCGAAGCTTTATGAACCGAGCACGTTGCATTTTAGTTGGTAAAGCTTTCTCTCCTCTCGATATATAAATGACACATATTTTACTTCAAATATTATTTGTTTTGTGCAAAATTTACATCCGAGAGGACAAGCGCCACTGTTGTTTCAATATTTCTTTCCATTCGGGAAAGTGCAAACACATTTTACATTTCACAACGTAGGCTATTCAAGTGCAAGGAAAATTCCGTATATTACTTAGAGGAACTAATGGTCCACCTGTAACATGTTGTCGTGTAATCACAAAATAAATATAATAAACATCTCCTTACATGAACAATAGCTCTAAATCCGAGTATAGGAAAGTTGTTATATCTCTTTTTAGTATTTAAAATAAATGCATATTTATTCAAAAATTCTATTTATGCAAGCAAATTTTCTCCTCGCAGAAACATTAAGCAACGTGAAACTGAAAATTGGAAGACAATATATTTTACGATTCCAGCGGCGCGATTCACGAACTGTTAGTAGTCCGATTTGTAGTCTAATATGTAGCCACGTCAGGCTTGTGGTCAAATTTGTAGTCATTTCCTGAATTTGCGATTCTTGAAACTGTCTACAGCGGTCTACAGGCTACAGTCGACTACATATCGGGCTACAGTTGTGGACACTTCTTGTAGGACCCTTTTTAACCCTCCTACAGCGGGCTACAGCGAACTGCATTCGTCATATTCTGTGTTTGTGTATGACATCCAACTTCAAAAAAGAAAATAGAGCTTCCAAAATGGCCCATAATCTGTGTTTTCACGTCTTCGAGAAGCAGAAGGAAAAGACAGTGGGCATTTGCGTGTACATAAAACACATTTTAGAGATATCGGAAATCCTTTTTCTGTTTCGAAAATATCTTCATAGTAATTTGGCACTGAATAATGAGGTGCGAAGGATTGATGAAAATTGTGGAACCTCATTTTCCCAACAAAAGGATTGTTACTCTCAACCTCCTGTAATCCAAGTTAGTAATAATAATAATTACCCATATCTTGCACTGATTTATATGAAAATACACTTCCACGAGCAGATTAAGTTAGTTAGGCATAATTTGTTAGCACCTCCTTGCAGGCATTCCTGCTCGGGCACAATACATTTCAAAACATAATTTATCTTGTAATTAATACTTTGTGCAACTTTTAACTGTGCTAATTAGTTTCTCCAAGTTTCGAACCTACTCCCAGAATCATTTCCAGTTTTGTCAACACTTGCTATTACTCCTATAAAATTTGCGAAAAATCATGAAACATTCAGAACTGTTACCTAGGATTTCCTGCGATTTAAAAACAGCAATTTCATCTTCTACAAACCATAAACAATAACCAACATTCATTTTGAATCTTGTACATCCCATAAACCATGCCAAAATCGTCAATTATACAGAAGTCAAGCCCCAACAGTACGCAGTTTGGTTTTGTATGAACGTGCTTGCAGGTAGACTGATGAGAAGAAAACTCGTGATAGGCTACTTAAGGTTGCTAAATCATGCAAACTCCTGCATCCAAAATGTTCACAGTACACACACCACTTATCATAGCAGCCTATATATTTTTGCCAGTTATGTACAATCGTTGTGATAAAGTTTTTAATTATTGTTATTTATCTATGCCATTCCATTCACCTTCTTAATTGCCAGCCCCTGTGGCGAAGTGGTTAGCACATTTGGTCCCGGGTCCAAATCCTGGCCTGGGCATGGATGTTTCTGAGTGTCCATTCATCAATTTCATCATATCATCCCTCATTCCCATCTTCGCAAATTAGCCAAAAGTGGCTAAAATAAAGCAAATCAAATCAAATCAACCTTCTCAATTGTTAACATGGGCTTCAATGAAGTCCCATGAGAGCTATTTTTCTTCTTTGTGCAGTGCTCAAGATTTGTGTGAAATATAGTTTTACATAAATTTATTAAACATTTACTTAATTTATAAAGAAAATTTACAGCACAATAATTATGCATTTATTATGAAATATTTTTTATAATGATCATGCATTAATTCAAATTGTTGAAACATATGTCACGTAAAAATTAGATGTGGGTAAAAATTGTACTCTACAGCAGGTTTTATTTACACATTGTATACTTAGGGCATAGTGTATATAGAGCACGTATTATCTGCTAGAACAAAACAGTACACTGTACTGACACAAAACATGTAAACATTTAGAGTTTGTGCGACGATTATCTGGTCATTACCATGTGCAAGCTATATATATATTTTTTTATTTTTCTCAGGTTCCAAGTTCATTCTGGCTTCCCTGGGATCCAGACTCAGGAGCATTAATGCAAGGCACGGTATGGGATTTGTGCTTGGGAAGTGTATTGTACATAAAACTTCTCAGTTCAAATCCTGTATCAGCCAGCACAAAACATCTTTCGATGCATGCAAAATATCAGGGATATCACTATTATAAACAAGAAGAACTATATTTCCTCTATTGGCAACCCCTCAGCATATTCATGTTTAATTATGTAACACTACTTATTTTTTAAAGGTTAAAAATTTGTGGTAGCAATTATTGTAAAACAACATAACTTTCAAAATAGTTAATACATGAGAGGAAATTGCATTAAAACATGATTTTTTTAAAAATTAATTTGTTTCACCAAAGCATTGTAGTGTAAATAGGTAAAGAGGTTAGGGTAACAGTTCGTTATATCGGAGACACATTAAAATCGGATATTTTGTGTTTCGCATGGTTCGTACTTACCAATTGTGTATTGCGGAACATAGTTCAAGGTGCCATTATGCTTTTTACATGAAAACAAACACAATTTTTCACATAGAGAGTAATTTTTGTTATTCCTTTTTTCGCTTCCGTATCAAACAATATAGCAGGCAGAGGTTGACTACCATTGTAGGTATGCAGTGTTTCCAACCTTCTTCACCGAAAAATACCTACTATCATGTTCGTCACGTGTGCAAATTGTACATTATGCACGGGTAGCTGATGGATAGCCCCACGAACCATTTCCAATAAGGTTAGGTTTGGATAGGTTAGGCAAGCATATTTAAAAAAAAGGGGGTTGGAAACACTGACAGGGGGTTACCACATCAAACGTATGCAGCATCCGGTTCACGTAGCGAAAGCAATGGCACTTGTGCATCGATGAGATATTTCTCTTGAAAAATACATGATTTCCCGGTCATATAGATTCCACGATGAAAGAAAATACCTCGACGAACGTTGGAAACCTTAGAGAAACTCATTTCCGTAATTAGTTTCTTCTGTAAAAATGAAGAAATGTCTCTCCGATATAACAAACTGTTACCGAGGTTAGCAAAGTATGCTATGATGCCAGGAGTTAAGGGTTCAAATCCTTGCCAGGACATGGATGTTATTGTGAGTGTCCTTTCGTCAATTTAAACATGTCATTTCTCATCCTCATCTTCATGATTAGCCAAAAGTGGCAGAAGAGCAATGCAATAAATAAATCAATAAATAGGTTAAAGAAATATGTGAACATTTTTATTTTAAATCTATAATCCCATATGGTTGGTTCTTTCATTATTGTGATTTCGAATCCAAATTGGTTACAAATGTCAACATTTCTTTTTAGTTATCTACAGGAATGCAAGGTATATTCTGGAGAGGATCAAATTGTGATGTGTGTAACTTCTAAGAATGAATGAAATTTCTGTAAATTGGAGGTGTAAGCAAATGTGATGTGAGTGGTTATACATAGATAATACATGAGCAGTTAACAACAGCTATATCAGCTTGGTGTTACATGCTAAAAACACCAAACCTACTCACATATGCATCTGATAGCAAAAATAATCATTTGAAAAGGTTAGGCTGGTTAAGTTTGATTTATTTCTGCTCTCAGATGCAGGTATGAGTAGGTTAGGTACATCAGGGTTTGGTGCTTTTAGCAAGTTGATGTAACTAGCTGCTCATAGATAATTCAAATGTATGTTGTTGTTTTTTTTTTTTGCCAGGTGGTGGCAGTACTAGTCCATCTTCTTGGCAACAGACAATGCATGACTGTCTGCCGAGAATTCCATATAGTATAACATGCAACATGAAAATCGTCCTTAAAGAAAAAAGAAGTAACATGTAGGCCTATCTTTTATGTTTCCGCAGTATGTACAAATGTAGCATGTAACATGACATAATTTTATTCATTAATTAGAAGTTGGGCCAAGTTCAAGCACAAAAGTGTGTTCTAGTAATTATTCACATTTGTAATCCTTGAACCTTGAATTTAATTTTCGCTAGTGATTTCAATGGTTCAGATTCTACTTTGCTAGGTTCGATACTCAGTGGAGGTACATAGTAGCCCGATTAGCTTGGAATTTCTCTTTACAACTGTTATCAATTGTACTCTACTGTTTTCTTGGAAATTACTGAAACTGAATGGTTTTCTACCAAACACCTACAGTAGATATAATGTACAGCCAAGAGCAAAAATAATAGTAAGCAAATAGTTCATTGCTGTTTTCATTTTTTTTATTTCACATCGTATGTTGCTTTAAAAGAATGGAATTCTGTTGAAGTGAAGCACATATTATCCTCCACTTTTTTACATTTTCATTTAAGTTTCACATTGTGTAGAACAGACAAAATGAAAACTGTTATGGACAACTCGCCTACCATTTCTTTAACATATTGTTGTAAATATAAATTGTCATTCCTCATGATAAACGATTTGTTTTCATATCTGCTTGAAAATCTAAACACAGTAGATGTTTCAAAACGCCTGTTGATGTACTGAAAAGAGTACAGAAGACACACTAAAAGTGTAAATCATTTCTTTATTATTATATTTAATGTGTATGTAGTGTGCTTAGCATAAGATGATGGCTGCAAATATGTATTAACATTTCATTCCTTCTTATTAACAAATTTTATTTAGCTACGTCTGTTTGAAAATATGAACACATTAGATGTTTTAAACCACCTATCGACCTGCTGAAAACAGTAGACAGAATTTTCAACAGGGCTATTTGTGCATAAAGTTGAGTAAAGAGAAACAGTTTGTACGAAGCTCGCAAAGTTAATCCTATCTTCAGGGGTTTGAACAGGTTAAGAAAACGTAGACGTTCCTGCTACGAACGCCTACCTTAACAAAATGTAAAGCCAAACATCTAAAAATGGGACATATGTAAAAATAAAAAAATAAATAAAAAGTTTTCACGAGATATTCAGTGGGTGGATAATTTAATGATTTCTTACTCCCTGCATTATAGATAATAATGGCAAAGCATGAAAAATCTGCTGCCTTTACATTTTGCATCATTCAATTGCAACATAACAAAAATAGTATTTCTAGTTCTGCCGCATATGTTTCAACAGCGACATACAGTAGAAGGTAAGGTAAAACACAGCACCTGTTATTAAATTAAGTTTATTTACACACAGTTGCTTTAATTCAACGAGTACTTTCATTTTATACAAATTACTTCACGGTTACGCGTACATTACGATTACTTCGCAGTTTAAACAAACTAAACTAGTTTTCTATGCATTCTACGTAAACAAACAACTCTCGGAATCTCGAAGGACGATATGCATCGATAATGTCAAGGAAATAGCACAACAATCGATAAAAATATCGATTCTTTCCAAAGATATTGCTTAGTTTCGCCAAGTTTACTACTTTCCTTGTAGCCGTACGCTGTAGACAATTAAAGATGTAGTCGATTCTTAGTAGACGGTTTTGTGAATCGCACTTTACTACAACTTTTACTACTAAAAACTACTACATCGTTGTAGCCTCGATTTTGTAGACATTTTCGTGAATCGCCCTGCAGGTGACATTTGTTTAATGTTTGTATAATAATGTAATGCTGTTTAAATGTAGATGTAGGCTATAAGTTCAAAATTGGAAGACAATAAATTTTAGGATTCCAATTAAAAAAAATCCTTATATAATAATTAGGGGTGTGCGGGACCGAATTTTCTGGGTCAGGACGGGAAATGTTTGAAACTTCCCGAATATCTGAAAATCTTGAAATTTACACATCATTTTCACCTTAGTTGATTGTTTTCTCATTTCTCGTACACAAAGAACGACTATTTAAAATGACCATTCGGTATTTCTCGACTGCTCGGGATCCAGAAAAGTCTGGATCGGGACGGGAATTTTTTTTCGCGATCCCAGTCCCGACTTTTCGGAATCCCACACATCCCTCAAATGATGTAAATGCTGTGTGCGGGATCCGGGACCCGAACCCGGATATCGGGGAAAAAATCTCCCGTCCCGATCCCGAATTCGGGAAATGATTTACCGACTTTTCGTTAACCTAATCAGTCGAGAAATACAGAATGGTCGTTTTAAAATGAAGTGTGAAAATTATCGGAAATTGTTAGTTTTTATTCCAGAAATGCAAAAACAATGACTTAAGGTAAAAATGACGTGTACAGTGGGATCCATGAGTATTACCTTGCAAATTGTCTATTACCATGTTCGTGCACTTTATTTGACCCAATAACAGCTTCAAGAATTAAAAGGAAACTCAAAACAAGCTGTTGACAACTTTTTCACCAGCATACATAAAAATCCATCGCTTAAAAACACATAGGTTTTTAAAAAAATAATAATGAAAATAGTCATGGACAATTTGCACGGTAATACTCATGAATCCCACTGTACAATTCGAGATTTATAGAAGTTCTGAAAATTTCGACAACTTCCTTTTCAGAAAATTTCCCGACTTGGTCCGGAAATGACGATTTTTTCCCATCCCGAATGCAGGGAATGTTGACATTTTAAAAATTCCCGTCCCGTCCTGATCTCCAACCGGGCGCCTCCCCAGGTGGCGGATAGGGGGATGCTATATAGATATATATAGTACTGGCATAGCCAGGGCGGACCAAAATCAGCACTGCTGCCTTGCAGTAGCCAGGGGACTGGCAAAGGCTAGGGGAAGAACACCCCAACAGAAAATTACCTGGTCCTCCAGGTTGGGGGTTGGGCGCAGGGCTAACAACCCGGCCCCATAAAACAAACAATGGTTCAGAAACCAAACACTATGCCTCGGAAAGGAAGATATAAAGGAAATGAACCTGGCAAACTTTTAAAGGACTACGAGATAAGGATTGGAACATGGAATACTCAAACTATGCTACAAGCAGGAAAGATGATGGAAATGGCACAAGAAATGATGAAATATAAGATAGATGTAATGGCATTACAGGAGATGAGGTGGCAGGGAAGTGGAATTATAAGAAAACCAGAGTTTACCATGATATATAGTGGAACCAGAGAAAGAACTGGATTATTTGGAACTGGTTTTATGATTCAGAAAGAAACCAGCAAGAAAATATTGGAGATAGAAACAATAAATGAGAGAATCTGTAGATTGAGAATAAAAGGAAAGTTTAGAAATCTAACTCTGCTGTCAATACATGCACCAACTGAAGAAAAAGAAGATAGAGAAAAAGAGATATTTTATGAATTATTAGAAAGTACATATGAGAAAATATCCAAAAATGACCAGATCTTAATTATCGGTGATTTTAATGCTAAAATTGGGAAGGAGGAAGCCACATATAAGGCTAGCGGAGAACATACTCTCCACAACATAAGCAATGAAAACGGAGCATATCTAATACAATTTGCTTTAAGAAACAATTTGATAATAAGTAGCACCACTTTCCCTCATAAAAACATTCATTTAGGAACTTGGAAGATTCCAGGAACCCAAGAAGTAAACCAAATTGATCATGTTCTCACCAATAAAAGATATAGGTCATCGATAATGGATGTCAGGAGCCTGAGAGGACCTAACATCGATTCGGATCACTACATGGTGCGAGTAAAAATAAGATTAAAAATTGTTAAAGTGGACAGAAGAAAACAAAGAATGTTAGGAAAAAGATGGGACACAGAGAAATTTAAAGATAGAGAGGTGCGTGAAACCTTTAGAGCCACCATTAATGAAAAAATTACTGAGCAAACAGAAGAGATAGAAGAGAGGAATAGTAATGAAGAATGGAAAAATATAAAATCAATAATACTAAAAACAGCTGAAGAGAAAATAGGAGAAAAGAAAAGAGAATATGGAAAACCATGGTTTGATGAAGAATGCGAAGAGGTCATCCAGAAGAAGAATGAAGCAAGAAATAAGAAGTTACAGAGAGAAACTAGAAGCAACTGTGCAAGATACACAGAATTAAGAAGAGCCGCTAAAAGAATATGTACCCAAAAGAAAAGACAATATTTAAAACAAAGATTAGTGGAAGTAGAGGAACTAGATAAAAAAAATGAGAGAAGAAAATTCTATCAAGCCATGTTCAGTCTTACAAAAGAATATAAACCAGAAATTGAAGGATGTAAAGATAAAAATGGAGAAATGCTGTATGAAGAAAGTCAGATCAGAAAACGGTGGGCAGAAAGTTTCAAAGAAAAACTGTCAAGAAGAGAAAATGGAATAGAAGCCGGAAATACAGAACGGGAAACAGAAGAAGAGGAAGAAGAAACAATAGAACCACCAACGTTAGATGAAGTAACAAAAGCAATCAGGAGATTAAAAAACAATAAAGCACCAGGAAGTGATAATATGGTAGCCGAAATGATTAAACATGGAGGCGCACAACTATACCAGAAAATACACGAGCTGATTAGTAAAATATGGAGAAAGGAGGAACTACCGGACGAATGGAGACAAGGAACTATATGTGCCATTTATAAGAAAGGAGATAAATATAATTGTAGCAATTATAGAGGAATAACATTGTTAAATGTTGGATATAAAATATTCTCGAGCATATTAAATAAAAAGATACAGGAAATAATTGAACCCATCCTTGGAGAATATCAAGCAGGATTCCGGGAAAATAAGAGCACTATAGACCAAATATTTGTAATTAGACAAATATTAGAGAAACATTATGAACATGGGAGCGAACTACATATGCTATTTGTAGATTTCAAACAGGCCTTTGATAGTGTACAAAGAGAAGAACTAATTAAAGCAATGGAAAGAATTGGTATACCCAAAAAATTAAGACAACTTGTACAGATGACTCTGATGGACACCTCAGCAAGAGTAAAAGTAAAAGGACAACTCAGTGAAGAGTTTACATTTGACAAAGGTGTAAAACAAGGGGACGGATTGTCGACTACACTATTTAATATAGCATTGAATGATGCTATAAAACAGATTGACCAAAGAGGTACCATCTTTAATAAAAGCTCACAAATCTGCGCTTATGCAGATGATATAGCAATCATTGCAAGATCTATGAATAAGTTAATACAAGTATTTAACGACATGGAGAACTATACTAAGGAAATGGGCCTAGAAGTAAATATAAATAAAACAAAATATATGAAAATAGCACGAAAACCAGAAAGAAGAAAAGAAATAGAGATAGGTAATAAGAAGTTCGAGGTAGTACATGAATTCAAATACCTGGGAAATCAAATAAATGAAATAAATAACATAGGAAGATGTGTAGAAGGAAGGATCAGAGCAGGAAATAGAGCATATTATGCAAATAGAAATCTGCTGAAAAGTAAGATAATAACAAGAACAACAAAAATGAAAATATACAATACATTAATCAGGCCAGTAGTAACATATGGAGCCGAAACTTGGACGTTGACCAAAGATACAGAAAGAAGGCTAATGGTATTTGAAAGAGCAATATTAAGAAAAATATTTGGACCAACTAGAGAAGAAACAGGATGGAGAATAAAATACAACCACGAACTAGAGGAACTAATAAAACATAAAAATATAGTTCGCTTCATTAAAGCCAGGAGAATCAGCTGGATAGGACATGTATATCGCCTACCAAAAGATGCCATGCCGAGAAGAATAATAGAGAGTAAGCTATATTCAACTAAAAGGAAAGGAAGACCTAGAAGCAGATGGAAGGAAGAAGTATGCACGGACCTAAACAAGATAGGAGTAACAAGATGGAAAGAGAAATGCCAGGACAGACAGAAATGGAGGGACATAGTGGAGGAGGCCATGGCCCGACAGGAGCTGTAGCGCCGGATGGTAAGGTAAGGTAAGGAATGCAGGGAATGTTGACATTTTAAAAATTCCCGTCCCGACCCCAAAAAATCTTTCCCTCACATCCATAATGACAGCGAAGATGCTAAAAAGGAGAGAACTGGCAACGTTGGAGATCTTCCAACTCGCAAAACGCGAATTTCCTAGCAGAAACCTGCAACAACCTATACCCATGATACCGGTAGATATTGTAATGTGCAATTGCTCATTAATATGCGTGCTGCCACCTACACACCCCTAATGCCAGCGAAGACGCTACAAAGAGAACTGGCAACGTTGTAGATCTTCCGCCTCACAAAATGCATGGATCTCGCGCATGCGTATTAATACAACCCAATTGTACATGATTACCTGAGTGGTTATTATTTATGGTCTGTAGAAGATGAAATTGCTGTTTTTAAATCGCAGGAAATCCTAGGTAACAGTTCCGAATGTTTCATGATTTTTCACAAATTTTATAGGGGCTATCCACGAGTAAACAAAAACATATCGAACGGCACAATCGATTGTCGAACTGTAGCACAACAACTTCCGGTTCACGGCGGCCGAGTAATTCAAGCGCGTACTTTTGGCATTTCTTCTCGTTTTGTATACCGGATGAAATGGATCATATAAAAGCACCAGCACGGTAACATTATCGTATGGGTAAAACGGATTCCTTCAAATTTCCTTCAAATTTACAGGAGAAAGTACTTACGGAAAACATTTTCTTGAGCGTTTTGGAAGTTCCTGAATGTAGATTTGATCCATTTTAATGTGAATGCGTTTTGTTTTCTGCGAAAATCTCTGTCCGACACGCTGTTTCTGCTCCCGCTATTTGCTTTTTGCATGAGAGTGCAATGTTCCATGTGTTAAGACGATGCAACCCCGTAGCCAGTGTTTCAGCCTCGCCGTGTTTTCACTAGAACCACCTGTCGAGTTCGGAACAAGCCATTTTTCCCCGAATGGGTGTCACTTATCGCACAACATTGTAGCAACATTGTGTTCGGACGTCACAGGAGAGAGCTGTTTTTACAATTTTTCTTTGTATTTATGCTAATGGAACCTAACCTAACAGGCCTAACCTAACCACGTAGGCATTCCTCGTCTGACGTCAATATTCAAGGTTGCAAGATTGTTGTGCGTAAAGGAAGAGAATTAACCCTTAGTACGCCGCACGGTCTGACGAAAGTAAGCCCAGTGTCGCCGAGGCTTTGAGCGGGAAATTTGAATTCGTATACATAATGGAGAAAAATCGTAATAACTCTGGCACTATGGGACCAATCTACTTCGGATAACTTTTGTTTTGCAGGCAATACATCGGTGCATGCAACCATGTAAAATTTGGATGCCCCAACCACGCGGGGGTTACGAGCGGGGCTGCATCCCCCCAATTTCAATGAAAAAAAAAATGTGGAGTTTGCCCCCTCTTCTCCAGCTACTTTGGGGAGAAAACCGGAACTTTTGCTTTTTTTCAAAGAATGGACCTTCCGCAACAGAATGAAACTTGATTCATGTTCGTGGGTGCAATACAATTTGAATAATAAGGCAAAACGTAAAACTCTAGCGAATTTTAGCCAATTTGCATATTATTCATAAAATTGTTATAACTGACACTATGGGACCAATCTACTTCGGATAACTTTTGTTTTGCAGGCAGAACATCAGTGCATGCAACCATGTAAAATTTGGATGCCCCAACCGCGGGGGGCTTACGGGCGGGGGCTGCATCCCCCCAATTTCAATGAAAAAATCATAAAAATATGGAGTTTGCCCCCTCTTCTCCAGCTATTTTGGGGAGAAAACCGAAACTTTTGCTTTTTTTTCAAAGAATGGACCTTCCGCAACAGAATGAAACTTGATTCATGTTCGTGGGTGCAATACGATTTGAATAATAAGGCAAAACGTAATACTCTAGCGAATTTTAGCCAATTTGCATATTATTCATAAAATTGTTATAACTGACACTATGGGACCAATCTACTTCGGATAATTTTTGTTTTGCAGGCAGAACATCAGTGCATGCAACCATGTAAAATTTGGATGCCCCAACCGCGGGGGGTTACGGGCGGGGGCTGCATCCCCCGAATTTCAATGAAAAAATCATAAAAATTTGGAGTTTGCCCCCTCTTCTCCAGCTACTTTTGGGAGAAAACCCGAACTTTTGCTTTTTTCGTTCGCACTTGCATCTTGTGTAGCTACTGTGAATCTATTTCTCCCTTTTGACTCGGCTCTTTGTGGAAATATGTCCAGAAGGAAACGTTTGAGCGTTAGGGAAATCGATGAGCTGTTATATGATACGAAGTGTTTATGGTGAGGCCTTTGTTAGTCCTAACAGAGGAGGGAGGGAGCCTTTGCAATCCTTTCTTTTGTCTATACTTCTGGATAGACGCACGCTTTAGACTCATGCTTTTGGCCTCTGGCTATCGTCAAGTTTCATTGCATTTCTAACATAGAGGCGACAGAAAGCTGACACTGCCAAACCTCATCCAATCCCCTCTCTCCTTGCCCTACCCCCCCACCCCCGCCACTACTTCAGCTCGATCACCAGGTCTAAGCACAAAGAAGAATGTGTGCCTTATCAGTACTAAATCACAGCGTTGGAAGCTTGGAGGAAAACAGCATCGTAAATACCAAGCATTTATTGTGTCTGCCAACTGAAGAGCGAACACGTGTTTGGGTGAGCCCAAACACGTGACATATTCCGAGAAAGGAGGGGGTGGGGAGATTTGGAATTTTCGAAACACGATTGGAAAACATATTCCCGAACGAACTGTCAGTGTTTCAACCTCAATATACAAATATAAGTGTGGCAAACCCTTGATAATTGTATCTAAAGCTGTTTGTAACATATGTGTTACAGCGGCTACAAGGGACATACTTTTTTTGTAACATATGTGTTACGACGGCGAACTAAGGGTTAACGAATTACGAAAGAAAGATGGTTCCGACCCGAATGGGTGTCACTTATCGCACAACACTCTAGCAACAATGTGTTCTGACGTCACAGGACGTCTTTTTCATGTTAGGCAATACAAGCTAACGCGTCTCTTAGCGAAAATAATAATTTTTCTTTGTATCTATGCTAATGGAACCTAACCCAACAGGCCTAACCTAACCACGTAGGCATTCCTCGTCTGACGTCAATATTCAAGGTTGCAAGATGGTTTGCGTAAAGAAAGAGCATTAACAAATTTCGAAAGAAAGATGGTTCCGACCCGAATGGGTGTCACTTATCGCACAACACTCTAGCAACATTGTGTTCTGACGTCACAGGAGAAACCTTTTTCATGATAGGCAATACAAATGTAACGCGTCTCTTAGCGAAAATATTATTTTTTCTTTGTATTTATGCTAATGGAACCTAACCTAACAGGCCTAACCTAACCACGTAGGCATTCCTCGTCTGACGTCAATATTCAAGGTTGCAAGATGGTTGTGCGTAAAGGAAGAGCATTAACAAATTTCGAAAGAAAGATGGATCCGACCCGAATGGGTGTCACTTATCGCACAACACTCTAGCAACATTGTGTTCTGACGTCACAGGAGAAACCTTTTTCATGTTAGGCAATACAAATGTAACGCGTCTCTTAGCGAAAATATTATTTTTTCTTTGCATTTATGCTAATGGAACCTAACCTAACAGGCCTAACCTAACCACGTAGGCATTCCTCGTCTGACGTCAATATTCAAGGTTGCAAGAGTGTTGTGCGTAAAGGAAGAGCATTAACGAATTGCGAAAGAAAGATGGTTTCGAATTGCGAAATAAAGATGGTTCCGAATTGCTGTGTACGGACAATGAACGTGGTAAATCGCAAGGTTATTTTACAAGTTCTACACGTAAATGCGACGTACGAGCATAATTTCAAATAGGGGCACGAAAGTAGATATTTTCCGGTGAACGAGGTTGCACCACTGCATAAATCGACAAAACACTCTCAGAACGCCCCCTAAACCTGTATGCTATGACGGCCATAATGTGTTACAGATTCGAAACAACAAGTAACAGTAAGTACTCGTAAATAGAGAAAATAAACATTATCTTAGTTAGAAATGCTTTATTTCGCCTTAAGAAATGTTCCGCAACACGTTAGCAATGTAAAGAAGTCCGAAATATATGATTCGTAGGTGTTTCACCCATACGATAATAGTACCTAAAAGGACTTGACGACGAGGAGAATAAGAGATATCAGGGCAAAGTAGAGGCCTTTGCATATCAATTGGATGAGCAACTAGGAAGTAATACGGCCAGGCACGTATCCAGGAATTTCTTTCGGGGGGGGGCTCAACACAATTTTTAAGGGGTCAAGACCAGTGGTGGCAATTGGGTTCCAAAACGGGGGGGGGGGTGCGAAGGGCGTTGCAAGGAAAGTTTACTTTCTCTTGGTAGACATGCTTAACATTAAGAGGCCATAATGTTGAGGCAAGAAAATAAAAATGGGGAGCAACTATCCCTTAAATCGTCGCCACTGTAAGGCTGTCATTTTAATCAGAACGTGAAATCGGAACATTTTTTACCACTCGGCTCCTCTGTCTCCATGCATTAACATTGTGTGCCGGAACCATCTCAGTATGTGTGTTTGTCCATTTCTTCTCATCTGGCATAGAAACATCTATGGTGTCTTTGAGTGTTTTTACGAAGCTGTTACACATGCACGGGATGGACAATCCACTCGACAACACGAGAATCAAATTGTGGGCTGCGAACTGGACGCAGACGAATATTTTTCTCTGATTCGAGCCTGAACTCCACTAATGTGTCTTGTCCTCCCATGTTTGTAGCTCTTATAAAAGCCGAACACCACCAAATTGTTCGGATTTAAAAATTAGCACCCACAAGTGTTCAAAAAGGCCTGTTACAGCTTCCGCTGTCTTGTCATAAACCGGCACGAAACAAAGGAAGTCCTCTCGAATACAGGTGGATCGCGAAACAATTACTGCGTAGTGAAAAACCTTCCGTTCCCAACACATCTAATGTTTCGTCTCCAGTGACGTGCCCAAGGGAGGGTTGGTGAGTTCATAACCCCATTTGACCCAGTAATAATAATAAAAAAATAAATAAAAAAGAGGAACGTCAAAGACAGGAAAAAATGGCAAAATCAGGACTGACCATTAAAAATAGTATGCGTACCCCCTCTCCCTTCCGAAAATCCTGGGCACGCCTCTCTTTATCTCGGACACAATTTTTAAAATCAACTCACCAGAAGTTTTTATCATTCCGTATTGGAGATTGAAGTAAGATGCGTTCTTCCTGCAGGTTTGGATATGATCCTTTAGGGAGCTGTCGTCTGCCTGCCTTCACACCTAACTTTAACAAGGGCCTAATTTTCCATCCTTGTGACTTGGATTTTCAAGACTTAGGAAGGTTTCAGACCGAAGGGACATGCGATACATGTCGACTGGAATGGGCCAATCAACAGCAACGTTTCACACCGTAGCGACACAAAAGGCCTCACAAACCTAATCTTCAGGCGACACGGTGTGAAATCTCCCTTATTAGGCCACTGTTATTGTCACCTCGAAGTAGTAGCTCTTGTTGACAACAGAAAAAATTTCTCCTCAACTGGTGGGAATGCTCCTCAGTTTTCTTCTCTCTCCTATATTTTCTGTGCTTGTTCACTATACAGGCAACACCTTATGATTTGATATACACAGGACATGTACTATGTAGACATTTTAACGAAAAATCGGTTGAAGTCAAGGATGGCTAGGTGGCTCAGTTGGTAGAGCCCTGTTTTAGGTGCTGGTAGAGCCTGCAATTTCCGCCTAAAATGTCTACATATGGAACATCTTCTTGCTTTCTCATCTAGACATTCATAAAATTTTCGGCTGTCTCTTTATGGTAGTTAAGTGTTTGAATGTGTTTCGAACTCAATAGGCTTAAACAAAAGTATTTTCTTATACCATGAAATTCTCGTACTGCATATACAAAATTTAGTTCTGGCAAAAATAAATCATCACTCAAAACTTTGATTTTCAGTTGATTTATGCAGCTTATTTCTGTTTTAATAAACCACTTCAATATCTGGTACTGCTGAAATATTCACTTTAGAGAGAGAGAGGGGGGGAGAGGGGGGAGAGGGGGGGCAGGCCTTGATCTCTTTGGCCCTCGAACCGAACTAGCACTACACTGAGGCCCTGGAAGTTCTGCTGTCGTCAATGTCTTCATTTTCGAATCACTATATCTTATAAAGCAACCAGAGGACGCTGATTGATCTGATCACCAATCGACTGTATGAATTGTCACACTTACCTCTGAAATCTCATTAACCGATTCTTTGTACAGATCAACCGAAAAATTGAATCCACGTATTTATATCCTCATTATATTCTAGAACGTTCCACAGATAAAACGATTTGTTAATATTGCCAGTAATTGACTCTTTCTCTCATTCAAGAACGTACCCTCTCCCGCCTTCCAGAGATTAGAAATTACAACGAATCGCCCTACGTGTGGCGCTACCTTTGTTGTGCAGCTTCCAAATGCCGACAAGTCTCTACATAGTGCTCAAGTGCGCCGCGACAACACCGAAAGCGCAAGAAAAGTTTACGTGCAATATTATCAACAACAGGGTTATAGAACATTTCTCTGTCTTGCCTCGATAATTGTATATCTCCTTAAATCATCGTCACATTATTCAAAAAGCCAAAAACCTAATTTTATCTAGTGTAAAATAAAAAAAATTCTGGGGGGTGCCTCGAGCCACCTCAACCCCACCTTGGATATGTGCTATTAACAATAACAGGGTTATAGAACATTCTCCCTCTTGTCTCGATAATTAATTCTCTCAGATTTATGAATTTATTATCTTCACATTATTCAAGAAGCCAAAATCCTAATTTTATCTAGTGTAAACAGAAAATATTCCTGAAGGGGGGCTCGAGCCTCCTGATTTCCATTTTGGATACGTTCTATTGACAATAATAAGGTTATAGAACACACTCTGTCTTGTCTCGATAATTATTTCTCTCAGATTTATGAATTTATTATCTTCACATAATTCAAGACGCCAAAAATCTAATTTTATCTAGTGTAAATTGAAAAATTTCCTGGGGGGGAGGAGGCTCGAGCTACCTCATCCCCACCTTGGATACGTGCTATTAACAATAACAGGGGTATAAAACATGCTCCGTCTTGCCTCGATAATTATTTCTCTCCTTACATTATTTTCACATTATTGAAGAAACCAAAAACCTAATTTTATGTAACGTAAACTGAAAAATTTCCTGGGGAGGAGGTCGAGCCCCCTGTGCCCCATCTTGGATACGTGCTATTATCAATAACAGGGTTACGGAACATTCTCCGTCTTCCCTCGATAATTATTTCTCTCCTTAAATTATTGTCACATTATTTTATTTCACACCGCAAGAAACTAAAAACCTCATTTTATCTAGTGTAAACCTAAAACTTTCGGGGGGGGGCTCGAGCCCCCTAAGCCCCCCTCTGGATACGTGCCTGAATACGGCATTATTCCAAGATGAGATCCATTTGCTGATCGTCGTTTCATTGGCGATATTTGTAGCCTACATATTAAATAGAAAGTAATTTTTCCTACAGAGCGAGAGCGCTTTAATGTATACATTTATGTTTTAAGTGAAAAAGTGCGAGATGTACGGACATATAAAAAACGGAAAAAGGAGCTTCTTTTCTTCTTTCTTCAGTCAGGACGAGTCAGAGGGATGCGATAATGCACACTTGCTGGTTTCGTTCTCGTTTGAACGCAGAAATACAAAACGCTCATTGTTATTTTAAGTCAATTTTCTGCTATTTGTGTTAAACATGACGATGAAGATGAATAATAAACTGGAAAAATTAATGATGGGACAAACACAATGACACACCATTGCCTCACCATGGTGTTCAAACCTAGGACCTCTTCTCCATCAATGTTGATATGATTGATTGAGTTGGTGTTTTAAGTCCACTTTGTGCACAGTAAGGCTAATCGGGACTGGACCTACAGTTTAAATTGGGATCCGAACCACTATATGCCTCCACCGGGAATCGAACCCGGGATCCTTTGATTACAAGGCGACGAGGCTACCACTGCGCCATCGGGGAGGCACTCTATCTATCAATGTTGAAAAGATTTCCATTGCAAAAGACGAAAATTAATAATAGTACCCGCACTTAATATTCTGGCTACACAAAAAAATATTTCCTCTGGTTGCACAAAAATTTATTTCCTCTGGTTACACACACACAAAAAAAATCTGGTTACACAAAAATTTAATACAGTTCGTGTGTACTTCAAGAACTTAACGTGTAACCTATCTGGCCATGACCGAGCATCTTTTGAAAGGAAAAGTAATATTTTTGCTCATATCACAAAGACAGAGAGAAAATCGAGATTTGAATGATTTCTCTTCTACTTTTAATGAAGTGCAAGTGGTGCGGGACGCAAAATTTTTGGTTGGGAAGGAAACAGGACGGGGTATTTTTAAAGTCCTGACGTTCAAAACGGGAAAAATAATGTTATTTCCCGACTAAATTGGGAGATTATAGGAGCCGAAGTCTGGACCGGATTTTTTTTTTCCCCGACTTTTTGGGTTTTTGCACATCCGTTGTCATTACTGCGCAGTCTACTCCTGCTAATGGTCTTCCAATTTTCACGCCTGACAGCTTGAATGCAATAATTTGGCGCCTATACCTGCCGCAAAATTAGTTTGGTATTGACACTTGAGAACCACGTGTTGAAATCGGGTTTACGTCACTGCGGGAGGGTGGGTTGCTGGCATGCGAGCCAATCAAAATCTTCCCAGTGCTTCACCCAGGCCCTGGTTACCTAGCAACAGAAAACGTTTTTCTCAGTGTTGCCGCTTATCGGGCGATTCTTCCTGCGATCAGATTTCATGTTGTTGGGAGAGGACGTGTTGTTTGTTTGTTGCGTTGCGTTACTGTGATATTTTAACCAGTCCGTTTGTTTAGTGTTTATTGAATTTAGAGTATTTTTTGTTGTATATAGCGTGTTGTTTTAGTGTGTTATTTTTTGTACATAATTTTCTGTGTTCTGCTTGAGTGTGTCGTGTGCTTGTGTGAAGAATGTCAAGCACGGGAGGCAATACTCGAGATCACAATGTACCAAAGAGGCCATGCACTAAAAGAAAAAGGAATTCTTCTCAAAGGCCAAACGCGGGAGATGGTTTGTTCTGAGCGCAAATAATTTGAGCAAGAGAAAAACAATGGGGGGTCGAATCATTTCTGTAAACAAAGTTCTGGACAGGACTGCTGCTGCTTTCGGCGTGTCTAAGAACAATATTGTTACCATAGGGAAAGAAAAATATAATGTGGTAGAAATAAATAAATAAATAAATGCGACGCTTCAAAATTGGAAACCCCAGGAAAGAAGAGGAATATCAGTAAACGCGTGACAAATTTAGATACTTTTCAGCAAGATGCTATTCTCGCCATATTTACTCTTATTATAGGAGGAAAGATCATCCCACTGTTGGGAAACTGCGCGTTTCGTTGAAAGATTCGGCATTTTTTCAAGGTGGGGAAACATCTTTAAGGACAGTCATAAAATATCTGGGATTCTCATACAAAAAAAAATAATGGACCCAAAATAAAGTATGGAGGCATATGGAGATGTGGAGGTAGAGCTCCACACATTCTCGACCTCGACCTAGGCCATATTATGGAGGTGATGCGGTGATGTGGTTCACCAACCGCCTTTACCACAGGTTTGCCCCAGGTACTCACTTGGGCTGAGTCGACCCCGGAGCCGCTCGGGATATTTGAAAAAGTTCCACAAACCACCGCGGGTCTCACGCGTGAAAATCAGACGCCCCACAAACTGGACTTTGTGCACTTCAGTTGCGGTATAATTGAAAGACGGGCAGACTTTAACGGAGACTTCGGAAAGAAGTTATTATTGAAAGTGTATATACAGAATGGATTGAAAAGGTAACCTGTAAGCAATGCTCGTTTCATTAATTCGTTCATGTTGTAAGGGAGATGGAAATGAATAGAAAAAACAATAACACATTCATCATTGTTGTCATCATTGTTATTCCATTTTCCTCGAAAAACAATAACACATTTCATCATTGTTGTTTCTTTTCATAACACGTTTTCCTCGACACAGCGTCAGACGGTTGCAGTGCGTACTGTACCGCATGATATGGCAACACCGTGACGCGTGTTCCTTCAGCTCTCAATACCAAACTAATTTTGCGGCAGGTATAGATCTCGAGGAAATGGATGAAGAGAGATCCATGAAAGATTATTTAGCCCTGATCGTAGTTTACATCCTCCTTGTACACACCCATTCGTTCCTTTCATACATGACACAATCTCAGCTCCCTTTAGCGTCATGTTGTGAGCCTACGAACCGGAAGTTGTTGTGCTACAAGTATGGCGTCCGCGCGAAGGCACTTCCAGTCTTGACGGAAGTGACGTCACCTAGTGCAGTTCGAAAGCGCCAAGCAAACGAGTGTACAAGACCAGAGGACGCAGCACACGAGCGGTGCACACTTGCGATCTGTGCTTGCTTTTCATTTGTTAAAAAAATGGACGTCTGAAGTCAATCAGCTGGTAGTTGTAGTTCTTCCATTGTGTGGAAATGTAAGTAAACAAGTTTTTAAAATACTATGTAATTTTATTTATTGGTTTTATTCATATATGCGTGGTTTCTTTCTTCTATAGTGAGAAGATGTTTAAAAGTGAGAAAACGATTTCTTTTCCCGCGATCGTAAACCATGTTGCGGAATGTGTGAAAATTAAGGCTCCTTCATACATTGACGAAAACGCGCAGTGCAGACGTTCCGTTTTAAACAGATTTTTCAGTTACGAGAAAAGATAAGATCTCGGGGTTTGTTTTCTATCCTTCAGAAAATATGGCTGCGTGATTCCTACAAAGCAGAAATTTTAAAAAAGACCCTGCTTAATAAGTAAATTGGGCATAAAAATGGGGAAAACCGTAATTTTCACATGCAATTATCTCGTTAACCACACAAGCTTATGGAAAACTGTTTTGTTGGGGACGTGCAATGTTCATTGTACTTGACATTAACATCATCACTGTAGAAGTCAGTTTTCCTATTTTGAGACTGTTTGAGGAAAACGAAACCCTTGAAATACGTAAAAGTGTCCCTGCACTGTGGCGACACCTCGTGCAGATAGTTAGAAGCGTTCTAAACCCCACCCACAGTAGAACGCGGAGGGATACAACAAAATAGCTCGTGAAGACAAAACACGATCGCAAGTGGCAGGGAAGTGTGCATGCGTCAACTGGACGTGTTCAATTGCAAAATATGGGTGACGGCAGAAAGTGTGTTTGGCGTAAGATGTGGGCTCCCGAGAAAATCGTCTGCTGCAGAAACAACAATGAAGTTTCAGGCGCTACAAAATCGCCGGCAAAATAACTACACAGACGTTCACGTATTGTGGAAGGGTTCAGAATGAATAATACCTATCCGTTTATTTATCGCTTTCCATTAGACGTTTACATTGTACGTACGTAAACCAGTAAGTTATTTTGAGTAATTCAATTAAATCTGTCTCCTTGGCAAATATTACGCTATAATACGTAGAACAAGTTTGCTGGGGGTCCGGACCCTCCCCGAAAGGACTATGCAGTACTAAAATTAAATAATGTAAATATACTCCTTTAGCAATTTTTTCATATTCGATGGATAATTTCCTCTGAACGCGTATTGGAATGGAAGGATTATAGCTATAAATATAATACGGCTTTGAAGTATAGCACCTGAAATACTTATCAAGTACTACTATTTTTACTCTGAATATATTGGAAGGCAATGATTAGGATTGACATCATACGGCTTTGAAAGACATAAAGTATTTATTTAGGGCAAACGAAAAGATTACCAAGTAATAAAATAATAACAATACTCGTTTAGCATTAGTGAATTTATTGGATGGCAAGGATTATATTGGGATCGTACGGCTTTGAATGATATTAGAAAGAAGGTTTATGCATACTACAACTCATAACAATATGTATACAATATTAATCAGAAACTTCACTGTATCTAACATTTATTTCGTTATGCAATAGTATTCAATTCTTCTTCTATTTTACATTAATTTAATTGCGAGGCACTTGTTCTTATGTAAATGTTTCTACTTTTAACTACAGGTAAACTACAGAATGAATATACACTGTTTGCCTCTTTACCTAGTCACGTAATAATAATATATTAATTTATATATTGAAATTAGTATTACTTTAATTCAATTAAAATATTATTATTATTATTATTATTATTTGTAGACATTTCGTTCATACCCCCCCCCCCCCGAAACATTTCTGGATATGCCACTGATTGTGCAGAATTTTCTTTGTTCCACTTCGAAACGGTTTATTACGAGGTGTAAGAGCTATCACGAACACAACACAGCGAGCGAAAATAAAACTACACAAACAAACGCACCCAGATGAAATATCACAGCATTCGATGACCAGATATTTGTTGACCAAAGAGTATAGTCTATAGGTTGAAGGTGCGCATGCACAAAACAAAAAGAAAACTAAAATAAGGGTGGCTATTTGTTATTGCTTCTATTATAGCCCCTATAAAATAGGCCTACACTCTACAGATTTAAATTTTATGTGTCCAATGTAATTAGCTAATTTCAAATACTTTCTCACCAATGACACCATCGTTCATACTTCTGGGATGATTTTGCTTTCTTGAGTATGTTTAAGTCGTCCTTTATTGCCAGTCCAAACTCTTCACAGGTCATGTCCACATTGAATTTCACTTCCATTACTTGTTCGAGTGTTGACACCAGGAGTGTACTTTTTTCCTCTCGCCAATAAGTTTTAATAACACTGAAGAGTCTTTCACAACCAACATTTGTACCAGGCAGAGTAAACAAGAATTTTATAAGAGGCACAATCACTTTTAAATTTGACCCAGCCTGTACTAAATCTTTGCACACTGACCTCCACCTCCACATCATTGATTCTTTTCTTTCCCCCCAATCTTCAAGATGTTTTTCAACGGCTTTTGAAATTACACAGTAAGTTTCAAAAATATTATTATTAGGGCTGAGCCGATACCGATGCCGATGTATCGGTATCGGAAAGTATCGGTTGGGATTCAGCTACCGATACCAGCCGATACTTTCCGGCATTTTGGTCTTTCACGGGGTCCGCAAAAAACCCGTGCGACTTCTTGACAGTCTTGCTTATCCTGAAAATTATGCAAAATTAAAACTTCCTTTTTATTTTACACTATCGGTGGGAATTGATAAGAGAATCGGTTCAAAATGGTATCGGCTCAGCCCTAATCATTATCATTAAATTCCAATGAATTTGAAATATGTTTTGCTTGTTGATGGAATATGAAAATGACTCTTGAAATTGTTCATAGGAAAGTCTTGAGTCAAGGAGTAAATACTTCAGTTTGTTGACATCTTGACGTTTTCCGTTCTGTGGATTTTAAGGCATTTTTACGCGTAAAATAATGAATGAAATTAAATAGCAAGGAAAAGAGTATATTTGGGGATTTTTGCAAATTGAAAAGAGTATAGAGTATATGAACCTCTAAAAGAGTATAATACTCTTAAAAAGAGTATGTTTGGTCTGGTCTGGTCAATGAACCTGTTGTGATCACTGACTGGGCAAGCTGAAGAAATATTTAATTCGTGCTCTGTTTTAAACTAATTAGTGTCACATCCAGCGAAAATATAAACAGTTCATATTACTAGATTACTATTGTTAATAAATGTTATAATAAAAATAATGTATTGCCGGTCACCGTGGCGGAGTGGTTAGCACATCGCGCTACGACGCCAGGGGTCCCGGGTTGGAATCCTGGCCTGGGCATGGTTGTATGTGAGTGTTCATTCATCAATTTCATCATATCACCACTCATCACCATCTTCGCAAATTAGCCAAAAGTGGAACAAAAGGCGAAGCAAATCAATCAATCAATCAAAAAACAATGTATTGTTTTTATTACTATAAATACTAAAATCTAAACAAACTTGAAACACCTCGCGACAAAATTCTGCGTAAGCCAATTATAGTTACAAAAATTGTAATTTCTATTTTGGAACTGTAGGTACAAAATAGGAACAGTTTTCGGTTTTCCTTTCATTGCTCTTTATGGAAGATTAAAAAGAGAAAGAGAAAGAGAGAGAGAGAGAGAGAGAAAGTGCCTATTCCCCTTCCTGCATCTCCCACATAATGATATAGCCAAGATTCAAGACATGAAAGCGCGGCTGTGATTACTATCTTCCATTTCATAAATGTTTTAAGAATCTTTTGTCATCAAATTACGGTTTTACTATCCATGAAAAATTCGTTACGTGTTAAAAGAACGATAATTCATGTTTGTTTTCTTCGCTCGCCTCGCGCCAGATGGTCAACTGCTTCACACATTTTCGTCCTTCCTCACTTGCAAGCGATTGTGTTTGTTTCCCCTCAGGTACCCCACCCCACCCCAACTGCTCTCCCGTCAGCCGCGAACAGTAAACAACGAATGACTACCTTCAACGATCTCATATGAAGATCTGTTTCCATGTGTAGTTAATCTTTTATACTTTTTTAAAATCATTTCGCTGTTTCTTTAACATAACTTGTGTAGGTTCGTTAGGGACTATTTACTGCGTCGGAGCTCTACGAGGCAGTAGAAGCTGAGACCCAAGAGAACTGTTAAGACTGCCAATCTCGTGACGTACTCTGTTACGTCAGAGATACGACGTACAGAGTAAGCCACGCAAAAACCAACCCATATGACCCTCCTTTTTTCTTCTTCTTCCTCAGATTCGACTTTCGTCAAATGTATGAAGGAGCCTTAATTTGAAAGAGCAAATTTCTTTCATATTTCTATAATTATTAACGTGCTGTGTTATATAAACTGCACGCCGAGTCATGTGTGTGTTGTTCACGGAAAACAAGAGTGGCACATACAGTCGATGTTTGATAATTTTAGTTTCGAAGCAACTTTTGTTGCATTCCTCACTTGTGTTGGCGCTGCAGTAGAAGTGCAGTTCGAAAGCTTTCCGCTTCCAGGCTTCAAGACCGCACCAGGCCTCCCGCACTGGTGCAAAAATCCGAATAAGGTTAATTTCGGAATTCATTTGTTCGTGCATGAATTAATCAGCTACCAGTCGGCACCACCATCGATGCTAAATCCTAATTTTCTCATTAAAAATTTAGTTTATGTATCTATTAATCAAAGATGATCACTTGTACGTGATTTTGTATTTTATTAAATGCCTTTCCCTTCTTAAACATGTATAGACCGTGTTAAAAATGTAAACATAAACATTGGTCATGTCTTGCCCGGTCCCCCCGGAACTTCCGGTTTAGGCCAGTCCCCGTTGTTGCCAGTGCAAATTCACCGCTATACGAAGTAAGAAATGAGCGCTTGTTTTCATCACTTGTGCGACGATAGTCAAGAAAGGTATTTGTTAAAGTTCTACTATGAAGGGATGGACGTCTAGAATCCGTCGGATGATCAACAGCAGAGCAGATTATTAAAATATGACGTGTCTTTGTGGCCGCCAGTTGTATAGCACACTAGGTACAGTGGGATCCTTGAGTATTACCGTGCAAATTGTCCATGACTATTTTCATTCATTTTTCTCTTACATCCCATGTGTTTTTAAGCTATGGATATTTATGTATGCTGGTACAGAAGTTGTCAACAGTTTCTCTTGAGCTTTCTTTTAATTCTTGAAGCTCTTATTGGGTCAAATAAAGGTTGAGGCTTCGAAGTGAAAGGTTGTGTTAAGGGTGAGCTCCGGAGTGCGGCAGTGCCAGATTTCACGATGGGGGTAGATCTCGTCACATGGCGGGTACGAATCGGGAGGTGCGGCTTCAGAGGAGGAAAGAGGAGGCTGAAAGAAAAGGAACCCGAGATGAACGGCTTCTTCGCATACGGTGTGGTGGTGTTGGTGCTACTTCTACGGGCAGGGGTAGAACCCAACCCAGGACCAAGATCGCTGGATGAACTTTATGCTTTGGTGGAAACAGGACAGGAGAGTCTCAAGGGAGAGATTCAGAAACTGGGAGAAAATATGCAAATTCTCATGAACAAAAATAGGGAGCTGGAGGAGTCGTTAGCAGTGGCGAATAGGCAAACTGAGTGGTTATTTGATAAAGTGCATGAACTTGAAGCGAAAGTGGATGCTCTGGAGAACCAGTCCAGAAGATCAAATCTAGTGTTCTACAACGTGCCGGAAAGTGAACATGAAACCTGGGAGGACTCTGAAGCAGCGCTGAAGAGAGTATTGGGTGACAAGGTAGAAACGGCCGCAGGAGACAGGATATTCGAACGGGTGCACAGGCTGGGTACGAGAAGGGACAAAACTAAGCCGCGGCCATTAATCGCAAGGTTCGCTCATTACAAAGACAGATCTGCAGTGCTACGTAGGGCGAAAGATCTTCGTGAGGCAGGAGTAAGTGTGGCGGAAGATTTTTCTTATGAAACCCGCCAGTACAGACAGAAACTGAAAATATACATGTCCCAGGCTAGAGATGAAGGATGCAGAGTGCAACTGAAGTTCAGGACCCTCTACGTCAATGACAGACCGTGGACGTTGGAAGAGCTTCAAAGGAAAGAGGAGAGTAGAACCAAGGACGGCAATCTGGCAACGTCGCCTCGTGAAGAAAGGAACTTCGCAGGAGCGGGGACATCTAGCCAGGACGGACCCCCGCGGGGCGCTTCCGAGAGGGACCCACGTCTACGCGAGGGACGTACGCCGCCAGGACCCCGCTGGGCAAGAAGAATTGTTCAATGAGATAGGTGGACGCCGGAAGGAGAGGAGGGGGGGAGTATTGACCCGTCGAGGCCTTCGGAACTGCAGCCGAAATCAGGGCAACCGCCGGAGGGAGACAAGGATGATTCTGGGCACTTCCAAGATGCAGGTGAGGGAACTTTCTCTTTAGTCCAAAATGTGGAACGCTCTGTCAACAACCCCAGGTTACGAATCCTAACCTGGAATATCGAGGGTCTGGAGAAGAGGGTGCGTGACGAGAGTTTTATGGAATTTGTCCAGCAATTTGACATTCAGTGTTATACGGAAACTTGGGGAAGGTCTAATAGTGTTCCAGAGTCACTGGGGGAGGGGTTCTCGAAAGTCACGTGTAGAAGGGCTAATAGGGGCAGGCATCCGGGTGGGATAGCAATCATATTTAAACAAAAATGGAAAAAGTTCATAAAACCACTAGATATTAATTATGAGGGGATGCTGGGGATTCAATTTTCGGGGGGGGGCTCTGAACTTCATGCTAATAGCAGTATACAGACAACCACCGGGGTCAAAATTCTACTCAGAACAGTTTTTCGATAACCTTGGAAACTATTTGCTGCGTTTGGGGGAGGATCACCCGGGAATCAGCATCGTAGTCACGGGCGACCTGAATGCTCGCATAGGGGGGGAGGAAGTCCCATGGGAGACCTACCGAGAGATCGACGGGGACCAAATGACAGATGACAGAATGTATTTGGGACACAGGCGAGAAAGCAGGGACAAAACTTTAAACGCGGGGGGGGGGGAGGGCGCTGTTGGATCTCTGTGCGATACATAGGATGCAGATATTAAACGGCAAATTTTTCGATGATCAACCAGGACACTTTACGTACGTGGGGGAGGGGGGAAGCAGCACAATTGACTATACCATATGCTCACTCGATTTGCTGAAAGAAATCAGGGATTTTCGTGTACATGCCCAAACGCAATCGCATCATATGCCTCTCGAATTCTCCCTCCAGTACAAAATAAACGGGAAGGCAGTTTTCAATAACAGTAATACGAAACTCAAGACAGAGCCGGGGAAAAATATACGATACGTGGGTTTTATGGGGGATGACATAACAAAAATGATGCGTGAACGCATGTGCGCAGCCTTAGACGAATCCAATATAGACGAAGCGGTCCAGCTGGGATATCATATCTTTGAACGTGCAGGAAGAAATATGGTAAAGGGAGGGGGGAAGGGGGACAGGCCTGCAAAGACAGGGTGGTACAACGGGAAGTGTAAAGCGATGAAAAAGAAACTAGATCACGCGTTAAAAGGGTATAGATACGTAAATAGCATGGAAACCAGAAACAATTATATATCGAGCAGAAAGGCGTATAATAACATTTTAACGGAAGAAAAGGAGAAATGGGAACAGGGAAATTTTGAAGATATAAAAAAGGCCGTAGCAGAAAAGAATATCACCGCTTTGTGGGGCATATTACGGAAATTACGGGGACAAAAGAGCAACTGGGCACATATTGAACCTTACATTTGGGAAGCACACTGTCGTCGGGGGGGAAGGGGGGCCACCACGCCTAGAAGTTACGCGGGAAATATACTTTTTAGGGGATTTCGTTCCGATTCTCGACGAGGATATAGGGGTCGACGAAATAAAAATGGCGATAAGGAAACTGAAAAAGGGGAAAGCGGCAGGACTTGACTCCATTGGGGTGGAATTTTTCAAAGCCAACGAAACTGACATTCATTGGGTGGAAGCACAAAGCAAATTAATGGACAAGATTTTTAAAGAGGGGTACTTTCCGAAGGACTGGGCAAGCTCCATAATCTGTCCTATTTATAAAGGGAAAGGGGATAGATCTGACGCAAACAATTTCAGGGGCATTTCTTTATTACCTATATGGAGTAAAATTTACACACACATCTTAAACCGTAGGATCCAGAAATGGACAGAAATATTCGATAAAATCTCACCACTACAAGCGGGCTTCAGGAAAGGGTACAGCACGTTAGACAACATATTCATATTACAAACTCTCGTACAGAGGAAAATAAAACAGAAGCGGGGGAAATTATACGCATGTTTCATCGATTTTGAAAAAGCATTCGACAAAGTTCATAGGGATATTTTGTGGGGAAAATTGTATGAGAAGGGAATGTCCGCGCGCATGATCAGAGCACTGCAAGCAATATATGCGAGGGTAGAATTCGGAGTAAGATGCGAAGGAAACCAAGTCTCGTCATTGCAGCCTTCGCTCAGGGGACTCAAACAAGGATGCATCCTTTCACCAGTGCTATTTTCACTTTTCATAGATTGGGTAGCGCATGAAACTAAAATGGACCAGGATTCTATCCCATGTATAGGAGTGCAAAGTATACCAGTCCTTATGTATGCAGACGACATAGTCATCTTGTCCGAGACAATAGAGGGTCTTCAAAGGGGCATAGATAGCATACATGAGGGGTGCATCAAATATAAAATGAAGGTAAACATTAAAAAAACAAAAATTATTGCTTTCAAAAATGGCTACATATTTAGCAGACAAGAGACATGGACATACGGGGGAGAGTTAATCGAGCGGGTTAAAAACTTCACATACCTGGGGGCAACACTCTCCATGACAGGGAGTTGGACACACCACATAAGGGCAAGAAAAACTAAAACAAAATTTGCAGTAGAACAAGTCATAAGGACAATAAATAAGGCACCCCAAATGCCTTTCCCGGTCATTCAAAACCTCTATTCATCAATAGTGTTAGGTACATTAAACTATGGAATAGAACTGTGGGGGTTAAGGGGGGACAACACAATAATTGGCATACAAACAGAATTTTATAAGAGAGTAATGGGCGTAAGCAGAGGCACGGCTAACTACGGGATTCTTAAGGAATTGGGCCTGAACAGAGACGCGGTACAAGCACGGATGAGGGTTGTTAAATATTGGATGCGATTATCACAAGAGGGCCAAACTACGATGAGGGGACAATGTTTGGAAATACAGACAAGTGAGGATAACGTTTACAGCTGGGGCCTGGAAGTGAAAAATCTCTTATATAATAGCGGAATGGGTTGGGTATGGGAAGAGGGAGGAAGGGGGGGCATCTCAACAGAAAATCAAATCAGGGACAGGTTACTCGACATAGACAAGAAATAATAGCAGACTGCCAAACAAAGACCTCAATCAGGGAACAGCTAAGAGTAAGAGAATGGGGGAAAGCGAAATATATCCAGGTGGTGGGAAAAAACGAAAGAGGCGCACTGGCATGGTTCAGATTAGGGGGATGGAAACAACTAAGAAAGAGAAACGAAGCAGGGGAAACGATATGTCCTTTGTGCGATGGGGAGGAGACGGACAAGCATATCCTACTGAACTGCCCTTCTACACGTGACCTAAGGGACAAATGGATGAAAAACTTAACAGGGAGGGAGGTGATAGAAGTGGTAGACGACAGAATAAAGATAAAAGAAGCGGGGCAGCAAGTGGGGAAATACCTGGGGGAAGTAAGAGAACGGCGGGGGAAAGCTATTAGAGAAGGCAACGAAATGAGTGATCATGCTCCAGACGAGCCATCTTTATAGTGTAAGTGTGTGTAGTGTGTGTAGTGTGTGTAAAGCAAAATGTATGCGTGTTTTGGTGAGAGTGCAGGAAAAGAGAAGTGAGGAGAAAGACTGGAAGAAGAACTGTCGAGGGAGGGGAAGAATGTGTATATAGGGAACAAAGTAAGAGACAGATTAAACGAAAACTAAATGTAACAAAATAGTGTAGAAAAATCAAAAATATGTAGTGCGTACAGCCTATGGCTCGCACAAAAAGAAAATAAATCTAATCTAATCTAAAATAAAGTAGACGAACATGGTGATGGACAATTTGCACGGTAATACTCATAGATCCCACTGTACATACAAGTATCTCATGTACACGCACGACGAACGTTTAGATATATTCAATTATTTTGTAAATGGAAAACTGAGGGAAAGATAATTCTATAAAACTAGTGATATTATATTATAAAGTATGCTTAAGTGAATCTTCGCAAACAAATTTGCAGAAGTAATGACACATAACAAATGCTAGTAAATATATGTGCTTTCAACGTCGCCTTTCCGCCTGAGGGATTTAGGGTAAAACCTATGACATGGTATGCGACTTTCACTTGCACGAATTTTCTTCAAGTAACAAGGGGGTTTTCAGACTGATGCGACAAGCGATATCGGGATTTCGCACAGAAGCATTCGATCTAAAGCAAACCATTCACCAGTCACGCTTGCGCAAATAACAGGCCGAGACAACACAATGCACAGTATTGATAAAACGACCCAGTCCGAGCGACAAGCGACACCTGCAATTTGTAGATCGGAAGGAGTTGTTTATTTTTTAATGTTGGTTTCCTAGAGACACGTATCGCTGCAGTCTGAAAGCTTCCTTTCGAACCAATACAGCACGAGAAAATGCACATGTAGCTTGGACTGGACTGTTGTTTTCTCAGTATCATACATCGTGTCGCCTCGCTCTGTTGTACTCGTATGCAAGGTGAATTGTTTCCTTTAGAGTAAAGGGGCTGTTGCTTGTTGCTTCGATGTGTAATCTCCGTGCCACTTAAAATAAAGTAAATCCTCAGTGATCAATGAAATTTTTCGTACCGAAGCGGCACGACAAGCTGCACGTGTCGCTCAGATTCCCAATGGCGTGTATTGTGCCGCCTGAGACTTGATTTCCCATGAGCAGTAAATGCTTATTTATAGACTAAATGGGCCTGTGCCGCTTGTCACTTCGGTATGAACCACTGCTGTCTCGTGTCGCTTCGGTTTGAAACCTCACTAAGAGGCGTGCTTTTCACCACAACACAATATTCAGATAAACGATCAACATGCTTGTAACAAAATGCAAGTCGTAGAGTCCAGCGCAGATAATTCTGCCGTGCAATGCGCGACAGAACTAAAGAAGCAGTGTTGCTAATGGAGCAGATAGAAAAATCGCTGCGGTGCGCCGATGCACAGCTGTTACGTACAACAATAAAATTAGAGAATTCAGGTCTATCTAACGTTGAGTTTTAAACGTCATGCATTATACCAGGACTAGGATTAATATGTACTAACAAGTGACTATGTATGTAGCTACATACATATGGACTAAAAATTCGCAAAATATGAACTAACACATAAGTAAAATTACCAAAAATGCTGCAAAGAAGACTTCTTCATACGATTCCTTATTTGAGTGATTTCAAACAAAATAAAAAAATATATATATTATTTTTCATTGCATTAATGCACTGGTGGCGTTCTAACTTTTCACTCCCAAAACCCGTATACACTGGTATGGAACTGCAACGGCAGATAATAACATGCCAACGTGTTAAACCGCTACAATTGCACCATAACACTCCTCCTGAAGCAGTATTATTATTTCCTCTCTGAGATCGGCGACAGTCGGTTGCCTTTGTTGTACATTTACAAAGGATGCCGGCTTCCACAACAATAACAAGTACATATACTGCCACTAGACGATAAGCTGCGCGGCTTTTTCTTTTGTTATGAACCAGGGCCGGCGCTAGTCATTTTGCCTCCCTGGGAGGTGGCGGCAGATGCCGCTCTATTTCGACCCCCCCGGTCATTACGCAGCAACGGAAAATTGAAAATCAATATATTCCTAACTAAAACATCAAAATATAAAATAAATAATGAGACTTCTTATGCTATTTCAATACTATTCAGCGCAAAAGAATATCTCGCTCGATCACAGTTTTCAATAGGCTTATTTTTTTCTTCTCTTCAAATTTTGCCGCTCTGGGCGATGGGACGGTTCGCCCTCCCCTTCCGCCGGCCCTGCTATGAACTTGGTCACCCATCAAAGCATGGCAATTTTAACACAGAAAACAATATGTATCGCATTAAGCAGCAAAAATGACAGCCTCCTCTATGCAATTTCTACAAGAACACGTGCCGGAGCCAGAGTTGAAATGATGTTGGAGCCACATAATTTATTTATTTTGAATAATTCCAAAATTATGAAATATGAACAATTTGTTGCTGCTGTTCGCTGCTCTCTTGCCAAAATGCTTTATTGGGATGCTAACACCATGACTGGCTTCCTCCTTCATGAACTCGTGCACGTTGCTTAGAATTTCCCGAGCTTGGCTATGCAAGGTTTTTGATTTCAACTTCGACAGAACTGGAGGCATTATGGAATTTAACGTTCATCAGCAAACACACACTTTTACATAAACACACGCAATACACGCACACAACGTCAAACCGGTCAAATACTTAGTATAAAATAAAAATATGGTGCTTCCAATCCAACAAAACTCACCGCCACTTTACCTGCTTTCCCCTTCCGTGACAGAAATAGTGCTTCATTATTACAGTTGGCAACACTAGTTACTAGCTAGCCAATGAACATGCACTGCATAAAAGAAGCAACGACTACGCCGTGCTATATTGCCACATTGCCGTCCCTGCTGACCGGTGGGAACCGCGAGCTGGAGCGCTGTTCAATTGTTTTCAATGAAGTTTGCGCGAGTGTGTCCAGGAATGGAATGACAATATGGCAACAATAGCGAAGGTTTTCGAGCAGGGTAGAACACGTGATGCTAAGAGAGAGGGAGACGAAACGAAAATACGTTTCTACGCAACGGCAAATTTACGTGTGTGGCACTCTAAAAATCCTTTCCGGGTACCAATCCTTTCTCGTTCTGCTTGAATCAACAGGTTTCCTGTCTCTACATGCTTCGGAAACCTACGACGTGATACTTGACCCAATAAATTTGTTCCCGATCGAACTGTGCAACCATATGCTACACAGCTGAAACCTATTTCCTTGTAAAAGAATCTCCACTTTGCCCTTTTATATTAACGTCCATTGCATCGTAAGCGTAACCTGATGTTCGAGGGGGACCAGACGAGTGCGCATGCTCCGCAGTAGCTTCGCCTTTAACACCGTCTATAAGAAAAATCGTATTTTTAAAGTCACTAGTTCTACATGACGTAACATCGTTCCATATGATCTGTCATGGACGTACACTAACTATTTTAATAAGGATGTAGAAGAACAAAAATAAAAACAATGGCTTATTGTGCAGATTTTTATTGTAAAAACTGTCAGAAGAGGAATCCAGAGCTGTGTTCGTGTTCTGTCATATCCTGAAAGGTTAGTTATTTATGAATTCTGATCGCTCTTTATGCAAAAATAATTTCCATAAAGTTAGTTTCCACGGAGAATAATTCCTAGCATGTCTTCGTATTCTGTATTTTGCTTCATTTAAGTAAAAGGACATGTGTTAAAAAAAAACGTCTGAAAGATTAAAGGTTCGATTTTGTAATCTAATGTTATTTATAAGTTACACAGGAGGATAGGAAGCCAACGAGAATAGTAGGAATGACTTGAAGTTTGTTTGAAGTTCAGGAAAGCTAATTTATGCATGTTATAATGCAGAAAGTTGCAAGTTATCGCGCTCCTATTCGCTTCTGCATGAAGTTTATTTCTTCTAGCATATAAAACTTCGTCAACATGTACAGGAGATGAAAAATAGCATGTAAATATTAAAGCGATGAAACCTAAGGTAACGGTTCCTATCGTTCTATGATTTTTTAAAAAATTCTCTTAGCAGGAATACTAATTATCGTAGAATTTTAGCAATCATTGTCACACGAAATTTGAACCTTTCTTAAAGTAATTAGCACTCATTGGATTTCTTTTTAAAAAATATTTATGTTGAAAAAACAACTTAAAAATTACCTTACGCAAGCTTGTACGCTTCCCAAGGACAATGTATTTTCCATTGACAAGGGACTGTAAGTATCGTAGACTAGTGGGAATTAATGTAGAAGTAAATCGGAACCTTAGTAAAATGAATTTAGGTAATTTATTTATAATGCTAAGAGAACCAAACCTGGCCTGCCTAACCTAACTACGAAAGCATACATTGAACCAAATCATAAGTAATCACTAGTTTTGGAAACGAAATGAGTGTAACTAACCTACATGTGTAATATATGCAAAATATTTTACGAACATTTACACATGTGTTACTGTAAAGAAGAATCCTTTCTCACTGGTGCCACGGGAGGAAGATTTTGTGTTTCAAATCGCATTTTAATCTATGTGCTTTAATCCAACCCTACAGAATTATGGATGTTACTCCTATTATTAATAATAATATATTTTGTTGATGGAATCATCTAATTATACCTGTAGTTAATATTATTGCTGTAATAGCTCTTGTTGTTGGTCATGGGCTTTGATCTACTAGATGGTATGGGTGATTTTGATTTGTTGACATATTTCCTGTCCTGGTATCTTCTTCAGAAATATGTTGTGTCATAACATTTTTCTTGAAAGCACTCTCGGGAATAGATTCCATGATCCATTTAATGACAAAAATTGCATTGTTAGCCAGTTGTAGGTTAGGCAGTAAGCTTCAGGGACTCTTTCTAAAACATAATGTGGTAAAACTTTGCTTCATATGTTAGGAAGTTTAGTGCAATATCTATAATATTTTTTTATTTGCATTACCACACACTGTATGGTGCCATAAGAAGTAGTTACGATGAGAAATAATGTGAAAATTGAGTAAAAATAAATCAACTGAATGGTGACAAGCTCATAAGATTTTGCGCAATTGTTGAAGGAGCTATCATAGAATGGACCCTTATACATCTGACACTACTTTATTCAACAGGTACAGATAGTGATCTAATGCATATTCATTTTCAGTAACTTTTCTTTGTGTTGACACGCTTTGACCTTAGCTCACTAACAACTCTTGCATCATGGAATTTATCTTTTTTGAGTGACATAAAATGCAGAATGCTTTGTCTTGCATAGTTATATGTTTCTAAAATAATTTTTCGTCTTTTATTTTTCTCGTAGAGCTGAGATATAGTTGGAGAAAATATGGCGAAAGGGCTTGAGGCACAAAACATACAAAAGTTACAGAGTTTGTGGAGACAATTTTTCAGAGAAAATGTTTATGAATTCTAATAGAAATAAGTTAGTGCATGATGCATACCCAGATGTAGAACCAAGTAAGTATATTGCATTTCTTATGGAATAACATTGTCATCAGTTATGTGGCTCATGCATAAGAAATTGTATTTTCCCTTTTCTGCATTAAAAAAAGATATGCTTTAGAGATAAATTTTGCTTAAAGTACATAACACCTAACAACACGATATATTGCTTGAGGATGTTAGAAACAAATGTATTTAATGTTTCACTAAATATTCCAAGCAGGATGGATGAAAAAGATATGATTTTCAGCTAAACAGTCCTGTAAAATATTTGAAAAGTTTGATTAAAAGAAATAAAATGCTCATATTTTTCTGTTTGAGACTGTACATATGTGAACCTACTATGGAAATGTTTGTTGAGTGTGTTAATGATGCTTTAATAATTTCAGTAACTTTTATTCCAGTGAAAGTCTGTAGGACCTCAAAGAGATTATCATACCTTATGCAAAATATATTAATTACTAGTGATTCAATAAATATATATATACCTGAATAACAACGTGTTTGTTTATTTTCCCTTACATTTGTTATTAGCAATAGAATATAATGTTTTACATTTCCACAGTATGAGTATTAAATCATTAAGAGTAATGTACTTACTCTGAAACTGTTCTCTTCTTCTGGAGTATTTCAACATGTAAATTCATTCTTGGTGAAGTATAACATGTCATCATAGTGAGTGTCTGACAAAGAAACCTATCAGTATGACACAATGGTTTGTCTAATGGAATTTCATTAACAATATTATGATAATATTCAATACAGTGGAAATTATTTGATGTAGGGTTTTAAGGATTTCTTATAGTCTTTTACTTTATGTTCCATATGTTTAATGCTAACAATATAATTTATATGTGTAATTGGAAGTAAGATGCTTGAAATAAATTTTGGGACTTGTAGGCATAATGAACTTATTGGGCCATTCAATGTATGTGAGGAAGAATCAACTTATCTAATATCCTTACTTGAGTTTGAACTGTCCTTTTAGGTCTACTTTATGCACAGAAAGGCTAATTTGGTTGAAACTACCGCTTAAAATGGGATCAGAAACACTATGGGTCTCCACCGGGTATCGAACCCATACCTGAGTTAAAAAATGGGTGTGAAGAGCCCCTTGAGAAAGGTTGAAAGTGAAATGTTATAAAGACTTGCAAAGGATATACACAAAACTACGAACTTCCTCAGAGACAGTATAAGAGCCCAGCTCTTCTCAAAAAGGTAATGACATTTCTTAAAGTGCTTTCATTATCTCCCAACCTGGTCAATAATTGGTAAGATCAAAAGTTTGAGGAAAGTATAATCTACACATTAGGTAGGAATAAGCCAATCACTTAACATTTAGACATGACACATTGGATGGTCTAGCCCTTGCAGCAAATCATCATGAGTGAGACACCTATGTTCAATACGAGGCCAAGTTAAATTTACTTCTTGATGGAAGGGATGATATGAGAAACATGCACAATGATCGACCTGATCTGATAGTGTGAAGCTTGAAAGAATGATTGTTTATTAACTCTTTATGTTCACTTTCTTTTAGACTGACTAGAAACATGTGTGACATTATTTAGAAGTAGCAGGGATTTTGTCAATATGGCATCCACTATGAGTAAAATGTTGCTGTTCATTGGTTCATTTCCAAGTGGCATATGTCACATGTCACTTTGGTGTGAAATCTCTCTAAATTGCAAAAAATACTGTTGGTTTCTTTGTCATCAGCTGGAAATTTGCACATTTCTTTTGTTTTTTAATTAGCTTTAAAAAAATCATGTGCAATATTTATTCTGAATGCATGGATTGTATCATCTTCAGTACTGTATTAAGTATATGAATATATAAAATACATATCTGTGCAGGATAAGATCTTTCAGTGGTGTATTTTTAATTCCATTGTGTGTGTGTTTAGGAGTGGGGGGCTGGGAGTGTGCTTATCTAGCTTGATCCTACATACTCAATGACTGCTTTGTTTTTTATTCTAAGACATTCATATTTCGAGTCCAGATTTTTGTGTAACTATGAAATATGTAATGCCATATGATGAAATTGTAGTCAATATGTAGAGTGGTTCCAGTAAGTAACTTCGAACAAAACTCGTTTGTATGACATACTCCTACTCCCATTCTAGATTAAAAATTAGGGATTTTTGACAAATACTAAAATGAATAAGCATGCAGTGATTAGTTAATAATATATCTTACAAACATTCACACGTTTTTAGAAATGGGTTGAAATTACTCTCATGCAAACCAGAAAAGTGAAATTTCATACAACTTTGATTGATTGATTGATTTGGTGTTTTAAGTCAACTTTATTCACAGTAAGGACAATCGGGACTGGAACTACAGTTTAAAGTGGGATCTGAACCACTATGCGTCTCCATATAGGTACAACTTCGAGATGGGGTGGTTGCTATATACGTAGGCATTCTAGGTTAACTTGTGTAAGGTGTGACCTTTTCTTACTCTATTTTCCTATAATTATTCATTATCACCATCATAGTAGTTTTACAGAGAAATAGACTGATAGAATTAAAACAATTACAATTTTATTCCAGAAATTATTCTGTTTGATAACTTCCCCAATGAGCTGTGTCACTCATAACTATTATTTTATTCTATTCTCTCATGGCAGATGGCACTGAACTAGTTTCTATGTCGTATTGTCCAAAATACTATTTCATCTACAGAACACTGAATGTAAGTTGTGATAGAAATTAACTGTAGTGTAAAATATTTACTTTCATCTACAGCATAACATAACCCATGGTTCTACAGAATCGTTTCTGAACCTATAGGGTGCGACCCCCTGGGTCCTGAGGGGACATTTGTTGGGTCGGGAAGTTGGGTTCGAAACTTTGTTAACTGGGTCTTAAAAACCTATTACCTTAAATTACTTAGATATATTGTTTTAACAATTTAAATTCAGGCCGTGTTGTTGTAAAAGAGCAAATATATGATTATAGACTAGGTGCATACCCCTACAAAGTAATTCCGCTTGTTCCCATCTTATGGGTCCCATGAAGTGTAATATCCTTCAAGGTGGGTCCCCTACTGAAAAGGGTTGAGATCCACTGCTCTACAGCCCTGGAAGGTCCTTGTCCTATCAACTGACTGCCAGTCTGCCTCCCACAACCCTACCTAGAGGTGTGGAGATCTTCAACCAGTAATGGGGTGACGTAGGGTCAGCACATCGAACCCTCAGCTGTTATAGGAGATTTCCCAGACTGGGTTACGCTACTGACTTGTAGGTCCCCAATTTTCTTAGGATGGTGGTTAAGTTTGGAAAACAAGTACTGACTGACTATATGTATATATCTTTTATTCCAGTATATTTCATACCTACAAGCCGCCAGCCGATTTGTAATGGTTTCGTTAGATGAATAGCGTTAATGTTCCATCAGTAGTTTTTAATATACGTTTTATGATTTATTCTTATTTCCTGAGACAAAACCTTCGAATCCTGTCTTTTGTATCCCTGGCATTTTCAGCATCAAATCTCCCCCTCTCAGGGTACTCCACTGATATCAATTGCAGAGAAAGTGGATGCATTTCTCTTTCGTTTTATGAGGCCATAGACAGATGAATGGAATTTTCTACGTTGGTAAATCAGAAGTATCTACATCTTGCGATTGAATATGGTAGGCCTACACAAGGGAGAAAATTACAGTGACGGCACCAGAAACAGTTGCTGGTATTAAGTATGCTGTATCCTGCAGATTGCCACCCACGTTAAACTGTGCAGCAATTGTTATGAAGAGAAACAGACAATTTGGGAAATGTTGCAACATGGCTCGAGTGCCCTTTAGAACACTTTGGGTAGCGCAATGATCCGCTCACCCCACCCTTCCATTCCTGCTTTTATTTTCTGCTAATAATTCGGGACATATCTCGTAAGGTCGAATTAATTATTTTATATAAGTGCATAAAAATGTTCTACAAGGATAAATACCATTGTTCGGTTAATGCAGGGGTCTTGGTTCGAATCCCTATTAGAGCTTTCTTTGTGTCATCAATTTTTCATAGCATCGTCGCGATTAGCCTAAAATTGGAAAAATGCGACGCTAAATAAACAACGACGAGGGAGGGGTAAAACGCATTGATCTACGAACAAAGTAATCGCCGTAGATAAAATCGCGATTTGCCCAAAATGTCAGAAAAGCAACGCATAATAGGGAGAATACGACATAAAAATACTTATTACCACAGATAATACACGGACCATTTTTCATGCACAACGGAATGATTTACGTGCTGGAATTTCAGGATTTTGAAATTATTTTCGTATGTTGTGCTTCTGGGTTACTTATTCTGTATATCTCGTAACTTAGATGTAGAAATCATTCAAACGTAACGTGCATTAACTGAACAATGGTATTTATCCTTGTAGAACATTTTTATGCACTTATATAAAATAATTAATTTGAACTTACGAGATATGTCCCGAATTATTAGCAGAAAATAAAAGCAGGAATGGAAGGGTGGGGTGAGCGGATCATTGCGCTGGGACGCATTCAACTGTCACTGCCAAGAGTAAGATATGATTGGCGGAGAGGTTGCTATGACAACGCTTTATTTATTTATTGAGAAAATTTCAGATACAGCACGTAGCCATTTTACACTGAAATCAGTAACAATGAAAATAACAAAAAAGAACAAAAATAAAAATAGCAAAATAAGACAAAATATTAATATAAATAAGTCACGATAGCACAATTAAATATTATTTAGCAACATATCTTCTGATGGTTGACCGAAAGGCATATTCTGTGGAAAATACATCAGCACTTGATGGGAGGTCGTTATATTGAGTGGGAAGTCTGTGGAAGAGCGATCTTTTTTGAATTTCCAGTCTTGGCTTTTTTGTGTAAAATAGATTTGTGTTGCGTGTTGAGCGCATAGGCACTCGAAAGTGGAATTCCTGGAGGAGCGTGTTGCAACGGATTTTGCCATTGACAATTTTGTAAAGATACCTAAAATCGTTCAGTAAACGGCGCTGATAGAGAGTCTGTAGGTTTAGAAAGGCCAGGAGATGTGGTGTTGGAAAGTTGCGTAATGAGGGAACCCTGTAACGAACTATAGCCAGGAAAAAGTTAAGAACAGAATCAATTCTGGAGAGCTGAGTGGGACATGCCATGGACCAGACGGGAGAGCAGTATTCTATTATTGGGGAGATGAATGATTTATAGTACAAGGTGAGGGCTGAGATGTCACTAATTTCGGTGAAACGGTAGAGTAAACCTAAGAGACGCATAGCCTTTTTTGTCGTGCCTGTAATATGTTCTTCAAATGTGAGCTTTTGGTCGAAAACAATGCCTAGGTCTTTATGAGAGGATACTGCTTTGATGTTATTGCCAAAGATGGAGTAAGATGACTTTAACAGGTTCTTTTTGAGAGATGGTGAGAGTAGTACATTTTTCAGGATTTAAACACGTTTCGAAACAGCCGTAGGGTGGCTCCACATGTACGGTTGCGAAATTTCTTTTTCCACATAGGACAGGACTAGCACCGGAAGTGATGATGAAATCCTGATTAAGGGGCCTCGCGCAATCGTCATGGAAACAAACGAAGATCAGTTACCGAAGCCGTGTTGTATGTTGTTGTCCTATTCTGTATATTAATTGAATGTATGTTAATTATAAAGAAGAGTGTGAATAATTATCATTTTCAGGTGAAATCCTTTTATAAGCTCCCGAAAGTGAGTAGACAGTTGAATCAATAATGCAATAACTAGAGTATAAAATTATGATATTGAAAAATGCAAGATACATACTCCCGAAAGTGAGTAGACAGTTGAATCGATAATGCAATAACTGGAGTATAAAATTATGATATTGAAAACTGGAAGAGGAGCTGTGACGAAAGAAATGTCTGTAAGAGAAACCTTAGCATTGGCGTAATGATCGTTTAGTGCAAGATTCCAGCAATATGCAACATGTTGATATGGGTATGTACTGCGAGGCAAGTGATTTATCAGCACAAACCAGCGATGCCAACCCTAGCATAATGGTGCTAAACCTAGCATAATTTAACCGTCATTGGCACCTAGCACCCTGTGTTTGGCATAACAGCCAAATCTAGCATAATCAACAACCGCTCTCAGTCTGAGCGGTGGAAGTTTAATTCAAAGGAAAGAACTCTGAAGAAGTAGTAAAAAAAAAGTACCTCCACATCTCTATTCAGGAGTGGACATGTTTTCAACAAAATAGAGTAAACCGGTCCGATCCCACCACTCACCAATGTCTTTCATCTCTTCCGCATCTTCCTGTCGTAAAATCGTAGAAGAGGGTGGAGGTGGAGGAGGCCCACCTTCTGGTTTGTCCTTTCTCAGCACCGACGCAAGGGGTAAGTTGGATTCGCAAATAAAGCTAATGTGCCGCCTTTCCTTGTCGGCGAATTTTGTGACAATGCTTCAAGTCGAATGTTAGCAAATCAATTTGTCTTCTGCTGGTGTTCGGTTCGGTCCGCATCTTGCCATTTCGGAAACCGTTCTGTGCCATTGCCCGTTGCAAAAAAAAGCGTTTAGCTAATATTGTTTCTGTGTGTGTGATTTTAATTTTTCATGTGTATTTTTTAGCATGAGTTTAAGTGTATCTGTGCTTCTTTTTTTCTGATTCTTTTTATTTGTGTTTGTAAATATATTTGGAAGAATTTCTAAACATGAGTACTAACACTCTTTGGTGCGCATCCCTGTACAAAGTACCACTTGCCTGGAAACGAAACAATTTTGAACCAGTGTGAACAAGTCAAGATTTCGTGTACAGTAAGAGTGGCAGTTTTTTTTATTTGTTCTTTAATAATAAATGTTCTAGCACCATTGAGTACCGTTTTGGCATAATTTCACTGTTCAATCAGCACTTTTCGCAGCTGAGAGGTTGGCAACGCTGGCACAAACCCATTTTTTCACAAATGCCCAATTTACAGTTATTTTGTCTCTAAATTTACCCCTACACCCCTCTAAATGCAATGTTAGACCTAGTCAGATTAATATTTCTGAATAAACCTCTTCTGTGAGTGGTTGTAAAGCACTGTTGTTTTTTTTTACATTAAATAGTTAATGATATTTTAGTGCAAGCTTCTTGAAATATGTTGATATGAGTGTGTTATGTGAGGCAGTGATATATCCGTACAACCCCCACATTTTTTCATAAATGCCAAATTTATAGTGATTTTGGGGCCCAAGTTCCTTTTGTTTTATTGCGATTTCATCATGCTACGTACGTAATTTTTACATGGTTCGATTTCGATTTACGTCTGTTAACACATACTGTGGAGTTTGGCACCCTTGACCCTGTGTACACCCTCTATAGAATGTGAAAGGTTTTGCATGGTATATGAATATTTTGTTGTTTGTGAACGTTTTCAGTTGATTTTAGCTCGCGAAAATGTGCCAGTGTAAAATAAAGTGTTTCTTTACCAATAAGAGCCTGAAAGCTTCGCGCAATTGAATCTAGCACCCAAAACGACATTCTACAACAGCAAGTATAATTTTACATAGTAAAATTCTTTTGCTATTTGAGTGTGCATACAAAGGGTTTTAATAATAAAAAGTGGCGGAAGCACTCCAAAATGGCAGGTTTTTGCTTTCGCTGGTCATACTTTTTGATCGAATATCTCAGGTATTTGTGTTTTCCGCATGCTGCAACTAATTTTATATTATGCAAAACATCAAAATCTGTCAATTAATATAGATTTCATGTCCGTGAAGTTAGCCTGAAGCGCCAGCCTCATCTGCGCATCCCTCAGTGAAGCTAGCCACACATTGTCCTTCCTTAGTCACCAATAGCGGGAAGGTAGCGTAACGTAGCTACCTTCCCGCTGTATCAGGGTGCAGGGTGCATGATATAAGGGTTGCCAGGGATGTAAGTGCAAAATATTAGAAAACGTCAGTGAAGTAGAAAAAAACGATGAATGTAATCCTTTTTTGTGTCGAAACTTTTGTTTTGCCCTTAGATAAATCGTTTCCGCCTTCCCACTATATTTCTGTACATTCCCTGATTTATATTTCGGCAATCAATTAAGGCTTACGTTGAAGTTTAAGGAAAACTATTATTAATAATAATATTGTTATTAAACGCATTTTGATACCGTGCCAAAGAACTGGCTTCGATACTTGGTGAAGCATGTGTTATTCGTATAATCTTCTGAAAAATTGCAAAGTTATTAATTTTAAATTTCGTAATCTGTTATATTAAAACAAGATAACTCTTTGCTCTTAGTGTGTATTTTCCAGGAATATACTGTATCTTCCCCCTCCCCGTATCGGATCTACTCTACAATAACCAGAAAATCTACACACTATTACACTTTTCAAGAAGTAGTGTTTACAGTTTTCACATTACAAAATATAACATGAAGATTTTAAAATAAAAACTTCCACGAGTTTCCTCTCTGGCTATGGTCCTGTATCCTCTGATTAGTCGATATGTTCTCTACGCCCAACACTAGAAGCGCAGAACCGACTTCAAGGCGAACCCATTTTTTCAGGATGCAATGAAACTCCTCTGTATTGACTTAAATTGACTCTAGACATGTTAGACTACAACACATTGCCATTAAAAATTACATATAATCAAAATGCCCCCCCTCAGGGAGCGCCAAAGAAGTGTAGAAATGTATCGAAAAGTCGATTTCAAGGACGGACTATTTTCATAATATGGTATTATAATTCCTCAAATGTAACTGGACTTAATCTACGGATCTCGCACAACATGACTGCGTGAGGTAATCCACAAAAATCACTTATCTACCCCTTCAAATCGAACTCCGAAGTCGTCACTTTGGACGTCACGTCAGCAATGAACGACGAACGGTTGAGCAAAAAACGGATTTAAAGGACCGGCCTATTTCTAAACGAGGCCATCTATTTCAGTGAAATGTACTTAGGGTTAAAATACTTATATAGGACAACAACTTTCATACTATGAAATTCATTGTTTCACCTATTTACGCTCATAAAGTAACGTCAAAAACCGTCAGGCTGAGCATGTACTTGGAATGTACGCCCAACACTAGAAGCGCAGAACAGACGTCAAAGCGAGTCTATATTTTCAGGATGCAATGAAATTCCACTGTATTGACTTAAATTGACTCTAGACATGATAGACTACAATGCCTTGCATTTGACAATTTCATATAATCAATAACCCCCCTCAGGGAGCGCCAAAGAAGTGTAGAAATGTAACGAAAAGTCGATTTCAAGGATGGACTACTTTCATAATATGGTAATTATAATCCCTCAAATATACCTTGACTTAATCTAGGCATGTCGCACAACAGGACTACGCGAAAGAAACCAATAAAATCACCTATCTACAACCCTAAATTGAACTCCGAAATTGTCACTTTGGACGTTGCGTAAGCCCAAGCGTGGAACACTTCAAGCGAAAAACGGATTTAAAGGACCGCCCTATTTCTAAACGAGGCCATCTATTTCAGTGAAATGTACTTAGGGTCAAAATACGTATATAGGACAACAACTCTCATACTATGAAATTCATTGTTTCACCTATTTACGCTCGTAAAGTAACGTCAAACACCGTCAGGCTGAGCATGTACTTGGAATGTACGCCCAACACTAGAAGCGCAGAACAGACGTGAAGGCGAGTCTATATTTTCAGGATGCAATGAAATTCCACTGTATTGACTTAAATTGACTCTAGACATGTTAGACTACAATGCCTTGCCATTGACAATTTCATATAATCAATATGATCCCCCTCAGGGAGCGCCAAAGAAGTGTAGAAATCTATCGAAAAGTCGATTTCAAGAACGGACTATTTTTATAATATGGTATTATAATTCCTCAAATGTACTTGGAATTAATCTACGGATGTCGCACAACATGACTATGCGAGGTAATCCACAAAAATCACTTATCTACCCCTTCAAATCGAATTCCGAAATCGTCACTTTGGACGTCGCGTCAGCAATGAACTACGAACGGTTGAGCAAAAAACGGATTTAAAGGACCGGCCTATTTCTAAACGAGGCCATCTATTTCAGTGAAATGTACTTAGGGTCAAAATAATTATATAGAACAACAACTCTCATACTATGAAATTCATTGTTTCACCTATTTACGCTCATAAAGTGACGTCAAAAACTGTCAGGCTGAGCATGTACTTGGAATGTACGCCCAACACTAGAAGCGCAGAACAGACGTCAAGGCGAGTCTATATTTTCAGGATGCAATGAAATTCCACTGTATTGACTTAAATTGACTGTAGACATGTTAGACTACAATGCCTTGCCATTGACAATTTCATATAATCAATATGACCTCCCTAAGGGAGCGCCAAAGAAGTGTAGAAATGTATCGAAAAGTAGATTTCGAGGACGGACAATTTTTATAATATGGTATTATAATTCCTCAAATGTACCTGAATTTAATCTACGGATGTCGCACAAGAGGACTACGCGAAAGAAACCAATAAAATCATTTATGTACCCCCTCAAATAGAACTCCGAAATCGTCACTTTGGACGTCGCGTCAGCAATGAACGACGAACGGTTTAGCAAAAAACGGATTTAAAGGACCGGCCTATCTCTAAACGAGGCCATCTATTTCAGTGAAATGTACTTAGGGTCAAAATACTTATATAGGACAACAACTCTCATACTATGAAATTCATTGTTTCACCTATTCACGCTCATAAAGTAACGTCAAAGACCGTCAGGCTGAGCATGTACTTGGAATGTACACCCAACACTAGAAGCGCAGAACAGACGTGAAGGCGAGTCTATATTTTCAGGATGCAATGAAATTCCACTGTATTGACTTAAATTGACTCTAGACATGTTAGACTACAATGCCTTGCATTTGACAATTTCATATAATCAATATGACCCCCCTCATGGAGCGCCAAAGAAGTGTAGAAATGTATCGAAAAGTCGATTTCAAGGACGGACTATTTTCATAATATGGTATTATAATTCCTCAAATGTAACTGGACTTAATCTACGCATGTCGCACAACAGGATTACGCGAAATAAACCAATAAAATCACTTATCTACACTCTCAAATCGAACTCCGAAATTGTCACTTTGGACGTTGCGTAAGCCCAAGCGAGGAACACTTCAAGCGAAAAACGGATTTAAAGGACCGCCCTATTTCTAAACGAGGACATCTATTTCGGTGAAATGTACTTAGAGTCAAAATATGTATATAGGACAACAACTCTCACACTATGAAATTCATTGTTTCACCTATTTACGCTCATAAAGTAACGTCAAAGACCGTCAGGCTGAGCATGTACTTGGAATGTACACCCAACACTAGAAGCGCAGAACAGACGTGAAGGCGAGTCTATATTTTCAGGATGCAATGAAATTCCACTGTATTGACTTAAATTGACTCTAGACATGTTAGACTACAATGCCTTGCATTTGACAATTTCATATAATCAATATGACCCCCCTCATGGAGCGCCAAAGAAGTGTAGAAATGTATCGAAAAGTCGATTTCAAGGACGGACTATTTTCATAATATGGTATTATAATTCCTCAAATGTAACTGGACTTAATCTACGCATGTCGCACAACAGGATTACGCGAAATAAACCAATAAAATCACTTATCTACACTCTCAAATCGAACTCCGAAATTGTCACTTTGGACGTTGCGTAAGCCCAAGCGTGGAACACTTCAAGCGAAAAACGGATTTAAAGGACCGCCCTATTTCTAAACGAGGCCATCTATTTCAGTGAAATGTACTTAGGGTCAAAATACGTATATAGGACAACAACTCTCATACTATGAAATTCATTGTTTCACCTATTTACGCTCGTAAAGTAACGTCAAACACCGTCAGGCTGAGCATGTACTTGGAATGTACGCCCAACACTAGAAGCGCAGAACAGACGTGAAGGCGAGTCTATATTTTCAGGATGCAATGAAATTCCACTGTATTGACTTAAATTGACTCTAGACATGTTAGACTACAATGCCTTGCCATTGACAATTTCATATAATCAATATGATCCCCCTCAGGGAGCGCCAAAGAAGTGTAGAAATCTATCGAAAAGTCGATTTCAAGAACGGACTATTTTTATAATATGGTATTATAATTCCTCAAATGTACTTGGAATTAATCTACGGATGTCGCACAACATGACTATGCGAGGTAATCCACAAAAATCACTTATCTACCCCTTCAAATCGAATTCCGAAATCGTCACTTTGGACGTCGCGTCAGCAATGAACTACGAACGGTTGAGCAAAAAACGGATTTAAAGGACCGGCCTATTTCTAAACGAGGCCATCTATTTCAGTGAAATGTACTTAGGGTCAAAATAATTATATAGAACAACAACTCTCATACTATGAAATTCATTGTTTCACCTATTTACGCTCATAAAGTGACGTCAAAAACTGTCAGGCTGAGCATGTACTTGGAATGTACGCCCAACACTAGAAGCGCAGAACAGACGTCAAGGCGAGTCTATATTTTCAGGATGCAATGAAATTCCACTGTATTGACTTAAATTGACTGTAGACATGTTAGACTACAATGCCTTGCCATTGACAATTTCATATAATCAATATGACCCCCCCTAAGGGAGCGCCAAAAAAGTGTAGAAATGTATCGAAAAGTAGATTTCAAGGACGGACAATTTTTATAATATGGTATTATAATTCCTCAAATGTACCTGAATTTAATCTACGGATGTCGCACAAGAGGACTACGCGAAAGAAACCAATAAAATCATTTATGTACCCCCTCAAATAGAACTCCGAAATCGTCACTTTGGACGTCGCGTCAGCAATGAACGACGAACGGTTGAGCAAAAACCGATTTAAAGGACCGGCCTATTTCTAAACGAGGCCATCTATTTCAGTGAAATGTACTTAGGGTCAAAATACTTATATAGGACAACAACTCTCATACTATGAAATTCATTGTTTCACCTATTCACGCTCATAAAGTAACGTCAAAAACTGTCAGGCTGAGCATGTACTTGGAATGTACGCCCAACACTAGAAGCGCAAAACAGACGTCAAGGCGAGTCTATATTTTCAGGATGCAATGAAATTCCACTGTATTGACTTAAATTGACTGTAGACATGTTAGACTACAATGCCTTGCCATTGACAATTTCATATAATCAATATGACCTCCCTAAGGGAGCGCCAAAGAAGTGTAGAAATGTATCGAAAAGTAGATTTCGAGGACGGACAATTTTTATAATATGGTATTATAATTCCTCAAATGTACCTGAATTTAATCTACGGATGTCGCACAAGAGGACTACGCGAAAGAAACCAATAAAATCATTTATGTACCCCCTCAAATAGAACTCCGAAATCGTCACTTTGGACGTCGCGTCAGCAATGAACGACGAACGGTTTAGCAAAAAACGGATTTAAAGGACCGGCCTATCTCTAAACGAGGCCATCTATTTCAGTGAAATGTACTTAGGGTCAAAATACTTATATAGGACAACAACTCTCATACTATGAAATTCATTGTTTCACCTATTCACGCTCATAAAGTAACGTCAAAAACTGTCAGGCTGAGCATGTACTTGGAATGTACGCCCAACACTAGAAGCGCAGAACAGACGTCAAGGCGAGTCTATATTTTCAGGATGCAATGAAATTCCACTGTATTGACTTAAATTGACACTAGACATGTTAGACTACAATGCCTCTCATTTGACAATTTCATATAATCAATATGACCCCCCTCAGGGAGCGCCAAAGAAGTGTAACGAAAAGTCGATTTCAAGGACGGGCTATTTTAATAATATGGTATTATAATTCCTCAAATGTACTTGGTCGTAATCTACGTATGTCGCACAACAGGACTAGGCGAAAGAAACCAATAAAATCACTTATCTACAACCCTAAATTGAACTCCGAAATTGTCACTTTGGACGTTGTGTAAGCCCGAACGAGGAACACTTCAAGGGAAAAACGGATTTAAAGGACCACCCTATTTCTAAACGAGGACATCTATTTCAGTGAAATGTACTTAGGGTCAAAATAATTATATAGGACAACAACTCTCATACTATGAAATTCATTGTTTCACCTAATCACGCTCATAAAGTATCCTCAAACACCGTCAGGCTGAGCATGTACTTGGAATGTACGTCCAACACTAGAAGCGCAGAACAGACTTGAAGGCGTGTCTATATTTTCAGGATGCAATGAAATTCCACTGTATTGACTTACATTGACTCTAGACATGTTAGACTACAATGCCTTGCATTTGACAATTTCATATAATCAATATGACCCCCCTCAGGGAGCGCCAAAGAAGTGTAGAAATGTATCGAAATGTCGAATTCAAGGACGGACTATTTTCATAATATGGTATTATAATTCCTCAAATGTAACTGGACTTAATCTACGCATGTCGCACAACAGGACTACGCGAAAGAAACCAATAAAATCACTTATCTACACCCTCAAATCGAACTCCGAAATTGTCACTTTGGACGTTGCGTCAGCCCGAACGAGGAACATTTCAAACGAAAAACGGATTTAAAGGACCGCCATATTTCTAAACGAGGCCACTATTTCAGTGAAATGTACTTAGGGTTAAAATACTTATATAGGACAACAACTCTCATACTATGAAATTCATTGTTTCACCTATTTACGCTCATAAAGTAGCGTCAAAAACCGTCAGGCTGAGCATGTACTTGGACTGTACGCCCAACACTAGAAGCGCAGAACAGACGTCAAAGCGAGTCTATATTTTCAGGATGCAATGAAATTCCACTTTATTGACTTAAATTGACTCTACACATGATAGACTACAATGCCTTGCATTTGACAATTTCATATAATCAATAACCCTCCTCAGGGAGCGCCAAAGAAGTGTAGAAATGTATCGAAAAGTCGATATCAAGGACGGACTACTTTCATAATATGGTATTATAATTCCTCAAATATACCTGGACTTAATCTACGCATGTCGCACAACAGGACTAGGCGACAGAAACCAATAAAATCACTTATCTACAACCCTAAATTGAACTCCGAAATTGTAACTTTGGACGTTGCGTAAGCCCAAGCGAGGAACACTTCAAGCGAAAAACGGATTTAAAGGACCTCCCTATTTCTAAACGAGGCCATCTATTTCAGTGAAATGTACTTAGGGTCAAAATACGTATATAGGACAACAACTCTCATACTATGAAATTCATTGTTTCACCTATTTACGCTCATAAAGTAACGTCAAAGACCGTCAGGCTGAGCATGTACTTCGAATGTACGCCCAACACTAGAAGCGCAGAACAGACGTGAAGGCGAGTCTATATTTTCAGGATGCAATGAAATTCCACTGTATTGACTTAAATTGACTCTAGACATGTTAGACTACAATGCCTTGCCATTGACAATTTCATATAATCAATATGACCCCCCTCAGGGAGCGCCAAAGAAGTGTAGAAATCTATCGAAAAGTCGATTTCAAGAACGGACTATTTTCATAATATGGTATTATAATTCCTCAAATGTACTTGGACTTAATCTACGGATGTCGCACAACATGACTATGCGAGGTAATCCACAAAAATCACTTATCTACCCCTTCAAAACGAACTCCGAAGTCGTCACTTTGGACGTTGCGTCAGCAATGAACGACGAACGGTTGAGCAAAAAACGGATTTAAAGGACCGTACTATTTCTAAACGAGGCCATCTATTTCAGTGAAATGTACTTAGGGTTTATATACTTATATAGGACAACAACTCTCATACTATGAAATTCATTGTTTCACTTATTTACGCTCATAAAGTAACGTCAAAAACTGTCAGGCTGAGCATGTACTTGGAATGTACGCCCAACACTAGAAGCGCAGAACAGACGTCAAGGCGAGTCTATATTTTCAGGATGCAATGAAATTCCACTGTATTGACTTGAATTGACTTTAAACATGATAGACTACAATGCCTTGCATTTGACAATTTCATATAATCAATATGACTCCCCTCAGGGAGCGCCAAAGAAGTGTAGAAATGTATCGAAAAGTCGATTTCAAGGACGGACTATTTTCATAATATGGTATTATAATTCCTCAAATGTACCTGGACTTAATCTACGCATGTAGCACAACAGGATTACGCGATTACGCGAAATAAACCAATAAAATCACTTATCTACACTCTCAAATCGAACTCCGAAATTGTCTCTTTGGACGTTGCGTAAGCCCAAGCGAGGAACACTTCAAGCGAAAAACGGATTTAAAGGACCGGCCTATTTGTAAACGAGGCCATCTATTTCAGTGAAATGTACTTAGGGTCAAAATACTTATATAGGACAACAACTCTCACACTATGAAATTTATTGTTTCACCTATTTACGCTCATAAAGTAACGTCAAAGACCGTCAGGCTGAGCATGTACTTGGAACGTACGCCCAACACTAGAAGCGCAGAACAGACTTGAAGGCGAGTCTATATTTTCAGGATGCAATGAAATTCCACTGTATTGACTTAAATTGACTCTAGACATGTTAGACTACAATGCCTTGCCATTGGCAATTTCATATAATCAATATGACCCCCCTCAGGGAGCGCCAAAGAAGTGTAGAAGTGTAACGAAAAGTCGATTTCAAGGACGGGCTATTTTCATAATATGGTATTATAATTCCTCAAATGTACCTGGACGTTATCTACGTATGTCGCACAACAGGACTAGGCGAAAGAAACCAATAAAATCACTTATCTACAACCCTAAATTGAACTCAGAAATTGTCACTTTGGACGTTGCGTCAGCCCGAACGAGGAACACTTCAAGGGAAAAACGGATTTAAAGGACCACCCTATTTCTAAACGAGGACATCTATTTCAGTGAAATGTACTTAGGGTCAAAATAATTATATAGGACAACAACTCTCATACTATGAAATTCATTGTTTCACCTATTCACGCTCATAAAGTAACGTCAAAATCTGTCAGGCTGAGCATGTACTTGGAATGTACGCCCAACACTAGAAGCGCAGAACAGACGTCAAGGCGAGTCTATATTTTCAGGATGCAATGAAATTCCACTGTATTGACTTAAATTGACACTAGACATGTTAGACTACAATGCCTCTCATTTGACAATTTCATATAATCAATATGACCCCCCTCAGGGAGCGCCAAAGAAGTGTAGAAGTGTAACGAAAAGTCGATTTCAAGGACGGGCTATTTTAATAATATGGTATTATAATTCCTCAAATGTACTTGGACGTAATCTACGTATGTCGCACAACAGGACTAGGCGAAAGAAACCAATAAAATCACTTATCTACAACCCTAAATTGAACTCAGAAATTGTCACTTTGGACGTTGCGTCAGCCCGAACGAGGAACACTTCAAGGGAAAAACGGATTTAAAGGACCACCCTATTTCTAAACGAGGACATCTATTTCAGTGAAATGTACTTAGGGTCAAAATACTTATATAGGACAACAACTCTCATACTATGAAATTCATTGTTTCACCTATTTATTCTCATTAAGTAACGTCAAAAACTGTCAGGCTGAGCATGTACTTGGAATGTACGCCCAACACTAGAAGCGCAGAACAGACGTGAAGGCGAGTCTATATTTTCAGGATGCAATGAAATTCCACTGTATTGACTTAAATTGACTCTAGACATGTTAGACTACAATGCCTTGCCATTGACAATTTCATATAATCAATATGACCCCCCTCAGGGAGCGCCAAAGAAGTGTAGAAATGTATCGAAAAGTCGATTTCAAGGACGGACTATTTTCATAATATGGTATTATAATTCCTCAAATGTAACTGGACTTAATCTACGCATGTCGCACAACAGGACTACGCGAAAGAAACCAATAAAATCACTTATCTACACCCTCAAATCGAACTCCGAAATTGTCACTTTGGACGTTGCGTCAGCCCGAACGAGGAACACTTCAAGTGAAAAACGGATTTAAAGGACCGGCCTATTTCTAAACGAGGCCATGTATTTCAGTGAAATGTACTTAGGGTCAAAATACTTATATAGGACAACAACTCTCATACTATGAAATTCATTGTTTCACCTATTTATTCTCATTAAGTAACGTCAAAAACTGTCAGGCTGAGCATGTACTTGGAATGTACGCCCAACACTAGAAGCGCAGAACAGACGTGAAGGCGAGTCTATATTTTCAGGATGCAATGAAATTCCACTGTATTGACTTAAATTGACTCTAGACATGTTAGACTATAATGCCTTGCCATTGACAATTTCATATAATCAATATGACCCCCCTCAGGGAGCGCCAAAGAAGTGTAGAAATGTATAAAAAAGTCGATTTCAAGGACGGACTATTTTCATAATATGGTATTATAATTCCTCAAATGTACCTGGACTTAATCTACGCATGTCGCACAACAGGACTATTCGAAAGAAACCAATAAAATCACTTATCTACACCCTCAAATCGAACTCCGAAATTGTCACTTTGGACGTTGCGTCAGCCCAAACGAGGAACACTTCAAGCGAAAAACGGATTTAAAGGACCGCCCTATTTCTAAACGAGGCCATCTATTTCAGTGAAATGTACTTAGGGTCAAAATACTTATATAGGACAACAACTCTCATACTATGAAATTCATTGTTTCACCTATTTACGCTCATAAAGTAACGTCAAAAACTGTCAGGCTGAGCATGTACTTGGAATGTACGCCCAACACTAGAAGCGCAGAACAGACGTGAAGGCGAGTCTATATTTTCAGGATGCAATGAAATTCCACTGTATTGACTTAAATGGACTCTAGACATGTTTGTCACGGTATCTAGTGACATGTGAAACGCAGTTCGATATAAATTATTTTTTGTTTATTGATTCATGTTATGCACCAACTTGAAAGTGTGAGGTTGTTTATTTTGTGGATAAATTTGTATCCGAGCCAGACGTCGGGAGTTGGGGACGGGTTTTTCTTGAGTGACAGCCGCCGCTTAGAACATGACATATTTGCACCAACACGGAGATAAGGAAAGATTATTTTCGCCGCTACCGGGCTTGAGTCGCAGCAGGCGTTCGAACCCATGTTCACGGATGACCAGGAAAATCAGCTGGAGCCCAAGCCTGCAAGGATCGCCAACGCGCACTTGACCGCGTTTCAAGACAATGGAGAGAGGTCATTTCCATCCCTCTGAAACAGAAGCCAAGCCACTAGAGCGTCCTTTTCAACGGAAGAATTCGAATCTCTTATATATAGGCAGTACTATGATTCCAGACACAGTTTTTACCCGGATTTCATAGAGAGAGCATCTCCGCGCTACACTCTCGCGTGATCATTGTTTTGTGTCCGTGAACTTTGTTTCCTTACGTACCGTGAGCGAATCGCAGATAGAGAGTTACCAGTGCGCGCCTTATTTTGGTGAAGATTACGCGGTGATTTGTTTTTGCCAAGCGTGGACTACATAATAATGGAGGGCTAAAGAAGATCGAGAAGGGAGTCCGTCGACTCCCCTGACGCCTGCAACGACGCCGAAGCCAGTCAGACGACGCAAAAACCAAACACTGCCCAAAGCAAGAAGGACGCTTTCAAATCGACGTCCCAACCGAAGCTCGTTACCAGAGAGAGAGAGGGAAGGACGATTCCAGAACGACGCCCAAACGAGGCATGTCACCAGAGAGAGATGATTGCAGATCGACGTCCAATTGATGCCCGACACTGGAGAGATTCCTGACCGGCGCGTGGCCACGTACATCCGACGCTAGTGACAAGAGGAACGCCCGAAGTACTAAGGAGGTGCAAGTACACCAGATCGTCGCAATTGTTCTTCGTCGCGATCGACCTCGGAGAACAATTTCGCCACAAAGGAACCGTGTGCAAGTCCCGCGTCCAAGAGAGATGAATGACCACGCCAGGTAGCAGAGTCCGGTAGAGTATACTTCAGGGGGTCTATGTCTATGTAAACGTGCATTGTTCGTATCAACACCGTACAGTTAACGCCGAAGTCTCACTTATTCGCAAAGTTACTCAGGAAACCCCGAACCTAACCCCCGCGTTTGATAATTTTTGGTATTGTTATAAAAAAGGGTAATTTCATGTTCAGATGTTCTAATTTAATTGTCTGCATTCAGGGTTAGAAGCTCCATTTCATTTCTTTAATAAAAAAAAAAGGTAAAGTCTTCCCCTGTGCATAGCACCACGCCATGAAGGCGTATAGGGGATTTCTTTAATATTTAGTATAAATTGTCAAAGTGTGCTCCATTTCTTGTGTAACCGACCGCCCCGTCGCGCCATTTAATTTGTCGATACTTGACTGATGAGTCCTGTTTAATTGTGGAAGGCGTAAATTTTATTGCAAGGTCGTGCGCATGAAGTAGTATTATTTGTTGCATAGTGGTTTTTGATGTAATTTTTGCTCGCGCCGACGATTGATTTGTGTATTTCCGGCAGCTGGTGCCAATTAAGTTTTTGCATCCCTATGTAATTGTGTAGTTGTTCTCATTGGACGAGAGAGGCTTATGTGTAATACCCCCGTCCGAGAAACTTGTATAATGTCGTCCTTACGACTGGATGCATACGTTCATTCGAACGAAAGATTTAACCACGCCGACCCAGTTGTCTTAGTTAACCGCTTTCCGAGGGCTGGCACTTAAGTTAATTTAAAAGAGCACAGGAGCTGGCAGACAAATGCCCTAAGTTCACATAAAGGTTTAAAAATTAAAAGGAATGATATGTTAATGAGATCCATGATTTGTATCCATACTTCACATGTAAAAATACCTCATGTGTGTGAAAGAGAGATAGAGTGAATGTTGTGAGAGTGAGGAGGCTTTGTAAACAGTTGTTGATTGCAATATTTTTTTGTTGTTACAATATATATTCACTTTTTTACCGTTCGTCAGTGTTGTTATTTGACGTTTTTCAGGTACCAGATATTATGCTATTAGTGTTTTATGATTGTTCGAATCTACATATCAAAGGTAAACAAAACAGTGTAACTTTTCAAGGTATTAATCTCCGCCTCGCAATAGTATGACAATAAACGACCGTCTCAGTACCGAACTTGATAACTGGACCGTGAGTCACGACCGGTTTCCCGTACACATAACGACGTTTGGCCCCGTGCCGGGGTATGATTGACACGTCATTTTGGGGACCGTGAGTGCACTCGTTACATGTTAGACTACAATGCCTTGCCATTGACAATTTCATATAATCAATATGACCCCCCTCAGGAAGCGCCAAAGAAGTGTAGAAATGTATCGAAAAGCCGATTTCAAGGACGGCCCATTTTTATATTATGTTTTTTTATAATTCCTCATACATTGATGAAAAGGAAGAGAGGATAAGAAATTGAAACCACTTGGCATCAGAGGAAGTGTGCAGCAGGTGTATCCGGCCACAAAAGAAGTGTTGTATGTGAGGTGGCAAATATAAATTTTATAAAGAATATGGATGACAGAATCAAGAAAATATGCACGATTGAATGTGAAAAAGAAGGAAAAATAAATAGCCTATGGAAACAGTTGGGAAGGAATGGCTACGAGAAGGAGGACATAAACAGAGGAAGGAAGAAAAGGTGCAGGGGACAATTGTAGGAGAAAGAAAAAGCGGAAGATTAAGAGAAAAAGAAAGAGAGGAGGTTTCGAATAAGGAGTATGGGGAAGACAACAGAAAAGATATGCAAAGTGCTTAGGAAAGCGGACATTAAAACTTACAGGAAGGGAGGGAGAAGCATCTTAAGAATAGTGAAGAATGCAAACAAGAAAAAGGAAAACAGAGAAGAGGATGAGGAAGGGATTATCTACGAAATGAAATGTAAAGAATGTCAGAGTGTGTACATAGGAGAAACGAAAAGAGGCTGAAAGACAGGTTGAAACAACATAGGGATGATGTACGACTTAAGAGAGAGAGAAATGCAATATTTCAACACACGAGAGAAACAGGACATGACATAGAGTGGGATGAGACTAAGCAGATAGGAAAGGAGAAGAGAATGCTAGTGAGAAAATGGAAGGAAGCCAAGGAAATAGAGAACAAAGGTGAAGAAGACACAATGAACTGGAATGGGGGGCTGAAGATATTCAAAGAATGGAAGAAGGTGTTAGAAAGAGTGGAAAGAACAAGAGAGAAAGAGGAGAGAAGAAGGAAGAAGAATGAAGGAAAAAGATCGTGAGATAAAGAGTCCAACCACATTTCAGATGAAAGAAAAGTTTTAGCCTTTCAAGTGAAAGTACAGTTGACAAGGGAAAGCCACCTGCTAGAATGATCCAGAACAACTTTCTAATAGTCTGGAGGGGAGTAATTTTTGTGTATATATATCGTCCTGTTTTGTACCTTGTTACATTTGTACTTGGTGCAGAGTCTGAAGAAGACCTTGCTGAAAGGTTGAAACGTTTAGTTTATGTTTTTAATGAAATAAATTTCTGCCTTGGTCAGCATATTGAGTTTTTCACATCATGGAAAGAAGGTTTCATGGTGTTATAATCTTATTTTATTTCAAATATTATTTGTTTTGGGCATAATTTACATCCGAGAGGACAAACGCCATTGTTGTTTCAATATTTCTTTCCATTCGGGAAAACGCAAACACATTTTACATTTCACAACGTAGGTTATTCAATTAAGTGCAAGGAAAATTTCGTATACTACTTAAAGGAACTAATGGTCCACCTGTAACACGTTATCGCCCGATTGTATAAAGCAGTTGATCCTCGATTAGCCAGTAAAATTGATCTGCAGTCACGCTGAACTCTGATTTTGTGTTGTATAAAAGTTGAACTGAGATTAAGTCCATGCGATCTGCGGCCAAAGTTGACCCGCGATTTTTCTCCGATCAGCAGACATTGACCGTAGTTCAGCTGTTGTAACATGGCTGTACTAAAGAATATTTGTTTGTAAAATGTGTTGCAAGTGAACGTATGCGGCAAGACGGGAGAATCAATTCATAAAATCCTGTTTCCATAATAATAAAGAAGAAGCATGCACAACGAGGTGAAAATGATAAATATTTCTTCCATTTTTCTTTCTTTCCATATATCCTGTGTCATTGTTATTTACTGTTTGAAATACCATGGATTTTTTTCCCTTAAAATTAGCCTTAAATGAGTGCAAAAGCATATTGTAACATTGTTTGATTTCACGATCAGAGAATGGTAACTTGAGAACAATCAAGTGTTCATTGATACAAACAGAAAACATGCCCCGCTTACGTTTTCTTGTTGATGTCATTGTAAAACTTGCGTTGGGATGAAGAGGGGGCCAGGTTCACGGACGTTAAAAATATTACAATTTCGCTTTACTGCATCCAGCAAAGTGTCATTTCTACTACTTTTGGCTAATCGCGAAGATAAGGATAAGTGAACACTCACAAGGAACACCCATGCCCAGGCAGGGATTCGAACCCGTGATCCCAACACGGAGCCCGGCTAGAGTTTCTAGGAAATGAATACGACAATTAAAATTTCGACTTATAACCCGCGAGCCCCCTCCTCCCGCCTCCCCTGGAGATCAGCTCGAGCTACGGGCCTGGTTCACTCCCGGATCGAAGGTCAAATTTGAAATCTAATCTCCAGTTAGTGATGTTTGTACAACCGGCCCTCGATGTCCTTTCCGCGATGGGAGAGCCGCGGCGACAAGCAGTCTGCCGCGGCGATACAGAGGACCGACCGACCACATGTGTCTGACACTTGGAGGGGTGGGGGGAGGGTCTGAACCGGGAAGGTTTCCTCTGACCGCGAGAAAATATTTGACAGGTGGCGGCTGGCATCAAGTTGTTTCCTTCCTTCTCGAGTTTCGTTGCCGCTTGTACGTCCACTTTGTGGAAAGGAATGGCAAAGGCGTGCTATAATAATAAGAAGTTTTGTGCAGCAGCAGTTATTTGCTTTTAATGAAAGGGCCAAACGTATTTCTAAATAAAATAGTAACAATAAAAACAAGTCTACAAATATTATTATTTTGTTTCAACGGACTGCCTTGTATCTCGCTTGTATTATTTTTTTTGCTCATCGCGACGATGAGGATGAGTTACAGTATGCCCAGGACGTCCTCAAAATCTTTGTCGCTCTGCTACCCTACAGACGTGCAGCCGTGTAATCTTGGAAATGCGAGATGGTATCTGAAAATATATCAATTTCCAAACATGTCACACACAGGGCGATTCCAGAGTCAGGATTTCCCAACACACGAACTATGGAAATTCCAATGAAAACAGTGCCATCTCAAAAAATAGTCTTTACCAGTTGGATATTTCAGTGAAATGTCTTCCCAACCAGTAGCGCAGGAACGTTTTTCATTTGGAGGAGTACAAAATTCAGCCTCCCATATATAGACACACACACCACAAGGACCTACCTACCTAGGTATAATGTGAAGGCATGAGAAATATTCCATTTTAGAACAGCTCACACGAATTTCCGTTTCTCAATGCAAAGTTTGCATAAATTATTTTTATTTATTTGCTTTTCTTAGAATTTATGGTTATTTATAAAACAGATATTAAGACCAGATAAAATTCCGAAACATATAAAGCTCTGGACCTTCTTCTGCGCCCATCTTGAATTTAAAGGAACGGAAAATCAGAAGTTCGAAATGTGAAAATTGCAAACAAAGATACATCTATTCATTTTAATGCAGTGTGAGATGAAAGGGGGTAAGGAGGATTCCACCCCCCTTCTGTCTTGAGCCATCCCAACCAGGAATAATCATCTCTCACTCACTGGATATACGTACCATATTATTGAATATATCATACTTATGTACTTATAGAGTTCCACTTCAGTTCAGTTCATTTTAATTCCAAGTCCCATAGCTACACATAAAAATGTCTTTAAGCAATTTATAGCACATGTGTACCACATCCAATGCCTTTTAGAAGCCATATGTTCGGTATTTTCTCAGATATCTAGAGGGCTTTGTATTGAAAAAATACTGGGTTGAGATGATTCCCGATCTACTCGTTGTAGGTCAAACTTTGGAACATTTGTAAAACACTTGACAAAGCATATGTTTGTAATATATTTAATTTATAATTAGCTGTACCTAATGACGCTCTTCGAGCACTGACAGTACTAGCATTACAAATACAAAACCGAAATCCTTCAGATCTCAGAGCAAGCAAGGAAAACTATACGCTCGAATGTTTTTTTTTCCTTTTCAATCTTTGGTGGACAATATGAAGAGTCGGCCAAGGTTTCTTTTCGTATGTAGAGGTATTAAATGCAAATACATGCGTGTGTTTTGAGGTGACATGTCAATTTCTCGTTTATGTGAAAAATTGAACTTTAAAGTAAGCAAAAGCATGTGTGCATCACAGTTATAGATTTTGACATCTATACAAAGAAAATCCAAGACACATTCCCATTTCGCCGACCTCCGTGGCGGAGTAGTTAGCATATCGCTCTACGACGCCATAGGTTACGGGTTCGAATCCCGGCCTGGGAATAGGTGTCATTTGTGAGTGTCCTTTATAATATCATCACTCATCATCATCTTCACGATTCGCGAAAATGGAAGAAATGCGAAGTATAATAAACCAAACCAATCAGTCAAACATTACCATCTCACTCATAGTCCTCGTGAATCCAATCCATACCAGTATCTACAGTTGAATGTGAAAGCGGGTTCAATGCCAAAAACCTCGTCTGAAATGATTAGAGAAATCCTTTAGAAGTTTTTTAAACTTACTTTTCCTTTCCTTAGACCCTCAGTGCAATGCTTTCATTCAAAAAAATTTCCAAGAAATTGGATCAAGTCTAAGTAACACAGTGCTCATTACAAGCCAACTGGCAAATCATAGAACCTGCAGCGAGTCTCACTTATCTCGTGCATTTATCTGACTAATGTATCAATATTAGATTTTAAGCAATTAATGTCCAATTCTAAGTATACCTAGTCCAAGGTAAAAATAAGTCCTCCCCCCTCTGATAAAATCACAAATTGCACCCTGTTTAAATGTCTAGAAAACATATCATTTCACTTAGGAATGATATCGCGATACGAGAGTCGAGAATTGTCACAGCCTCATCTCGTCTCCTGTGTGGTTCGTGAGGTCCTTCTCGTTCTTGTTTGTGTTTATTTTTGTTTCGGTTTCCACTCAGACTTTGTTAAATATTTTTCTAAATTCACTTTATGCTCAGATAGCTCGGGACTGAATTTACAGTTTAAATTGGAATCCAAAGCACTATGCATGTGGAACCCCTTGATTACAAGGCGAAATATCTCGTCCTGACCCACGAAATGTTTAGTATAAGGAAAACGTATATTGTGTCACCACCCAACGTTTTACAACTATATACTATATGTCATTGAAGTAAAACTTTTGTTATTAACGTTTGTCTGCTTTACATCTATTTTCGACGCTGCGAACCGTCGAAATACGGAATTTTATCCTGAATAGACGAAACCGGGCATCACAGGCTCGCAATTGACACTAATGGATTAACTTTGAAATTACGATAAACAAAATATAGGATTTACTTGGAAGAAAAATCAATAAGATATACGCTTGGTATGTCTGAATAAGTCATATAGTAATATAAATTTTTTTAAGCAATTTCTTCAAATATGATACCAGTTTCGAATGAAATCGTCTCGCTTTAATATTGCAGATATTTATTTGTCTCGTCTCGGAATTTGAGAGGAAATAGAGACTTTTTCTTGTCTCAGTACCATCTAAATTTTCAAAAATCTTCTTCGTGTATAGGTTTAAGTATAGGTTTCCGAACACCCTCTTACAAAGTTATGAAAATTATGGGTGAGGTACAGGAGTACATTGTACCCCTCAAATTGGTCTGTCGTTTCTCGTCTCGTTTGTGTAAGTATTCCGTTTCGAAAAATTCCATTTGAAAAATTCATACAGTTTCCTGATGTAGATTTGTATCTTATCTTCGAATCGACGCAACCCCTTCTTTAGAAAAGTGTACCACTTTACGCAAAAGAGAATTCGTCTGGAGCGTGACTTTCTGAGAGTGAACTTTATCTGATTCCATTGTTCCACACACATTTTAAACAATTTACATCTCCTTAAAGAGGTTTCCAAGAACACAGGTCAATGAACTAACTCGTAACAAGCACAATGTAGTAGAATACGTTTACAATGGTTTGAATTTCTGTGGTAAGAAAGATAATGCTTTAAGTTATGAACAATATAAATATTTTAATTGAACGACTTGAAAATGTGTTATTTTAACAGTAGCACCTTGCGTCTGTCAAATTATGGAAGGGGGTACAGGGGGTACAATTGGATTTACGGATTTAGGGGGTACAGTACTACCTTAAAAAATTTGGGGGGTACAATGTATCCCTGTACCCCCCCCCCCCCCCGTTCCTACACCACTGTTCCCAACCCAGGAAAGTTCTCTACAAGTCATAAGCAAAGCGTGGGGCGATTTTGTACAGAGTGGCTTCTGTACGAGCGCATGCGAATGTCGGAATTATGCTGTCATAAACTCTGTAGAGAAATAGGAGGTTATTTCAGTCGTTCGCCGCCAGCGTGACGGCCGTTCGTCGGAGTCTTCATGCAACAGGTCCCGGCAAATTGCGTTCAGGAAGTCCGTAACAGAAACCGCTTGTTTTCTAATGTTTCCACTTTTCACAATTACAGTTACAATTACAATTGAAATAAGCACATACCTTGTCGCAAGGATGCTGGAAAAGGTGTCCTCGCAAATACAAATATTTCTGGCACCTTATTCCTGACATCTAATCTTAGATTAGACATCGCTACTTTATCCTCAGTTGACATTAAGGGAAGACAGCATCCCGGCGCATAAAGCAAACCGAAAGCGTAAAATGATATTTAAAAGTAATAATAATGATGATCACTAACCTCCTGTGTTATAAGAGATGTTGAAAATGACCTCCTTGAACCTTCTTAGGTTCAAGAGATCCTGTCTCTCGTAATTCCCTGACCACTTTTCTGCAAGAATTCGTTTTCACGTAATTATCGTACATAAAAACTCTCTGTTCAAGAGTATATTTGTTTAACGGCATAAGTAATGAATGAATAACAATTAACACACAATAAACACTGGCCATGAGTAGCACATTACAATAACACAGTATAAACAACACGCGTACTGATAAACGCAAACAGAAGTGAACATGAACGTACAGTGACTACGTCTGGTAGCTGACAGTGTTGCTAACCATTTTTCGGCAATGTCCCTACAGACGTAGTCAAAATGTCCCTACAACTGACCAAATGTTCCTGCTCCACGTAAAGCGACTAAAAAAAAAAAAACACCTCATGAGCATGCAAGACAGAAGATAAAATATACACATTTACTTACCAAATCTTTCTGCTCGGTGCTTCCACAATTAATGAAGGAGCGAATTTACTGTACAGGACCCCTCCCCGATTTTTACAATATTTGGCATACTCACTAATTGAGGCCTCCTAATCACGAATTTGAAGTTAAAATTTGTGGGTCACGTGTAGAAATTGCAAAATAAGTTAAATTGAGTGGTCCGCGATCGGCACGATTGCTCATTATTTACCGGAAGATTTTGTGTTTCCAATACTTAAAAAACGAAATATACATTCATGATATTACTACGACCCCAAATTTTAACTATGTTTGCTTATCCTAACCTAACCGTACCTGAATGGTTCGTGGGGCTATCCGTCAATGGTTTGTTGGGCTACCCGTGCATGTTTTTTTCGAGCCCAAATTTTAACTATGGTTGCCTTGCCTAACCTAACTTAACCTAACCTTACCGAGAATGGTCAGTGGGGCTATCCGTGAATGGTTTTGCGCTAATGGTGATTACGAACCGATAAAAAATCTTATTTTCGTAGCACTTTAACGGCAAACGTTCATCATCGAAGACGCCATTTTCGTATCCTGCAATTTTATGATTGATGTACTGTTTCCAAATTTACCTGTAATCAAATTAGTTCTTCTACATCGTGATTGTCGCTGTCACATGTAAGGACGTTCTTTGGGCAATATACTGAAATCCATAAGTTTATTAATTAGCCCACAGCCATCCTCCTGCACACTCAACCTAACAATCTGTACAACATTAACAACTTTTTACTGTTCTCTTCCGCCATTATTACACAATTCATGCTCTCCAAGTATGAAATCAACAGTGTGGCAACGCTGTAGAAAGCATAACTAATTGCAAACGTCAATTGTTCATATCAACAAATATGGCTACCATACTTGTATACGGAGAATCATTGCGAGAATTGAAAAGCTTATTTTACAATTTCTACACGTTAATGAACAATTTTTTCACCTCACCCCAACATGTTAACTTGAGATAAATCATCACGACTAATTATTTCGTGAGTATAAGACGTAGCATAGAAATTACAGAAGGGTCCGGTATTGTAAATTCTTGCCTTAATGAATAATAGGGGTGTGCGGGACAGAATTTTTTGGGTCGGGACGGGATCGGGACGGTAATTTTTTTAAATCCCGACATTCGGGACTGAAAAATTTGCAATTTCCCGACCAAGTCGGAAAATTTTCGGGACGGGAAATGTTCGAAATTTTCCGAAGCACTGGAAATTTAAGTCATTTTCACTTTAAGTGATTGTTTTTGCATTTCTAGAATAAAAATTTACAATTTTCGATAAGTTCCAAAAACTTACAATGCAGAAAACGTCGAGAATTAACGACTTTTTAAAGTGACCATTCGGTATTTCCCGACTGCTCGGGATCCCGAAAAGTCGGGAAGTCATTTCCCGAAGTCGGGATTGGGACGGTAATTTTTTTTCCCGATCCCGGTCCTGACTTTTCGGGATCCCGCACACCCCTAATGAATAACGTTGAGTCGTTTACTATTGATTATGTTATTTGAAGTCATACATGGTGTTGCTGTGAAGAGATAGATGTTGGTTGGTGATATATGCTGTATTTCCTGCAGTCTTTAACAATTTTGGTCCCATTTTATTTCCCTTTGTTGTTTTTGTATCACTTAACATTGAAAATATTCTTTCCGTTTCCACGTTAGAATGGGGCAATGTTAGCACTATTTTCGCGAGAGTGGAAATGTTTTAAAAAAAGAACGTGCCTTGAAAGTTTTTGGTAACCGATAACATGTTCCAAAATTCTGATGGAGACTTGTCAGTTAGTTCTTTTTTTTCCTCCTCGCTAAAGTATCCAGATAAACTAATACATAAAATGTAATTTTCCAAGATTGAAAAAAGTACCTACGATTTCCCTCATTTGGCAAAATCTGTCCCTACGTCCCTACGCGGGCGAAATTTAGTGAAAAGTCCCTATGCGTAGGGACATGTCCCTACGGTTGGCATCACTGCCGACACGTGCAGTATGAAGCGCCCTCTCGCGGCTGACAACTCCCCCAACCTCCGATAAGTTGCCGGCGCTGTCGCGACAACTGAGGATAAAGTAGCGATGTCTAATCTAAGATTAGATGTCAGAAATAAGGTGCCAGAAATATTTGTATTTGGGAGGGCACCTTTTCCAGCATCCTTGCGACAAGGTACGTGCTTATTTCAATTGTAATTGTAACTGTAATTGTGAAAAGTGGAAACATTAGAAAACAAGCGGTTTCTGTTACGGACTTCCTGTAATGCAATTTGCCGGGACCTGTTGCATGAAGACTCCGACGAACGGCCGTCACGCTGGCGGTGAACGACTGAAATAACCTCCCCTTAACATTTGGATTTGGATCCTTTTTTGAGGTCCTGTAAAAAAAAGAGGGGGTCTCTAGTTAGTATGGTTTCGGAGTAGAAAACCGATAAACGAACAAATTATATACATAAGGGTTTAGTACATATGGTTAAAATATAATTGCATGTGTTGTTTTCTCTGTTGTTCTTCTCAATTCTAACGTATCCCATTCAACTTCCTGTCTTGGAAAGAAATCCTGACCACCTTGCACGGTTATACGGAAAATGTGAAGATACATGAAAGTTAGTCATTTATTAAAGTGAGAGTGTGGGATGCAGACACTTTTTTTATCCCCTGTGTTAAAATATACCTAGTCAGGATATTCAAATGTACTTTTCTTTCGCAGTCAGCACTCATTTTGCCATTCTTCCTGCCTTTGACGTTATTTTTCTTTACAACTACTGTGCCAAAGAGATGGGTTATGAACCTCCCAATGAGACCCTGGGCATGCCACTATGCCGAGTATTACTGTTATCTAAAGTCTGCCCATAACAACAATAATTAAAGTTTTTCTGCTTCCTTTATGTATTGGACCAACATATTTACAAAGGACAGAACGTCGTTGAAATTATCATCTCGATCCGGTTTGACACCTCAGTCTTTACAAAATGTTAACGCTGATCTCAATAAAATGCAGTTTCCTTCGAGCGGCGCCCCATATGCTCTTTCTACAAGCAAAAGATCTACAATATACTCAAAATACATAGATAAAATGTAAATGACATGACATTTTCTGCAAATGGGTATATATGCACTGTAACGCACATACCTCGTAGTATTTCAGGGTTACGTAAAGTACAAATGAGAACCTCTACAAAACCGGTGTCACGGTTTATGTGGTCCCCCCCCCACAAAGAACATAGTTCTGTCGGACCAAATAAACCACGAAATATGGTTACCTCAGTCCAAATCTCTCAGCAAAGGGGGGGGTGAATATTAGGTCCCTCCCCGAGTGTACGGGAAAATCATTGACATTAAACTGAAAATTCCGAATGGTCCTGCCAGCTAAATAAAATTAAACATTCACCTGAGGGAACAAAAAAATAAAGAGGTTAGCAAGGGGAACAAACTTCACCTAGGGAAACACGGTCCCCCAAAGGAATTAAAATCGGAACGTAGAATGTATATCACCCCGTGAAATATTGCCCCATACGAAACACCGGTCCTTACCTCTCCCCTTTTCCTTCAGAAGCAATTAGAAGCGCATGATTATCAGCATTGCGTAATTACCCGTCCCACCCCACCCAACACTCCCAGTCATCAAAACACACACAGAATTTTCCGTGAACAATCGATTAAATTTTGGCAGTGTGTAATGACCGCCATGTTAGGCAAATTTCAGTCATGTACTGCAATTTATGTTATTCGTATACTTTGAAAGTGGGATCAGAACCACTGTGCCATGTGCCTCCACCCGGTATCGAACCCGGGGCCCCTTGATTACAAGGCGACGACGTTACCTCTACGCTCCTCCTCGATGGTGTAGTGGTAACATCGTCGCCTTGTGATCAAGGGGTCCCGGTTTCCATACCCAGTGGATGCACAGTGGTTCGGATCCCACTTTAAACTGTAGGTCCAGTCCCGATTAGCCTTACTGTGCATAAAGTGGACTTAAAACACCAACTCAATCAATGAATCAATGAATATCACTCAGAAATGTTACGAGACGATTTTTAAACATAAAAGCCTACAATATCTGTCCAAGGAACAAGAAAAGGCATTGTATGGCAAATCGTTAACCTATTATTGCATAAAATTCTAAACAAATCTCCGGGATCAGCCCACAAAATTCCTAAAACCGTGCCAAAAACGAGTGGATGCACGAGGACATTTCCAACATCCGCCGTGACAATTAACGTGCTTACTTTGAATGTAATTGTAACTATAATTCTGAGAACTTTAAGTCATTTCGAAGCTAGCTGTTTCCATAGCGAAGATATCGCACGCGATTTGACGGGAGTTGGCGTCAGGGCGCCCGTTAAGCGTGCCGCTGTCAAGGCGCCCAAGGCTGAACGTAGGACCCTGTTTATCTTATGTTATTATATTATTAAGGAATTTTTGGAACATTCAAATTTTATAGGCTGTTAATTATCCCAAATAATATATGCTACGTTGTCATTATTTTTCAAATCCAAGATGACTAGGATCATTTCTATCTTTCACGCAGAAGTTGTTGTTTAAGCACAAGCTACATAAAATTTCTTCTTGATGTCGATTTTTGTTCAACAATGTACAAGATTGAAGTAATTTAGTCTTCGTTATAAATTCGTAAACTAAATCTTTATTTAATCATTTTATGTGTAAGGGCAAATATGAATTATTTTATAAAATCAGTTTCGTTATTTCTATCTAGTTCAATATTATAATATTATAGCGCCGCAATTCTCTCTCGCTTTCAATACTATATCGTTCTCCTATTGGCTGTTTACTTTAGGAGTGGGGAATGACGCTACGTGCATATGGCGACGTCAAAAGTTCCACGTTGGCATTCTCAATTGTTGCCAACCACAATTAAGCTTACTTTCGCTATTTAGCATTAATCTGACATATGCATTATCAGCTTTTCTTGTGTTATTTTTATAGTATGAGTTTGTAGCATTGTAAGAAAGAATCTGTTAAGCTGTGACTCGCGCCTGACGTAGCAGTTGAGGTCTTGCTATTAACGATGAAGGCGGACTATGTCGTGTTAAATAAGTTGCTTATCACTGCCTACGAACGAGCAGGACCCAACAAATTATAATGAGTATTTACGCGCGCAATTCGTGATTAAAGTTTTTGGATATTTAATTATAAAGTATTTGATTTTTATTTGACGTGATGTGCTGCTCGGTGGTTATCTTCCCGGCAGATTGGATACCTATGCTTCCAACTGACCGGCCGGAGCAAGGAGCGGTGTGTTGCCAATTCGGATCTCCATAACCTAGAGTTGCGATTGTGGTAGCACGTCAGGGCCACCTTTGCGAAACGCATGGCACTTATATTTTAGAAAAAGAAAATGAAATATAGACACTTTCTACAACTCGTAAAATTCTGTACTGATACCAACATGATTATCAGCATTGCGTAATTACCCGCCCCACCCCCACCCAACACTCCCGGTCGCGTATTTCACAAATGCACATGGGATTCGCAACCGGAGAGTTGTCAGCCTATCAACAGCCAGGAGGGAAAATGATGACATGTCGAACTTGTTACCACCCAGTTTCTCTTCAGTCGCGACTCGAGAGAGACGTCGCAGAGCGCAGAACTTGGATCACTCTTTCTTCCCAACGCCCAATGTGCTGCATTTCTTTTGATTATGTGCGTTATCTAACACATCGATGAAAAAGAACTGATCTTAAATTCCTTCTGTACAAAACACAAAAGAATACTTTGGAGTTTCATCCGAAAAATCGCCTCCCTAAAATAAAAACTTTGTGAGATTTGTTATTTTTCTGAGTTTCTTTTAATTTTTACTGCTCTTGGGGAAAAAACTATTTCTAATTTGTGCAAAAGTTTATATCTACATAGCTAACCAATTCTACAGTGCCCTTTCCTTTAATTCATCATTATGAGAATTCTCTTAACTGGGGGAAAGCATCACTCCACGTTTCTCCTACTTAAGCACTACTACCTCCTGAAAAAAAGTCCTGCGGGCGGCCTTGCTTGCATCTACGCGTTAATAGAACAGAAAACTGGAATGAGATTGTGTCCCTCATACACAAAGTGAATAAATTCAGATTGATAATAAAACATATTCCAAATCAAACGAAAACCACGCGCACCCATCCACCCACATCACACATATATTGAAATGCATCGTACATTCAGAAAGATATTGAATTATATGTATAATAAATATATTCATACTACCTAGGTAATACTCCCGGATGTCCGGCTTCCAAATACGTATACGCATATATTACTGGACATTTAATGTCAGGATAAGTCGAAAGCTGACTTTCGCTTGTAACAAAACTTCAAGAATATATACATAGAACTAGATAATACTATTTTAAAATTAATTACAAGTTTTCTCATATTTTGAGCACATTTTGAAAATTCTGAGTTCACGTGTCCCACTTCACCACATTTTATTCTGCGTCGCCTTTTTTGCCACTTGAACTAATCGAAGCCATGAGGATGACTAGTGACAGGATAAAAGAACACTTAGAAAGTCGTCCCCCATGCCCAGACAGAAGTCGAACTTGGAACCTTCGGTGGCAAAATCGAGTGTCCACCTTTCCATAGACTTCGCCCCAGAGACGCCGTACTATGATTGGATGCTGTAGTTATGAAATCATGAAAATACATTGTAAATTTATATTGCTTTTCGGCATGCAATAAACATAATGTTAAGAATCAAAGAGGCAATGTAGGATAGGGTGTAAGTTGTAGGAATTTCAGCATGTTTTTCGGTAAGTTCCTAACAGTGTTGTGTCTCCTTATTGTACGACGCACGTATATTTTTTTTGGTTGTACTAAATACAAATTTTGTGTAAATTCAAAGGGGGGTATATGTAAATTAAATAAGAATTGTGAACATCATTTGAATATTTTCACCTGTATGTTTTCGAAGTTCAAATTTAATTTACTGAAACTTTTTTTTTTTTTTTTGTTGCCAACATCTGGAGGAACTTTTTTACAGTCCTCGCCTAGACAGTATCTATTATAGCAAACTTTGTTGTGCACTGAAGATTTCTCTTCAATTATAGTAATCAACTGAGCTGTTTTTGACTCACTTTGATAACTGTTATATTGCTGTAACACGTGTAAACCTCAACTCTGTTGAAAGAAGGGTGGCTTCTAAGCAGCGTTGCCAGGTAAGATTTTAAAAAATCGGGAGATCGTCCCCTGAAAAATCAGGAGATCTGCTTAAAAAATCAGAAGAACTAATAATAGCGGATTGTCAACGTTCTGGGGGGGGGGTAGAGTGGGAAAGCTTTCCAGTATCATCATTGAACGTTAATTATTAATTTTAGATGTCAAAAGATAAATTTATTACTGTTATGTCAATACATATTGTATTATGAATTTGCACTTCAAAGGGTACGATAAACCCCACCCCCTTAATTGACCTAAGGTAAAGGTACAGTTTCCCCCCAACCAGTGGCAACGATCGGGCGCCAAAACTGAGGGGGGGTGCAAGGATTCGGGGATACATATTTTTAAATACTCTACCTGATAACACCTGAGATTGTTTTTATTTAAAACTAGCCAAAGTTACAGGATGTAATTTTTTTTAACAATACATTCAAAGCATACTCGCATTAATGGTAATAGAGGAAGGCTATCATGCCTGAACCCCCGAAATTCCCTCGAATTAAAACTTTTATTTCAATCATGGAAGGTAACCAACCAGTATTAGACAGATTGGTTGATTCATATGGTTTATTTCGTAAAGATGTGAAATTGATGAAGGGACACTCACAAAGATCTCCCATGCCCAGTCCGGGATTCGAACCCGTGACCCAATATTAGACAGTTCGCAGGTTTTTCTTCAACTTTTTTCCCAGTCACTCCAGACAATGTACATGTTAATTAAAGCAGCTTTATGCATTCGAGGATTACCTGGTATAAAATCGGGAAAGAGAATTTCTACCGCCACGGTATTGAATCAGTATAAAGGGACATAAGAGCAATTGTAGTGGTAGTTACGCTCAGAAATAGCTTAAAAGAAAACAACGCTCTAAAAACATGAACTATTATTTCTAAGTTAAGAGATGATTAAGAAAAAATAAAACTGCAACGTATAAGTCTGCAACAGCAGTTTACTAAGCCGACCTCCGTGGCTGAGTGGTTAGCACAGAGTCGGTAACGCGTCTGGCTACCATGCAAAAGGTCCCGGGTTCGATCCCGGCCGGTTCAAATCCGGGAATTTTTCTAACGTTGGAAGCGGCCCCGGCTCCCACCCAGCGTCGAATAACATGGGTATCTGGCGGAAACCCTGGGGGGTAAAGGCAGTCAGGGGCGTGGTGCTAAGCACAAGTGAGCACTTTACCTTCTTTTTACCTATGACATCAAGGATCCCGTCTCGGGATCGAATCTCGGCCTGGGCATGGTTGTCCCTTCATTAATTTCATCATATCATCACTCATCCTCGTCTTCGCGTTTAGCCAAAACCAAAAAGTGGAAGAAATGCGAAGAAAAATAAACCAAATCAATGAATCGACAGTTTACTAAGAGCTAATTAACTATAACCTTTGGCTGCATTTGTAATGTGGACTCCCTTTTTTATCAGAGTTAAAAACTTGAACCTGTATCTAGCATTTGCTTCCAATAAACACTACCATAAAACTGAATACTTGTTCGTATGTGTGGGTGGCAACATTGGTATTTAGTTGTAACCAGTTTCCAGTTGCCTCCCGTTTGACAAAAACCGCATCAGATGTGGAAAGTTAGGACACCCGCCTTGAAGTTCCCAATGCACAAAGGGCTCAAGAAGCCGCGCGTCTTTCCCAATATCATCAAGCCTGGTATGACCATATGACCCTCCTCCCCCACATACCTACCTTTCTCTCTCTCTGCGGAATATTCATGTGTCTTCGCATTCCACCAGCTGAATATGTAAATTTTAAATCAACTTTCGATATTTTTAAATAATTGTTCATTATAAATATTTAAGAAAGCAAAAAATCAGGAGATTTCCACATTTTCTTGAAACTTGTCAGGAGATCAGTAGATCATGCTGAAAATCAGGAAATCTCCTGCGAAATCAGTAGACCTGGCAACACTGCTTCTAAGAGATGAAAGCGAACGACCTTGTAGAACCTCCCTTCTCGTTGCCCTTGCAGCAAATGACGTCAGCAAGTTTCTCCCTTGTGACTGGTTGAAAATTGTCCGGTTGCGAATCCCATGTGCATTTATGAAATACGCCTCCCGGTCATCAAAGCACACATAGGATTTCCCGTGAACAATCCATTAAATTTTAGCAGTATTTACAGGACATCCACAAAAAATTTTCCTAAGAAATTTTTGCCACATAATGTTTCGGTACTACTAGTCATCGTAAATCAATAATTTATCGTCTGCGTATGTATATATATATACACACTGCAGATTCGAAATTTCTTTCATACAGCACTAAAGACCTGAGTACTCTTATGGAAAGGGGATCATACTAGCAGAGAAGCAGACAGGCTGAAACCCTTGAAATTATTGTTTTCGCTAAATTCATGCATTGTAGCTTATCGCATTTAATACCTATGCATAAAAGAATCGTTATCTTTTATTTAGAGACATTCATATTCTGATGGTGCTCCCTTGCTGTCTGTCCGTAGCGTACTAAAGATTTTGTCCACCGTCAGAAATACATGCTTGTGACGGCCATGAATGTGATGAATACCGGATAAAAATGTTTTCTCAGAGCTCCTACTGTCGACCACAATGAAGATAACCGTAACGAGAAAAATCGTTCACAGGGATTTCCCCTACGCCCTGTAAACTAGTTACTTCCAAACACTGACACACATTAGGCATGCTTATATAATAACTTTCTGTAGACCCTATCCTTGTAATAGTCTATCTTTGATTAATAGTGGACCGAAATAAAAACTAAGACAGAAGTCGCCCGTTTTTAGCGACGAGTGAATGAAAATATGATGGAAGGAAACGGTTGTGGTACAGTTAAAGGAAACATTCCAGCACAGGGGTGCACCCCACCTCCCATACACACACACCAAGGCCAATGCGCGTCACCCCAGATCATATGATAATGCCAATAAATTATTTAGTTACAACAGAGTATCTACTACCATCTAATTACTGAAAGTCACTCTTATTTATGCTTTACTGAGCACTTGTTCTGTCGTTTCTTCATCTAACGGATAATATTTATTTATTTCTCTTTTTTTCGTTGACCCTTTGTAAGAGGGCATGGAAAGCGTCATATTACATCTTGTTACAAAGTATTACCCTGTATCCCAAACAGGTTTATATAATCTCGTACATTTATATAGATAATGCTATAGCTACAGCTATGGACAATAATTAGGGGTTTACAGCAATACAATATGTTATGGGTTCTGCATTTTCCCTTCACACTGTGATATACAACAAATTTTAATAATTTGATAGAAATTCAAATAGATATAATGTATGTATATAAGTCATAAACCGGATACATTTGACTACCGTATTACATTTAAAATTTACACAATGTAATAGATACCTGCATTTTGACTTGTTTGTTAAGTGATGAAACTAAAATGTATAAGAAAAAATAATTTGGTTATGCATAGTGCCTTACTTGTACAGTTTTCAAAAGTACATCTAGTACAGCAAAAGGAACTTGGAAGCAGCTAAAGTAAATGAATTACTAAAGAATATATCCTGATTCACTCCTCCCTCAGCTTTATCGCATATATTGCAGCATGGTACCAATGTGTAACATTTTACGTGTTGAATTTTATATTACTTCAAATAAAAATTAGCCCCCTATATTTTCATGCAACTATCTGCGCCATTACTCTTCCCCACCCACTTTATGTTCAGCCAGGGTAGCTGAGCCTAAAATGGCAAAACTTTACGAGGAGAGCCGCCACGATTATTTGTTCTGAACAGCGAATCCATATTTTTGCATTGCGGGTTCGAGACTCGTTGAAAGCGCTATGTGGTTCCATTTCTAACTTAAATTGTACACCCAGTTCCGAAACCCAATATGCGCATAAAGCTGATGCTTCCACGTAGTACACCCAATGGGCAACCTCAGTTCTACGTAGTACACCCTGGACTGCATTTTGCAGACGAACGAGGGTCTGGCGACTGGCCCCATGGCCAGTATAATTTTGATTTGTGTTGTCTTGATTGAGCTGAGTGCCTCTTTAAAGCCTCAGATTTTAACCGGTCAGAATATTTTAATATTTCAGTTGCGACACGACACTACAGTCTTGTTATTTTAGTACTGGTAAGGGGCTGGACCCCGTACAAAGTGACGGGGTGCAAAATAGCCTTACTGCTGACGCACCCAAAATATGAGTTAAATTCAAATTCAAAATTCAAACCAGGAAACTTAAACTCCAATATTTTATATATGAAGTCATCCATAACCATCTTACGTCTCCCTGATAAGACTGATGTCTTGAATCAAGAGGTCGGGTTCGATTCCGGGTGGAAGCGCATATTTGTTCATATTCCACTTTAAATTGTAAGGTAAGTCTAGATTAGCCTATATGTGCATAAATATCACATAATTTCATAAGTGAAATTATAAACCCAGTCCCGAAACCCTATCTGCGAATAAAGTTCAGTTATCAGAAAACCGAAACTCCAACATTTTTTCAACATGAATTCGTCCATAACCATCTTACGTGTCCCCGATGTTGTAGTGATAACGCTGTTGTCTTGAATCATGAGGTCGGGTTCGATTCCCGGTTGAAGCTCATATTTGTTCGGATTATCTGTGCATAAAGATTACATAAATTCTGAAACTCTGAACAAGAAATTACATTGAAATTTCCTGAATTCGAGACGCAAGGGTCAATCCTAGCGTTCAAAGATCTTCCGGAACTATGCATTGTCGTAAAAACACAGTGAAGCACAGAACAAGTCACACATCACCAGAAACTCGCGGGGACAAGTTTCAGGTAATTCAAACCCATAGAGTTGAATGGGGAAGACAAAAGCATGGTGGAACCCGGCTCGCGAGAGGTTCCCAAGAACAAACAGGGTTTCATCTTGGGTCCATATTTCCAAGTGGCAGGTTATTTGATTGGCCCACTCAAGGTTACTCCCCCCTTCCTCTCCCTCGAAGCAACCCTCTTTTCTGTCCTTTTCACGAGCTAGTGTGACATAAATAAGGACTGAAAATGTTTTAACATGGATGAAGTAAAAGCTCAAATGGTTACGGCAAATACCGGTAGAGATAAACCTATGATATGCAATAAATTACATTAATCTTGTGCCACTTTTGGCTAATTTGCGAAGATGGGGATGAGTGATGATAGAGTGAAATCGATGAATGAGCAAACACAAACATCCATGCCCAGATCGGGATTCGAACCTGGTATTCCTGGCGTCATAGAGCCACGGAGGCCGACAAATTGCATTACATGAAATACCATCTCCACAGATCGGCAAAGAACTTGTTTAAATGCATTTTTTCTCGAATATAAAAAGATTAATAGAGACCGATATATCCCCAACAACATTCATAACTAATAATTTTAACTGTATTTCTATTAAGTTATTCGACGTCCTTTTCCTGCTACTTTGGATAATGGCGACGAAGAGGGTTATTGATGATTAGATGCAATCAGGGCCGGCGGAAGGGGGCCGCCACCCAAAGCGGCAAATTTCTAGGGCGGCAAAATTGGAAGAGAACAAAAAAAATAAGCCTATTGAAAACTTGGAAGTTATAATATTACTGATAAAACTGATAGGCTCAATTTTACTCCACATAAGTGTAGTGAGCGAATATCTCGATGTGATAGATGCTGTTAGATTTCTTGCAAATATATCAGAGCACTTTGAAATAAGAAGAAGTGATGAAACAATCCAGTTACTTAGTCAGTGGTGGCGATTCAAAACTGGTGGGGGAAGACAGTATATTTCCCTTGTAGATAAGATTTAGCATACTGCGGAGGCACAAGTGGCGGGAAGCGAAGGGGAACTGTCCCCCTCGCCCCCGCCAATCGCATCACTGTTCTTAGTTGATGCGAAGGAATGACATCAAATTTAGATATAGACGATCCAAGATAGGCAATACTGTACAGGTGCGAAATCGAAGGAAGCGGTAGTTCCAGTATGACGAAACTGTTAAAAGATCCGCAAACACGGTACAAAGTTGATTTTTATTAGTATGTCCTAAACGTGATTATTTTAGCTCTAAGATATTTGAGTAGCTTGAACATCGTAGTGAGTCTTTCGATTTCTCGCTTGATATTAGTAACCTTAAAGACATGCAATTTTGAGCTAGCCTACTTTTATTGTTAACTGGAGAAATAACGACCACTTAATATTCGAACAGAATAATCAAAGTAAAAACAGCGTTAGATCGAAACAATTAGTGTAAAATACAGTAACCAGATTATGTTTTCATATTTTACCATTTAAACTAAAATAATAAATGGTCCTGCAGTTTTCAAAATTGAAAAAAAAAAAATATTTCTATAAGTTCTATGGGGTGAGGCGAAATAACAGAACTTTATTATTAACATTTTCCCAAATATTTATATTTTCTAGGAAAAGTTATGCAGAAGTTAACAACAAAATAAAATAGCTATGCATTTCAGTACACTAACTGTATGAAGTGGATATTCACTAATTCAGTGGATCGATATAATAATAATAAATTTGGAAAAGAGTAGGTTAATTTTCATTGGTTTATAATAGGTATTATATCATAATAATAAAGACAATGATAATAATAATTATTATTGTTGTTATTTCTACTATTCAAGTTTTATCAATGGCCTGACCGCCCCTATAAAAAATTCTGGCGACGCCCATGCATCTGATTTTTTGTCTCAAAAGTGTACAAAACTTGCTTGTATATTATTAACACATGAAGGCTCCAAATATGCGTAATTACCCTACTGCTTTGAAAGATGAACTGAAAGTACTTTAAGCTGTCATAAAATACAATAGTGCACCAAAGGAGACCATACGAGAAATAACATTCCATGTATTTTTTAAAAACATCCAATCATATCATAGGCCTTCAATGGTAAAAATATGAGCCCAAGTCTTCAAGGCATTTCTTTTTTAATACTTGTTACATTTAAGATACGTATAATGAAATTGTAATTTAGGTTCGCATTTTTTAAAGTTTTGCTGTGGTAGAGACATCCGTTTGTTCAATAGTGTTACATTATTTATTTTATTTATTATTTTATACTTTGATGTTTACTTAGAAAATATTGATTTTGATTTTCAATTACCCGTTGTTGTGTAATGACGGGGGAGGGGGGGGGGCCGAAAGGGAGCGGCATTCGCCGCGGTTGCCCAGGGTGGCAAAATAGCCAGCGCCGGCCCTGGATACAATGCAATTGATCAGAGGACAATGACAAAGAATACCCAGGTCCTGACCGGGATTCGAACCCTGGCATCGTAGCACGGCTAACCACTCCGCCACGGAAGTCCACGTTACTCTCGTAATCACTATCATAATGGCACCATTAGTACAAGACCCATATGTGCCACAGAAGAATGTGCAACGAATGACATTAAATTAACTTGTAGTAGTCTCAGGTGGAATACTCGTTTTCCTTTTTAACAACAAGCCTTACACCACCTGAAATATTTAAATGAAAAGTAAAAATATTAATAATAAATAAAATTCCAATACTACTCGTATAGCAACACTGTATGTATTTGTAGACCCATTGTTAATTCCATCCTAATAAAAACTATTTACAGCAATTATTTTTTGTTACATTTTTATGTCTTGTTTCAACTTCCGTGACGGAGTGGTTAGCGCAACGCACATAACTCCAGGGATCCCGGCAAGGGCATGCATGTTCTTTGTGAGTGTCCCTTCATCAATTTCGAATCATCAATCGTCCTTATCTTCGCGATTAGCCAAAGATGGCAGAAAAGTGAAGTAAAATAAACCAAATCATTCAACCACTATTATTACTCGATTCGCTCGCACCACATGCAATATATTGTGCTACGTATTTTTACGTGGACATTTTACTATCTACAATGCGATAGGTGGGTTAATATTATAACAGCACTCTAAAATAAAAGGCTTCTTACGTTTAAGCTGGTGGGGGGTGGGGAGTGGGGCGATCACATTTCACTCTTATGATAATTGATAATTCACTTAAAGTTTTAGGCATCTTGGGAAGCAGTTTTGAATTAATGCAAATGCAGAGAATGAGTAAGGGTGTTCAAAGACTTTCATTCTGCATATTTTAATTCCTTTTTTAAAGTTTATTCTCACGAAATTACACAAAAATTCGAAAATAATTACTAGCCAATATTCGCTACCAATATCACTGGACATTTAATCTAAAAGAAAATTGCGTAACACTGCAACTATTACGCTCGACTGAAAGAATTGCCGGACAGAGAGGTTTGTGCGGGGGGAGGGAGGTGGCTCGAAGTGTGACCATCTGTTCACCTTATCCCAAATTGTTTTATGGCCTGACCTGTCTCCCCTGTGGATGAGCAAGGGTCCAAGGGTTGATGGAAAGGGGTTGCCCATTCCAGGAATGTGGGCATGGCCGGTGGGAAAGAGAAGACTGTAAAGTAATTGAGAAGGCCAAGTCAACCTCCCGCCCGAGCCCTAGACAAGTAGAGACAATGAGACGTCGGTAGATTTGGACTCTGCACGTGTGTGGAAAGTTGCAGCCTATTGTGCGAAAACAAAGTTGTCCGGAGTCTACCAGAACTTATGTATTTGGAGACCCTAGGATAACAACACATCAGGCTTTGAGGTGGAGGGTGTGAAGATCACTGTACTGTAGCAAGTGTGAACACAGAACTGATAGATCGTGTGCGGGTGCACGTTGACATAAAAATGCACCAAAATGTAAACCTCTCTTCAACGTTGTTCACCCTGGAATGCATTTTGCAGACTAACCAGGTTATGACATCTGGATTCGCAGACAGTAAAATCACATGTGTAGGTTTTATTTGTGACAGTTGTCACATGTCTACTCGAATTTGTTTTCGGTTTCTCAAGGCGATATGGAGGCTGCTTGTTATTTAGTACTTTATACGTTAAAGTTAATATTTGGTAATTAGCTAAATTCTGGGTTGGTTAGTAAATTGATTTGGTCGACTTCATGTGCAATAACGCTAATCGGGACTGGACCTACAGTTGAAAGATGGATCAGAACCATTATGTGCCTGCACTGGGTATCGAACTTGGGACCACATGAGTACAAGGCGACCTCGCTACCACTGCGCCATCGGGGAGACCCGTACATTCTAGGTGATTAGCGAATCCAAACTGAATAACTAATTCGAAATGTGTTCCCTTTTTGCCAGCAAATTATATAGAATCCATAAGTAGTAACTGCCATTGATTTGCTTTACCTCACCTTTCTACCACTTTAATTGTGATAATTAGAAGAATGGGGATAAGATAAAGTACACATCAACACATAACGCGACGGAAAAAACTATAGAGTCCCAATATTAAATACAACCACCTATGGAAAATCCTGTGCTGTATCTGCATTCAAACAATAAAATATTATTCCAAGCTCTGTAACATCAATCCAGTGTCATAAGCAGTTTCATAAGAAACAAAAAAGTCATATACTAGCAAGCCAACTAAATCGGTATTCCTCTTCTTCTGATCGACGTACCGTTCAAGTACATGCTCAGCCTGACGGTTTTTGACGCTACTTTATGAGCGTAAATAGGTGAAACAATGAATTTCATAGTATGAGAGTTGTTGTCCTATATAAGTATTTTGACCCTAAGTACATTTCACTGAAATAGATGGCCTCGTTTAGAAATAGGGCGGTCCTTTAAATCTGTTTTTCGCTCAACCGTTCCTCGTTCATTGCTGACGCGACGTCCAAAGTGACGACTTCGGAATTCGATTTGAGGGGGTACATAAGTGATTTTATTGGTTTCTTTCGCGGAGTCCTGTTGTGCGAAATCCGTAGATTAAGTCCAGGTACATTTGAGGAATTATAATACCATATTATAAAAATAGTTCGTCTTTAAATTCGACTTTTCGATACATTTTTACACTTCTTTGGCGCTCCCTAAGGGGGGTCATATTGATTTAATGAAATTGTCAATGGCAAGGCATTGTAGTCTAACATGTCTAGAGTCAATTTAAGTCAATACAGTGGAATTTCATTGCATCCTGAAAATATAGACTCGCCTTCACGTCTGTTCTGCGCTTCTAGTGTTGGGCGTACAGTCCAAGTACATGCTCAGCCTGACGGTTTTTGACGCTACTTTATGAGCGTAAATAGGTGAAACAATGAATTTCATAGTATGAGAGTTGTTGTCCTATATAAGTATTTTGACCCTAAGTACATTTCACTGAAATAGATGGCCTCGTTTAGAAATAGTACGGTCCTTTAAATCCGTTTTTTGCTCAACCGTTCGTCGTTCATTGCTGACGTGACGTCCAAAGTGACGACTTCGGAGTTCGATTTGAAGGGGTAGATAAGTGATTTTTGTGGATTACCTCGCGCAGTCATGTTGTGCGAGATCCGTAGATTAAGTCCAAGTACATTTGAGGAATTATAATACCATATTTTAAAAATAGTCCGTCCTTGAAATCGACTTTTCGATAGATTTCTACACTTCTTTGGCGCTCCCTCAGGGGGGTCATATTGATTATATGAAATTGTCAATGGCAAGGCATTGTAGTCTAACATGTCTACAGTCAATTTAAGTCAATACAGAGGAATTTCATTTTATCCTGAAAATATAGACTCGCCTTGACGTCTGTTCTGCGCTTCTAGTGTTGGGCGTACATTCCAAGTACATGCTCAGCCTGACGGTCTTTGACGTTACGTTATGAGCGTAAATAGGTGAAACAATGAAATTCATAGTATGAGAGTTGTTGTCCTATATAAGTATTTTGACCCTAAGTACATTTCACTGAAATAGATGGCCTCGTTTAGAAATAGGGCGGTACTTTAAATCCGTTTTTCGCTTGAAATGTTCCTCGCTTGGGCTCACGCAACGTCCAAAGTGACAATTTCGGAGTTCGATTTGAGAGTGTAGATAAGTGATTTTATTGGTTTCTTTCGCGTAGTCCTGTTGTGCGACATGCGTAGATTAAGTCCAGGTATATTTGAGGAATTATAATACCATATTATAAAAATAGTCCGTCCTTAAAATCGACTTTTCGATACATTTCTACACTTCTTTGGCGCTTCCTGAGGGGGGTCATATTGATTATATGAAATTGTCAATGGCAAGGCATTGTAGTCTAACATGTCTACAGTCAATTTAAGTCAATACAGAGGAATTTCATTTTATCCTGAAAATATAGACTCGCCTTGACGTCTGTTCTGCGCTTCTAGTGTTGGGCGTACATTCCAAGTACATGCTCAGCCTGACGGTCTTTGACGTTACGTTATGAGCGTAAATAGGTGAAACAATGAAATTCATAGTATGAGAGTTGTTGTCCTATATAAGTATTTTGACCCTAAGTACATTTCACTGAAATAGATGGCCTCGTTTAGAAATAGGGCGGTACTTTAAATCCGTTTTTCGCTTGAAATGTTCCTCGCTTGGGCTCACGCAACGTCCAAAGTGACAATTTCGGAGTTCGATTTGAGAGTGTAGATAAGTGATTTTATTGGTTTCTTTCGCGTAGTCCTGTTGTGCGACATGCGTAGATTAAGTCCAGGTATATTTGAGGAATTATAATACCATATTATAAAAATAGTCCGTCCTTAAAATCGACTTTTCGATACATTTCTACACTTCTTTGGCGCTCCCTGAGGGGGGTCATATTAATTTAATGAAATTGTCAATGGCAAGGCATTGTAGTCTAACATGTCTACAGTCAATTTAAGTCAATACAGAGGAATTTCATTTTATCCTGAAAATATAGACTCGCCTTGACGTCTGTTCTGCGCTTCTAGTGTTGGGCGTACATTCCAAGTACATGCTCAGCCTGACGGTCTTTGACGTTACGTTATGAGCGTAAATAGGTGAAACAATGAAATTCATAGTATGAGAGTTGTTGTCCTATATAAGTATTTTGACCCTAAGTACATTTCACTGAAATAGATGGCCTCGTTTAGAAATAGGGCGGTACTTTAAATCCGTTTTTCGCTTGAAATGTTCCTCGCTTGGGCTCACGCAACGTCCAAAGTGACAATTTCGGAGTTCGATTTGAGAGTGTAGATAAGTGATTTTATTGGTTTCTTTCGCGTAGTCCTGTTGTGCGACATGCGTAGATTAAGTCCAGGTATATTTGAGGAATTATAATACCATATTATAAAAATAGTCCGTCCTTAAAATCGATTTTTCGATACATTTCTACACTTCTTTGGCGCTCCCTGAGGGGGGTCATATTAATTTAATGAAATTGTCAATGGCAAGGCATTGTAGTCTAACATGTCTACAGTCAATTTAAGTCAATACAGAGGAATTTCATTTTATCCTGAAAATATAGACTCGCCTTGACGTCTGTTCTGCGCTTCTAGTGTTGGGCGTACATTCCAAGTACATGCTCAGCCTGACGGTCTTTGACGTTACGTTATGAGCGTAAATAGGTGAAACAATGAAATTCATAGTATGAGAGTTGTTGTCCTATATAAGTATTTTGACCCTAAGTACATTTCACTGAAATAGATGGCCTCGTTTAGAAATAGGGCGGTACTTTAAATCCGTTTTTCGCTTGAAATGTTCCTCGCTTGGGCTCACGCAACGTCCAAAGTGACAATTTCGGAGTTCGATTTGAGAGTGTAGATAAGTGATTTTATTGGTTTCTTTCGCGTAGTCCTGTTGTGCGACATGCGTAGATTAAGTCCAGGTATATTTGAGGAATTATAATACCATATTATAAAAATAGTCCGTCCTTAAAATCGACTTTTCGATACATTTCTACACTTCTTTGGCGCTCCCTGAGGGGGGTCATATTGATTATATGAAATTGTCAATGGCAAGGCATTGTAGTCTAACATGTCTAGAGTCAATTTAAGTCAATACAGTGGAATTTCATTGCATCCTGAAAATATAGACTCGCCTTCACGTCTGTTCTGCGCTTCTAGTGTTGGGCGTACAGTCCAAGTACATGCTCAGCCTGACGGTTTTTGACGCTACTTTATGAGCGTAAATAGGTGAAACAATGAATTTCATAGTATGAGAGTTGTTGTCCTATATAAGTATTTTGACCCTAAGTACATTTCACTGAAATAGATGGCCTCGTTTAGAAATAGTACGGTCCTTTAAATCCGTTTTTCGCTCAACCGTTCCTCGTTCATTGCTGACGCAACGTCAAATGTGACGATTTCGGAATTCGATTTGAGGGGGTACATAAGTGATTTTATTGGTTTCTTTCGCGTAGTCCTGTTGTGCGATATCCGTAGATTAAGTCCAGGTACATTTGAGGAATTATAATACCATATTATAAAAATAGTCCGTCTTTAAATTCGACTTTTCGATACATTTTTACACTTCTTTGGCGCTCCCTAAGGGGGGTCATATTGATTTAATGAAATTGTCAATGGCAAGGCATTGTAGTCTAACATGTCTAGAGTCAATTTAAGTCAATACAGTGGAATTTCATTGCATCCTGAAAATATAGACTCGCCTTCACGTCTGTTGTGCGCTTCTAGTGTTGGGTGTACAGTCCAAGTACATGCTCAGCCTGACGGTTCTTGACGCTACTTTATGAGCGTAAATAGGTGAAACAATGAATTTCATAGTATGAGAGTTGTTGTCCTATATAAGTATTTTGACCCTAAGTACATTTCACTGAAATAGATGGCCTCGTTTAGAAATAGGGCGGTCCTTTAAATCTGTTTTTCGCTCAACCGTTCCTCGTTCATTGCTGACGCGACATCCAAAGTGACGACTTCGGAATTCGATTTAAGGGGGTACATAAGTGATTTTATTGGTTTCTTTCGCGGAGTCCTGTTGTGCGAAATCCGTAGATTAAGTCCAGGTACATTTGAGGAATTATAATACCATATTATAAAAATAGTTCGTCTTTAAATTCGACTTTTCGATACATTTTTACACTTCTTTGGCGCTCCCTAAGGGGGGTCATATTGATTTAATGAAATTGTCAATGGCAAGGCATTGTAGTCTAACATGTCTAGAGTCAATTTAAGTCAATACAGTGGAATTTCATTGCATCCTGAAAATATAGACTCGCCTTCACGTCTGTTCTGCGCTTCTAGTGTTGGGCGTACAGTCCAAGTACATGCTCAGCCTGACGGTTTTTGACGCTACTTTATGAGCGTAAATAGGTGAAACAATGAATTTCATAGTATGAGAGTTGTTGTCCTATATAAGTATTTTGACCCTAAGTACATTTCACTGAAATAGATGGCCTCGTTTAGAAATAGTACGGTCCTTTAAATCCGTTTTTTGCTCAACCGTTCGTCGTTCATTGCTGACGTGACGTCCAAAGTGACGACTTCGGAGTTCGATTTGAAGGGGTAGATAAGTGATTTTTGTGGATTACCTCGCGCAGTCATGTTGTGCGAGATCCGTAGATTAAGTCCAAGTACATTTGAGGAATTATAATACCATATTTTAAAAATAGTCCGTCCTTGAAATCGACTTTTCGATAGATTTCTACACTTCTTTGGCGCTCCCTGAGGGGGGTCATATTAATTTAATGAAATTGTCAATGGCAAGGCATTGTAGTCTAACATGTCTACAGTCAATTTAAGTCAATACAGAGGAATTTCATTTTATCCTGAAAATATAGACTCGCCTTGACGTCTGTTCTGCGCTTCTAGTGTTGGGCGTACATTCCAAGTACATGCTCAGCCTGACGGTCTTTGACGTTACGTTATGAGCGTAAATAGGTGAAACAATGAAATTCATAGTATGAGAGTTGTTGTCCTATATAAGTATTTTGACCCTAAGTACATTTCACTGAAATAGATGGCCTCGTTTAGAAATAGGGCGGTACTTTAAATCCGTTTTTCGCTTGAAATGTTCCTCGCTTGGGCTCACGCAACGTCCAAAGTGACAATTTCGGAGTTCGATTTGAGAGTGTAGATAAGTGATTTTATTGGTTTCTTTCGCGTAGTCCTGTTGTGCGACATGCGTAGATTAAGTCCAGGTATATTTGAGGAATTATAATACCATATTATAAAAATAGTCCGTCCTTAAAATCGACTTTTCGATACATTTCTACACTTCTTTGGCGCTCCCTGAGGGGGGTCATATTGATTATATGAAATTGTCAATGGCAAGGCATTGTAGTCTAACATGTCTAGAGTCAATTTAAGTCAATACAGTGGAATTTCATTGCATCCTGAAAATATAGACTCGCCTTCACGTCTGTTCTGCGCTTCTAGTGTTGGGCGTACAGTCCAAGTACATGCTCAGCCTGACGGTTTTTGACGCTACTTTATGAGCGTAAATAGGTGAAACAATGAATTTCATAGTATGAGAGTTGTTGTCCTATATAAGTATTTTGACCCTAAGTACATTTCACTGAAATAGATGGCCTCGTTTAGAAATAGTACGTTCCTTTAAATCCGTTTTTCGCTCAACCGTTCCTCGTTCATTGCTGACGCGACGTCAAATGTGACGATTTCGGAATTCGATTTGAGGGGGTACATAAGTGATTTTATTGGTTTCTTTCGCGTAGTCCTGTTGTGCGATATCCGTAGATTAAGTCCAGGTACATTTGAGGAATTATAATACCATATTATAAAAATAGTCCGTCTTTAAATTCGACTTTTCGATACATTTTTACACTTCTTTGGCGCTCCCTAAGGGGGGTCATATTGATTTAATGAAATTGTCAATGGCAAGGCATTGTAGTCTAACATGTCTAGAGTCAATTTAAGTCAATACAGTGGAATTTCATTGCATCCTGAAAATATAGACTCGCCTTCACGTCTGTTGTGCGCTTCTAGTGTTGGGTGTACAGTCCAAGTACATGCTCAGCCTGACGGTTCTTGACGCTACTTTATGAGCGTAAATAGGTGAAACAATGAATTTCATAGTATGAGAGTTGTTGTCCTATATAAGTATTTTGACCCTAAGTACATTTCACTGAAATAGATGGCCTCGTTTAGAAATAGGGCGGTCCTTTAAATCTGTTTTTCGCTCAACCGTTCCTCGTTCATTGCTGACGCGACATCCAAAGTGACGACTTCGGAATTCGATTTAAGGGGGTACATAAGTGATTTTATTGGTTTCTTTCGCGGAGTCCTGTTGTGCGAAATCCGTAGATTAAGTCCAGGTACATTTGAGGAATTATAATACTATATTATAAAAATAGTTCGTCTTTAAATTCGACTTTTCGATACATTTTTACACTTCTTTGGCGCTCCCTAAGGGGGGTCATATTGATTTAATGAAATTGTCAATGGCAAGGCATTGTAGTCTAACATGTCTAGAGTCAATTTAAGTCAATACAGTGGAATTTCATTGCATCCTGAAAATATAGACTCGCCTTCACGTCTGTTCTGCGCTTCTAGTGTTGGGCGTACAGTCTAAGTACATGCTCAGCCTGACGGTTTTTGACGCTGCTTTATGAGCGTAAATAGGTGAAACAATGAATTTCATAGTATGAGAGTTGTTGTCCTATATAAGTATTTTGACCCTAAGTACATTTCACTGAAATAGATGGCCTCGTTTAGAAATAGGGCGGTACTTTATATCCGTTTTTCGCTTGAAATGTTCCTCGCTTGGGCTCACGCAACGTCCAAAGTGACAATTTCGGAGTTCGATTTGAGAGTGTAGATAAGTGATTTTATTGGTTTCTTTCGCGTAGTCCTGTTGTGCGACATGCGTAGATTAGGTCCAGGTATATTTGAGGAATTATAATACCATATTATAAAAATAGTCCGTCCTTAAAATCGACTTTTCGATAGATTTCTACACTTCTTTGGCGCTCCCTGAGGGGGGTCATATTGATTATATGAAATTGTCAATGGCAAGGCATTGTAGTCTAACATGTCTACAGTCAATTTAAGTCAATACAGTGGAATTTCATTTTATCCTGAAAATATAGACTCGCCTTGACGTCTGTTCTGCGCTTCAAGTGTTGGGTGTACAGTCCAAGTACATGCTGAGCCTGACGGTTTTTGACGCTACTTTATGAGCGTAAATAGGTGAAACAATGAATTTCATAGTATGAGAGTTGTTGTCCTATATAAGTATTTTGACCCTAAGTACATTTCACTGAAATAGATGGCCTCGTTTAGAAATAGTACGGTCCTTTAAATCCGTTTTTCGCTCAACCGTTCCTCGTTCATTGCTGACGCGACGTCCAAAGTGACGATTTCGGAATTCGATTTGAGGGGGTACATAAGTGATTTTATTGGTTTCTTTCGCGGAGTCCTGTTGTGCGATATCCGTAGATTAAGTCCAGGTACATTTGAGGAATTATAATACCATATTATAAAAATAGTCCGTCTTTAAATTCGACTTTTCGATACATTTTTACACTTCTTTGGCGCTCCCTAAGGGGGGTCATATTGATTTAATGAAATTGTCAATGGCAAGGCATTGTAGTCTAACATGTCTAGAGTCAATTTAAGTCAATACAGTGGAATTTCATTGCATCCTGAAAATATAGACTCGCCTTCACGTCTGTTCTGCGCTTCTAGTGTTTGGCGTACATTCCAAGTACATGCTCAGCCTGACGGTTTTTGACGTTACTTTATGAGCGTAAATAGGTGAAACAATGAATTTCATAGTATGAAAGTTGTTGTCCTATATAAGTATTTTAACCCTAAGTACATTTCACTGAAATAGATGGCCTCGTTTAGAAATAGGCCGGTCCTTTAAATCCGTTTTTTGCTCAACCGTTCGTCGTTCATTGCTGACGTGACGTCCAAAGTGACGACTTCGGAGTTCGATTTGAAGGGGTAGATAAGTGATTTTTGTGGATTACCTCGCGCAGTCATGTTGTGCGAGATCCGTAGATTAAGTCCAAGTACATTTGAGGAATTATAATACCATATTTTAAAAATAGTCCGTCCTTAAAATCGACTTTTCGATAGATTTCTACACTTCTTTGGCGCTCCCTGAGGGGGGTCATATTGATTATATGAAATTGTCAATGGCAAGGCATTGTAGTCTAACATGTCTACAGTCAATTTAAGTCAATACAGTGGAATTTCATTTTATCCTGAAAATATAGACTCGCCTTGACGTCTGTTCTGCGCTTCAAGTGTTGGGTGTACAGTCCAAGTACATGCTGAGCCTGACGGTTTTTGACGCTACTTTATGAGCGTAAATAGGTGAAACAATGAATTTCATAGTATGAGAGTTGTTGTCCTATATAAGTATTTTGACCCTAAGTACATTTCACTGAAATAGATGGCCTCGTTTAGAAATAGGCCGATCCTTTAAATCCGTTTTTCGCACAACCGTTCCCTGTTCACGCTGGTGCGACGTCCAAAGTGACGACTTCCGAGTTCGATATGAGGGGGTAGTTTAGTGCTTTTATTGGATTATCCCGCAAAGTCCTGTTGTGCGAAATCCGTAGATTAAGTCCAGGTACATTTGAGGAATTATAATACCATATTATAAAAATAGTTCGTCTTTAAATTCGACTTTTCGATACATTTTTACACTTCTTTGGCGCTCCCTAAGGGGGGTCATATTGATTTAATGAAATTGTCAATGGCAAGGCATTGTAGTCTAACATGTCTAGAGTCAATTTAAGTCAATACAGTGGAATTTCATTGCATCCTGAAAATATAGACTCGCCTTCACGTCTGTTCTGCGCTTCTAGTGTTTGGCGTACATTCCAAGTACATGCTCAGCCTGACGGTTTTTGACGTTACTTTATGAGCGTAAATAGGTGAAACAATGAATTTCATAGTATGAAAGTTGTTGTCCTATATAAGTATTTTAACCCTAAGTACATTTCACTGAAATAGATGGCCTCGTTTAGAAATAGGCCGGTCCTTTAAATCCGTTTTTTGCTCAACCGTTCGTCGTTCATTGCTGACGTGACGTCCAAAGTGACGACTTCGGAGTTCGATTTGAAGGGGTAGATAAGTGATTTTTGTGGATTACCTCGCGCAGTCATGTTGTGCGAGATCCGTAGATTAAGTCCAAGTACATTTGAGGAATTATAATACCATATTTTAAAAATAGTCCGTCCTTAAAATCGACTTTTCGATAGATTTCTACACTTCTTTGGCGCTCCCTGAGGGGGGTCATATTGATTATATGAAATTGTCAATGGCAAGGCATTGTAGTCTAACATGTCTACAGTCAATTTAAGTCAATACAGAGGAATTTCATTTTATCCTGAAAATATAGACTCGCCTTGACGTCTGTTCTGCGCTTCTAGTGTTGGGCGTACATTCCAAGTACATGCTCAGCCTGACGGTCTTTGACGTTACGTTATGAGCGTAAATAGGTGAAACAATGAAATTCATAGTATGAGAGTTGTTGTCCTATATAAGTATTTTGACCCTAAGTACATTTCACTGAAATAGATGGCCTCGTTTAGAAATAGGCCGATCCTTTAAATCCGTTTTTCGCACAACCGTTCCCTGTTCACGCTGACGCGACGTCCAAAGTGACGACTTCCGAGTTCGATATGAGGGGGTAGTTTAGTGCTTTTATTGGATTATCCCGCAAAGTCCTGTTGTGCGACATACATAGATTAAGTCCAAGTACATTTGAGGAATTATAATACCATATTTTAAAAATAGTCCGTCCTTAAAATCGACTTTTCGATAGATTTCTACACTTCTTTGGCGCTCCCTGAGGGGGGTCATATTGATTATATGAAATTGTCAATGGCAAGGCATTGTAGTCTAACATGTCTACAGTCAATTTAAGTCAATACAGTGGAATTTCATTTTATCCTGAAAATATAGACTCGCCTTGACGTCTGTTCTGCGCTTCAAGTGTTGGGTGTACAGTCCAAGTACATGCTGAGCCTGACGGTTTTTGACGCTACTTTATGAGCGTAAATAGGTGAAACAATGAATTTCATAGTATGAGAGTTGTTGTCCTATATAAGTATTTTGACCCTAAGTACATTTCACTGAAATAGATGGCCTCGTTTAGAAATAGTACGGTCCTTTAAATCCGTTTTTCGCTCAACCGTTCCTCGTTCATTGCTGACGCGACGTCCAAAGTGACGATTTCGGAATTCGATTTGAGGGGGTACATAAGTGATTTTATTGGTTTCTTTCGCGGAGTCCTGTTGTGCGATATCCGTAGATTAAGTCCAGGTACATTTGAGGAATTATAATACCATATTATAAAAATAGTCCGTCTTTAAATTCGACTTTTCGATACATTTTTACACTTCTTTGGCGCTCCCTAAGGGGGGTCATATTGATTTAATGAAATTGTCAATGGCAAGGCATTGTAGTCTAACATGTCTAGAGTCAATTTAAGTCAATACAGTGGAATTTCATTGCATCCTGAAAATATAGACTCGCCTTCACGTCTGTTCTGCGCTTCTAGTGTTGGGCGTACAGTCCAAGTACATGCTCAGCCTGACGGTTTTTGACGCTACTTTATGAGCGTAAATAGGTGAAACAATGAATTTCATAGTATGAGAGTTGTTGTCCTATATAAGTATTTTGACCCTAAGTACATTTCACTGAAATAGATGGCCTCGTTTAGAAATAGTACGGTCCTTTAAATCCGTTTTTTGCTCAACCGTTCGTCGTTCATTGCTGACGTGACGTCCAAAGTGACGACTTCGGAGTTCGATTTGAAGGGGTAGATAAGTGATTTTTGTGGATTACCTCGCGCAGTCATGTTGTGCGAGATCCGTAGATTAAGTCCAAGTACATTTGAGGAATTATAATACCATATTTTAAAAATAGTCCGTCCTTGAAATCGACTTTTCGATAGATTTCTACACTTCTTTGGCGCTCCCTCAGGGGGGTCATATTGATTATATGAAATTGTCAATGGCAAGGCATTGTAGTCTAACATGTCTACAGTCAATTTAAGTCAATACAGAGGAATTTCATTTTATCCTGAAAATATAGACTCGCCTTGACGTCTGTTCTGCGCTTCTAGTGTTGGGCGTACATTCCAAGTACATGCTCAGCCTGACGGTCTTTGACGTTACGTTATGAGCGTAAATAGGTGAAACAATGAAATTCATAGTATGAGAGTTGTTGTCCTATATAAGTATTTTGACCCTAAGTACATTTCACTGAAATAGATGGCCTCGTTTAGAAATAGGGCGGTACTTTAAATCCGTTTTTCGCTTGAAATGTTCCTCGCTTGGGCTCACGCAACGTCCAAAGTGACAATTTCGGAGTTCGATTTGAGAGTGTAGATAAGTGATTTTATTGGTTTCTTTCGCGTAGTCCTGTTGTGCGACATGCGTAGATTAAGTCCAGGTATATTTGAGGAATTATAATACCATATTATAAAAATAGTCCGTCCTTAAAATCGACTTTTCGATACATTTCTACACTTCTTTGGCGCTTCCTGAGGGGGGTCATATTGATTATATGAAATTGTCAATGGCAAGGCATTGTAGTCTAACATGTCTACAGTCAATTTAAGTCAATACAGAGGAATTTCATTTTATCCTGAAAATATAGACTCGCCTTGACGTCTGTTCTGCGCTTCTAGTGTTGGGCGTACATTCCAAGTACATGCTCAGCCTGACGGTCTTTGACGTTACGTTATGAGCGTAAATAGGTGAAACAATGAAATTCATAGTATGAGAGTTGTTGTCCTATATAAGTATTTTGACCCTAAGTACATTTCACTGAAATAGATGGCCTCGTTTAGAAATAGGGCGGTACTTTAAATCCGTTTTTCGCTTGAAATGTTCCTCGCTTGGGCTCACGCAACGTCCAAAGTGACAATTTCGGAGTTCGATTTGAGAGTGTAGATAAGTGATTTTATTGGTTTCTTTCGCGTAGTCCTGTTGTGCGACATGCGTAGATTAAGTCCAGGTATATTTGAGGAATTATAATACCATATTATAAAAATAGTCCGTCCTTAAAATCGACTTTTCGATACATTTCTACACTTCTTTGGCGCTCCCTGAGGGGGGTCATATTAATTTAATGAAATTGTCAATGGCAAGGCATTGTAGTCTAACATGTCTACAGTCAATTTAAGTCAATACAGAGGAATTTCATTTTATCCTGAAAATATAGACTCGCCTTGACGTCTGTTCTGCGCTTCTAGTGTTGGGCGTACATTCCAAGTACATGCTCAGCCTGACGGTCTTTGACGTTACGTTATGAGCGTAAATAGGTGAAACAATGAAATTCATAGTATGAGAGTTGTTGTCCTATATAAGTATTTTGACCCTAAGTACATTTCACTGAAATAGATGGCCTCGTTTAGAAATAGGGCGGTACTTTAAATCCGTTTTTCGCTTGAAATGTTCCTCGCTTGGGCTCACGCAACGTCCAAAGTGACAATTTCGGAGTTCGATTTGAGAGTGTAGATAAGTGATTTTATTGGTTTCTTTCGCGTAGTCCTGTTGTGCGACATGCGTAGATTAAGTCCAGGTATATTTGAGGAATTATAATACCATATTATAAAAATAGTCCGTCCTTAAAATCGATTTTTCGATACATTTCTACACTTCTTTGGCGCTCCCTGAGGGGGGTCATATTAATTTAATGAAATTGTCAATGGCAAGGCATTGTAGTCTAACATGTCTACAGTCAATTTAAGTCAATACAGAGGAATTTCATTTTATCCTGAAAATATAGACTCGCCTTGACGTCTGTTCTGCGCTTCTAGTGTTGGGCGTACATTCCAAGTACATGCTCAGCCTGACGGTCTTTGACGTTACGTTATGAGCGTAAATAGGTGAAACAATGAAATTCATAGTATGAGAGTTGTTGTCCTATATAAGTATTTTGACCCTAAGTACATTTCACTGAAATAGATGGCCTCGTTTAGAAATAGGGCGGTACTTTAAATCCGTTTTTCGCTTGAAATGTTCCTCGCTTGGGCTCACGCAACGTCCAAAGTGACAATTTCGGAGTTCGATTTGAGAGTGTAGATAAGTGATTTTATTGGTTTCTTTCGCGTAGTCCTGTTGTGCGACATGCGTAGATTAAGTCCAGGTATATTTGAGGAATTATAATACCATATTATAAAAATAGTCCGTCCTTAAAATCGACTTTTCGATACATTTCTACACTTCTTTGGCGCTCCCTGAGGGGGGTCATATTGATTATATGAAATTGTCAATGGCAAGGCATTGTAGTCTAACATGTCTAGAGTCAATTTAAGTCAATACAGTGGAATTTCATTGCATCCTGAAAATATAGACTCGCCTTCACGTCTGTTCTGCGCTTCTAGTGTTGGGCGTACAGTCCAAGTACATGCTCAGCCTGACGGTTTTTGACGCTACTTTATGAGCGTAAATAGGTGAAACAATGAATTTCATAGTATGAGAGTTGTTGTCCTATATAAGTATTTTGACCCTAAGTACATTTCACTGAAATAGATGGCCTCGTTTAGAAATAGTACGGTCCTTTAAATCCGTTTTTCGCTCAACCGTTCCTCGTTCATTGCTGACGCAACGTCAAATGTGACGATTTCGGAATTCGATTTGAGGGGGTACATAAGTGATTTTATTGGTTTCTTTCGCGTAGTCCTGTTGTGCGATATCCGTAGATTAAGTCCAGGTACATTTGAGGAATTATAATACCATATTATAAAAATAGTCCGTCTTTAAATTCGACTTTTCGATACATTTTTACACTTCTTTGGCGCTCCCTAAGGGGGGTCATATTGATTTAATGAAATTGTCAATGGCAAGGCATTGTAGTCTAACATGTCTAGAGTCAATTTAAGTCAATACAGTGGAATTTCATTGCATCCTGAAAATATAGACTCGCCTTCACGTCTGTTGTGCGCTTCTAGTGTTGGGTGTACAGTCCAAGTACATGCTCAGCCTGACGGTTCTTGACGCTACTTTATGAGCGTAAATAGGTGAAACAATGAATTTCATAGTATGAGAGTTGTTGTCCTATATAAGTATTTTGACCCTAAGTACATTTCACTGAAATAGATGGCCTCGTTTAGAAATAGGGCGGTCCTTTAAATCTGTTTTTCGCTCAACCGTTCCTCGTTCATTGCTGACGCGACATCCAAAGTGACGACTTCGGAATTCGATTTAAGGGGGTACATAAGTGATTTTATTGGTTTCTTTCGCGGAGTCCTGTTGTGCGAAATCCGTAGATTAAGTCCAGGTACATTTGAGGAATTATAATACCATATTATAAAAATAGTTCGTCTTTAAATTCGACTTTTCGATACATTTTTACACTTCTTTGGCGCTCCCTAAGGGGGGTCATATTGATTTAATGAAATTGTCAATGGCAAGGCATTGTAGTCTAACATGTCTAGAGTCAATTTAAGTCAATACAGTGGAATTTCATTGCATCCTGAAAATATAGACTCGCCTTCACGTCTGTTCTGCGCTTCTAGTGTTGGGCGTACAGTCCAAGTACATGCTCAGCCTGACGGTTTTTGACGCTACTTTATGAGCGTAAATAGGTGAAACAATGAATTTCATAGTATGAGAGTTGTTGTCCTATATAAGTATTTTGACCCTAAGTACATTTCACTGAAATAGATGGCCTCGTTTAGAAATAGTACGGTCCTTTAAATCCGTTTTTTGCTCAACCGTTCGTCGTTCATTGCTGACGTGACGTCCAAAGTGACGACTTCGGAGTTCGATTTGAAGGGGTAGATAAGTGATTTTTGTGGATTACCTCGCGCAGTCATGTTGTGCGAGATCCGTAGATTAAGTCCAAGTACATTTGAGGAATTATAATACCATATTTTAAAAATAGTCCGTCCTTGAAATCGACTTTTCGATAGATTTCTACACTTCTTTGGCGCTCCCTGAGGGGGGTCATATTAATTTAATGAAATTGTCAATGGCAAGGCATTGTAGTCTAACATGTCTACAGTCAATTTAAGTCAATACAGAGGAATTTCATTTTATCCTGAAAATATAGACTCGCCTTGACGTCTGTTCTGCGCTTCTAGTGTTGGGCGTACATTCCAAGTACATGCTCAGCCTGACGGTCTTTGACGTTACGTTATGAGCGTAAATAGGTGAAACAATGAAATTCATAGTATGAGAGTTGTTGTCCTATATAAGTATTTTGACCCTAAGTACATTTCACTGAAATAGATGGCCTCGTTTAGAAATAGGGCGGTACTTTAAATCCGTTTTTCGCTTGAAATGTTCCTCGCTTGGGCTCACGCAACGTCCAAAGTGACAATTTCGGAGTTCGATTTGAGAGTGTAGATAAGTGATTTTATTGGTTTCTTTCGCGTAGTCCTGTTGTGCGACATGCGTAGATTAAGTCCAGGTATATTTGAGGAATTATAATACCATATTATAAAAATAGTCCGTCCTTAAAATCGACTTTTCGATACATTTCTACACTTCTTTGGCGCTCCCTGAGGGGGGTCATATTGATTATATGAAATTGTCAATGGCAAGGCATTGTAGTCTAACATGTCTAGAGTCAATTTAAGTCAATACAGTGGAATTTCATTGCATCCTGAAAATATAGACTCGCCTTCACGTCTGTTCTGCGCTTCTAGTGTTGGGCGTACAGTCCAAGTACATGCTCAGCCTGACGGTTTTTGACGCTACTTTATGAGCGTAAATAGGTGAAACAATGAATTTCATAGTATGAGAGTTGTTGTCCTATATAAGTATTTTGACCCTAAGTACATTTCACTGAAATAGATGGCCTCGTTTAGAAATAGTACGTTCCTTTAAATCCGTTTTTCGCTCAACCGTTCCTCGTTCATTGCTGACGCGACGTCAAATGTGACGATTTCGGAATTCGATTTGAGGGGGTACATAAGTGATTTTATTGGTTTCTTTCGCGTAGTCCTGTTGTGCGATATCCGTAGATTAAGTCCAGGTACATTTGAGGAATTATAATACCATATTATAAAAATAGTCCGTCTTTAAATTCGACTTTTCGATACATTTTTACACTTCTTTGGCGCTCCCTAAGGGGGGTCATATTGATTTAATGAAATTGTCAATGGCAAGGCATTGTAGTCTAACATGTCTAGAGTCAATTTAAGTCAATACAGTGGAATTTCATTGCATCCTGAAAATATAGACTCGCCTTCACGTCTGTTGTGCGCTTCTAGTGTTGGGTGTACAGTCCAAGTACATGCTCAGCCTGACGGTTCTTGACGCTACTTTATGAGCGTAAATAGGTGAAACAATGAATTTCATAGTATGAGAGTTGTTGTCCTATATAAGTATTTTGACCCTAAGTACATTTCACTGAAATAGATGGCCTCGTTTAGAAATAGGGCGGTCCTTTAAATCTGTTTTTCGCTCAACCGTTCCTCGTTCATTGCTGACGCGACATCCAAAGTGACGACTTCGGAATTCGATTTAAGGGGGTACATAAGTGATTTTATTGGTTTCTTTCGCGGAGTCCTGTTGTGCGAAATCCGTAGATTAAGTCCAGGTACATTTGAGGAATTATAATACTATATTATAAAAATAGTTCGTCTTTAAATTCGACTTTTCGATACATTTTTACACTTCTTTGGCGCTCCCTAAGGGGGGTCATATTGATTTAATGAAATTGTCAATGGCAAGGCATTGTAGTCTAACATGTCTAGAGTCAATTTAAGTCAATACAGTGGAATTTCATTGCATCCTGAAAATATAGACTCGCCTTCACGTCTGTTCTGCGCTTCTAGTGTTGGGCGTACAGTCTAAGTACATGCTCAGCCTGACGGTTTTTGACGCTGCTTTATGAGCGTAAATAGGTGAAACAATGAATTTCATAGTATGAGAGTTGTTGTCCTATATAAGTATTTTGACCCTAAGTACATTTCACTGAAATAGATGGCCTCGTTTAGAAATAGGGCGGTACTTTATATCCGTTTTTCGCTTGAAATGTTCCTCGCTTGGGCTCACGCAACGTCCAAAGTGACAATTTCGGAGTTCGATTTGAGAGTGTAGATAAGTGATTTTATTGGTTTCTTTCGCGTAGTCCTGTTGTGCGACATGCGTAGATTAGGTCCAGGTATATTTGAGGAATTATAATACCATATTATAAAAATAGTCCGTCCTTAAAATCGACTTTTCGATAGATTTCTACACTTCTTTGGCGCTCCCTGAGGGGGGTCATATTGATTATATGAAATTGTCAATGGCAAGGCATTGTAGTCTAACATGTCTACAGTCAATTTAAGTCAATACAGTGGAATTTCATTTTATCCTGAAAATATAGACTCGCCTTGACGTCTGTTCTGCGCTTCAAGTGTTGGGTGTACAGTCCAAGTACATGCTGAGCCTGACGGTTTTTGACGCTACTTTATGAGCGTAAATAGGTGAAACAATGAATTTCATAGTATGAGAGTTGTTGTCCTATATAAGTATTTTGACCCTAAGTACATTTCACTGAAATAGATGGCCTCGTTTAGAAATAGTACGGTCCTTTAAATCCGTTTTTCGCTCAACCGTTCCTCGTTCATTGCTGACGCGACGTCCAAAGTGACGATTTCGGAATTCGATTTGAGGGGGTACATAAGTGATTTTATTGGTTTCTTTCGCGGAGTCCTGTTGTGCGATATCCGTAGATTAAGTCCAGGTACATTTGAGGAATTATAATACCATATTATAAAAATAGTCCGTCTTTAAATTCGACTTTTCGATACATTTTTACACTTCTTTGGCGCTCCCTAAGGGGGGTCATATTGATTTAATGAAATTGTCAATGGCAAGGCATTGTAGTCTAACATGTCTAGAGTCAATTTAAGTCAATACAGTGGAATTTCATTGCATCCTGAAAATATAGACTCGCCTTCACGTCTGTTCTGCGCTTCTAGTGTTGGGCGTACAGTCCAAGTACATGCTCAGCCTGACGGTTTTTGACGCTACTTTATGAGCGTAAATAGGTGAAACAATGAATTTCATAGTATGAGAGTTGTTGTCCTATATAAGTATTTTGACCCTAAGTACATTTCACTGAAATAGATGGCCTCGTTTAGAAATAGTACGGTCCTTTAAATCCGTTTTTTGCTCAACCGTTCGTCGTTCATTGCTGACGTGACGTCCAAAGTGACGACTTCGGAGTTCGATTTGAAGGGGTAGATAAGTGATTTTTGTGGATTACCTCGCGCAGTCATGTTGTGCGAGATCCGTAGATTAAGTCCAAGTACATTTGAGGATTTATAATACCATATTTTAAAAATAGTCCGTCCTTGAAATCGACTTTTCGATAGATTTCTACACTTCTTTGGCGCTCCCTGAGGGGGGTCATATTAATTTAATGAAATTGTCAATGGCAAGGCATTGTAGTCTAACATGTCTACAGTCAATTTAAGTCAATACAGAGGAATTTCATTTTATCCTGAAAATATAGACTCGCCTTGACGTCTGTTCTGCGCTTCTAGTGTTGGGCGTACATTCCAAGTACATGCTCAGCCTGACGGTCTTTGACGTTACGTTATGAGCGTAAATAGGTGAAACAATGAAATTCATAGTATGAGAGTTGTTGTCCTATATAAGTATTTTGACCCTAAGTACATTTCACTGAAATAGATGGCCTCGTTTAGAAATAGGGCGGTCCTTTAAATCTGTTTTTCGCTCAACCGTTCCTCGTTCATTGCTGACGCGACGTCCAAAGTGACGACTTCGGAATTCGATTTGAGGGGGTACATAAGTGATTTTATTGGTTTCTTTCGCGGAGTCCTGTTGTGCGAAATCCGTAGATTAAGTCCAGGTACATTTGAGGAATTATAATACCATATTATAAGAATAGTTCGTCCTTAAATTCGACTTTTCGATACATTTCTACACTTCTTTGGCGCTCCCTAAGGGGGGTCATATTGATTTAATGAAATTGTCAATGGCAAGGCATTGTAGTCTAACATGTCTAGAGTCAATTTAAGTCAATACAGTGGAATTTCATTGCATCCTGAAAATATAGACTCGCCTTCACGTCTGTTCTGCGCTTCTAGTGTTTGGCGTACATTCCAAGTACATGCTCAGCCTGACGGTTTTTGACGTTACTTTATGAGCGTAAATAGGTGAAACAATGAATTTCATAGTATGAAAGTTGTTGTCCTATATAAGTATTTTAACCCTAAGTACATTTCACTGAAATAGATGGCCTCGTTTAGAAATAGGCCGGTCCTTTAAATCCGTTTTTTGCTCAACCGTTCGTCGTTCATTGCTGACGTGACGTCCAAAGTGACGACTTCGGAGTTCGATTTGAAGGGGTAGATAAGTGATTTTTGTGGATTACCTCCCGCAGTCATGTTGTGCGAGATCCGTAGATTAAGTCCAAGTACATTTGAGGAATTATAATACCATATTTTAAAAATAGTCCGTCCTTGAAATCGACTTTTCGATAGATTTCTACACTTCTTTGGCGCTCCCTGAGGGGGGTCATATTGATTATATGAAATTGTCAATGGCAAGGCATTGTAGTCTAACATGTCTACAGTCAATTTAAGTCAATACAGAGGAATTTCATTTTATCCTGAAAATATAGACTCGCCTTGACGTCTGTTCTGCGCTTCTAGTGTTGGGCGTACATTCCAAGTACATGCTCAGCCTGACGGTCTTTGACGTTACGTTATGAGCGTAAATAGGTGAAACAATGAAATTCATAGTATGAGAGTTGTTGTCCTATATAAGTATTTTGACCCTAAGTACATTTCACTGAAATAGATGGCCTCGTTTAGAAATAGGCCGATCCTTTAAATCCGTTTTTCGCACAACCGTTCCCTGTTCACGCTGACGCGACGTCCAAAGTGACGACTTCCGAGTTCGATATGAGGGGGTAGTTTAGTGCTTTTATTGGATTATCCCGCAAAGTCCTGTTGTGCGACATACATAGATTAAGTCCAAGTACATTTGAGGAATTATAATACCATATTTTAAAAATAGTCCGTCCTTAAAATCGACTTTTCGATAGATTTCTACACTTCTTTGGCGCTCCCTGAGGGGGGTCATATTGATTATATGAAATTGTCAATGGCAAGGCATTGTAGTCTAACATGTCTACAGTCAATTTAAGTCAATACAGTGGAATTTCATTTTATCCTGAAAATATAGACTCGCCTTGACGTCTGTTCTGCGCTTCAAGTGTTGGGTGTACAGTCCAAGTACATGCTGAGCCTGACGGTTTTTGACGCTACTTTATGAGCGTAAATAGGTGAAACAATGAATTTCATAGTATGAGAGTTGTTGTCCTATATAAGTATTTTGACCCTAAGTACATTTCACTGAAATAGATGGCCTCGTTTAGAAATAGGGCGGTACTTTATATCCGTTTTTCGCTTGAAATGTTCCTCGCTTGGGCTCACGCAACGTCCAAAGTGACAATTTCGGAGTTCGATTTGAGAGTGTAGATAAGTGATTTTATTGGTTTCTTTCGCGTAGTCCTGTTGTGCGACATGCGTAGATTAAGTCCAGGTATATTTGAGGAATTATAATACCATATTGTAAAAATAGTCCGTCTTTAAATTCGACTTTTCGATACATTTTTACACTTCTTTGGCGCTCCCTAAGGGGGGTCATATTGATTATATGAAATTGTCAATGGCAAGGCATTGTAGTCTAACAAGCTATATACCTGTTTTGTCGACTTCCAAAAGGCGTTCGATACTGTAAATAGAGAAAAACTTTGGGACAAATTGTGGGAAATGGGAATGTCGGCCATGATGATAAACGCAATAAAGGCAATATATTCAAAAGTAGAATTCTGTGTACGGTGTCAAGTGGATACCGTGACAGAGAAACGAAAATCGGAAGCGGGGGTAAAGCAAGGATGTGTTCTGTCACCCCTGCTCTTCACTCTCTATATAAATGATATAGTGGCGTATGTAGAGGGTGAAGAAGCCGACACCCCCAAGGTCGGGACGACAAGGGTACCAGCGCTCTTGTTCGCAGATGATGTGGTTCTGATCTCGGAGACAAATGCCGGCCTACAAAGGGCTCTGGACGGGTTGGAAAGATACAGCAGAGAATCCAAACTGCAAGTAAATCTTACAAAAACAAAAGTTATGGTGTTCAAGAACGGATATGTATATGGAAAAGACGAAAGGTGGACTTTCAGAGGGCAAGAATTAGAAAGGGTAAAAAGAATAAAATACTTGGGATTAGTTCTCACTATGGCAGGGACGTGGACAAGACATATGCAAACGGTACAAGGAAAGGCTGGGGCAATAACAAACGAAATAATGCGGACAGTATGGAAATTGGAGAAATACGATATACATTTTGTGGAAAAACTGTATCGTACATTATTAATAGGGTCAATAGGGTACGGGAGGGAGATATGGGGAGCAAAGGGGGGCGATGCACTAAACAGAATCCAATGCACATTTTACAAGAGGGCTTTGCATATCAGCATGGGCACTGCAAACTGCGGCGTACTACGGGAACTTGGATTGGTAAGGGAGAATACGTGGGGTATGTTGAGAAGGGTTAAATACTGGGCGACATTAATATCGAGAAGGGAGAACTCGGTAAAAGGGCAAGCGCTGATGCAACAGGTGCAAGGGGAGGAAATGGGAACATGGGCGAAAGAGATCAGAGGTAAACTATACGAAATTGGACTGGGATGGATCTGGGAGGGGGAACACGTCGACCAGGGGACATTGCAATTAGTGAAACAAAGATTAGAGGATATAGATAGGCAGGAAATAATAGCGGAATGTGAAACCAAGAGATCGCTCGAACTCCAAAGAAGGGGACCGCGGGAATGGGGACAGGTACCGTACATCAAGAAGGTGAGCATGGTGGCAAGAAAGGGGTTGGCATGGATCAGGCTAGGGGGATGGAGACACAACACAGTAAAAAATGAGGAAGGGATATATAAATGCGTATTATGCAATGGTGAGGATGGGACAGAACATTTATTCTTATGTCAGGACACGCGCGTTCTGCAGGAGGAGAAGCTACGCAACATCAGCTTGGAAACTGTGTTCAAATCAATCGTAGAGCAAAGGAACATGGAACTATTGGAAAAAGTGGGGGTTTATTTACAAACAGTTAGGGGAAAAAGAAGTGTTGCACAGAGACGGGATAAGGAAGAGGAATAAGTGTTAGTTTAAGTGAGAACAGTTAAACAACCAGAACTGCTATTTTACACCTATACGAAATGTAATGGAAAGTGTAGTGTGTAAGAAAAATCATAGTTGTGTAATACGAATAGATGTAGTGCGCACAGCCGATGGCTCGCACATGAGATGAGCAATAAATACTTACTTACTTACTCAATACAGTGGAATTTCATTGCATCCTGAAAATATAGACTCGCCTTCACGTCTGTTCTGCGCTTCTAGTGTTGGGTGTACAGTCCAAGTACATGCTCAGCCTGACGGTTTTTGACGCTACTTTATGAGCGTAAATAGGTGAAACAATGAATTTCATAGTATGAGAGTTGTTGTCCTATATAAGTATTTTGACCCTAAGTACATTTCACTGAAATAGATGGCCTCGTTTAGAAATAGTACGGTCCTTTAAATCCGTTTTTCGCTCAACCGTTCCTCGTTCATTGCTGACGCGACGTCCAAAGTGACGATTTCGGAATTCGATTTGAGGGGGTACATAAGTGATTTTATTGGTTTCTTTCGCGTAGTCCTGTTGTGCGATATCCGTAGATTAAGTCCAGGTACATTTGAGGAATTATAATACCATATTATAAAAATAGTCCGTCTTTAAATTCGACTTTTCGATACATTTTTACACTTCTTTGGCGCTCCCTAAGGGGGGTCATATTGATTTAATGAAATTGTCAATGGCAAGGCATTGTAGTCTAACATGTCTAGAGTCAATTTAAGTCAATACAGTGGAATTTCATTGCATCCTGAAAATATAGACTCGCCTTGACGTCTGTTCTGCGCTTCAAGTGTTGGGTGTACAGTCCAAGTACATGCTCAGCCTGACGGTTTTTGACGCTACTTTATGAGCGTGAATAGGTGAAACAATGAATTTCATAGTATGAGAGTTGTTGTCCTATATAAGTATTTTGACCCTAAATACATTTCACTGAGATAGATGTCCTCGTTTAGAAATAGGCGGGTAGTTTATATCTGTGTTTACCTTCAAGTAGAGATCAGGCTGACGCGTCAGGCTAACTTCACGAACAGAACTACTCATTTTGTCGCGTTCTAGGTTGTTTTTGGAGTATTCGATCGATAATAATATACGTAAGTTTGTTATCAGCTTTAGATCTATTCCGTTAAGTTTTATTATGATTCTATAATTTTAAAATAGGCTTCAAATTTCTCTTCTACTCGGTCTTTGTCTAGAAATAATGTTTGGGGAGAGGTGATAAATTTTATTAAGCTTTTCTTTGTGTTTTTTTTAAAAATAATTTTATATATATTTGTCAATGCGGTATATTTCTACTCGATTGTGAGGAATATTTGAAATTTAATATTATAAAGGAAAAAAAATCTATTGTGTCTTTTAGTTGGATTATGGATTATTTATTTGTACGCAATAAGTTATATTTGTTTGTTTTAATTGGATTATTTATTTGTACGCAGTATTTAAATTAGTAATTATTAATTACCTATGCATGCATGTAACGGTAGGCAACTTCCCATCTAGTGTGTTTTGGATTCTCTTTCGGGTGCTATATTCACGTGCGCGAAACGTTCAGGCTGGCTCGTATCAGGCTAACTTAACATAATTCTGGAGGGGTATGGTGGGTAAACGGCCCCATGTGCTTGACAACAGTCATTCGTGTATCAAAATGTTTGAAGATTTTGTTCAATAACCTTCTACAGGTGCCATGATTGCCAAAATACTGCAATTTAAAGGTGTTGAAAAAATTGCACATTTTGCACTCATACTTTCGTAGTTAGGTGGGTCAGGTTTAGTTCTTTTAGCATTTTCACATGGAATGACCCTGTTTAGAATTTGATGATAAATTACAGAACACAAAGTTAAAATGCCATTACGTCCATGATGAAAAGGACAAAAATTTATACTTTAGGAAATGAGTTCATGTTAATGCTAGTATAAATTCTGCTTTTGGTAACAGTTAGATATAGTGAAAACAGAATTCTTCAAATTTACAGGAGAAATGATGGGAAAGTACTTATGGAATTGAGTTCCTGTGGACTTTTGGAAGCTGGGAATAGTGTTCTTTCGATTCGTGCAACTTATTTGGCCAGTAAATAATGTCATTTTCGACATTAATGTATCTCCGTTGCACGATAGCTCATGCCACCATTACCGTCGACTACGTGAATCAAATGTTCCGTGCATTCGAATATGTAACCCCCTGTCAGTGTAGCAACCACCTGGTAGTTTTACAAGATGACGTGTGAGCGTTTTTTCCCCCCCAATTTAATTTTCTTTGTTTGCCTAACCTAACTGAACCTAACCTAACCTTCCATGAATGGTTTGTGGATCAATTTTCGCTTAAAAACCTTTTGTGAATAGTTTGTGCAGCATTTTTCGGTTCATAAGTTTGGAAACACTGCATATCAGCTGACGATAGACAACGTGAGTCAAGATTTGCCCGCCATATTGTGTGTAACGAAAGCGAATTAGCAACAACCAATAAATACTTGTAATGTGAAAAATTACACTTTTTTCAGTGAAAAAAAAACATGATCCCAAGTTGAAAAATGTTCCGCTATGCATATAAGGTAAGTACAAATGTAAATAATTTGGAAATAAACGAGTTAAATGTGTTTTCACTATATCTAACTGGTACCCTGCTTTTTATACAGTAACGCACAGGTTTCTGAAAATTTGATCTGGTGTACCAGATATAGGCCTATGTAATATATGTAATAGAAGAAAAACACTAATGAAGGCATGCAAGTAAATAAAAGAAAATGGAAATCCAACAACTTCAAATTTTCTGCTTTTTTTAATTTTTCATAAAATTCCCTCTTTACCTACAATTGGACATAGGTTTCCCTGTACCAAGATAAATTTCCCTTCACATAACAACAGTGCCTCTGCCAAGCACCCTGAAGCCTCATGTTTTTAAATAACCACTCTCCTACTTTCTTTTCGTCTCCCTTACCTACAATCTGGGAGGAAACCTGGTCATCAGAATGGTGTGATGGAGACCAGTTTTTAAGTTTTTTTAAATAATTTACTTAAATTCTGGTTTAGAAGCTTGTTTTCGTAGCTTGCAGAATATATAATGAGCAATAAACCATACTTTAAATGAAATACAATATGAAAAAAGTTGGTTTACTAGATGTAAACGTGGTAATTGGAGAATGTGCCACTGTAATTTACATACACAGGTATGAACATCCGAAAGGAGACAAGGAAAATGACTGTCCACCTAAAAACTACATATTTCACACATAATTTCATTTCAGTCACGGTAATTCATGTTATTTATTATAAATTCATTGAAGAAACATGATAATTTCAGACTGAAATAGTGTTTTTTGAGGGGTAAAAATATTCCTGCCCACCCCCCTCGAAAAGATCCTGGAGATGTCCATGTACACAGAAGTAAGATAACTTATAGTAAACTTTATTTATATAAAAAGGCTAGGCAATACCAAATTCAAAAAGTTACATATATTTTCAATCAGATATGATGCATCATATACATAGCTTAAACAGTTGTTAAATATCAGTAAAGTGAAGTGCTCCCCTGTGTCATGCACCATGCCATGATGGCGTATAGGGGGTGTGAGGTTAGGTCCCCACAATTTCTTGATCACAGCCGAAGGTGGGGGTGATGTGATCAGCACCATGCCCCTGGCTGCCTTTACCCCCGCCCTGAGTTTTCTCTAGGTACCCACTTTATACGATGCTGGGTGGGCACCGGAACTGCTTGAACAGGTGGAAAAATTCCTGGTTCTCCCCCGCTGGTGATCGAACCCGGGTTTCTCGCATGGTAGTCAGACGCCTTAATGACTGAGCTACCGCAACTACTTTTAAATATCAGTAAAGAATTTATATGGGTCATTCCTTGTCAGACCAATTTCAGAAAGTCTTGGATTTGGATGATGGTCCAGTTATGTATGGAAAGGTTCTATACAAATATTAGGTTTCTCTGAGAAATAGTTCTAAAGCTATAGCCTGTGGAAGAAGGTGGTGCACAACAAAAATTTATTTATTTATTTATTAATGCCTTGTTTTAAATGGCGGAGTTAAGGCTGTACAAAGCCTTTTCTTCCACTTCCACATACATTTAAAATTATACATTATTATATTATACACAAAGTACACTAAGTCATTTCACATAGGTCCACACACACACATTATACTCATACACACAAGTCTTAAAGTCCTGAATATAACACACAAAATGCAAAATTTAAAATTGTATTTAAGTAACTGCAAGGTATTTTAAGAATTCGTTCACTTGCACATGCTTTTTAGTCTGCTTGACAGGGGAAGATCTACCGACTACTCTGAAGAGAGTGGCGAACACGTCTGCTAAAGGAACCGACGGAGCTTACTGCTCTAGTGCTTTCTGGCAACTGATTCCATAGTCTTACAGCCGATACGGAGAAAGAGTTGGAGAAGAAATTTGATCTGTGGACGGGGATAGAGAGAACTGAGGAGCTGCGTGATCTGGTGTCGCGATCATGAAATTCGTGAAGAAATTGGAAGCGAGAGAGGAGATAGGAAGGTGACTTGAGGTTGAGAACTTTGTAAAGTAAAATCAGTGTGTGCAGCGTTCGTCTTTCTTGCATACGTAGCCACCCCAATTTGAGAAAATAAGGTGATAGGTGGTCCCAATATTTTAAATTAAAAATGTATCGTACGCAGGCATTTTGAACACTCTGCAGACGTCTAGCTGACTCACCTGTTAAGCCGGAATACGCTACGTCACAATAATCTAAATGGCATAAAACTAGGGACTGACATAGTTTGGCCTTGATAGAGGTGGGGAGGAACTTGCCCATGTGTTTTATTAGGGTTAATATACATGCCATTGTCTAGCGACCAGTTAACAATCCTCTCTATATCTTCATTAACCTTGGAAATGCCATCGCTTAACATTAATGGGGGTGCAGAATAGTACAACTGGAGGTCATCGGCATACAGGTGATAACGGCAGTGTTTCAAGATATTTGGCAGGTCATTAATGTATAAAGAAAATAATAAAGGGCCGAGTACACTTCCTTGCGGAACGCCACAAGTGATCTCAGATAGCGCCGAGCACTTGCCATCATAAACCACCCTTTGTTTACGTCCAGTTAAGTAGGATTTGACCCAGTCGGTTGCGGAGGTGGTGAAATTAAAAAATGATTTTAGCTTGGAAATGAGAATATCATGGTCGAGTGACTGGAAAGCTTTCGTGTAGTCCAATAAAACTAAAACTGTTGCCTGTCTGCAGTCCATCGCTTGTCTGACGTCGTCGGTTATGTGAGTCATGGCGGTGCTAGTGCTGTGATTAGGTCTAAATCCCGACTGAAACGGAGCCAGAACTTCATTTGTATGTCGGCTGATTTGGTCGTGAGCAATGTATTCTAATGCTTTCGATAGCGCGGGAAGAATACTGATAGGTCGGAAGTTGTCAATGGAAGTGGCGGGGTCAGTCTTGGCGAGAGGAAGAACGTGTGCTATTTTCCACTTATCTGGAAAAATACCAGAGCGCAGAAAAAATACCAGAGCGCAGAGAAAGATTAAAAATGTCAGTGATGTATGGCAATACATGAGGTAAAATCAGCTTTATTAGTCGCAATGGGAGGTTGTCGGCTCCTTCAGAACCAGATTTGATCCGACCGATTGCAGTTGCAACTTGGAACTCATAGACTGGGTTAAAATTGAACTCTATCATTTCTGTTTTGTGGTTTGCTATAGCTCTAATAGTAACATTTTTAGCATCGTTATTCATTGAATTAAAGAGAGAGAAATGTGTATTTAATTCATCAAGGGACGAAACACGAGTAGGATCTACGTTACGTTTCTCTCCTAGCCCTAGATTTCTTAAGTTATTCCACAACATTCGGGGGTTGCCTTGCATATTTAATAATTCGTAAGAAAGCCTTCTCTTTGCGTTGCGCACGGCCTGATTACATCGATTTCTCAACACGCGATAGTTATTAAAACTATTTAAAGTATTTGGAAATTTGAGGCGCTTGTCAGATTTAAACCTGCGGTGAGCCGAATCGCGCTCCGCCATAAGTGCGAGAATGCTGTCGGTCATTCAGGGGGAAGCAGGCCGCGTGACGCCTTTTTTCTTTAGTGGAGCATGTTTGTCGAAAAGGTGTAAGATTAGACTATTTAATTCATTAAGCTTATCGTTAATGTTAGTGAAGCTGTTTATTGAATTCCATGGGGTTCTTGTAGCATCTTCGTTTAGTGAAGCGGGGTTAATTTTCTTTAAATCGCGGTATTCAATTATGTTTGGCTTGGATTTCGGAACATTGAGCGAGTAAGCAACGTAAATAAGATCGTGGAACGAGAGACCGCAGGTGCTCGTTTGTCCATGTTTGGTGATTCGAGAGCAGTCTCCTGTTAAGATGACATCTAGCCAAGAATGCGAGGTAGCCGTGTGGAAGGTAGGATCGAGCTTCAAAATATTTAGATTGTAAGAAGAGATAGCAGCGCGGAATTTATTTACTTCAGGTTTGTCAGTTTCTAAATGAAAGTTCAGATCGCCCAGTAATAATACATGTGAATACATGGGAATGAGTTTAGCCAGTTCCTCCTCACAATTTACAAAGCACGTTCCAGGTGGACGGTACGCAACAGCCAGCAGTAGCTTCTGTTTGTTGATGGTAAGTTCCAGGAAAAGATATTCTGTCATTCGTGCGTAGTTACCGTATTTGACCAATAAGTATTGTAGCTAACTGCAAGGTTCAATAACGTTGGAACTATTGATCAATCACAGCTTGTTTAGCAAATACAAAATCAAAATATGTGTTAAAAGGTCTTGCATGCCATAACAGGCATATTTTATGTGCATAAAGTTACAACTGTAATTCACCCAGGAACATGGTATTAATAGTAAGACTGATGTCGGCTGAATAGACACACATTAGATTATTTCAATATCTATCACATGTGGCTGAATCTACTAGAAATGGAAAAAACACTGGAAAATGTAGCACAAAAAGGGTGATATCCAAGCCAAGTTAGACACACTATCTAATCAGACTTCTCCTTAATGAGTGACATAATACTAACTTGTTATTGCAAAGCATTAGTGTACAGTAAAGGTTTATAAACAGTGACGTGCACTGAGGAGTAGCTAGTCTAGCAGAGATAGATCAATCAATCTCAAATCTCTAAATATTTTCAAATCACAATATTTATTGTATTGTTGAAGCCACAGTTCATATGCAACACTTTTTTTCACGCGCTTCTCGTCCCTCGGTGCGTTCAGCGGCCTAGCTCGCTCTTTCTCCGCCTCACAGTTCCAGGTAGAAACGGGTTTTCGAAGGGAAAGGGAAGATTTCTGCCTCTACCTTCCTTGCCCCCTCGCCCCCGCTCCAATGGTTGAAAGCCCGTGCTTTCAGGTCCTCCAGTCTATCTCCTATAGGACAGATAGGGGATTGGATTCCCTTCACTTCCTTTGTAAATCCTCTAAAGAACTAAGGGGAAAATTTTCTGCAGTACTTATGTTCTCTGTATTTACACTACTTGTACAATATGTATCTATAATATGGGATGTACTTTTATCATTTATGCAAGTGGAACGTCTTATGTGTAGACAAAATTTTATGCTTTTTTTAAAAATATGGAATATATAATGATTAAATAACAAATATTTGCTCACGCTCTCTCTTACTCTCGTTTTAGTAGTGTTTTATTTAAATATACTAATCTCTTGGCATCCAATAAAAAAAATGGGTAAGCTAAACAATCATAAATACGGATGTACTTATTTGGGCAAGAGAACGCGCGTTCTAATTCTTGTTGTTGGTTTGGTTTATTTTACTTCGCTTTTCTGCCACATTCGGTTATCGCAAAAATGAGGATAAGTGATGATATGATGAAATTGATGAAGGGACCTCACAATGAACAATTCAGGCAGGGATTCGTGACGAGCGTGTATTCTTTTTCTTATGTGTTATATTCTGCCTGCAGTGAATAATGAGAAAATTAGAAATGAAAAAGTATCCCAGAACTCAAAAAGCCAAATGAATATCATTGAAGAAAGTAGAAAAATGGTTTGTTTAAAGTTGTGTTTTGTTACGCATCGCTTTTTCTAGCTGTATAGATTTAATCGGAATAAGTAGCTAAGAGCTTGGAAAGTCGTGAGGGCAATCATAAACAGAGAATTCTAGGCTCCTGATTTCACAGTGCCCTGCAGATTCACTGGTAGGAAATTATTTGTATTTTCTTCTCTCTTCCATTGCTTTACCTAATTTCTGCCATGACAATGAACGTTGATTAAATTAAACAGGCGAAGAGTGGTTGCAAATAAACACTCATGCAAAGGCCAGGGCTCGAGCCCGGATCCTTCAGTAACGAGATCGTGAGATGAGGAAATTATGGAAATGAAGCAATGCAAAATTTTTGAATAAACGTTAATCATATATAAAGATGGTATTTCAAAAATGCAATTGAAAATTACTACTCAGGAGAAATGCAGTTTGCTTTACCGATACCCACGTATCCGAATGGTTAGCGCCTTCCTCACATGTTTGCTGTCGTCCGACCTCCGTGGGGGAGTGGAAGTGGTCCCGGATCTGTACCCGATGGAGGCATATAGTGGTTCGGATCCCACATTAAACTATAGGTCTAGTCCCGATTAGCCTTTCTGTGTATAAAGTGGACTTAAAACGTCAAATCAACCAACCGTGGGGGAGTGGTTACCACGTGCTACAACACCAGGAGTTCCGGGTTCGAACCTCTACCTGGACATGGGTGTTCTTTGTGTTTGTCCCTTCATTAATTTTGTTGTATCATCTTCGCGATTAACCAAATGTATAAAAAGCGAATCAAATGAAATCATTGATTGATTGATTGTTTGATTTGGTTTATTTTACTTCGCTTTCCGCCATTTTTGGATAATCGCGAAGACTATATGTTAAAATTGAGGAAGGGGAAGGGACACGCAAAGATCACCCATTGCCAAGCCGAGATTCAAACCTAGCATCTCTGGCTCAGTAGTCAAATCAAATCGTTTTTGATTTTCGAAAGTGGGTGGAAGTTATGTGTACAATTTTTTGTAGTCATTCCTAACTTTGCAATTTTTCCTGTATTTGACGTTCTTCTTTTAGGAATACTGGGCCCTAAAAGGAGGGGGCATTATAACCCGTTGGGCATGCCACTCATTGCTACCCCAAGTGTCGACGTCACCGCACGTCACTGTTTATAAACATGTATTGGGATAGGTGATGTAAACAAAGTTTTAAAAATGTTGATTCGAAATCTCCTTCATTGCCATGTGCCATGATCTCATAGGAAAATCATTTGTAAATGATGAAGCGTCGAAGGTGAACAAGAAAATGGATGCTCTGAACAACAGTGGTTCTCTACATTTGTAAGCCCACAGCCCAGTAAATTCGTATTTTCAAAGTTGATGCTCCGATCCCAACATTTTTTCTCGCAAATATCATCCTATTTTTTTTCAACTTTATACATTAATTACCCTTGAAATTTAACATTAATACATGAATTATGGAATATTCAAAGAGAGTATCAGGCCGTGTCCAAAAGATGCAAGACCATACTTGAAGCGAGTATACTTCGAGAATGATCTTGCAGTGTGGTCTTGAAGGTGTTGACTGGAAGTGTAAATCTTTCAAACTGCACTTCAACTGCAGTGCCAAATACGATCAGTAGATATAACCGAGAACACGTTGCTTTTCCACATTTTAACACTTGTGTTTCACCACAGAAATCACATAGCAAATGTTCTTATACATACATTTCCACACATTTGAAGAACTGCAACAAACAACTTGCTGGCTTTCTACCTCTGCAATTTCAAACAAATGAACAACAACTCCACTTGTCATGTGACCAAGCCTGTAACTTGGCGTGCTCTTTAAAATCTCTGTGTATGCCACTTGCGGCTCCACCTTGAATAACACAATAGGTTATAAATGATGGTATTTTCCCTCAGGTTTTTTTATCACCCTGTCTCTGAACCGCCCATCCCAATTCTTCCATCAGGCATTAGTACACACTCCGAGCTACCCACATATAAAATTGGTGGGAAATTGAAAGGGGGAGGGGGGGGGGGTATTGCACGAAATTCGCTATTGAAGTAAGTAATTTATTCTTCTAAAAATTACATGGAACTATACATAAAAATACATGGTTATTAATACATTCATCTGAAACCTTATTTGAATGAAAGCTTACACCATTTTTAACAAAAGAAAAGAAACTTGAAGTTTCTACGGCAAACCTGAGGAAAGATACTATCATTTATAACATAATGCGTGTCATTCAAAGTGGATCTGCAAGTGGCGTACACGGAGTGCGTTAACTTCTGAACCCCTAGACCAATCTAAAAAATATTGTCGTTTTTGTAATCAGCATTGAAAATTGAAAATTAAAAATACTGAATTTAGTCAAAATCGGGGATGGTGGGTGACATGACCTGGATGAATTGACATCCAATGACCCCGAAGCAAGTGTCACTTGTTACTTGGCCTGTACTATTTTCTCAGGGAACTTTCAGACCGAAGCAACAAGTGACATGTGTCAGTCACTTGGAAGCAGACTCAACAAGTGACATGTGTCAGTCACTTGGAAGCAGACTCTCAGTAAACTTCAACCTTTTAAAACAAAGTGTGACAACGACCTAAACATGTCACTTGCATGTTGCTCGGATTACACTGTTTTCTCAGTGGTATGCACGGTGAATGTTTTGCTTTATACTGAATGAGACTGTGTCGCTCGTCATCTGTGACTTCAGTCTGAAAGCTCCTTCAATGGCGCACATCATTTCACCTCGGTCTTGCTTGTGCATGCATGGTGGATGCTTGCTTACAGACTGAAGGAGCCCATGTCAGTTGTCATGCCTCCCCATGTGTTGCTTTGGTCTGAATATTCTCTAAACTTAACAAGATTGTTAGCTACTTCATCAGACATTAAGATTAATTTAGCCTGTAAATCAGAGAACAAATTGCTAGTACTATTGTTGTAAAAAGGCCGGCTTTTTGATAGAAGTTTCCTTTTATAATCACGAATGGGCCTCTGGAGTGGAATAAATTATTAATGTTGCCTTGTAACAAGAAGATTGAACCTCAGTGGTCAGAGTGCTTCGGATCTCATTTCAATCTGTAGGTCCAGTCCAGAGTTCTAAAATAGGATTTTTTTGCTTGACATTTGCGACCAGTCTTATTTGCTTCTGCTTCAGTTTTAGTGCCAGTGTTTTTCAACTGCTGGGCCGCAAAAATCCATTGCACCCAGGGATTGACAACAAATTTAAATCTAATTTTATATTTGACAACAAGTCTATACATAATTGAACCATGATTATGCCAGAGTTGATATATAAATATTAATTAAGGGTGCATATTAATTTCCATATAAACTTTAAAGATCAGAAACGTATTTATCAGTGAAATTGTTGGGATCAGGGCATCGACTTGTAAGAAATAAATTTACTGGGCTGAGGTCTCACAAATGTTGAGAATTTTGCAACAAGCAGCGAAAATACACCACTAGTTTCTCTGTGACCAGGCTTAGCAGCCATTTATCCAAATTATGCATGATGTACTGGAAAGCCAGAATACAAATATACATATTTTACTGAACACAAAATTTAATGTAAAGAGATTTGATACTAGACTTTCTAAAGGTAGAGCAGTATTTTCTTTTTTGCTTCATGTACGTGTTCATATAACAAATTCAAACATCGTAAATAGTATCTTACTGATCATACTATTAGGTTATATTAAAAAAACATTCAAAACTACTCTAATTACATGAATATGTTTATACTACATAGATTTATTTAATAAGCCAACCAAAATATGAAGATAACACTCGGTAGGAACCGTTTCAACAATGTTTATGTCTAGGTACGAATTTCATATTGTAAATTGTATTTTATATTATGAAATGAGTGTCCACTTTACAGTAGGGAGCTAAACGAAAACAATTAAACAGGAAAAATACTGCCAACACCTGTATTTTCATTGATTTCACACACTTTTGTGAAAAAATCCGCAGAAAGCCATTTTTTCCCGACCATTTACAATTCTAATTCTGCATGGATTTTTCTCTGTGCACGTGAAAATAGCAACTTTTGTGAATGAAAATTCCATTGAATTTATACATGTCTATAAATTCACTGAGGCACGTTTTTCACAGTTCGGCTTTATTTTTATCAAAGAAGGAAAAGGAAGCTGTGTGGAAAATAGAACAGAATTCTCTCAATCCGTTTACTTTGTTAGTATCCTTTGCAGAACAATCTATCTGACAGATGGAAGATTATTGCAAGATAAAATATCTCGAAGTTGATGTTAAATTGAGTTTGAAATTTTTATACAATTAATCTTTCATAGATTAGTATATGCCGTAACATTTGTGATTTATGTTTGTAGATGCATTTCGAGTCTTAGTATGTTAAATGGCAAATGTAAACTCTGCACCATAAATTAAATATTTTTTTTAAGTATGTATGTACACCATTTAATTGAATTAGAATTTTTGGATCCATTGGAATGACTCAGATCCTTTATATTGTTACTATATCTGTGTGTGGGGTGGTGAGAGACGGTACTAATATGTAGGATTGAAATAGAGAGAACATCTATCTGCATGTACATTGGATTTTTGGAAAATTCGCCTTTAAAACTGGGAATTATACTTGAATATTACCATGGTCCTAAAGTTGCCATCCTGCAAGATCACTTAAACAAAAAAAAAAAAAAAATGTTTAAACAAAAAAACAAATGTATTTTTGTTTAGTATCACTTTTCTGTCACTTTTGTCTATTCATGATGATGAGAATGAGTGATGATATGGTGAAGAGACAGTCATAAAGAACACCCATGTCCAGCCTGGGATTCGAAACCTGGGACACCCGCCATCTTAGCACAATGTGGTCACCCGCTGCCACAGAGGTCAACTAAACAAATAATGAATACTATTTAGGAACAACACAGCAATAGAATTATCCAAAGGCACCCAGAAAATTCAATAGCGGTTCTTTGCAAACAATTTTTGTCAGACAACAAAGAACAAGGAAAAACATGTTATGGTGAATGATGCAATGGCTAAATGTAATGAAGACAACAGTACTGAGCCATGAGAGATAACACAGGTCAATACAAAAGAAGTAAAATAGAGGTTTGTGAAAAGGGATGGAGTTCAATCCAAACTTAACAATTGTAATGTGGTACAAAGGTGCCCGCAGGATTTTTTCTCAGGGAGACTCAAAGTAAGATTTCATATCTTGACCCTCAGTTACAGAAGTTGTTACCTTTTCTTATTATTATTATTTTACAAATTATAAAATTGAAATTGAGTGAAAATACCTTTGCGCTGTTGACAAATTCTGACTTGAGTCCAATATTTAAATAGAATTTGGATTCGCGTTGTTTCCTTTCCATAAATATCTATCACTTTGATGATGAACAATTCTTTATCATTTTGAAAATTTTCATGGTGCATTGATAACAAGTAGAGAACACTTAATCTGCTCTCCATCGTGGCACCAGTGATCAATGTTTTTATGCATCAAAGGTTACTGTATAAAAGAAAAGTAATTCAAAATGACAGCATGTGAATTGCCAACTTGGGGAATGATTTTCGACTTTTCGAGATCCCGAGAAATCAAGAAATTCCAAAGGATTGTGTTGGGAAACGGTTATTTCTTGTTTTTTTTTCTGCTAAAAGTGTCTAAATTTTTTGAGATTAATGTTTTTTTATTCCAGAAGTGCAAAAACAATCACTTAAGAGGGAGGGGGATAGTGTGTAGAATTCAAGATTTTCACTGTGAGATCTCTTCGTCAAGATGGGGGAGGACTTTCTCTTTATCGTTAATCAAATAGACATGTGTGCCAATTGTTGCGAAAATAATCGCATACTCACAGCCAATGACTCCAGCTCCTACAGTTCACAAATTTTGTAAGTTTCCCAAAACATGATTGGGGAGGGAAATCCTATCATACGGAACTGATAAAATTTGCCATTTCTGGACCAGTTTCGGGATGGGAAACTTGCAAAATTTGTGAACATGGTGAAAATCTTGAATTTTACACATGTTCTCATCACAAATTTTTATCCTTGGACACCCCTAGTTATGGCAGTCAAATGTTCTTTCCTTACTTTGTTCTACATGGCAGTAATTGCTATAACTTACAGTTTGCAAGTCACAAAAAAATATTACTCCCTCTGTCCCATAATTATTGTCCGGTACAACTTTGTTTGTTGTCTCATAATAATTGCCCGATATTCAAACTGTGACATTGATGTAGGCAGAAGAACATGAAACAAGGGAATGAGTCATACAACTTTACTACTCAAGGATCAGTACAAATTGTGCTTCCCATCTGCCTCTTCGGCTGTCATTCCTGTACTACCATTTTGGCATACCGGACTATAATTATGGGACAGAGGGAGTAGTATTTATCATAAAATGTCACCACTTGAATTACATGGTATTTTCTCATATCTTAGCTTTTAACAAGTCAGAATATTTTAATAGTTTAGTAAAACAACATTGCAATTATGCTATTTTAGTTATGGTAAGGGCTGGACCCTGTATAACGTGACAGGTGCAAAATAGCCTAGGTGCTGATGCACCCAAAATTTTAAGTTCAAATTCAAATAAATGTATCTGTATCTCCAGAGTTTTTACTCCTTAAACCACTCTATTCTTGTGAAAAAATTGTTGCGATTGCTGTACAGAAATCTGAACAATTTGATTGAGTTGGTGTTTTAAGTCCACTTTATGCATATTAAGGCTAATTGGGACTGGACCTGCAGTTTAAAGTGGGATCCGAACCACTATGTGCCTCCACCGGGTATCGAACCTGGGACCCCTTGATTACAAGGTGACAATGCCATCGGGGAGACCAGAAATCTGAACAAGAATTCATAAAATCAGTAGGACGGGGCCATGTTGGTATCGATAAGTATCTTTTGAATTTTCTCCACTGTTGCCAATGATCTTGAGTGACTAGACGAGCAGCCAAGAGAAACAACTCTTTAGTCAAGATATGTCATTTTCAATGGTTCATTCACCTTTGTGACTTGGGGGTCCAACACAGGAAGTTCCACATAGATTTTCGAGAAATGCTGTACCCTTCTGGAAAGCAGATGACAAGAACCAAGGCAGAACTGATGTGCTGCACCCAAATGTGACATCGAAGGCATGTAACTGCCTAGTGATCAATGCTATGTGGAAAAATGAAACAAATCATCCATTGCCAATTCTTGCTTGCAAACTCTTGGGTAAGAACGTGGACATATTCAAAACCACTATTATCATCATGCTGGGCCGATTCCAGAGTTCTTGGGAAAGGAATGAATGTCACTGTGTGGAGGGAGGGTTGTGGATTCCTACCCTTCTGTGTAAGTCTTTTGTGGGACTGCTGACTGATATCTACACTGCAGCGGCTTGTTTTTGTTGCACATGACAGAAAAGAATGGGCAGCAGGGGCATAAACAGAGCTGGTCAAATTATCATTATTATTTTTCCGTATTTGTATATATTTCTATGCCATTTTCCTCCCTCTCCAGGTTAAACCAAACAACAAGAATCTTGATTACATCAAATTGAAGTCGGGACGCTCATAATAATCCACCAATTTTTCGGTGTAACTACGCAACAGTTTAAAAAGTCTTGCAAACTTTCAAAAACAACTTCTTCTTTTTGCATCCTGTGGGTCTAGAAAGAAGTTCACATAAAATGTCACAAGACATTTTAAAGTGCTATAATGCTACATGAGAACAATTTAGGAGTTATTTAATGTGATGTGATGAGTTGTCATAACTCAGTAACTAGACTTTCTTATTTTAAACTGCTGCAATTATATAATCACACAGCCCTCCATTTTGGGGGAAAAATTTGGGTGATTTCAAATCAGTAGGCGATTCTGAAAGTATAATAGTATTTTGAGTGCAGATCACAGAAATGGCATCCATTTTTTTCCCCATCATGTCAGGATTTATCAAAATTTCAAAATTAAAATTCTCACATTCACCATTCCATTACACTTATTACAGAATGCAATAAACTAAATTTAAACATGGAAAATTTCGGTTGTTTACAAACCAATAGGCGATTCTGGAAGTATTTTGAATGCTGATGGAGGATATGACAAATTTCTTCCCATGTCAGATTTTTCTCCATGTCATTAGGTTCAATTAAGCACCACCGTATTATAACATTCTGTTTTCAACACCTTCCCAAACACTCAATGTGTAATGAGAAGAAAGTAACACATGCCAATAATGTTTTCTCTTTGGAACAGTTCTTCATGTTATGAATTGGGTATAATATCACATCTTTTTTATTTGGAGTTCTTCATCTTGTTTCATTTATACATACGTGTATACATATCAGTGGCGTACACAAGGGGGGGATTACGGGGTTTAACCCCCCCCCCCTCCCCTTGAGCTTGTGGAATAATATGAAAAATGCTGTGGAAAAAAATTAAATGGCCAATTTTTCACAGTCAAAGATCTGGGGCAATAATATTACTATTACTACTTCTACTACTACTACTACCAATAATAATAATATAATAATACTTCGAATTATTATTTCCATGTGGCATGGAGAAAAGCACAGCATTCCAAACACACGCGTCTTTCAGAGTGATGCCTTGAAAATAAACATGAGTTTATGAGGTTAGGTTAGGGTAACTATGATTTAAAAGAGAAAAAAGTTGTTTTGTATCTCAGTTGCAACAATGTTCAACACACTGGCGTACGCAGGATTTTTTTTTTTTTTCGGGAGGTGCTGGAATAGTAAATGTGGATAGCATATGGCTTCGATTTGGAGGGCAGGATGCATAATAAAATATTTCGTATTTTTGGAGCTTTTCAGTCTATTAAAATTGTATTCGAAGACAAAAATGGTAATCGGGATTCACTTTAAAGAGGTTTCGCATTTACACATTTTGACTTTTTAAAGTTCTTAACGGATTTTTATTTGAAAATTCTGATTTTATCAAAATTTCGGTAAGGGCTGGAACCCCTCTACGTACGCCAGTGTTCAACGAACATTAATTTTTTTTGTGTGTGAACAATGAGAATTAACTAAATAAAGTTATTGGTAAGTTGTAAGAGGCTAATGTATACACAAAGGCTAGGCGGACAAGAATACAGTCACCAATTCGCCTTCCCATTATATTGTTTACCACAGCTCGTTTGAATGTCTCTCTTTAAAATGTCTCACCTTCTTGACTAGACATTTATTAAAACGACAATAAGCTTAACTATTGTAAAATGTTTTATTGGTAAGAACAGCGAGATAATCCAGATGTGAATTATCGGGGACATTTATGCAGGGAAAAAGCTGGAAAAATTCCAACCAATTTCGGGAATCGAATCTGGACCTTCCGCGTAATTGTCACTTGTCAGACGCTCTACCGACCAGATCACCGCAGCTCCTTGGATGAGTTCCATACTTTGATTATTTCAATTTATTTTAATATATTTTCTTGTATTTATGGATCTTCTTCACCCTTGAAATGTCTCGCATCGTTGACCAGACAATTATATCGTAACAAAGAAACAAAAAATTGCTCCCAGGATTTGATAAAAATCGAATGACTAGAAAGTAATTTCGTTCTATTGTTTTCATAAATACTATATTTATGTAGATCTCTACTACTTAATAGTAGTAGTAGTGGTATTAGTAGTATTATTTGTATTAATTCAGCTAATTAATTAATTATAAGTATTATTAATTAATTGTGATTATTATTATTTAATTGAAGTAATAAAACAATGGTAATGTGAATTTGGAAAAAAGTTTTAGAAATAACACCCCCCTTGATGAAATCCTGCGTACGCTACTGATACATACATACATATATATATATATATATCTGTCTCTCTCTGTGTGTGTGTGAGAGAGAGAGAGAGAGAGAGATATGAAGGTATTCGGAGCATAAAAATTGAAATCTCCATTTGTTAAAGCATAGCTCTGAAGCTCATTCACCCCAATTTCTACCCGATGCAGAGTCTAGTAATAAGAAATTTCCACTCGGCTCTGCACAGTCAGCAAGGCAATGGCCCTTACCAGCAGTGATTGCACCCATAGGCGCCGACTCCATGGGGCTTAGGGGGGCTCGAGCCCCCCCAATGTTAATGATGTGTGGGCAGAGCCCCCCGAAATAATTTTGCTTAAGAGGATCTAATGTATTATTTTTCTTATCTTGTAAAGTTTACTCCGAATTGTGCCACATGAACTTAATTTTAAATACACATTTGAAATGTTCTAGACCATCAACTTTGGGGGGGCTGAGACCGCTAAACCATCAACTTTGGGGGGGGGGGGCTATGACCGGAGACAGCAAAACACATGACTTATTACTATATACTAAGTATATAATTATTATTAACTATTTTACATATATTAATCAGAGACATAATGAATTTAGCCAACGACTTGTAAAGACTGTTTGGGAATCCCCTAAAAGAATGCAAATATTTAGGAATATTATTGATGTGAATGAGCAGGCTGGCCATACTGGACTGCGTCCACTTTGCCCTGGTCGGTGGACGTTGAGAGCCTCCAGTATGCAACAGATCTTAAGGAACTATGAAAGCCTTCTCAAATTTCTTGAGAAATTTTCTGAAGAAGATTCTACTGACGCAGCATTAAAATGTGCTGGATACCTGGAGAGAATGCTTCACTTCAAGACATGTTTCTTTCTCTCCCTCTACTGCCATGTGATGGGTCCAATAGAAGAGGTAAACTGTAAGATTCAGTCTCCACGCATTGGTGCTACAGAAGTGGAATCAAAACTAAAATACTTGACTGACATCTTTCAAGAAAAGCGAATGAGTTTTGAGCAGTTCTGGCTGAAATGCACAGAGGGCAAATCAAGCCTTGTTGATGAGCCAGAATTGCCCCGGCAACGTCACGTCCCTAAGAGACTTGAAAATCCTGATGCTGCCAAACATCACAAGTTCTACACTCCAAAATACTATTATAAATCAATATACGTACACTGACGTGTGTGACACAGCAAAATCATGTGTTAAACAAGGGCATGAATGTACAGGACTACAAAAAGTAACAGCCGTAGAGAAAGAATGCATCTCAGCTGTGAACAGTTGCACAACAAACTTTCAGCAAACGCGAGAATTCTTTCGGCAAGATTTGGATGCCGATAGGCTCTCCTTACACATGTCCATGCTTCGTGATATCGCCATACAGAAGAAAGTGATTCTAACTACCATGCGTGACATAAGGAAGTTTCTTTTGGAAGACACCGCCCTCCAGAAGCCAAATTCATGATGGTTCTCCGCACTGTGCCAGTGACGACAGCCACAGCCGAAAGGTCATTCAGTGCTATTAGCTGACTAAAGACATATTTGAGATCTACAATGGGGCAGAAGAGACTAAGCAGCTTAGCGGTACTCCACATACATCAAACTGTGCTTGATAATTTGGACCCGAGACCGCTCGTTGATAAGTTCATAAAAAATAACCCACTGCGTAGAGCAACTTTTGCTTTATTTTTAAATCATGTTCATATGTTTTGTTGTGTATGTCACTTTATATCTTAGTGTACATGCTATTTTCTTATTATTGCAAAATTAAATTAAAAAAGTAACAACGTATTGTAGCAAGAAAAAACAAGTAAAACTATTTTCCTGCGATTTGTGTTAGCATTTATGTAAATAATTAAATAAAACTGTTAAATATTCGTTATTTGCAACCCATCACATGTCTGTTGCGGACATTAAAACACACCCATGCCCTCGATGGAACTCGAACCCGAGACCTCTGGATCAAAGCGAGTTGAGTCGACCAACCAACACGCTCGGCTACCGAGGCCAGCATAAAACTGTTAGGTTGGTCTCTTAATGTCTCGTACTTTTCAATAAAAATGTTAATTGTTATCTAAAAAACAAATGAGCAGACACAAAAGACGTAAAGAAACTTTGAAACATTTTCTAAACGTTTTTCCTGTTAAATTTCATTTGCATGAGGAATATAATAGCTACTTAAACATTGCTATATGAGGACGTAATTTTTATTTTTTAAAAAAGGGAGTGAGTGAGTGAGTCATTCATTCATTTATTTCAGTGATCAGAGCCCCCCCAATAATTTTGACAAGTCGGCGCCCCTGATTGCACCTCCACTATAACTTTCCACCAGCATCAAGGGATACCCCTGGTGAATATCTTGGGGTGCCAAGTCCACCACATCTCAAAGGAATTCTGAAGTATAAAAATAAACCTGGAGATGGTAAATAGACACCACCGACGCTGATTGACAAGATCACATCATCACGAGGTCGCAACAAGCGTGCGGTACGGTTGCAGCAGTCTGGACTACAGAGAGCCAGAAGCCAGCCCAAGTCCGGAGAAGTAGCGGTCGAGCGATAAGCTACCAAAACTCCTGCTGCCTCCTATCGCTGTCAACATCTAGGCCAGCAGTCTCCAGCATCTCCAGTGCACCCATCTCTGCCCAACTGTCGCCGACGCCAATAGCCAAGGGCCAAATCATCACGCAAGTGGTGAATATCATTCAACTGACTAAGGCTCCCAACACCCTTGGTCCACACCATTCAGGGTAGAGGTGGTCAAGCGTGACCCAAATTGAAATCTTATGTTTATTTAATTGAGCTACGACCCAGTGTGACTCGATCCCATAATTAACCAGATGCCACACTACAATATATATACATATGTGTGTGTGTGTGTGTGACACACATACACTCACACTCTTCAGATTGACCCTGAAAAAAAAATAGTCCAATCTCATTAAAGAACGTTACAGGAGGCAAAATATTTGTTGCTAGTTTAATGTTTCAAAGGTATTATACTAAAATTATGTGCAAAGAAGCTGTTTAACAACACCTGATACAAGTATTTTTTTGGTATACTCAATCTAAAATTTTGTGTCAAGACATTCTTCTGATGACTCATGCACTGTAAGTAGACTTCTGTCACAATATCTTCTCAACTTTCTAAACCCAATCCTTAGACTTATTTATGCACAACCATAATTCCTATTTTCCATATAAGGAAGGGGGAACACTAAAATTTTGTTGAAATAGCCATGCTTACGAAGCATTTGTGGTTGCTGTGCATGAACAACATGAGTATGATGATAAAATACAGTTAACAGTTGGGCTGAAAAGTTCGTAGGCTAACATAATAAAAAATATTTTTTTGACAAAATTCGATTTTATTATTCAATATAGTTGCCTTTGAGAGCGATACAACGATTATAGCGGTCATACAATTTTTCGATGCCATTTTTATAGTACGATTTCTCTTTAGCCACAAAATAGGCCTCAGTTTCGGCGATTACCTCTTCATCAGTGCTAAATTTCTTTCCAGCGAGCATTCTTTTAAGGTCTGCAAACAGGAAAAAGTCACTGGGGGCCAGATCTGGAGAATATGGAGGATGGGGAAGCAATTCGTAGTCTAATTCATATAATTTTGTCATCGTTTTCATTGATTTGTGACACGGTGCATTGTCTTGATGAAACAGCACTTTTTTCTTCTTCAAATGGGGCCGTTTTTTCGTGATTTCATCCTTTAAACGCTCCAACAACGCTATGTAATAATCTCAGCTATCTCGATCAACTTCACTTTACGATCATTTAAAATTATTTTGTGGACTTTTTTGATGTTTTCGTCGGTAACAGCCTCTTTGAGGCTTCCACTGCGTGCATCGTCTTCGATGCTCATTTCGCCTCGTTTAAATTTAGCAAACCACTTCTCAACGGTTGATTTTCCTGGTGCAGAGTCCGAATAATGTTTATCAAGCCAACCCTTGGCTTCAACAGTATTTTTTTCGCCAAAAAGCAATGCTTTATTAACACACGAAATTCTTTTTTATCCATTTTTTCACAATAACAAAAGCTGCTTCACTCACAATGCTATATCTCACGAACTAATTATCCGGCAGCTGTGAAATTTATACACGTATCTTTTGAAGGTTAGTACTAAGTAAAAATCACATGGATTTAATTCTAGTAACGCCATCTATGAGTCAGCCTACGAACTTTTCAGCCCAACTGTTATGTGCCCAGTTTCTTAATTTACTGTGGCTTCAATTCTTGCTGGACAGTTTACACGTTCGATTGCTAGTTTGACGAACATACCACTGTTTTATGCATCCATCCTGAAATGTTTTTTGTCCTGATCTGTTGAAATAGTTGGTTCTATTCAGTTCCTGTTTCCACTTCAAAAATTCTACAAGAATTGTACATGCTTGCAGTTGTAAGAAATGTAATCAGTGCATTAAAATCTCATGGTAATAGAAGAACCATCACATCAGATAATAAATACTTGCAGTAGTGGAGTGTCAATAGAGATGGGAGGCAGTGTCTATCTCAAACTTTTCATTAGTAAAAGCAAATAAAATATATATTGATCTCTTTAAATGCTGTATCTGGCAAAAGGATGAGTGTAGTGCAGTTCATAATCTAACAGTAAAAAAAGAACACTAATCCAAAACAAACCGAACCATACCTCGCCGGAGGCTGCAGCAGGAATGGGATGAGTACTGATGGATGATGTCTGGTTTCTATTTAGACAGGTTTCTATTTGCTATGCAGAAGTAAAATAGCTGATTGGAAGAATTTATTTAATTACTAGTATTGACACCATCATTCTTGACCGATCCTCTATTGCTTGACCAGAAGTTTTGTGGAATGAACAAATGATGTGATTGATTATTCAGTTTGTGTCCTTGATTTCTTTGCTTTGAGCTTCCTCCATTGTTTGTGAATCCACTAGGTTTGGAAAACAATGTGTATCTTTTCTTGTTACGCACAGTGCCAATCATTATTAACTTCAGTAGTAAACATGGTATTCCCCAGCTAGCAAAATTTTCCCAAAGCATCCTTCAACAGTCCCATTGTCACCATGTCAAACCATAAGAGCATCTCCCACAGGGTGTTTAGCAAAAGAACATCCAAAATTCTTGACTTTTTCATGGCTTTACATTTTCTTGAACCCCCCTTTTTTTTTTTCTTAACATTTATTTAATTGTCCTCTAATTAGGTGTAGTTGGAAGTAAAGAAAATATATATTTTTATTCAATGAAAAACCTCTACCGCAAGGCCAGTTAAGATGAAAATTGAAGCTCTACTTTAAAAAGAGATTTAGACTTGCTTTAATTATTAATACATGTAAAACTTAATGCTTCAAACTTCATCCTGGATGGGGAATGGCCACATTACTTTAATAGTTTTACAAAACTTCACGCATACAAGAATGTAATTCTTGAGAAACAGAGTGAACAAATCTTTACCACAACTCAATACAATTTATCAAATCCCAGTACAATGTCCATTCACTATACTGTAAAAAAAATAGCAACAATTCTTGACCACAAGCATAATTTTGTGACTTTTTCTTTGCCTACCTGTTAATTGCTTGACTTCCTTGACATTCCTAACTGATAGACACCATCACCCTGCCCCAGATAAAATTTTCAACTTCAGGTGCTAGTTCAATGCAAATATTACATCAAACTGCAAGTTACGCCTGCAGGCTTCATTGCCAACAATTTTTTCTGGCCTTCACTACATGCATATTTATCATATTGGCAGGGCCTCCCTGATGGTGTAGTGGTAACCATCTTGTAATCAAGGTGTCTCACGTTTGTTACCCAGTGGTTCAAATTTCACATTAAACAGTAGATTCAGTCGCGATTAGCCTTACTGTGAATAAAGTGGGCTTAAACTCAAACTCTTAGTGGGTATTGTCGATGTTAGATACAAGCCTTTTGATCATATAAGCAAATATCAGGAAGTAGTTTGGCCCCAAGCAATATCATTAGCTCAGGAGCCTGACAGTCAACATGTTAAAGGATCCCACATTCAATTTGCAATGGAGATACATTACCCAGTGGTTCAGATCCAAAGAGGCCTGAAAACAAAAATTTGGAGACCTTGTATTATTCTGTAATACTGTTTACCATCAAATCGAACATGGCTTCATCACGAATATTTGTTTTAATTGTTTTTACTAATATGCATTTTAACTTAGTGGGTCCATACACATGGTTTAAATTCATGTAGCAATAAAACTAATACATTGTGCGAGAGATTTGCATCCTTCAAGACTCTTATTCGTTTCTCAGACAGTGTATCCACATAAAGTTATTGTGTTAAAATGTAAACATAGGTTCCCTTGAGTTTGTTCTGAAGAATAATCCACATTTTTTAGAGATCTTAGGGAGAATTCACACCATTTCGAAGTGACACCAAACTGACAAGTGATGGGAGACACTTGTAACTTGATGATTTCACCAATGGTGCTATGGCTTGGAAATCTCATCTTAATGGACTTAATCACAGTACACCCAATCTGATTAATTTATCATTGCACAACAACTATTCCCCACAGTACCAGACAGTGTTTGCTTCATCTCTACTTGTGGATATTTGCCTTCTGTTATTGAAGGCTTTGTAATTTTTCAAGTGTACGCGAATGTCTATAATCATATACAGGGGCATATCCAGAAATAGAATCTTAGGGGGGGTCCAGCCAGGGGTGCCCATTCCCAATGGCATGCCCCCCCACATCAACTATTTAATGACGACAGCGTATCTATTATTAATAATAATAAAAATTTACTACATACGAAGTGAATCATGTTTTGCTTAAAATCATGTTTCACACACTAACAAATAGTGTTTAATAGAACGAAGAAGAAAAAAACAGTTTTGCGGATAAAGTGAGTATTAGTTTCTCCGTATTTAAATAGTGTTTCTTACTGCCTGGTAGTAATGCAATATATTGTTTTTAGGAATTCACCACTGCATGTATTATTCTGACGGAAAAAAAAACAAACTTTACTTACTGTACCAAAACAGTTTCTCACGGTGGAGTTCGACATGGCTGAAGATAGGGCTACATTTACAGTATGACTGGCACAGTGTGCACACATTCCTTGTGGGTATTGTTGATTTATTCACGATTGAACACATCTGCCACTCACATCATAACCTTGACCTGTGATTTTTTTCATGTCAAGACAAAGTTTGTGACATTGTTCAAAAAGAACTGATGTCAGATTTTCAGCTGACATATCACCACCCAGTGTGAAACTTGTAAACTTTTAGTGGATATTATTCTCAGAATCCACAAACCATGCACACAGAAAGAATTCATCTATACCTCCTACATAGTGTCTCATTGGGAAGTATTATGAATCAACCATAGTATTTTCCAAATTTGGGGGGGCATGGAGTTCCAGACCCCCTGGATACGCCCCTGATTACATACACACATGTATGCATGAAACAATATTAACTAATAATAAGCATGGTCATTTGAAATGTTGTGTGTTCCTTTATAAGAAAGTGATTAGGGTGGAGACACCAGGGCATGAGTTTACAATACCGGACCACTCTCCAATTTCTATAAAATTTCGCCTACTTACTAATTTCGGTGTCCTGATGACGTAACTGTAGTTCATATTTGGCAGTCACTTGTTAATATTGTACATTTACGTCTAGAAATTGTAAAATAACCTTGCGATTTACCACGGTGATTGTCCCTACACAGCAATTCGGAACTATCTTTCTTTCGCATTTCATTAATGGTGTTTCTTGATGCACAACAATCTTGCTGACGTAAGATGAGGAATGCCTATGAGGTTAGGTTAGGCCTGTTAGGTTAGGTTCCATTAGCATAAATACCAAGAAAAATTAATATTTTAACTACGAGAACTATACCTTGTCTTGCCTGTTGATTTCTTCATGTTGCGAAAATGGCATCTTCCGTGGAGCTATTGTTCTTATGGTAGGGTTACGCTACGTTAAGAAAACATAGTTTATTTAGTTTTTTCCTCGGTTTCCATACTTGACCGCCAATTATTACATGCAGAATCGTGATTAGGAGTTCACAATTAGTGAGTAGGCGACATTTCATAGAAATTGGAGAGTGGTCCGGTATTGTAAACTCGTTCCGGCAACGATTATGGTCACCTTAAGACATTTTTGTACTGTAGATGTAATTTTGTATCATAAAAAAATTGATATTGATTTTGGAAGATTTGAAATGTATAGTTTGAAGTTTTGTGAATCTTGTCATATGGTCAAATTTATTCTATACATAATTCCCAAAAGATGAAAACATTTTAAATTTTTGATGACATGTTTCCCCACTTTTGGCCACTCTGTATCTAGTTATGGGCATCACTGTCTCCATCTCTAGATTCTAGAAATTTCTTTTATAGGGCAGCTACTTTATCCGTGCCTTCACTGCCCCTGTTGCAGCCTCCCGTTTAGACAGAAATCTGTGAATTTGACCTTGATGTCATAATCCATATTCCTTCCACATCTGCGTCAAAGGTCAACAGCTCACAGGTTTTGGGAAGGAAGGGCTGGAATACATGGTAGGCACTATGATTGAATATTGTGCATTCATTTTGTATGATGTATATATCTGTATCCAGTGATCAGAATGCTACATTTTAAAAGTAGCTTCGCTACAGCTACAGCTACTCTTCCAAAATGTAGCTTCGCTACAGCTACAACTACATTTACCAAAAAGTAGCTCGCTACGCTACTCCTGTTCGCTACTCGCTACTTCGTTACTTTTTGCGCTACTTCTGCATAAAAAAAATGAAAACAACCATATGGGTATTAAAAATATCCCCTACTACTGGTAAATAGATTCTGTTATTTATTATCATGATTCCAGTCATTCGATAATTTTGATAGCAGTGTTACTTCAGTTACTTATTTTTACTATAGTTTTGAGAATACAATACCTATGCAAGTGGCATATCAATTCAAATTTGATATATGAATATTGCAATTAGGGTGTTACCCAACTTAATTATTACAACTATACAGAAATAAAATTTGGTAGGATTACATATTTATGTTCACATCAACATATTTTTCTTCAGAATAAATATTTCATTTTTTATAGACTGATATGAAGTCAGCATTTTGAATGAAAAGTACCTGGAGCCCTTTGACTAAAAAAAAGGGCCCCAGGTTCGATGCCCAGCGGAGGCACATAGTGGTTAGGATCCAGTCTCAATCAGCTTACCTATGCATAAAATGGACTCAAAACAAAAACTAGGAAAGATGCCAAGTTGGGAGAATGGGATCCTTCTGCTTCTCCATTCCCCACACTGCCCATCATTCTTCCTCGTTCTCACAATTAGCCGAAAGTGGCAGAAAGCGACTATAGATAAGAGAATAATTAAATAAACCATTTATCCTCATTGTCATGATTGCAGATAGCAGTGTGTGTTAGGAGTAGAGGACAAGATTGGAATACCTTGGTAAGAGGTACTTCTATGCCGACTCAGCCAGAGGCAGGAAACAGTGAAGGATGATGATGTCATGATTAGCAAAAGTTACAGAAAAGTGACGCAAAAGTAGGAGAAATACATAAATTTGAAAACTATGTATATTAACTGAAGAAAATTGTCGTTTCTGCAGGAAAGTCAATAACTGTACATACTTTTTGCAATATGATAAAATTATTGAGGAAACTGTCATGTAAACCTGAGTGTTCTAAACGTATTGTAATTTTAAAATTTGTGAACAAACACTATCGCGAAAATAATTGTAATTCCAGAAACTCTATCATTCTTGTAACAATCATATCTTGCTGGTGAGATGATCAATGCTGTTAACGTACTGAGCCATTTATTGCTGGCACTATTCCCTTGTCAGTGCAGTGGAAAATCCATCGCTCGTTTTTGCACTGCAAGTTGTGTCTTACACAGCAATTAATGACATTTTGGTGTTTCTTACACCATGAATATCCACAGGATTTGTTCGGGGCTGACGCAAACGAGGCACTTTTTTGCAGTGGTGCAGCAAACTAGGCATGTTTCTCCCTAAAATTGCAATGTAGCTGTTAGCGGGAATATATTCGTATACGTATGTCAGTTAGTTATCTGGATATCTGAATTATTCAGATACTAATTAAATAAATTATGCAGATATCTATAATCTACAATCTAGATAATCTGTATCTCCATGTAATACACTGTCTTTATGAACCTCCTGCAAAATTAAGGGTTATTGTCGATTTTTTCTTACGCTATTGCCACATTCAAAATTCACCTCAAAATGCTGAGAAAAATGTAGCTGTAGCGAAATATTTGCTACAACTACAGGAATTTTGTAGCTTCGCTACCGCAACAACTACAATTTTCAAAATGTAGCGTCGCTACAGCTACAGCTACAAATTTTGTAGCTAGCTACAGTAGCGACGCTACAAGTAGCTCGCTACTTCTGACCACTGTCTGTATCATCAAAATTATTTTAGTAGTCAAGTGTGTAGTAGAGGATGATGTCAGTAGCAGTCAATTAACACCTCAAGAAATGTTTTAGAAGATACATAGAAAAACTAGTTTTACAACACACACATTTAATACTGTTAAATTTTGTTAATTTTAAATACATTTAAATTTTGTTAATTTTAAATACATTTAAATTTTGACTGATTTTCATCTTTTTTATATTTTTTTTCCTTGCTGTAGAGGATATTGCAACAATGAGATGAAATAGAATGGTCTCACTGCAGTACATGGGCTGCTTTTTTCCTCCAAGTAGACGAACAAAAGTTATATCCACTGAAAGTACGTACCTTCTAAATCCATTTTCTGGTGGTACTTTTCAGATTACTATTATATTATTAAGCATAAAAAAAGTTTTTCCTGCTACTAAGAGCAATGCATTTCTCCATTTGTTTGCGTCCATATTGTTTACACACAGTTGCTGTCATTTGTTTCGGGGTCTTCCTCTCCGCACAAGAGTTTTGCTACCTTGTCTTCCAATGTCAGACGAGGAATGCCTGCAAGGTTAGGTGAGGCCTGTTAGGTTCCATTAGCATAAATACAATGAAAAATTATTCTTTGGGCTAAGAGAACTAACCCTAACTACCTAACAACGTAGGCACTTTTTGCTTTCACTAGATTTGTGCAGAAATGTGTGCCACCATGTCACTTTTTCCTTCCGAGAGTGCCCAACCTGGATACGAATTTCTCGTTTCTTTCAAAGAAAATTTGGTAAATGTCTGTTATATCGGAGACACATTTCTTCATTTTTACAGAAGAAACTACTTACGGAAATGAGTTTCTGTACCATTTGGAAAGTTCGTGGAGGTATTTTCTCACCGTAGAATGCTGCACAAGAAACAAGCACTTTTGATATAATAAACTTGCATTTTGTGCAAAGCGACAACATTATGCTGTTGTTTCCATTATGTACCTGCAGATGGCGCGAGCGTCGAAAGTCACGCGGTCTCGCCAGTGTTTCCAAAGGTGCCTGTTTTTATGAATTTTTATGCTTACCTAACCTAACCTTGGTGGAAATGGTCTGTGGGGCTATCGTGAATGGTTTTTGGGGCTATCCATCAATGGTTCGTGGGGCTATCGTGAATGATTTTTGGGGCTATCCGTCAATGGTTTGGATGACATAATGAACACGAAAGTATTGTATGTTCCGCAACGGAAGAAAGGAACCAAAAGAATTACTCGTAATGTGAAAAATCAATGATATTTTTGTGTAAAAAGCATAATGGCACCTTCAACTATGTTCCGCAATACATAATTGGTAAGTACGAACCATCCGAAACACAAAATATCCGATTTTAATGTGTCTCCAATATAACAGACATTTACCGAAAATTTTTATTCCGCACCTTCAAACTTACTTTACCCGATTACTAACTACAAAACATTACCAAAAAATTATGAACCGCGTTCCTCCTAAGCAGCCCATATTCTGCAGTCTTACCCTAACAACACACACATTTAATACTGTTAAATTTTGGAAAAAATGAACTTTGAGATCAATTCTAGCTACGGGCCTGGTATAGACTTTGAGATTTTGGTACTATTCTAGTATAATGGAAACACCTGGAAATCATATATTTCACACTGTTTTACATTGCTAAAGTACTATTCTGCATTGCAGAACATTTCCTAAGGTGAAATAATGAATTTCTAACGAAAATAATGTCTATTTCTTACATTAACGAGTCCTTACTGTTGTTCCTTATTTCCCACAAACCATCCACGGGTAGCCCCCAAAACCATTGATGTTAGCCCAAAAATTCACGATAGCCTCATGAATCATCACGGGGACGAGGTATGCCTACTAGGTTAGGTTAGGTTCCCATTAGCACTCCTTTCATTCAATTTAGCATATACGGACAACATCAGGTTGTAGCAGCAGCAATATCGCGTATTGTGCTCTTGTGCAGAAAGCAAATGGCGGCAGCAGCAATAGCACGTCGAAAATAGATTTTCGTAGAAAACCACGTGCATTTGCATTAAAATGGATCAAAACTACATTCCCGAACATCAACAACGCTACAGAAAATGATTTGCGTAAGTACTTTCTCCTGTAAATTTGAAGAAATCCGTCTCCGGTATAGTAAAATGTTACCCAAAAAGCAAATGGCGGCAGCAGAAACAGCGTGTCGGACAGAGATTTTCGCAGAAAAATACATGTTTTCGCATTAAAATGGATCAAAACTAGATTCACGAACTTCCACACGCTACAGAAAATGATTTCCGTAAGTACTTTCTCCTGTAAATTTGAAGAAATCAGTTTCCCTTATACTATAATGTTACAGATATTTTTCACTCATTACCTTATCCACTTTATTGTCGCGATTAACCTCGTTAGGTACAAGTTTTCTAAAATATAGAAAGCAGAATGGGCACACCGCATCTATAATAAAAGGAAAGTTACTAAATGTGGACTTTAAACAAAAACTCAACTCAACTGGACATTTAAATTTTCACTGATTTTCGTCTTTTTTATATTTCTTTCCTTGCTGTAGAGGATATTGCAACGACAGATGAAATAGAACTGGGTAACAGTTTCATACATCGGATACACATTTCTTCATTTTTACAGAAGAAACTACTTACGGAAATGAGTTTCTCTAAGCATAGAACGGTAAAACTGCCCTTGCCCTGGCTAGGGTTCGAAGCCCAGACTTTCGGCAACAAGATCGTGAGTTTCATGAAATAACTTCCCTTCCAAAGAATCGAATTCACCAATTCTTTCTTACGTGAATAACTTCCTCCAAATTTCCAAGCACTTTAAACTGGTGTCATTTCAAGCTGCAGCAATCCACACTGACATGTAATATTACCTTAATTTGTTGCACATTTATTTGTAGGTTTGGTACCTCATACGATAATAGTACCGTAGGTTTTTGCACAAATGTCGTATAGAAAAATTTCCAGAAGCAAATGCGACATCTTTGCCACGAAGTTCGTATTTGCGTTTGCTTGTGCCTCTAATCCGCCCTAATCTGTGCTTGTGTCTTTCAGCCGCAATGTTGCTAACTAACAACTCTCATTTTTGTTTAAAGAAAACGGCATATTCGCTTACGTCCGTAGCTTCTTTCTAAAGCTATTTATTTTTCTAGGTTGGCTACTCTGATTTCGTGAGGCTCGGGAATCTGGATTTCATTATCACTTCCGGTGCGGGTCCTGGGATATGTGGAAAGAGAAATTTCGCTGTCCGGTTTGGTATACGCACAGATTACAAAGGAGAGATAGGAAGTAAGCGATCTTATTAATCTGTGACCGCACTGCGAGTATGCTCTCGAAGTATGCTCGCTTCAAGTATGGTCTTGCAGCTTTCGGACACAGCCTTAGGAAGTGTTTACAAAACTGGAAATGATTGTGGGAGTAAGTTAGAAACTTGGAGAAACTAATTAGCACAGTTAAAAGTTGCACAAAGTATTAATTACAAGATAAATTATGTATTGTGCAAGAGCAGGAATGCCTGCAAAGAGGTGCTAACAAATTATGCCTACCAAACTTAATCTGCGGCGCGATTCACGAACTGTTAGTAGTCCGATATGTAGTCTAATATGTAGCCACGTCAGGCTTGTGGTCAAATTTGTAGTCATTTCCTGAATTTGCGATTCTTGAAACTGTCTACAGCGGTCTACAGGCTACAGTCGACTACATATCGGGCCACAGTTGTAGACAGTTCTTGTAGAACCCTTTTTAACCCTCCTAGAGCGGGCTACAGCGAACTACATTCGTCATATTCTGTGTTTGTGTATGACATCCAACTTCAAAGAAGAAAATAGAGCTACCAAAATGGCCCATAATCTGTGTTTTCACGTTTTCGAAAAGCAGAAGGAAAAGACAGTCAACACTGTCTGTCTGTTCTGATTGGTTGAAGTTACGTCGAAGTAACTTGGTTTTTCAAAGAAGGATTATCCATCAGCGAAACAAAATCAAAAATTATTTGTTTTAATAATAAACGATTGGATACTCATCCTAACAATATACCACACATTTCTAATATCCCAGTAATAGAAACACATAAATATTTAGGTATACATTTTGACAGGCGATTCACATGGAATACACACATCACGCATTTAATCAATAAAGGCCGTAAAATAATAAATATACTCCGTAGTATCACAACAATTAAATGGGGTGGCCACCCCAAAATCTTACTGCTATTTTATAGGAATTGTTTTCGATCAACTTTGAGCATGCAGCCTTTAGTTATGGGGGTGCAAAATTAAGTCTCTTAGACAAAATAGACATACTACAGAGAAAAGCTTTGAGGACCTGCTTAGGTGTCATGCAGTCCTGTCCTAATGTCAGTGTATATATGGAAAGCAGAGAAACTAGTTTGACACATAGACGGATCCAATTAACAATAAAATTTCTGCTCAAAACCTGGGAAAATCATACGCACCCATTCAATAAATTATTTGAAATACAAAAACAATGGACAGAAAATAAAGTCATAGATCCTAAACACACATTCTTTTATTTTGTATATTGCCAATACATAGACCTGGAATCACGTGCAAAGTCTTTTACCTTCCAACATCCTTTAATTTATCAATTAGACATACCCTTATATACCCAATGCAATATCCATTTCAGGGATTTAGGAAGACATATCATGTATAAAGAGAAATGGCCAACACACCTAATCATATATACTGATGGATCCAAAGACCGCCTAGGTGTGGGTTGTGCTTATTTCATTCCAGATCAAAATATAAACAAACAATTCCGTTTACCACCTGACACTTCTATTTTCACTGAAGAAAGTTATGCAATATATAAAGCTCTCACATACGCTATCCATAATAATTATACAAAAATTATCATCATAACAGATGCTTTAAGAGTATTAATGGCGCTGAGTTCCTCATATCCTCAGATTTGTAAACATCCTTTATTCATCATACTTATAATCCAACAAACTCAGTATGCTAATGGAAGAAATATCAACGTCCAGTTTAGTTACGTAAAGGCTCACCAAGTAAACACGGGAAATGAACGTGTGGACACATATGCCAAAGCCGCTCGATCATCGGAATCTACCTCACTTGCGAGACTTCCATACACGGACCTTCTTCCAAGAGTTAAATATAAACTTCAAGATAAATGGAAACAGTGGTGTATAGAACAATTTCAATCCACGGGCAACACATATAAATGGTTTGCAGAACATTCACAAAACCAACCTTGGTACTACCCATATAATTTTCCAAGATCAGTTATTACTTTTATAATACGTCTACGTACAGGTCATGTTCGCACTAATGATCATTTATTACGACTACATATTACAACAAAACAAGCCTGCGCATGTGGAGAAGATAATCAAGATGCTACACATCTCTTTTTACAATGTCCCAATTTCGACAGAGAACGAGATAAATTATATAGTGGTTTGCGTCGAAATAGAATTCCATTCCCTACATCTCTTACTGCCCTGCTCACGGACCCTACTCCTCCCACCATATGGCTTCTTTATGGATATGGATATTACACTCTGCCAATGATAAAATATGCAACATGTGGGAAATCGAACGAGAAATATCAAGATTAATGGCGTACGAAAATCTATCATACCAACAAGCAAAAAGAAGATATTACAATCCAAATTTTCAAAATGCACCCCCACCAACTAATAACTCCACATGTTTTCCCCCACTGAGCAAGGATAGTAGAACAGGTCCTATACACCGAAAAGAAATTACTCCTCCAGAACCCATAGAAACTGACAATAGACCGAGAAGACAAGATACGTATGTTACGTGCTGGAAAGCCATACCACCTGTAACCGATCGCTCATATGCTACAAGCATAAAAAAAATGGGGACCCAATTTCAGATTTCAACACCCGCCAACATCTATAGATCAAACCACCCAACAGAAAGATTGTATGCCACAACAGATTCAAACAGAAGAAAAACCCACAACCTCACATCATAGAGAAGAGGAAAAATCCATCAAACCAACACCAAACACATTACAGACAAAACAAGTACACACAGACACTACACAATCTGTACTCCCCACTGTACAATCAAATACTCTGTATAAAACTCTAACCCAATTAAACAACCTCATAGGAACCATGTTACAAAATCAGCAACTATTAACCATCCCAGAAATGAGACAACTCTTACAACAACTAATACAGCTAGTTATATCTTTACTCACTAATGGTGAATCAATTGAAAATTCCAACACCCACTGAACTAAATACATTCAGTTTTTACCCAAAATACACACATCATAAACTGCATGAGGAAGTTCATAAAGAAATCCCAAATCACCATATAACAAGGAAAAAAAAATATATAACACTAACATTTATGTAATAAAATGTAACCCTTTGTATACAATTTTCTACATGTTTTTGTTTTCTCATCCCCACCAGGGCACAAGATACCTAGTAAGAAGACTCCTCGGTGTGCCTCGAAGGAGCGAAGAATAGTAAATGTTTTAAGTGTGTACTAACATTCCCAAACTGTGTGATCGTCTAGAAACAACTAACAGAACCACTCAACACACACTTTAGATCGAAAAAAAAAACAAAAAAAAAACCACACTTAAGAAGAAAAGTGAGAGTCTCAACTTGGCCAAAAGTCACCAAAACAGGTGAAGGCCATTAATGAATCCAAGCAAGCAAGCAAGCAAGCAAGAAAAGACAGTGGGCATTTGCGTGTACATCTTAGAGATATCGGAAATCCTTTTTCTGTTTCGAAAATATCTTCATAGTAATTTGTCACTGATCAGGAGGTGCCCAGGATTGATCAAAATTGTGGAACCTCATTTTCCCATCAAAAGGATTGTTTCTCTCAACCTCCTGTAATCCAAGTTAGTAATAATAATAATTACCCATATCTTGCACTGATTTATATGAAAATACACTTCCACAAGCAGATTAAGTTTGGTAGCCATAATTTGTTAGCACCTCTTTGCAGGCATTCCTGCTCGTGCACAATACATTTCAAAACAATTTATCGTGTAATTAATACTTTGTGCAACTTTTAACTGTGCTAATTAGTTTCTCCAAGTTTCTAACTTACTCCTACAATCATTTCCAGTTTTGTAAACACTTCCTAATACTCCTATAAAATTTGTGAAAAGTCATGAAACATTCGGAACTGTTACCTAGGATTTCCTGCGATTTAAAAACAGCAATTTCATCTTCTACAGACCATAAATAATAACCACTCATTTTGAATCTTATGCATCCCATAAGCCATGCCAAAATCGTAATTATACGGAAGTCAAGCCCCAACAGCATGCAGTTTGGTTTTGTATGAACATGCTTGCAGGCAGACGGATGAGAAGAAGCAGCACAAACTTAAGTGAAAAAAAAAATGTGCATAGGTTATCGATGGCTGTAACAGGACAAAAGTAAACAGAACAGTACAAATAGTGAAAACATTTCTGAAAAGAAATGAAAACTCTTGATAGGCTACTTAAGGTTGCTAAATCATACAAACGCATGCATCGAAAATGTTCACAGTACACACACCACTTATCATAGCAGCCTATATTTTTGCCAGTTATGTACAATCGTTGTGATGATGTTATTATTATTGTTATTTATCCATGCCATTCCATTCACCTTCTCAATTGCCAGCGATGTGGTTAGCACATCGTGCTATGATGCTAGGGGTCCCGGGTTCGAATCCTGGCCTGGGCATGGCTGTTTCTGAGTGTCCATTCATCAATTTCATCATATCATCCCTCATTCCCATCTTCGCAAATTAGCCAAAAGTGGTTCAAGAGCGAAATAAAATAAAGCAAATCAAATCAACCTAACCGTCTCAATCGTTAACATGGGCTTCAATGAAGTCCCATGAGAGCTATTTTTCTTCTTTGTGCAGTGCTCAAGATTTGTGTGAAATATAGTTTTACATAAATTTATTAAGCATTTACTTAATTTATAAATAAAATTCACAGCACAATAATTATGCATTTATTATGAAATAATTTTTATAATGATCATGCATTAATACAAATTGTTGAAACATATGTCATTTAAAAATTAGATGTGGATAAAAATTGTACTTTACAGCAGGTTTTATTTACACATTGTATACTTAGGACATAGTGTAGATAGAGCACGTTGTATACTTAGGGCATAGTGTAGATAGAGCCCGTATTATCTGCTAGAACAAAACAGTACACTGTACTGACACAAAACATGTAAACATTTATGAAAAACTAAATATGCTGACCAAGGCAGTAATTTATTTTATTAAAAACATAAACTAACGTAACGTTTCAACCTTCTAGCAAGGTCTTCTTCAGACTCTGTATCAAGTACAAAAGTAACCAGATACAACAAGAAGGGTAATATATATACACAAACATTACTCCCTCCAGACTATTTAGAAAGTTGTTTGGAACTTTCTAGCAGATGACTTTCACTTTCCAACTTTACTTTCACCTAAAAGGCTAAACACAATTACTTCCATATAGAAGGTGGTTGGACTTTTTAATCTCACGCTCTTTTCCCTTCATTTTTGTTCCTTCTCCTCTCCTCTTTTTCTCTTGTCCTTTCCACTCTTTCCAACATCTTCTTCCATTCTTTGTTTAACTTCAGTCCCCCATTCCAGTTCATTGTGTCTTCTTCGCCTTTCTTCTCTATTTCCTTGGCTTCCTTCCATTTTCTCACTAACATTCTCTTCTCCCTTCCTATTTGCTTAGCCTCATCCCACTCTATGTCATGTCCTGTTTCTCTCGTGTGTTTAAATATTGCATTTCTCTCTCTCTTAAGTCGTACATCATCCCTATGTTGTTTCAACCTGTCTTTCAGCCTTTTTTTCGTTTCTCCTATGTACACACTCTGACATTCTTTACATTTTACTTCGTAGATAATCCCTTCTTCTTCCTCTTCTCTGTTTTCCTTTTTCTTGTTAGCATTCCTCGCTATTCCTAAGATGCTTCTCCCTCCCTTCCTGTAAGTTTTAATTCCTGCTTTCCTAAGCACTTTGCATATCTTTTCTGTGGTCTTCCCCATACTCCTTATTCCAAACCTTCTCTCCTCTTTTTCTTTCTCTTCTAATTCTCCCCTGCCCGTTTTCTTACTTCTTCTGTTTATGTCCAGTCTATCCTGCTTCTCATAGCCATTCTTTTCCAGCTGTTTCCATAGGCTATTTATTTTGCCTTCTTTTTCACATTCTTTCATGCATATTTTCTTGATTCTGTCCTCCATATTCTTTATAAAATTTATTTTTGTCACCTCACTTACATCACTTCTTTTGTGGCAGAATACCCCTGCTGCACACTTCTTCTGATGCCAAGTGGTTTCAATTTCTTGTCCTCTTTTCCTTTTCATCAATATATCTAGATAGCTTAACTTGTCTTCTTCTTCTATTTCAAGTTCCAATAATATCCCTCTTTCTTCATCTTGAATTTCTTTGGCAAAAATGTCAAGCTGCCTCTTCGTTCCCTTCCATATGCCAAAACAGTCGTCCACATATCTGCAAAACAGAATCATTTTGTCACCTCCCTTTTCTATCACTTTCTTTTCCCATTCATTCATAACCAATTCAGCCAATGCTGGGCTTAGACTGGAACCTATATTTAGTCCTTCACTCATTAACATTATTTTATCTCCCATTATACTGTAACCGTTATTCCAAATGGTTTCCAGCGCCTTCACTACCCTTTCAGTATCCCATTCTCCTATAATTTCTTGTCCCATTCTCTTTTTAATAATGTCCAAAACGTGTCCCCTCTTGATGCTCGGGAACATACTTTTCACGTCTAAGCTAAACATTGTCGTCTTCATCTCATTTAACTTAAGTCCTTTTATGAGGTCTACTACTTGTTCACTGTTCTTAACTGCTCTGCTTTCTTGCTGTGTTACTAACACGTCAATAACTTTCTTTAATTTCTTTTCTAAGGGTTCCAAAATATTGTTTCTGCAGTTCATTACTGGTCTTAACTTTATCTCCTCTTTGTGTATCTTTGGAAAGCCTTTCAAACTTGGTAGTCTTCCTGTCTCCTTTATGCATTTCTTGAATCCACTCCTCCTACAGTCTTTAATGATTCTTTCTTTTATAGTTTGTTCTTCACCTGTTCCACAAATCTCCTCATATCCATTTTCTTTTAGGTCTTCAAACTTCCTCTCGTACCATTCTCTTTCCATCACCACAATTGCTCCACCTTTATCTGCCTGCTCTATCACCACATCATTTCTTGTTTTGATTTTCTTCATCCCTTCCCTTTCTTTTTGACTCAAATTATCTACTTTTCCTTGTTTTCCCATTTCTTTCTTCAGTATGGCTGCTGTTCTTCTTCTAATCTTGTCTCTTTCTGGTTCTTCTTTTATATGGAGCACTGCTTCTTCAATGTCATATATAACTTCCTCATAATCTACATTTCTTTCTTTAACTTTGAAACCTCTGCCTAGTTTTAAAAAAGCTTCCTCTTCTTTTGTTAGATCTACATTCCCTATTACCACAACTCTTCTTCTGGTATCCTCTTCTTCTTCCTCTTCTCCTCTTTCTTCTTTCCATCCTAGTCCCTCTCCTTTCTTCTTCAATTTTATTTTCATTTTCTCTCTAAATTTCTCCTGCCAGATTTTCATTTCATGAAATGTATATTCTCTCGTAAAAATGGTGAGACCATCTTCAATAGCTTTTTCAATTCTTGTCAGGTTCTCCTTTATTATCTTTATCTCCTTTCTTCTTGCCCTTATTTCATTCCATATCAGTTCTTTTTCCATTTTCTGAACCAATATCCTCCATCTCCTGGTGTTGCAAACCACTCCCTTCTTACTTATTTTTAATCCTTTAGGCGCTGTGCCTCTCTCCAAACATTTTCTCAGAAACTTCTCTTGTTCGTCTTTGTGTATTTCTTTCCTCTTCAAGTCTTTCCAGTTGTTAATTTTCCTCATCAGCCTTGGAATAACGGTTACAGTATAATTGGAGATAAAATAATGTTAATGAGTGAAGGACTAAATATAGGTTCCAGTCTAAGCCCAGCATTGGCTGAATTGGTTATGAATGAATGGGAAAAGAAAGTGATAGAAAAGGGAGGTGACAAAATGATTCTGTTTTGCAGATATGTGGACGACTGTTTTGGCATATGGAAGGGAACGAAGAGGCAGCTTGACATTTTTGCCAAAGAAATTCAAGATGAAGAAAGAGGGATATTATTGGAACTTGAAATAGAAGAAGAAGACAAGTTAAGCTATCTAGATATATTGATGAAAAGGAAAAGAGGACAAGAAATTGAAACCACTTGGCATCAGAAGAAGTGTGCAGCAGGGGTATTCTGCCACAAAAGAAGTGATGTAAGTGAGGTGACAAAAATAAATTTTATAAAGAATATGGAGGACAGAATCAAGAAAATATGCATGAAAGAATGTGAAAAAGAAGGCAAAATAAATAGCCTATGGAAACAGCTGGAAAAGAATGGCTATGAGAAGCAGGATAGACTGGACATAAACAGAAGAAGTAAGAAAACGGGCAGGGGAGAATTGGAAGAGAAAGAAAAAGAGGAGAGAAGGTTTGGAATAAGGAGTATGGGGAAGACCACAGAAAAGATATGCAAAGTGCTTAGGAAAGCAGGAATTAAAACTTACAGGAAGGGAGGGAGAAGCATCTTAGGAATAGCGAGGAATGCTAACAAGAAAAAGGAAAACAGAGAAGAGGAAGAAGAAGAAGGGATTATCTACGAAGTAAAATGTAAAGAATGTCAGAGTGTGTACATAGGAGAAACGAAAAAAAGGCTGAAAGACAGGTTGAAACAACATAGGGATGATGTACGACTTAAGAGAGAGAGAAATGCAATATTTAAACACACGAGAGAAACAGGACATGACATAGAGTGGGATGAGGCTAAGCAAATAGGAAGGGAGAAGAGAATGTTAGTGAGAAAATGGAAGGAAGCCAAGGAAATAGAGAAGAAAGGCGAAGAAGACACAATGAACTGGAATGGGGGACTGAAGTTAAACAAAGAATGGAAGAAGATGTTGGAAAGAGTGGAAAGGACAAGAGAAAAAGAGGAGAGGAGAAGGAAGAAAAATGAAGGGAAAAGAGCGTGAGATTAAAAAGTCCAACCACCTTCTATATGGAAGTAATTGTGTTTAGCCTTTTAGGTGAAAGTAAAGTTGGAAAGTGAAAGTCATCTGCTAGAAAGTTCCAAACAACTTTCTAAATAGTCTGGAGGGAGTAATGTTTGTGTATATATATTACCCTTCTTGTTGTATCTGGTTACTTTTGTACTTGATACAGAGTCTGAAGAAGACCTTGCTAGAAGGTTGAAACGTTACGTTAGTTTATGTTTTTAATAAAATAAATTACTGCCTTGGTCAGCATATTTAGTTTTTCATAATCATGGAAACAAGGCTTAATGGAGTTATAATTGGACATTTTCCAAGGCTGATGAGGAAAATTAACAACTGGAAAGACTTGAAGAGGAAAGAAATACACAAAGACGAACAAGAGAAGTTTCTGAGAAAATGTTTGGAGAGAGGCACAGCGCCTAAAGGATTAAAAATAAGTAAGAAGGGAGTGGTTTGCAACACCAGGAGATGGAGGATATTGGTTCAGAAAATGGAAAAAGAACTGATATGGAATGAAATAAGGGCAAGAAGAAAGGAGATAAAGATAATAAAGGAGAACCTGACAAGAATTGAAAAAGCTATTGAAGATGGTCTCACCATTTTTACGAGAGAATATACATTTCATGAAATGAAAATCTGGCAGGAGAAATTTAGAGAGAAAATGAAAATAAAATTGAAGAAGAAAGGAGAGGGACTAGGATGGAAAGAAGAAAGAGGAGAAGAGGAAGAAGAAGAGGATACCAGAAGAAGAGTTGTGGTAATAGGGAATGTAGATCTAACAAAAGAAGAGGAAGCTTTTTTAAAACTAGGCAGAGGTTTCAAAGTTAAAGAAAGAAATGTAGATTATGAGGAATTTATATATGACATTGAAGAAGCAGTGCTCCATATAAAAGAAGAACCAGAAAGAGACAAGATTAGAAGAAGAACAGCAGCCATACTGAAGAAAGAAATGGGAAAACAAGGAAAAGTAGATAATTTGAGTCAAAAAGAAAGGGAAGGGATGAAGAAAATCAAAACAAGAAATGATGTGGTGATAGAGCAGGCAGATAAAGGTGGAGCAATTGTGGTGATGGAAAGAGAATGGTACGAGAGGAAGTTTGAAGACCTAAAAGAAAATGGATATGAGGAGATTTGTGGAACAGGTGAAGAACAAACTATAAAAGAAAGAATCATTAAAGACTGTAGGAGGAGTGGATTCAAGAAATGCATAAAGGAGACAGGAAGACTACCAAGTTTGAAAGGCTTTCCAAAGATACACAAAGAGGAGATAAAGTTAAGACCAGTAATGAACTGCAGAAACAATATTTTGGAACCCTTAGAAAAGAAATTAAAGAAAGTTATTGACGTGTTAGTAACACAGCAAGAAAGCAGAGCAGTTAAGAACAGTGAACAAGTAGTAGACCTCATAAAAGGACTTAAGTTAAATGAGATGAAGACGACAATGTTTAGCTTAGACGTGAAAAGTATGTTCCCGAGCATCAAGAGGGGACACGTTTTGGACATTATTAAAAAGAGAATGGGACAAGAAATTATAGGAGAATGGGATACTGAAAGGGTAGTGAAGGCGCTGGAAACCATTTGGAATAACGGTTACAGTATAATGGGAGATAAAATAATGTTAATGAGTGAAGGACTAAATATAGGTTCCAGTCTAAGCCCAGCATTGGCTGAATTGGTTATGAATGAATGGGAAAAGAAAGTGATAGAAAAGGGAGGTGACAAAATGATTCTGTTTTGCAGATATGTGGACGACTGTTTTGGCATATGGAAGGGAACGAAGAGGCAGCTTGACATTTTTGCCAAAGAAATTCAAGATGAAGAAAGAGGGATATTATTGGAACTTGAAATAGAAGAAGAAGACAAGTTAAGCTATCTAGATATATTGATGAAAAGGAAAAGAGGACAAGAAATTGAAACCACTTGGCATCAGAAGAAGTGTGCAGCAGGGGTATTCTGCCACAAAAGAAGTGATGTAAGTGAGGTGACAAAAATAAATTTTATAAAGAATATGGAGGACAGAATCAAGAAAATATGCATGAAAGAATGTGAAAAAGAAGGCAAAATAAATAGCCTATGGAAACAGCTGGAAAAGAATGGCTATGAGAAGCAGGATAGACTGGACATAAACAGAAGAAGTAAGAAAACGGGCAGGGGAGAATTGGAAGGGAAAGAAAAAGAGGAGAGAAGGTTTGGAATAAGGAGTATGGGGAAGACCACAGAAAAGATATGCAAAGTGCTTAGGAAAGCAGGAATTAAAACTTACAGGAAGGGAGGGAGAAGCATCTTAGGAATAGCGAGGAATGCTAACAAGAAAAAGGAAAGCAGAGAAGAGGAAGAAGAAGGGATTATCTACGAAGTAAAATGTAAAGAATGTCAGAGTGTGTACATAGGAGAAACGAAAAAAAGGCTGAAAGACAGGTTGAAACAACATAGGGATGATGTACGACTTAAGAGAGAGAGAAATGCAATATTTAAACACACGAGAGAAACAGGACATGACATAGAGTGGGATGAGGCTAAGCAAATAGGAAGGGAGAAGAGAATGTTAGTGAGAAAATGGAAGGAAGCCAAGGAAATAGAGAAGAAAGGCGAAGAAGACACAATGAACTGGAATGGGGGACTGAAGTTAAACAAAGAATGGAAGAAGATGTTGGAAAGAGTGGAAAGGACAAGAGAAAAAGAGGAGAGAAGGAAGAAAAATGAAGGGAAAAGAGCGCGAGATTAAAAAGTCCAACCACCTTCTATATGGAAGTAATTGTGTTTAGCCTTTTAGGTGAAAGTAAAGTTGGAAAGTGAAAGTCATCTGCTAGAAAGTTCCAAACAACTTTCTAAATAGTCTGGAGGGAGTAATGTTTGTGTATATATATTACCCTTCTTGTTGTATCTGGTTACTTTTGTACTTGATACAGAGTCTGAAGAAGACCTTGCTAGAAGGTTGAAACGTTACGTTAGTTTATGTTTTTAATAAAATAAATTACTGCCTTGGTCAGCATATTTAGTTTTTCATAATCATGGAAACAAGGCTTAATGGAGTTATAATTGGACATTTTCCAAGGCTGATGAGGAAAATTAACAACTGGAAAGACTTGAAGAGGAAAGAAATACACAAAGACGAACAAGAGAAGTTTCTGAGAAAATGTTTGGAGAGAGGCACAGCGCCTAAAGGATTAAAAATAAGTAAGAAGGGAGTGGTTTGCAACACCAGGAGATGGAGGATATTTGTTCAGAAAATGGAAAAAGAACTGATATGGAATGAAATAAGGGCAAGAAGAAAGGAGATAAAGATAATAAAGGAGAACCTGACAAGAATTGAAAAAGCTATTGAAGATGGTCTCACCATTTTTACGAGAGAATATACATTTCATGAAATGAAAATCTGGCAGGAGAAATTTAGAGAGAAAATGAAAATAAAATTGAAGAAGAAAGGAGAGGGACTAGGATGGAAAGAAGAAAGAGGAGAAGAGGAAGAAGAAGAGGATACCAGAAGAAGAGTTGTGGTAATAGGGAATGTAGATCTAACAAAAGAAGAGGAAGCTTTTTTAAAACTAGGCAGAGGTTTCAAAGTTAAAGAAAGAAATGTAGATTATGAGGAAGTTATATATGACATTGAAGAAGCAGTGCTCCATATAAAAGAAGAACCAGAAAGAGACAAGATTAGAAGAAGAACAGCAGCCATACTGAAGAAAGAAATGGGAAAACAAGGAAAAGTAGATAATTTGAGTCAAAAAGAAAGGGAAGGGATGAAGAAAATCAAAACAAGAAATGATGTGGTGATAGAGCAGGCAGATAAAGGTGGAGCAATTGTGGTGATGGAAAGAGAATGGTACGAGAGGAAGTTTGAAGACCTAAAAGAAAATGGATATGAGGAGATTTGTGGAACAGGTGAAGAACAAACTATAAAAGAAAGAATCATTAAAGACTGTAGGAGGAGTGGATTCAAGAAATGCATAAAGGAGACAGGAAGACTACCAAGTTTGAAAGGCTTTCCAAAGATACACAAAGAGGAGATAAAGTTAAGACCAGTAATGAACTGCAGAAACAATATTTTGGAACCCTTAGAAAAGAAATTAAAGAAAGTTATTGACGTGTTAGTAACACAGCAAGAAAGCAGAGCAGTTAAGAACAGTGAACAAGTAGTAGACCTCATAAAAGGACTTAAGTTAAATGAGATGAAGACGACAATGTTTAGCTTAGACGTGAAAAGTATGTTCCCGAGCATCAAGAGGGGACACGTTTTGGACATTATTAAAAAGAGAATGGGACAAGAAATTATAGGAGAATGGGATACTGAAAGGGTAGTGAAGGCGCTGGAAACCATTTGGAATAACGGTTACAGTATAATGGGAGATAAAATAATGTTAATGAGTGAAGGACTAAATATAGGTTCCAGTCTAAGCCCAGCATTGGCTGAATTGGTTATGAATGAATGGGAAAAGAAAGTGATAGAAAAGGGAGGTGACAAAATGATTCTGTTTTGCAGATATGTGGACGACTGTTTTGGCATATGGAAGGGAACGAAGAGGCAGCTTGACATTTTTGCCAAAGAAATTCAAGATGAAGAAAGAGGGATATTATTGGAACTTGAAATAGAAGAAGAAGACAAGTTAAGCTATCTAGATATATTGATGAAAAGGAAAAGAGGACAAGAAATTGAAACCACTTGGCATCAGAAGAAGTGTGCAGCAGGGGTATTCTGCCACAAAAGAAGTGATGTAAGTGAGGTGACAAAAATAAATTTTATAAAGAATATGGAGGACAGAATCAAGAAAATATGCATGAAAGAATGTGAAAAAGAAGGCAAAATAAATAGCCTATGGAAACAGCTGGAAAAGAATGGCTATGAGAAGCAGGATAGACTGGACATAAACAGAAGAAGTAAGAAAACGGGCAGGGGAGAATTGGAAGAGAAAGAAAAAGAGGAGAGAAGGTTTGGAATAAGGAGTATGGGGAAGACCACAGAAAAGATATGCAAAGTGCTTAGGAAAGCAGGAATTAAAACTTACAGGAAGGGAGGGAGAAGCATCTTAGGAATAGCGAGGAATGCTAACAAGAAAAAGGAAAACAGAGAAGAGGAAGAAGAAGAAGGGATTATCTACGAAGTAAAATGTAAAGAATGTCAGAGTGTGTACATAGGAGAAACGAAAAAAAGGCTGAAAGACAGGTTGAAACAACATAGGGATGATGTACGACTTAAGAGAGAGAGAAATGCAATATTTAAACACACGAGAGAAACAGGACATGACATAGAGTGGGATGAGGCTAAGCAAATAGGAAGGGAGAAGAGAATGTTAGTGAGAAAATGGAAGGAAGCCAAGGAAATAGAGAAGAAAGGCGAAGAAGACACAATGAACTGGAATGGGGGACTGAAGTTAAACAAAGAATGGAAGAAGATGTTGGAAAGAGTGGAAAGGACAAGAGAATTAGAGGAGAGGAGAAGGAAAAAAAATGAAGGGAAAAGAGCGTGAGATTAAAAAGTCCAACCACCTTCTATATGGAAGTAATTGTGTTTAGCCTTTTAGGTGAAAGTAAAGTTGGAAAGTGAAAGTCATCTGCTAGAAAGTTCCAAACAACTTTCTAAATAGTCTGGAGGGAGTAATGTTTGTGTATATATATTACCCTTCTTGTTGTATCTGGTTACTTTTGTACTTGATACAGAGTCTGAAGAAGACCTTGCTAGAAGGTTGAAACGTTACGTTAGTTTATGTTTTTAATAAAATAAATTACTGCCTTGGTCAGCATATTTAGTTTTTCATAATCATGGAAACAAGGCTTAATGGAGTTATAAGTAAACATTTAGAGTTTGTGCGACGATTATCTGGTCATTACCATGTGCAAGCTATATATATATTTTTTTATTTTTCTCAGGTTCCAAGTTCATTCTGGCTTCCCTGAGGAGCATTAATGCAAGGCACGGTATGGGATTTGTGCTTGGGAAGTGTATTGTACATAAAACTTCTCAGTTCAAATCCTGTATCAGCCAGCATAAAACATCTTTCAATGCATATAAAATATTAGGGATATCACTATTATAAACAAGAAGCACTATATTTCCTCTATTGGCAACCTCTCAGCACATTCATGTTTAATTATGTAACACTACTTATTTTTTAATGGTTAAAAAATTGTGGTAGCAATTATTGTAAAACAACATAACTTTCAAAATAGTTAATACATGAGAGGAAATTGCATTAGAACATGATTTTTTGAAAATTAATTTGTTGCACCAAAGCATTCTAGTGTAAATAGGTAAAGAGGTTAGGGTAACAGTTCGTTATATCGGAGACACATTAAAATTGGATATTTTGTGTTTCGCATGATTCGTACTTACCAATTGTGTATTGTGAAACATAGTTCAAGGTGCCATTATGCTTTTTACACAAAAACAAACACAATTTTTCACATAGAGAGTAGTTTTTGTTCTTCCTTTTTTCGCTTCCGTAACACACAATATGGTGGGCAGAGGTTGACTACTGTTGTAGGTATGCAGTGTTTCCAACCTTCTTTACCGAAAAATACCTACTATCGTGTTCGTCACGTGTGCAAATTGTACATTATGCACGGGTAGCTGACGGATAGCCCCACGAACCATTTCTGATAGGGTTAGGTTAGGCAAGCATAGTTAAAAAAAGGGGAGTTGGAAACTGACAGGGGGTTACGTCATCAAACGTATGTAGCATCCGGTTCACGTAGCAAAAGCAATGGCACTTGTGCGTCGGTGAGATATTTCTCTTGAAAAATACATGATTTCCCGGTCAAATAGATTCCAGAATGAAATAAAATACCTCGACGAACGTTGTAAGTAGTTTCTTCTGTAAATATGAAGAAATGTGTCTCCGATATAACGAACTGTTATCGAGGTTAGCAAAGTTTGCTATGATGCCAGGAGTTAAGGGTTCAAATCCTTCCCAGGACATGGATGTTATTGTGAGTGTCCTTTCGTCAATTTAAACATGTCATTCCTCATCCCCATCTTCATGATTAACCAAAAGTAGTAGAAGACCAATGCAATAAATAAATCAAAAAATAGATTAAAAAAATATGTGAAGAGAGCATTTTTATTTTAAATCTATAATCCCATATGGTTGGTTCTTTCATTATTGTGTGATTTTGAGTATGACTTGAGATGACCGGACCCCCCTCTGATTTTCTTCATATTTGACATACTCACTAATTAAGGCCTCATAATCACGAATCTGAAGTTAAAATTTGTCGGTCACGTCTAGAAATTGCGAACCATTAAAGCTAGCCTCACGAACCATTGGCACGTGGTTAGGTTAGGCAAACTTAGTTAAAATTTGGTGTCGTGGTAGTATCAGGATCTAGAAATTAGAAATAATTGCGAACCATTGGCACGTGGTTAGGTTAGTTCAGTTAGGTTAGGCAAGTTTGTGAAACAAAAAAATTCTCGAAAATCGACAAGTTTCCATTCCAAAAACTAACGCCTTATTTTCGCTTATTTTGCAATTTCTAGACGTTTCCGACAAATTTTAACTTCAGATTCGTGATTAGGAGGCCTCAATTAGTGAGTATGCCAAATGTGAAGAAAATCGAAAAGGGGTCCAGTCATCTCAAGTCGTTCCGTGATTTCTAATCAAAATTGTTACAAATGTCAATATTTCTTTTTTGTTATCTACAGGAATGCAAGGTATATTCTGGAGTGTATCAAATAGTGATGTGTGTAACTTTTAAGAATTTCTTGACATTCTGATTGAATGAAATTTCTGTAAATTTGAGGTGTAAGCAAATGTGATGTGAGTGGTTGTTTTATACATAGATAATACATGAGCAGCTAACAGCAGCTATAGCAGCTTGGTGTTATATGCTAAAAACACCCAACCTACTAGCATATGCATCGGATAGCAAAAACAAACATCTGAAAAGGTTAGGCTGGTTAAGTTTGATTTATTTCTGATCTCAGATGCAGGTGTGAGTAGGTTAGGTACGTCAGGGTTTGGTGCTTTTACCACACTCCAAGTTGCTGTCACTAGCTGCTTATAGATAATGCAAATGTATGTTTTTTTTTTTTTGCCAGGTGGTGGCAGTACTAGTCCATCTTCTTGGCAACAAACAATGAATGACTGTCTGCTGAGAAGTCCATACAGTATAACATGGGACATGAAAATCGTCCTTAAAGAAAAAAGAAGTAACATGTAGGCCTATCTTTTATGTTTCCATAGTATGTGCATTCCGCTAAAATCAAATTCATATGTACAAATGTAGCATGTAACATGACAATATTTTATTCATCAATTAAAAGTTTGGCCAAGTTCAAGGCATGAACAATTCTTGAGCACAAAAACATTCAAAAGTGTGTTCTAATAATTACTGACATTTGTAATCCGTGAACCTTGAACTTAATTTTCGCTAGTGGTTCCAATTGTTCAGATTCTACTTTACTAGGTTCGATACTCAAGTGGCCCGATTAGCTGGGAATTTCTATTTATAACTGTTATCAATTGTACTCTACTGTTTTCTTGGAAATCTACTGAAACTGAATGGTTTTCTACCAAACACCTACAGTAGATCTTAATGTACAGCCAAGAGAAAAAATAATAGTAATCAAATAGTTCATTGATCTTTTCATTTTTTCATTCCACATCATATGTTGCTTTAAAGAATGGAATTCTGTTGAAGTGAAGCACATATTGTCCTCCACTTTTTTTACATTTTCATTTAAATTTCACATCATGTAGAACAGACCAAATGAAAACTGTTATGGACAACTCGCCTACCATTTCTTTAACATATTGGCTGTAAATATAAATTGTCATTCCTCATGATAAACGATTTGTTTTCATATCTGCTTGAAAATCTAAACACAGTAGATGTTTCAAAACACCTGTTGCTGTACTGAAAACAGTACAGAAGAGACACTAAAAGTGTAAATCATTTCTTTAGTATTATTTTTAATGTGTGTATAATGTGCTTAGCATAAGATAGCTGCTCAGCAGGGCTATTTGTGCATAAAGTTGAGTAAAGAGAAACAGTTCGTACGAAACTGGCAACGTTAATCTTAATGGGTTTGAACAGGTTAAGAAAACGTAGACGTTCCTGCTACGAACGACTAACTTAAGAAAATGTAATGCCAAACAACTAAAAATTTGACATTTGTAAAAAGAAGAAAATTGAGTTTTCACGAGATATTCAATGGGTGGATAATTTAATGGTTTCTTACTCCCTGCATTGTAGATAATAATGGCAAAGCATGAAAAATCAGCTGCCTTTACATTTTGCATCATTCAATTGCAACATAAGACAAATAGTATTCCTTAGTTCTGCCGCATATGTTTCAACAGTGACATACAGTAGAAGGTAAGGTAAAACATAGCATCTGGTATTAAATTTCGTGTATTTACACACAATGGACATTTCCACTCAATTTTTTTTACAACAATTTTAAAAACTACACCTTGGAAAAATGACCCCTGCAAGTTCTCGCATTTCTCTGCGTCCAGTTTAAGGCAGAAACGAGACTTCCAAAGTTGCGAGGCTAGCGTTGCGCTGAAAACACGCCGCCACCATGTTACTACGTCACTCCTTAGGGAGAGCTCGTTTGTCGTCTGTTTCGAGCGTCCAGTTCCGGATGGGTAGCCCACGGTGAGCGAACACGTGCAGCAGTTTTACAAATTTGTACCGATTTAAATAATGGAAGAAGGAGCGATAGGAGAAAGGAAAGCTATGCTTTGTAATGATCATTCTTCTATGAAATATCCGTGCTGCTCACGTGCAAGATAAATGAAAGGGTCAGCTGCATGTGTGTTCTCAGGCCATGCGAAAAATATTGCTTATAAAATTGGTTGCTGACCAGACACTCAAACATATTTTCTAAACTTATATTTATCGATATTTACCGTTACCTGTGTAGTGCAAAATAGGAATTTTCACATTCTTCACTTTATTTATAAAGCCTATTTAACTTTCTTTTCCATAAAGCAATTTCAGTTTGTGTTCCATTTCTGTTGTGCAAATTATGATCAAATATTTTTGTGCAGATAAGAGAAAATACACTGAGAAGCAGGCACGTATGCAGAGGGGGGTTTAGGGGGCTCGAGGCCCCCCCCGAAAGTTTTAGGTTTACACTAGATAAAATGAGGTTTTTAGTTTCTTGTGGTGTGAAATAAAATAATGTGACAATAATTTAAGGAGAGAAATAATTATCGAGGCCAGACGGAGAATGTTCCGTAACCCTGTTATTGATAATAGCACGTATCCAAGATGGGGCACAGGGGGTTCGACCCTCTCCCCAGGAAATTTTTCAGTTTACGTCAGATAGAATTAGGTTTTTTGGCTTCTTGAATATTGTGAAAATAATTTAAGGAGAGAAATAATTATCGAGGCAAGAAGGAGAATGTTTTATACCCCTGTCACTGTTAATAGCACGTATCCAAAGTGGGGATGGGATGGCTCGAGCCCCCCCGCCCTCAGGAAATTTTTCAATTTACACTAGATGAAATTAGATTTTTGGCGCCTTGAATAATGTGAAGATAATAAATTTATAAATATGAGAGAAATAATTATCGAGTCAAGATGGAGACTGTTCTATAACCCTATTATTGTTAATAGCACGTATCCAAGGTGGGAATCAGGAGGCTCGAGCCCCCTTCAGAATTTTTTTCTGTTTACACTAGATAAAATTAGGATTTTGGCTTCTTGAATAATGTGATGATAATTTGGGAGAAATAATTATCGAGACAAGACGGAGAATGTTCTATAACCTTGTTATTGTTAATAGCACATATCCAAGGTGGGGTTGAGGTGGCTCGAGGCCCCCCCAGGATTTTTTTTTATTTTTCACTAGATAAAATTAGGTTTTTGGCTTTTTGAATAATGTGACAATGATTTAAGGAGATAGCCAATTATCGAGGCAAGACGGAGAATGTTCTATAACCCTGTTGTTGATAATATTGCACGTAAACTTTTCTTGCGCTTTCGGTGTTGTCGCAGTGCACTTGAACACTATGGAGAGACTTGTCAGCATTTGGAAGCTGCACAACAAAGGTAGCGTCGCACGTAGGGTGAGTCGTCGTAATTTCTAATCTCTGGAAGGCAGGAGAGGGAACGTTCTTGAATGAGAGGAGTCAACTACTGGCAATATTAACGAATCGTTTTATCTGTGGAACGTTCTAGAATATAATGAGGATATAAATACGCGGATTCATTTTTTCTGTTGATCATACAAAGAATTGGTTAATGAGATTTCAGAGGTAAGTGTGACAATTCATACAGTTGATTAGTGAGTTAGTTAGTGAGTTGGCGAGTTAGTTAGTCAGCGTCCTCTGGTTGCTTTATAAGATATAGTGATTCGAAAATGAAGACATTGACGACAGCAGAACTTCCGGGGCCTCAGTGTAGTGCTAGTTCGGGTCGAGGGCTGAAGAGATCAAGGCCTCTCTCTCTCTCTCTCTCTCTCTCTCTCTCTCGATATTGGAGTGGTTTATTAAAACAGAATTAAGCTGCATAGATCAACTGAAAATCAAAGTTTTGAGTGATGATTTAGTTTTGCCAGATCTAAATTTCGTATATGCAATCCGAGAATTTCATGGTATAAAAAAATACTTTTGTTTCAGCCTAGAGGGTTCGAAACACATTCAAACACTTAACTACCATAAAGAGACAGCCAAAAATTTTATGAATGTCGAGAAGAGAAAGCAAGAAGATGTTGCATATGTAGACATTTTAGGTGGAAATTGCAGGCTCTACCAGGACTCGAATCAGGGCTCCAACAACTGAGCCACCTAGCCATCATTGACTTCAACCGATTTTTCGTTAAAATATCTATATAGTACATACATGTTCTGTGTATATCAAATCGTAAGGTGTTGCCTGTATAGTGAACAAGCACAGAAAATATAGGAGAGAGAAGAAAACTGAGGAGCATTCCCACCGGTTGAGGAGAAATGTTTTCTTCTGTGGTCAACAAGAGCTACTAATTCGAGGTGACAATGACAGTGGCCTAATAGGGGAGATATCACACCGTGTCGCCTGAGGATTTCACAATTCGAAATTAGGTTTGTGAGGCCTTTTGTGTCGCTACGGTGCGAAACGTTGTTGTTGATTGACCCATTCCAATCGACATGTATCGCCTGTCCCTTTGGTCTGAAACCTTCCTAAGTCTTGAAAATCCAAGTCACAAGGATGGAAAATTAGGGCCTGTTAAGGTTAGGTGTGAAGGCAGGCAGACAGCACCCTAAAGGATCATATCCAAACCTGCAGGAAGAACGCATCTTACTTCAATCTCCAATACGGAATGATAAAAACTTCTGGTGAGTTGATTTTAAAAAATGTGTCCGAGATAAGGAGTGGCGTGCCCAGGATTTTCGGAAGGGAGAGGGGTTACGCATACTATTTTTGGCGGTCAGTCCTGATTTTGCAATTTTTTTCCTGTCTTTGACGTTCTTCTTCTTCTTTTTTTTTTTTTAAAAAAAAGGAATACTGGATCAAATGGGTTTATAACCTCACCAACCCTCCCTTGGGCACGTCACTGTAGATAAATGAATAAGCATTTGATCATACTGGGAGACGAAACATTAGATGTGTTGGGAACGGAAGGGTTTTCATTGTGCATTAATTGTTTCGTTATCCAGCTGTATTCGAGAAGACTTCCTTTGTTTCGTGCCGATATATGACAAGATAGCGGAAGCTGTGACAGGCATTTTTAAACACTTGTGAGTGCTAAGGCCTGAATCTGACCAATTTGGTGGGTTTCGGCTTTTATAAGAGCTGCAAACATGGGAGGACAAGACACGTTAGTGGTGTTCAGGCTCGAATCAGAGATAAATATTCGGGAGCTGTCTGCGTCCAGTTTGCAGCCCACAATTTGAATCTCGCGTTGTCAAGTGGATTGTCCATCCTGTGCATGTGTAACACTTCGTAAAAACACTCAAAGACACCATAGATGTTTTTATGCCTGATGAGAAGAAATGGACAAACACACATACTGAGATGGTTCCGGCACACAATGTTAATGCATGGAAACAGAGGAGTCGAGTGGTAAAAAATGTTCCGATTTCACGTTCTGATTAAAATGACAGCCTTACAGTGGCTACGATTTAAGGGATAGTTACTCCCCATTTTTTTGCCTCAACATTATGGCCTCTTAATGTTAAGCCTTGTCTACCAAGAGAAAGTAAACTTTCCATGCAACGCCCTCTGCACGCCCCCCCCCCCCCCCCGTTTTGGAACCCAATTGCCACCACTGGTCTTAAACATAGAATTGTGAGGTTCTTATTATACCCCTTAAAAAAATGGTCTTGAGCCCCCCCCGAAAGGAATTCCTGGATACGTGCCTGCTGAGAAGATTACATTAGTTGCACAGTACATATCTATACTTAGTTTATGTATAATCATTACAAGGAAATAATGTGTATAACCATGGGCGTATTAAAGGGGAATTCAACGGGTTCAACCCCCTCTTTTTTTTGGTTCACTAAAATTACCAGTTTCCTTGTTCTATCCGCTTGTTCATAAAAAATTCCTTCGGACTTATTTCATTCTCTTAAATTAGAGACGTATAGGACGGGATACAATGGGAAGGAAATTTCGTAATTCCACACCAGATGGGACTGCAGACCAATATCTGCAATTTCCTGATAGTTTCGGAATTTCTGCGATAAGAAACTGCATTGAGACTGTCAAATCAGTTATTTTTTCCCCCTCGAATCATATTAAAGAAATTTGGTTCTTAAAAACGTAGTGACACAAGATGAACAGAAAAGTATCAATACTTCGTGACTACAAACACACAACTTTGTCGGGTCCAACATCCCCTCCCCCCATGCTCCCCAACAAGCTTCCGGCCAGCAGTGTCCTGGATTTTCACTTACAAAATAAAGCAACCCTAATCATACCAAAAGTTGATCCATCCCTCCCCCCATGAACTATTTGAACTATATACACGTCCATGTGTATAACAATATCCCATACTGAAATGGTACGATATAATTATTTTGAATTTTGTACTGCGAAAAAAGCCGCCTCATCTCGTTACCCCGAACTCATTAATTGGTTGGTTCACAAGTTCATCTTATCGAGACGAGACATGGCAGCCTTGGTCTCGTTCTCGTTGAGAGTTGTAAATGTCTGTCTCGTGTTTATTTGTAAATGTCTCATTGAGAGTCTCGTCTCAATTTATAAGCATCCGTCTCGGTTTGGGAGGGCAATTCTCGTTCTCGTCTCAAGTCTAGAAAAATATAGAATTAACACGTATGCAAAGGCTTATCATTATAAATACAAAAAAAACCTTCTTTTTATTATTTTTATTTTGACTCCTCGTTTCGACGGTACAGCGCTCGAAAACTAAATATTATCCTGCTTATACAGGGTGACTGGTAATTAGATGTATTCCCTGAAAGGGGTTAAAGTAGAGACAATTTGCAATAAATTTGACCATATGATACCCCGTCCGAAAATTAGTAGTTTTCGAGATAATCGAATTTCAATTGTTTTTTTTTTAAAAAATGACAATTTTCCACATAAAAAGATGAATTGAGAAAAAACTGCTCATTGTATGGAACTTATTTCAGCGTTTTCTGATAGCTAACAAATAAGTGGTTCGTTGAAAAAAAAAGTTTTTCCCAAATAACAATCACATGTAAGTAACGGGTGGGTCTAAACTTACAAGTGATGATAAAAAAAATGCACTCTTAGTTTACTTGGCAACGAATTAATAACAAAAATGGTATGACACGCAGCGTACAAATTACTTAAATTACTTCCTTGTGACATCTGCTATCCAACAAGGTACAAATGTTGCTAACATTCACATTTGTGTACAAGAAATAATACTTCATTCATCGTCATGTGAATGGAATCAATGAGCAATACATTTAAAGAACATTACACGTCTTGATGAAAGTGGGCACATCCGTTACGAATGCAGGCACGGAGGTTTTAACGGACATTTGGTATCTTAACTCATGATGTGATGGTGTCCTTGATGTGTTGACCAGCTGTTAAGATCCTCTCCCTAAACTCTTCTTGCGAGTTTACCTGTGTCTTGTCATGTGGCTCCAAATGTAAAAGTCGCCAGGCTTAAAATCGGAGGACCGAGCCGGCCAGAGAATCGGGCCACTTCGGCCAATCCATTTCTTTGGGTAATTTTCATCCAGCCACTGTCACATGCCCAGGCAGAAGTATGGATGGCTGTCATCAACAATCATTTGATCGAGCCATTTTTCCTGCCCCAAATCTTAAATGGCATCATCACTTATGAACATTTTTTGAGGAACGGGATGGCAATGTTGTTGGAGGATGTGCCTCTAGCTACAAGACGTGACATGATTCATCAGCATGATGACTGCCCAGCTCGATCCCCCGATCGATTTGACGCCTTGCGACTTTTATATTTGGAGCCACATGACAAGACACCGGTTAACTCGCAAGAAGAGTTTAGGGAGAGGATCTTAACAGCTGGTCAACACATCAAGGACACCATCACATCATGAGTTAAGATACCAAATGTCCGTAAAAACCTCCGTGCCTGCATTCGTAACGGAGGTGCCCACTTTCATCAAGACGTGTAATGTTCTTTAAATGTATTGCTCATTGATTCCATTCACATGACGATGAATGAAGTATTATTTCTTGTACACAAATGTGAATGTTAGCAACATTTGTACCTTGTTGGATAGCAGATGTCACAAGGAAGTAATTTAAGTAATTTGTACGCTGCGTGTCATACCATTTTTGTTATTAATTCGTTGCCAAGTAAACTAAGAGTGCATTTTTTTTATCATCACTTGTAAGTTTAGACCCACCCGTTACTTACATGTGATTGTTATTTGGGAAAAACTTTTTTTTTTCAACGAACCACTTATTTGTTAGCTATCAGAAAACGCTGAAATAAGTTCCATACAATGAGCAGTTTTTTCTCAATTCATCTTTTTATGTGGAAAATTGTCATTTTTTAAAAAAACAATTGAAATTCGATTATCTCGAAAACTACTAATTTTCGGACGGGGTTTCATATGGTCAAATTTATTGCAAATTGTCTCTACTTTAACCCCTTTCACGGAATACATCTAATTACCAGTCACCCTGTATATGCAAACCAAACTGCAAATTCAGAATTACCAGGAATGAACTGGCGTTGTAATTATTATACATAAAATTCATGATTTATCTGAGGAAGTCGCATGTTCCAGGTTTGACTCTCGACCTGGGCTTGACTGTTTCCTTGTGAGTGACATTTCATTGAACTGGAAATTGTTACATGGGAGGATGTTTGCTCGAGACTTTGGGGACAGCTAGGGGGATGCTTCTATTGTTAATGTTAGTGTTGCTCACGAGACGAGGCATGTTCCGTCTCGTCTCATAAAAGGAGATGGGACAAGTGAAGAAAACTGTCATTTACTGCAGGAAATTTAAAAACTCACCGTACCTTTTTATACCGTATAAACTCTTATATTGTAGAAATTGGCGTGTAAACCAGTGTGTTCTAAAAGCATTATCTTAAAATTTGTGAAGAAAATATTATGACGAAAATAATTGTAATTCCAGAAAAGGCATTCCTATAACATTAAGTTCTTGCCAGTCAGAACTAACCTATGTATTCGCAATGAACAAGGCTGTTCACGTGTTCAGCCATTGACTGTTACAAGGTTTGCTTTGTCACCCTAATGGGAAAACTCTCTACCGAGTGGCTGAATTATGGTAAATACTACTATACTGCTAGGGCATAATTCATCTCCAAGAAATGGAGCACAGATTTTTGCACTGGAAGTTGTAAGATACTCGTTTTACACAGTAACAAGTGAATTTGCTGTCGATTCCGCGACTCATGCTAAGTTGACGGGACGAGCAGGAGCCCCGCCTACACGCATTTCTAAGTGATGACGTCAGAGGACCTCCTGTCTGTGGAGAGGACGTTTTCAAATCCGTGACGTAGTAGGTGAATTTTAGCGGAGTTTGAAGACGTGTTTCTCGAGAACCGAAACAAATATCGCCGAGATATTTTGCACGTCTCATGTTTATGTCATTATCTGTAAAATGAATGGATTTAAAACGTTTTTCATGTCAAAGTGGAAATGTCCATTGCTTTAATTCAACGAGTATTTTCACTTTATACAAATTACTTTACGGTTACGTGTACATTACGATTACTTCGCAGTTTTAACAAACTAAACTAGTTTTCTATGCATTCTGCGTAAACAAACAACTCTCGGAATCTCGAAGTACGACATGCATCGATAATGTCAAGGAAATAGCACAACAATCGATAAAAATATCGATTATTTCCATAGATATTGCTTAGTTTCGCCAATTTCACCACTTTCCTTGTAGCCGTGCGCTGTAGACAATTAAAGATATAGTCGATTCTTAGTAGACGGTTTCGTGAATCGCACTTTACTACATCTTTTACTACTAAAAACTACTACTTCGTTGTAGACTCGATTTTGTAGTCATTTTCGTGAATCGCCCTGCTGGAAGTGTATTTTCATATAAATTAGTGCAAGATATGGATAATTATTATTATTACTAACTTGGATTACAGGAGGTTGAGAGAAACAATCCTTTTGTTGGGAAAATGAGGTTCCACAATTTTGATCAATCCGGCACTTCCTGTTCAGTGACAAATTACTATGAAGATATTTTCGAAACAGAAAAAGGATTTCCGATATCTCTAAGATGTGTTTTAAGTACACGCAAATGCCCACTGTCATTTCCTTCTGCTTTTCGAAAACGTGAAAACACAGATTATGGGCCATTTTGGTAGCTCTATTTTCTTCTTTGAAGTTGGATGTCATACACAAACACAGAATATGACGAATGTAGTTCGCTGTAGCCCGCTGTAGGAGGGTTAAAAAGGGTCCTACAAGAACTGTCTACAACTGTGGCCCGATATGTAGTCGACTGTAGCCTGTAGACCGCTGTAGACAGTTTCAAGAATCGCAAATTCAGGAAATGACTACAAATTTGACCACAAGCCTGACGTGGCTATATATTAGACTACCGCTGGCGTAGGTATTCGCGATTAAAATTAACCGATATGCCATCTGGTGGGATTTTCAGGAAGTACTCTAAGCAGGATACGTTGTATTGAAGTCGTTTAAAGCATGGGGAATATGCGAGAGACTAAGGTGTACTCTTTAGGTTTTTTTTTCTCTAAATCGTTTTATGAGTCAGAACAAATTAAAAGTTTTCATGTGTTTCCACCCCGTGGAATCAACAAAATGAAATTTGTTAATAAATCAGGGAAAACGTAATTGACAGAAGATTGGTGTGAGGGATATAACACTGTAATTCGGCAAGGAAATTCCGTAGAATGCACGAGTCTGCTTACTTTATTTTTCGAGAGATAAATATATATTACCATGAAAGTAAAGTTTTAAATTGTACTTTATAAATAAAGCATTTTTTTTTTCGGAAAATCATGAAGCGTCTTACCCAATGCGTCCATGTATTACCGGTATTACGTATGTGTGAAATTGGGGAACAGGTGCAAGTCGATTAAGAGAAGAAGATGAAAATAGTTTGAGAATGAATTAATGTCAAATGTAACCAGAAAAAAAGTGGACATGCTAATGTTACTATTTCATTCAGTACGATGTCCTTTTTCAGTGAGTATAGCCTGGTCATGAAATCGTGAATACAACCTCTGACAATAAAGTTCGGTGAATGATCCTGAATATCGAAAGTAGACGAATTCTTAATGAAACCTACCTTACTGTCCTTCGAAGTAGTGTCCTCCCATGGCTATTCACCGTTGAGAACGGCTGTACATGTCCTGGAAACCTTTAGAAAAGTCTTCTTTCGGGATGGTGTTCAAGACCCTCGTCACGTTCCGTTGGATCTCCGGAATATCTCTGACCTTTCAAAGCGATTTTGAGGCGTGGGAAGAGAAAAAAATCTGGAGGATTCAGATCCAAATTTCTTGCAATGCATTGCTACGGAGGATGAGCGCTGGTGTGTGAGGTACGACGCTGAAACGAAACGCCAAAGCATGGAATGGCGTTCTCCTGCATCACCCCGTCGGAAGAAGGCCAAGGCGGAAAAATTGTTGTTACCTCCGGAAGGAATTCCTTGTGGATCATGCCATCACTGTCAAAGAAAGTGATAAGCATTGTCTTGATGCGTAATTTTTACGCCTTGACCTTCTTCCGACGGGGTGATGCAGGATAACGCCATTCCATGCTTTGGCGTTTCGTTTCAGGGTCGTACCTCACACACCAGCGCTCATCCTCCGTAGCAATGCATTGCAAGAAATTTGGATCTGAATCCTCCAGATTTCTTTCTCTTCCCACGCCTCAAAATCGCTTTGAAAGGTCAGACATTTGAGGATATTCCGGACATCCAACGGAACGTGACGAGGGTCTTGAACACCATCCCGAAAGAAGACTTTTCTTAAAGTTTCCAGGACATGTACAGCCGTTCTCAACGGTGCATAGCCATGGGAGGGGACTACTTCGAAGGACAGTAAGGTAGGTTCCATTAAGAATTCGTCTACTTTCGATATTCAGGATCATTCACCGAACTTTATTGTCAGAGGTTGTATTATTATTAAACCAGTCTTTCTCTTTCGAGAAAAAACTGCAACGATATGTTCGCAATTTTCTCCTGTACCAGCTTTTCAAGTACAGGTCAATTTCAATTCCTTTATTTTCAAATAATTTCCGAGAACCCCAGTTACAACATGACGTGCAGATGATACAACACTACTTTGGATAACCAGTGCGTATGCATAGTTTCGTCTACATTTTCCGTGTTATTTTTGCTTATCATAATTAAATGCTTCGTTCTCAATACAGCTTCACGTTTGTTAGAGTACCTGGAATTCACATCGTATTCTCAATATTTAAAAATAATGTGTAATTTAAACATTTTCTACCATACCAGTCATGACAAAACGCTGCTATTTTGTACTACTGCTGAATGTAAACAAAGATTTATCCTACTTAGAGCGGCCATATTGGAAGCGACACTAGCGGTCAGGTGGTAATTTTAATCGCGAATTGTTGTAGGCCTATCGTCTATCTATCAGCGTGTTCGAAATGGGCAAGGTGAAGGAACTTAGTTCCGATCTGAAGGATGTTATTATAAATTTTGCCCTTAGAGGTTATTCGTTAAGAAAAATTGGACAAACAGTCAATAAATCACACTCCATAGTTCAATACATAGTAAACCAATTTAGAGAGGAAGTTTCCACACAGAATGTGCCGAGAAAACCAAAAGAGAGACGGTTGAATAAACGTCATGAACTCTTTATTTTAAAAAGACTGCGAGAAAACCCCCGACTAAGTGTTCGTCAGTTATGACCGTTAGTAGAAAATGTTGCTGGCAAGATGATGTCCAATCAAACTGTCCGACGTGCCTTGTGGAAGCATGGATACCATGGCAGAACCCCACGAAAGAGGCCGTATGTAAATAAGGTGAATCGCAGGAATAGACTTTCATTCGCGAAAGAGCACATCCATAAGGACCAGGGATTTTGTGATAGTGTCATATGGTCAGACGAGTCCAAGATTAATATATATGGGTCAGATGGGATAAATAGGGTCTGGAGAAAATCAAATAAAGACAATGATCACATTAATACAGTTCCAACAGTTAAACAAGGTGGTGGGTCATTAATGATTTGGGGCTGTATGTCGTTCAAAGGTGTTGGTACCATCCAGTTTATTGATGGTATTATGGGTGCATATATCTATTTGGACATATTGAAGAACATGTAAAGCACAGTGCCCAAAAATTGGACATGCCGCCTGTCTACAGATTCCAACAAGACAATGACAGTAAGCATAAGGCGCGAGTTAACATGAATTGGCTAATATGGAATGTGCGCAAACTACTACAAACACCAGCTCAAAGTCCAGACTTAAATCCCATTGAGCATTTATGGGCAATTTTGAAGAGGCGAGTCAATAAAGCAGGCGTCAAGTCCAAACAAGAGTTGAAAACTGTTGTGTAAGCCGAGTGGAATAAAATAAGCTCTGACGCTGTAACAGATTGTTTACAGAACGTTCCGGAAAGAAAGAAGCAAAGGCAATCGAAACACCCCTTTTTGAAATAATAGACTGAGTCCGGTACACAAAGGGAAGTAAGCGCTCGTGGATTTGCGCGCGGAGTAGTTGAAGCAGTTGGCGCTAGGGATGGGTTCAAGCCGTTCATTTGTGCGAGTCGACTCATGAGCTCTCGCTCACTGAGAAGAGTCAGTAGTTGTATTTACGGTGGGATAAACTCACGAAAGGAAGAGCTCCCTGAGAAAGGAAGAGCTTCTCTCTAGCAGATTTGCTTACACTTAAAACAAGCTCAACATGTTCATATGAGTGTTTTGCTCTAGTGTAAGTACCCTGACTAATCCAAGATTTTTGTAAAAATGCCCTCATGGATTCCATGTGAAAGGAAGAGCTCCCTCAGATTGATTTGTGCATACTTACAAAAGTTGCATCAGCCAGATTTTTATCCATAAATTTGTCAAAAATTGATATATTTTTGGCCACACCAGAAATTAAGCAAAAACCCATACATACACACACATATTTACTTCATGTTTAAGTTCAATTAGGCACCAGCCTCAACTTGCATATCCAATATTAAAACAATGCAATATGCAGAGAATTGCTCCGTGACACTCTCATTTCTTATATTATATGTTTGCATGTTTCCCCTCTGTGTCAGTGTGTACAATTCCCGAGACGGTAGTATTGATTTTTGCTTTGCATGTTTCTCCTCAGCGCCAGTACTTACAGAAATTCCCGAGTATTGCATCAGCCAGTATTGTGAGAGTGGTTGAGGAGAACAGATGTGTTGCTCATACTTACTGGTTTAAATATTCATATTGAACAATATAAAATCTGATATTTGTTGTAATCCACTCATATTTAGTCAAGCTTATATTTGTCCCAGCCTGTTATACATAACAAGGTTATTGCTATTCAAGATAAGCATAAAGATTAGATTTAAAACCCAGGAAATTTTATATAAATACCAAAGCCAAAAATATTAAGTGTATACACACACACATACACACACACACACACACAAATCACACAGCTGAACCCAGCTGATATTTTTTATTCAGTATAAAGTTTTGAATTGAAACCCAGGAAATTGTATATAATAAACAACAACAAAAATGCCGAATCAAAAATATTGTGACCAATGCAATAAAAATATATTTAGCTCTAATTGGGCCAGACACCAAAAGATTTGTAACCCAGACAAATACAGAACTCCCACAAAAATTTGCCCCAAATGCCATAGAAAATACAGCATGCAATACTTCACATATACACATAAAGATACTTGCTCTGCACAGTCATCAACATTGCCCCCACAACCATCTACATCTGGTCTGAAAAGAAAGCACGAAGCACCTCTTAATGCCAGAGCAGCAAAGCAGCCACGCCATGCACCCATCCATAGCAGTTTTAATGCCCAACTTAGGGATTATCGGTTTGTATCAGAGCCAAGATGTGGTATTCAGAATTTTTTGAACAGTATAAATTCTGATCTGCAGGCAATTCTTAATGCACAAAATGGCTCTTATAAGCTCTCCCTCAAATTGTTTGTACAATATAAGAAGCCAAATGGCACAAAATTTACACAGCCCCACATAACAGAAACTGTACCTGTATATTCAAATACAAATTCAGACAGAATAATAAGCAGGTTGATGGAACAATTGAATATTAAACACTCTGAATTTGCAGCAAAAGAGTCAGGATGGAGCCTATGCGGCTCATCACACAAGTTATATGTTCATATTTCTGAATTCAGCCCATTACAAGGTTCCACTTATCTGCCATTACCTGATAATATTAAAAACAGAAGAGCCGTGGTTAATATAGAAAATACCGACCAGAAATGCTTTTTGTGGTGTATATTAGCTGCTTTGTATCCAATTTCAAAGAATCCTCAGAGAATAACTTATTATAAACAACATGAACATCTTTTTGACGATGCAATGGAGGGTTTGGAATATCCAATGTCTGTCCAGAATATTGATAAATTTGAAAAAAAGGCCAGGCACATCAATGGCAAGCAATTATCTATTAATGTATTTATTTGTTCCACTGGCAATTGCTTGATAGCACCTCTCAGAATCAGTACAATTGATGATGAATCTGCTATTCCAATTGATCTGCTCTTAATTGAAGGGGATGGCACTTATCATTACACTCTGATACATAATCTTCAAGCTTTAGTGAGAACACAACTAGACAAATATAAAAAAATATTTAAGTTGTGCAGAAGATGTTTAACTGTATTTGATGGTCAAAAAATGGTGAAAGGGGTTCGTGAAGAGAGTGCAGAAATTGCCAAAAACAAGTTAATTGAGCATCTGAAATACTGTGGCAATCATAAACCTGTTCATATGGTGATGCCCAATCCAAGTGAAAATTGCAAATTCAAAAAGTTTGAAGCCTTGTTGGAACACCCAGTATTTATTGTCTATGATTTTGAATCGAACCTCAAATCTCTTGCATTCTGCAATCCAGATCCTGAAGAATCCTCAATTACACCATACCAGCTACATGAACCTTCCAGCTTTTATTATATGGTTGTACAGGGTGGTGTAGCTAGTGAGCTGTGCTTATACATGGGACCAAATGCCGTCAAAGAATTTGCACAAAGAATAGAAAATGAGTGCCGTGACATAGCATCTAACATCTTATTAAAATCAAAACCCATGTTGCCTTTAACAGAGGAACAGATTGAGGATTTCAACAATGCAGAAAAATGCCCGGTATGTGATTCTGAATTTTCAGATACAAATATCAAGGTGAAACACCATTCTCATACAGATGGTAAATTCTTAATGGCCCTGTGTAAAAGCTGCAATATTAAGATCAAGAGACCAAGATTTATCCCCATATTTTGCCATGGAGCATCCAATTATGATTTCCATCATCTGATCAGGTACGAGGGGTTTGACAAGCAGAATTTAAATATTTTAGCTGAAAATGATGAAAAATATATTGCCATTACCAAGATAATTAAAGTTAATGGTGTTTCTATTCAATTAAGATTTCTTGATTCTTACAGAATTTTACCTGCTAGCTTGCCTACACTGGCAAATCAATTACCTGATGATCGATTCAAAATCACACGTGCCTCGTTTCCAAATCAGGACCTGAAATTAATTAGGCGGAAGGGTGTATATCCATATGACTATGTTACAGATTTTTCTAAATTTGATGAGTGTTCCCTGCCACCACAAGAAGAGTTTTACAGCAAAATCAGAGGATCTGGAATCAGTGATGATGATTATCACCATGCCCAGTTGGTGTGGAACGATTTAAAATGCAAGACATTTCGTGATTATCACAAGGCATATTTGAAACTTGATGGGACCCTCTTAGCTGATTTAATACAGGCATTCAGAAAATCTTCCATGCAAAATTATAGGCTGGACCCAGTGTATTTTTACAGTGCCCCGGGCCTAGCATGGGCTGCAACGTTTTTGAACACCAACATGCAATTGGATCTGATCCACGATCAAGATACGTATCTGTTTATGGAGAAATGTATAAGAGGAGGGATGGTGCAATGTTCCCAGAGATATGCCAGAGCAAATAACAAATATATGCCTGATTATGATCCAGCACGGCCATCAAATTATATAGTGTATGTAGATGCAAACAGCCTCTATGGTCATGCCATGATGCAAAAACTGCCATATGCAGGGCTTGAGTGGGTTGAAGATTTCAATATTGAAGATCTTAAGAATTTTGATGACAGTGACTATGGCCTCTTCTTAGAGGTTGATCTGACAATTCCTGATGATTTGCACAGCACATTTTCTGATCTGCCCCCAATTCCCGAGGTTCAGTGCTCACCTGGTTCTAAACAGAAGAAGCTCATGATGACTCTGGAGCCGAAACAGGGTTGTGTCATATATTACAAAAACCTCCAGTTCCTGATGAAACATGGCGTTCAAATAACCAAAATTGGAAAAGTTTTGAGGTTCAGGCACTCAGAATGGTTGGAGCCATATATTAATACAAACACAGAGCTTCGAACATCAGCAAAGAGCCAATTTGATAAGGGCTTGTTTAAATTGATGGTGAATTCTGTATATGGCAAAACTATTGAAAATGTCAGAAAACATACCGATGTTAAAATAATTACTGACCCCAGCCTGAGCAAAAAATTGGTTGCAAAGCCTAATTTCAATTATAGAAGAATTTATGATGAGCACATGGCACTTTTCAACATGAAGAAAACAAAGATTAAGTTTGATAAACCTATTTATGTAGGGGCTGTGATATTGGAATTGGCCAAATTACATATGTTAACATTGTATTATGATGTGTTGAAACCTTTTTATGGTGATCGTGTAAAAATGATGTACATGGACACGGATAGTTTTATTCTTGACATTAAAACAGAAGATGTTTATCAAGATATGTTACAGCCTGAATTGTTTCAATACTTTGATACCAGTGAACATACAAGGATTCAACACCACCACAACAAAAAGGTGCCCGGCAAGTTAAAAGATGAGACACTTGGTGATGTTATTGTGGAATTTGCTGGGTTAAGTGCCAAGATGTATACTTTTAAAACATGTAGTGCTGTTGTCAAAAAGGCCAAGGGCATTGGCAGAGTAACTGTTGACAAAAATCTCCAATTTGAAGATTATGAAAATTGTCTTAAATCCCAGAATTTAATCAAAACATCAGAAAATAGAATTCAGAGTGTGGATCACTTATTGACTTCAAATATTGTAAGAAAAGTGGCCCTGGACCCACATGATGACAAGAGATGCATTTTATCATGTGGCATACATACTCTACCATGGGGGCATTGTGATTTGAAAAATGGGAATCAATGCCCAATTACAGAGCATGATTTGAAATAAATAAACATGCCTATGAACTTATTTGGGTTAAAAAAACAGGCTATTATGGACCTGCCGACACCACAACCCTCTCCTGATATGCTGTCTAAACTGAGTGGCTTGTTAATTATTCATCTGAACAGCATACTTACAGAAGTTGATGATGAAACAGGTAAAACATTGTACATATTTAACAATAATTTAAATCATTACCAATTACCTGTAGGTGGGCAATTGCAATTTATTACAACCCCCGAGGGTGATGTCAATATTTCAGTAGGGAGAAATATTTATAGAATTAAGCACTCAAACATGATTTCTGGCACTGTATATACTGTTTCTGCTGGTGACTGCTTATATATTGAGGTCCCTGGATCATATGACAAGCTTATACCCTTTTTTATAGAATTAAGAATCAGAAACTCTATAATAAATAACTACTAAAACAAAAATGCCTAATGATATTTTTGGCCATACAAGGCATGAAGATCACAGTGATGAGATTTTGATGCTTGATGTCAGAGTCAAGAAATTAAGAAGTGATTTACAAGCTTTACAAACCACACTGAATGCCAGTCTCCAATTAGAAATTACAAATTTACAATCACAATGCATGGACCCTCTTCTTAAAATTGATTCTGAACTCAAAGTGCTGCTTCAGAAATATACTGACCTGGCAACATTGGATAATTTTCAAAGTTTAGAAGAAGCTGTAGCAGCTCTTCAAGCCAAATTTAAGACCCAGGCTAACAACTCTGAGCAATTGAAGCAACAATTAGAAGAGCAAATAAATAATGTCCAGGCACAGCTCCAAACAATTGTCAAAAGCATAACATCACAAGAAGATTTTGATCTAGTGATTTCCACTCTAAAAGAACAGATTCAATCACTCCAAATACCTAATCTGGACCCCTTGAACAATGCCATAGCCGAGGTTAAAGAAAAAATTGAGACACTTGAAAATTTTATGAACAACTTGCCATCTTCTGATGCTTTGAATGCAATAACTCGGAGTGTTGCCAATATTAAGCTGCAACTTGAAACATATGAAGATTTTGGAAAAATTCAAAGTTCCATAACCTATCTTGAAGGTACAATAGCAGCAGTGCAAAGTGATTTGGCAAATGTACTAGAATCCAGATTGCCTGGGATTGTAGATACACTTGTCAGTGTCCAGCAACAAATCACAAAGCTTGAAAACCTCAACACTGAATCTGAACTATCTCATTTTCATCACTTGATCGATGATATCCAAACAAAACTTGAAATTTTACAACAATCAACACCCTCTCAGGCAGATATAGCCCTGCTCCAAAATGCTATGCAAAATGTGGCTGATGCTTCTGAATTAAACAATGTAAAATTGGCACTTGAATTTTTGCAAAATACAGTATCAAATCTTCCCACATCACAGGAACTTAAAAATATTAAGAGAGCTGTGAATCGCATATTGAAATCAGAAGATATCAAGAATATCCAGACAGAGATTAAACAACTCACTCAGACAGTGGCCACTCTACCAACCAATCAACATATTAATGAACTGCATGCCCTGTTTGAGGATATCAGAAGACAGGTCCATGATCTTACTGCTCAAAATTCAAAATTGGCAGTTGTTGAAAATTTGCAACAAATTGTAGCTAATATCAAGCAACAGCTAGGGACCATGGAATCCAATCAAGCAAATGCTCTGTCTGTTTTTGCCACCCAGCTTCAAGAGATTGTGCAACAATACAAGAAACTTATTGTGGACATAAAAATCAAGCCAGGCCATGATGATGTTGTTAGGACCATCAATGAGCACCTTGAATCTGTAACAAGCAGATTGCTTACAGCAGAAAAAGAAATAACAGGCATAATCGAGAATCCAAAACATACAGTAATTCTTGAATTGTACAGCATCCCCAACAAAGAATATGATTCTTCATTTACACCAGGTGGCAAAATATATATGCTGTCCCCTGCACAATTTTATTACCAGTTTTTTGTTGGGGGCACATTGAGACCAATCAAGATCAAATATTGGCATCAACCACAGGCACACCACTACCCCACCTTATCAATAACAAATGCTGACAACAAAGTGAAAATCACCAGTGTGGAATTGGAGGATTTTACAGATCCCAATACATTAGAAACAGCCTATACTGAAGATGATGGCTCTTTGGAATTTAAAATACAAATAGGGGACAAACTGTATTTAGAAAATCCTGCAGTATCAGCTGCTGAACACCCCATAGTTGCAATATTCTTGTTTACATATTATGTCTAGACAAATTATTGTTGATGAATTACACAGACAAGCCAGACATAATTTTAAGAGACTCCCAGTAGTCACAAAGGGCATAGATGATTTATGGCAAAGCGACTTGATTGAGTTGTCAAGTGGGCAGTTGAAAAACTTAGACAAAATCAACAAGGGCTACAAGTATCTACTCACTGTAATAGACACATTTTCAAAATTTGCCTGGGCTGTGCCACTCAAATCCAAGACTGGAAAATGTGTTACAGAAGCCATCAGGACAATCATCAATCAGAGTGGAAGATCACCGCGCTATTTGCAAACAGATAATGGCAAAGAATTTTATAATTCTGTGTTCCAACAATTTATTAAAAGCCAGGCAATAAAACATTACTCGAGTTACAGTGACCTCAAGGCCTCAATTGTAGAGAGATTCAACAGAACCTTAAAAAATCTTATGTATAAACAATTTACACTTCAAGGTAATTATAAATGGATTAATATTCTTCCAGAACTTCTACATAAATATAACAACTCGGTCCATTCCACAATCAACATGAAACCCTCTGAAGTAACTTCATCTGATGAGCAAAAATTGATCAGCACTGTTTATTATCCTAAATACCAGCCAACAACAAGAAAGGCCAAATACAGGGTGGGTGATCAAGTAAGAATCAGCAAATATAAGCACTTATTCAAAAGAGGTTTTACAAGAAACTGGAGCACTGAATTATTTACAGTGGTTCAAGTTAAACCCGGGACCCTTAACACATATATAATAAAGGATCACCGAGGAGAAATTCTCAAAGGCAGATTCTATGAACAAGAGCTCAGCAAAACTAAACAGCCTGATACTTATCTCATAGAAAAAATTATCCGCAGAAAAGGCAACAAGTTATTTGTCAAATGGCTGGGTCATCCGGAAAACAGCTGGATCGATGCAAACAAAGTGATAATATGAGCACCTGGGATGTTATAAAAAGGTTGCCAGAACCTGAACAGCAGAATAAGAGAAATGGCAAGTTGCTGCCTGAAAATATTAGATGTCTTATTGTTGGGCCATCGGCTTGTGGTAAAACTACACTAATGGTTGATAATTTTTTATTGGCACCCAACTGGTTAGACTGGAAAAACAGGCACTTGTATGTCTTCTCTAAGAGCTTGGAACAATTAAAATATCAGCAGCTGATGAAGCTATATGATGGATTGGATATAGCCACTTTTGAACCAGATGTTAAGCCACTTCATGAATGTCTCGATAATTCTGTTGTTGTGTTTGATGACATTATACTGGATAATCAAAACAAGGTTAGAAATTTCTTTACACAGGGCCGACACAAAAACATTGATTGCTTCTACCTGGCACAGCCTTTTTCTAAAATTCCGAAGCAGCTGATCCGAGACAATAGCAATTTTATATGTGTGTTTCATCAAGATCATACCAACCTCAAACACATACATGATGAATATGTAGGTGGGGACTTGAGCTACAATGATTTTTCCAAGTTTTGCAGTAGGTGCTGGAACCAGGACAGTTATGGGTTTGTCACAATTGATATGACAAGAACACCTAATACTGGAAAATACAGAAATAAAATCAACAATTTTCTAGACATTGAAACATAAATAAATAACCATGAAAAGGCCAATCATTGATGATCTTAAGTTAAGAGATTATCTTGTAAAAAGATTTAAGGGATGGAAATCACAGAACCGAGGAATTTATGAAAAACACAAACAAACAGAACAGCCTGTCATTGATGCTATTAGTGAATTAGGTAAGAATATCAAAACTGTTACAGAGCAAAATCAAAATTTGATCACAGAGCTTGTACCTGTAGCTGCAAGAAACATATTAGATTATCCATTCACCCCACTTTCCAGTATTCATACACCTAGTCCTGTTGCTCCTAGAAGAATTGAAGCTAGTCAGGATCCTATTGAATTGGGTCTTCTTGCTCAAAAATATTTAACCACACCTAAAGACAACAAAGATGAGGTGTTTGGCTTATATGCTGACACAGAGCTTGATGGTAGCATCATACATAGAATTGGCAATTTCAGAGTAACATTTATGGGAGATGATCTAATTGTATATTCAGAATCTCGTCTCGGAGAAAAAGGTGCTTTTGTTAAGTACTCCGGCACACCTGGATTGTGGGAACTGATGACTAGGAAAAGGCCTGGCAGCTATACAGATCAAGATTATGAGGATTACAAAGAAATATTAATAAAATCAGATGCTCTATACCAGAACAATGATCCCACACAAAAAAGGGTCAAGTCGAGCAGTGGGGCAAAATACAACAATTTAATCAAGCCTATATGGTCACAGATCAAGACTGGCAGTGGAATCAAACAATACAACACCCTGCCTAAAGAATTTGTGTGGGTTGATGATGTCAGGAAACTTGTAGACAGGTTATTGGTGATAGCTGGGGAGGAAAATGCTGGGAACCACAATTTTTACAATGAAAAAGTTGGAATTATGGACATGATAAGCACCAAATTGTCTAATTTTATAGTGAATGACCCTAAGGGGATTGGATATCTCATAAAAATTATTAATACTCTACCCCCCAAATTTTGGAATATTTCTGAGGGTCGGGGGCTGGTTAATGACATTATAAACAAGTTGCCATTTGAACTACACATTCCAGGCTATCAGTATTGTGGTCCAGGCACAAAACTAGATCATAGATTAAACAGAGGTGATCCTGGTGTAAATCCCCTCGATGCTGCTTGTAGAGACCATGACATAGCATACAACACACATTCTGATCTTGACAAGAGACATGTTGCAGACAAAAAATTAGAAGAGGCTGCATTTGGTAGATTTGTAAGCAAAGATGCTTCTTTGAGTGAAAAAATAGCAGCATTGGGGACCACCATAGCTATGAGCACCAAACAAAAACTGGGGTGGGGTTTGTGAATGTGTATATAATAAACCTACAATGAAGGCCAAGGGTGTTATGTATCAAATACCTTATGCAGGTCTTAAATCTCTTAAAACTATTGATAGTCTTTTGACCAAAAAGCAGCGCAAGAAAAAAAATTCTTGTCTTGCAAAGGGACATGGTATGAAATTGTTGCTTAGCACCCCCCAATTAAAAAAATTACAGCAATCAAGAAAAAAATCACATGTGGGGGGTTTCATATTTACCATCCCTGCCATCTTAGCTGCTCTCGGGGCTGTGGGGAGCTTGGCCGGGGGATCAGCTGCAATAGCAAAAACAGTAATAGATGCCAAGAAAAATAGGGCAGAATTAGATGAGCAGAGGCGCCATAACCTGGCCATGGAGAAAAAAGGCAAAGGTGTTAAGAGAGCCATGAATAAGTTTAAAAAAAACAAGAGCCGCTTACAAACCAAGATATTGAAGCTTTAATCAAGCCACTGGGCATCAAACATTTTAGAGGTGTGTACATGTCTGATTCTTTACCAGAACAACCACTCAACAAAGAGTGTGGCATTGTTAATTTGGATAAGTACAAAAATCAGGGCACTCACTGGATTTGTTATCTTAAATATTTAAACAATGAGGCATTTGTGTTTGATTCATTTGGAGGTGTTCCACCTGAAAATTTAATAAAATATCTAAATTCAGCTAATCTTTATTACAATAATGCCCGTGTTCAAAACTTCAAAGATGTTAATTGTGGACATTTGTGCTTATCTGTTCTCAGATATATGTCTCAAATAAATAAACCATCAATTGAAAATTTTCAAAAAGCCTTGTGGTATTTAAAACATCATGGGGGTATTCCATCTCACCAGCCAAAATTCAATATTGAAACTCAAATTGCATGATGACATAGTGTATCCCAAAACAATAGCTCTCAGAGCATTTTACGGCATGTACCTGATCCCTAATATTACACGCCACAACAACACAATTGCAGTAGGGGATCAAAAAATTGTCATCACTCCAGGGCAATATAATCTATCCACTTTAAATGCTCAATTACCCAGAGGTATAGTGTTAAGTCAAAATTCTGTCACTCACAGAGTAGAGATTGTATCTGCTACAGAAACAGTGGATCTGGGTACTATAGGAGAGCTGTTAGGCTTTGAGAACAACACAAAACTTGAAGCAGGCATCAAACACACTGCTATGAATATACCTAAATTCTTGGCCATAGAGACTCTGAATATTCACTGTAATGTGGCCGAGGGTATGATCACCAAATCAAATGGCATAGGCTCTCACAAACAAACTGGCATCATTGCAACATTCAAACCTAATTCTGAATTCATGGAACCAATCATCTACAATCCATCCCCGACATTATATTTTCCTGTGTGCCACAACAGAATAGATTATATTGAATTGATGGTCACTAATGAAAAAGAAGAATTAGTTGATTTTGCTGGAGCCACAACAACTGCAATCATAGAGATTAACATTTAAATAAAAATACATACAATGGAAAATATTGAGAGTTATGAGCTACAATCATTCCCCCCAAACAGGAGGACATTTGCAAATTTAAATCAACCCAACACAGAGATTGAGGTTGATCTTGATGTAGGGGACGGCTTTATACACCCCCACAGAGGAGATCTGTATATCAAATTTGATGTTGTAAAGCTCGATGGAACAGATTATCCGGCAAATACAAATATAAGACTTGTAGACAATTTTGTGCCGCATCTGTTCTCTGAAATTGAGATCAGAAAACATGGTGTTGTTATAAACAGAATAGATTATCCCGGCATTACCTCCACGGCTTTGGCCACATTAAAATTATCCAAAACCGAGGCTTCATACTACAGAATCGGTGGATTTGAAGCTGGTGATAAAATTATATCTAAGAGCCACACAGTGCTGTTCCCCATGCGCATGTTGCCAGGATTCTTCTCGGATTACAAAGATATTATGTGGAAGGGTGGGTTAAGAATTACATTTAGAAGAGCTGCAAATGATAATAATGTTTTGATGAGGTACAGTGCATTAAACTCTACAGGAGAAGCTCTGCCTAATACCCTACCTGATGAGGGCAAGTGTATTATTCAGACTATGGAGTTAAGAATCCCTGTTGTTGAATATGAGGCCAGTTATGCTCTTAAATACAAAGCAGATATAATAAAAAATCCACAGGTTCCTCTGCAATTTTATACATATCAATGCGTACAGAAGCCTGCCTCTGGTACATATTATGAGTTTGATGCTACAAATTCATTCTCCAGTATTCAATATGACATGCCTGATTTTGTGGTGGTACTGTTTCAGACTGGGAGACACAATAATCAGGAAAAAAATTCAAGTAAATTTGATAACTGCAACATCAAAAACATATATCTTAAAAATGGCAGAAATGAGGTATTTCCTAGAGAAAATTATAATTTAGACATGTCCAAGGATGATTTCCTCAAATTATATGAGGCATTTTCGGCTTTCAAACGTGTCACTACTGGCAATACTGACATGTATTACACACCAGATGAATTCAAAGCACAGAGACCCATGTTTGTAATCAACACTTCAAAAAGAAAACAAGTTGTGGTGAATGACAGGACAAACATTAAAATTATCTGTGAATTCCATGAGGCATTACCTGATGACACCATATGTAGTGTTATTCTCATAGGTGAAAAATCGTATGTTTATGATGTGAGAAATGAGAGGGTCACGGAGCAGTTCTAGAGGCCCGATTCAAACACAGAATCCCTTTGATTATAAATCAACACTTTGCCGTCAGAAGATATATTACCTACCATAGCACCTCTGCTCATGTTAGAAAAGCTTTTATACCTACCCAAAACACAACACATCTGCCAAAAACCTAAATACAAGAAATATTGCAATAATTATTCTGTAAGTTAAAAACTTGTGTGCAACAAGACCAGACCTGCAATTCGGTTTGCATGACAATATCCAGGAATTTCCTCAATATGATGGATGGTTCCTGAAAAAGGGCATAGTGTAGATAAGAATTTCTCTTTGAGTTCTATGACAAATGACATGTAATTTCCCTCGGAAAAGACACAGTGCAGGTAATATCAACAGATATAATCACTCAGGCATACAGAAAGAAGGCAATTACTCTTTGATGATGAATAATATGTTATTTCTCTCTGAAAAGACACAGTGTAGATTATATCTGTTGGCATTAATTTCCCGGGCAAGCATGATTTATTGTTGGCCGAAACATGGGACTGATCAAAAGATTATAAAAACATATCTCCCATTGTATTGATCGGGCAATTTTTGCCTGCATAACAACAGCATTAAATAGGCTTGGGTGATTCCCAATATTGCAAGGTAATAATATTAATATTTTGCAATCAGGGGGGTTTCATATTTTATCAGGACTCAAACCCCGAGATCCCTTTGTTTACAAGACAATTTGAACTTAAACATGAAGTAAATATGTGTGTGTATGTATGGGTTTTTGCTTAATTTCTGGTGTGGCCAAAAATATATCAATTTTTGACAAATTTATGGACAAAAATCTGGCTGATGCAACTTTTGTAAGTATGCACAAATCAATCTGAGGGAGCTCTTCCTTTCACATGGAATCCATGAGGGCATTTTTACAAAAATCTTGGATTAGGCAGGGTACTTACACTAGAGCAAAACACTCATATGAACATGTTGAGCTTGTTTTAAGTGTAATCAAATCTGCTAGAGAGAAGCTCTTCCTTTCTCAGGGAGCTCTTCCTTTCGTGAGTTTATCCCACCGTAAATACAACTACTAGAGTCGTTCAAATGAGTCGTTCAAAAGAGTCGCCAAGCTTCTTTTTCTCGAAACACATGCCTGAAGAGGGGGAAGGGGGTAGGTGGTGTTGAAGCAGATGATTGTATTTAAGTAAACGAACACAACGTACGTCCTTCAAGATTAATAAATTGTATTGCATTTTTGTGCATGTGTGTGTGCGTGTAGCCGACTAGATGGCCAAGATTCTGAAGTAATCGACATTTGATCTTGCCACAGAAGTTCCCGGGTTCTAGTCCCGGTCTGGGCAAGGATATTCTTTACGAGTGTCCCTTCATCTATATCATCACGCATCATCCTCATCGTCGCGATTACTTAAAATTTGAAGAAAAGCGGCATAAAATAAGAAAAATACAAATACGATTCTGTATGTGTGTGGATATACATATATGTGTAAACAGTAAACACACACACACAAACAAAATTTATTGCACATACTTGTTTTCATTACTCTGTCTCATGAGTGAGATTTTCTATATTTGTATCTTGTTTCAGTTTACATTTCATACTGCGGATAATGCAAATTATGTAGTACGATAGCATACACAGAAATGCTATATAATTATATCAACCTTTTATTAGTAATAACGTGCATTACATATTCTTCCTTTTTGGCATTCGATCACTGGTTTTAATATAGCAACAAAATGCACTCCAGATCTGCGCTGCGACACATGCTTGCATTTCCACGAGCATCGCTCGTTCACGACTCTTGAAACAGCACGAAGAGTCACAGCACAGTCCCACGACTCTTTCCCCATCATTCGTTCACGACTCGCGAGTCGGCACGAAGAGTCATTAAGCACCTTAGCGACTCTTCTCCTCCCTCATCGTTCATGACTCGCGAGTCGGCACGAAGAGTCATTAAGCACCTTAACGACTCGCTCGCCTTAGCGACTCTTCTCCTCACTCATCGTTCGTTCGCGAGTCGCGAGCTCTCTTACACAAGGCGCGGGTGCGGCAGTCTCGCCAGCAGACTGGATCTACAGTTTAAAGTAGGATCCACCCGCTCGCTCTCCGCGGATGGCTAACAGCTGTGTTTAAGAAATATATATCGCTCTAGAATATTATCCATGTCCATCCCATATCCATGTCCATAGCTTTTTGTTGTTCTACAGTCATTCAATATAAGTTTCTGCCAATATCATAATGTATGATCGAATTTCTATAAAGCGGGCCAAATTATACGTATGTATTTTTTTAATGTTGCTTTCTACTAGTAAAACACCTTAACACGTAGGCTCACCGCAGATGGCCAACAGCTGTTTATATCACTCGTGAACATGACCCATGTCCATCTTACGTAGTTGTTCCTAATTCTGCAGTCATTCAATAAAAGCTTTTTTGCAGTATCATGTACGATGAGATTTATGATTAAACTTCTATATTTATTCTTTAATGCTGTTTTCATTAGTAAAATATTTACACGTTAATGTTAATGAAATATTTCACGTCATATGAAAACGATTTTGTCAGACAATGTTTAAAGTCCACTTTATGCTCAGATAGTCTAATCGGGATTGAAGCTACATTTTAAACTGGGGTCTAAATCACTGGGCAAGATGCCTCCACCGAGGATCGAATCCGAGACAGGAAGCGATTTCCTTATCAGGATTTAACAAGGAATGAAAGGATGGCTGAATAACATAAATAAAACATACTCCATGGTGCATGTTCTTTGTTTCTTGGTTTCTATGTTGGCCAGCTTGAAATAATCTTGAAGTGACAGATAAGTGGTGTCGCTAGTGTTGCCCACGAGACGAGACTTTGGCCTGTCTCGTCTCGTGGAAATGCTGTCTCGTCTCGAAAATATTCGTTTGTCTTATGACACATGGTCAATCTCGTCTCGTCTCGAATTTTTAAAAGCCTGTCCCGTCTCGTCCCGTGGGCAACACTAGGTGTCGCCCTCCTCAAAGTAAGCCTATTGACACCAAAAGTTCCGGGTTCGAACCCCAGCCCAGAGATGAGTGGTAATCTGTATTTAACCTCTTGTCAATTACTCTAATCACCATCCATCCTCCGTCGTTGCCTTGTAACGATACCTGGTGGATCCCACTTTAAACTGTAGATCCAGTCCCGATTAGCTTATCTGTACGTAAAATTCATTCATCCTCGCTGTCAATACTAAGTAATTAGGTATAAAAGATGCATAAAATACAACAAAGCGTGTTAGGCAGTTAAAATATTAAAATTGAATTAATAAATTATAAAATATAATTACTCCATGCTAATTTATAAGAAATTATAGCATTTTAAAATTTGTTTGTTCCTTAATGGGAAAATAACTAGTAGCTTATTTCTTCTGTTCATTCTCATGTTAACAGATTTGTTTTCTTGGATAAATAAAATTGAACTTGTAAATTAAAAGGTTTACATGTGCACATCGTTTCAACTCGTGAATGAGAATGCATATCTTGTTCGCGATTTGATTTCAAGTTAAAAACACCTGTCTGGTCTTGTTCGCTTATCGATTTCAAAGCATAAATCGGCATCGTTACTCCAATGAGACGAGATTCTCGGACAGTACATTTTACACAGAGTGTCTCTCATCATCTCACCAACTTTGGAAGGATTGGCCCTGTTTTCATTGCGATTTTGTAATGTCCTGCTACTTGTGAAACTGATTCACTTCCAACAATTTCAGTCGCCTCCGTGGAGTGGTTAGAACAGTGCGCTAAGAGGAATCTCGGAATTGAGTGTCACTTCATCAATTTCATTATATCATCACTGATTTTCATGTTCGCGATTAGCCAAAGTGGCAGAAGAGCAAAGCCTGGGCAAAAGTGGTATCCCGAGCCGCTATGTGTTTCCACCGAATATCGGCCTCAGGACTCCCTGCCCTCGTGCCGCGATGTGCTAACCACTCCGCCACGGGGGCCGGCCCTCCCCATCACATCTCTGTTTTATACTAAAGGCTATGATTGAATATGAATTTAAAATTTTGTGTGCGTCACTTAGGCTATTTTGCACCCTTCACTTTATACGGGATCCAGCCCCTCACCAGAACTAAAATAACATAACTGTAATGTCCTGTAGTAACTAAAATATTAAAATAATCTGACCGGTTAAAAGCTGAGGCTGTAAAGGCACTCAGCACACATAAGGACAAAACACAGGACAACACACACACACATTCCTACGAAAATTATACTGGCCGTAGGTATAGACGCCAGAGCCTCGTTAGTCTGCAAAATGCAGTCCAGGGTGTACTATGTGGAAGTGAGGTTGACAATTGGGTGTACTACGTGGAAGGATCATCCCTTACATCCCTTAAACTATATTTCTCGAGACCCTTGATGTGCTAACCACGCCGGCATACATTATAGAATACTTGAGTTAGTTTTGTCAATATTAATTTTATTGATTGCATTTTTGTTTTGCAATGATTTTGCGCACTGAATTTTCATATTTATCTTTGCTTTTCATTTGTGTTTTACTTTTATTTTGTATATAATGCTGTGTTTCTATTGGTGTAAATTTGTGATTCGTCTCTAATAACGTTATCATTCCAATGTGATTTAAATTTTAATCTTCTAATCTCACGTGTATAATATGTAAGTATATGTATGTACACATGCATACAGAGAGAAAGAGAGAGCGATTGTATTGGGAAATTGCATGATATGATCGTTAGAGGGGAAATCCCCACCGTTCCCCGCATAATTTCAAATTTGTTCCTTGTATTACACAAAATATATTAAATTAATGTTATAACAAATTGAATATCCATTATAGATCGGATTATAAGAAATTGTGTATAACTGCGTGTGTGAGCGTGTGTTTGTCTCTCAGGTTCTTTATTAAAAAAATCAGAAAAACAGAACATAATGTAGTATTCAAATATAAGAAGACCTTCATTTCACGAGTCCACTTATAATTAATTCATTATCATGTGGTTTGTTCTATTAGGTAATTCTTAACTGAATATAAAAAATTGTAAGTTATAATTTTTGTTTTAATACATGTTTGTTATTTTCACTAAAGGTTTATCATTTGAACTTGTGCTTGCTGCTTGTATTACGTCATTTTTGGATTTGGAGTAACAGAAAAAAAAGGTGTTTATTGTCTTTGATCTTGCTTTAGAAAATAATGATTGGTTGATTGATTTGGTTTATTTTACTTCGCTTTTCTGTCACTTTTTTGGGTAATCGCGAAGATCAGGATGAGTAATGAGGTGTACTAACCACTCCACCATGGAGGCCGGCGCTTTAGAAAATAATAAAAAGTAATAATCGCTTTCCACACTAAGTATTTTGTGTTGCAAATTATAAATTACTGCCCCCCTTTTCTGATTCACCCTAATAGCATAGTGGTTAACGCTGTCATGTATTAAAATGGTCTGCTTGGCAAAAATTGTTATAAGTCCACTTTTATGCTCCAATAGGCTAATCGGGTCTCCCCGATGGCGTAGTGATAACGTCGCCGGTAATCAAGGGGTACCGTGTTCAATACAAAGTGGAGGTTCGGATCCCACTTTAAACTGTAGGTCCAGTCCCGACTATCCTATCTGCACATAAAGTGGACTTAAACAATAACAACTCAAAATAGGCTAATCGGAATATTGTAATCAAGAGGTCTGTGCCTAACACCTTCCCAAAATTTTTACAAGACTCCCCTAATATTTTTACTAACATTTAATTTCTTGTAATTTTAGCGCTAATGGTTTGACCGAACTTGAAACTACAGGACAAATTTGTTGGCTGTTCTTCGCTGCCCGTCATGGGCTGAGGTTGCGCGCTCTCTCTCTGCAAACAACACTCGCGAGTCGCGAGCTCGCGAGTCGACTCTTTCCTTCGTTCAAAGAGTCGCTAAAGTGTGCCACGACTCTTTGAACGAAGGAAAGAGTCGACTCGCGAGCATGCTCCTTCCCCTCTCATCGTACACGGCACGTTTCAGCCAGCTTTACTAGGGGTAGGGAAAAGGAACAGAGAGGACCCCCCCCCCTCCCTCTCCCCTCCAGTCCCCATTTGCTGCCCTCAGAATCGACTTGCTTTCTTTCAAAAATTCCGGCCGCCAGGCGAGTATACACTTGCGCATGCGCCTTCCTCGCAAAATTCGTGGAAAGGAGAGGGAATAATGGAATAATAGTTGCTTGGCGGGCGGAGGAGTCGTGGCACACATACGACTCTTTGAACGTGTCGTTCAATTCTGGTGAACGAGTCGTTCACCGCTCACAAGAGAGAGTCGTTACTTTTGAACGACTCGTTCACGAACGACCCATCACTAGTTGGCGCGGAGATTTTGACTGGAAGGTGGTCGCGCAATTTAGTGCTCTGTCTGTCGAGTTTTGCATACCTCCGGTGACATTTTCTTCTGGCGAAGTGGTAAAGTAGTCTCTTCAGTCGGAAGACCACGCTAGTCCGTCGTTGTTTGCAGAGGCACAAGAAACGTTAAATCGGCATTAAGGCTCTCCGGAAAAGAGATCGTGCGGAAGTGAACTCACTCTGCAGCAGTTTAGCAGATTTTCAGTCAGTGACGCCGAGGTTGCAGAGAAGGATTTTCTCCAGCGACAAGACACCAAGGATCGTCGGAAAAAGAAGACGGAACAACTAGGATTTTAGTGAAGTGATCCCCAGTGTCGAGAGCTCTCGTGTTTTAACCCCCAAAAGCTTGATCTTCTGATGAAAAAATCCTACTAAAGTTTGAAAAGCGCTAATTCTTTCTAAAGGCCGGCCATGTAATCGTGAGTAAAAAGGTTAAATTTGTTATTTTTATAAATATATGAGTAGTATAATCAGTTATGTTCAAAATAACATTTGGTACGAGGCCTATAATGTTTATTAATTTAAGCACAATGATAAACCTATTTTGATGATGTTTTTGTCGATTTTATACTATTGCAAATCTGTGATTTTTTACCTCACACTTGGTACGAGTGTAGAGACCTATTGTTTTTATTAATTTAACCACAGTGGAAAACGTATTTTGACGATGTTTTTGTCGATTTTATACTATTGCAAATCTGTGATTTTTCACCTCACACTTGGTACGAGTGTCATAATTTCTTATGAGTTAAATTACGTAACATTACATAATATTGTGATGCCCCCTATATAAATCTCCCTTTATTGTATTTTTATAAGGGTCAACTATTGCATCATGCTTATGCAACAGGTTATTACATAACATTACGCAACATTACAATGGCACAGAAGGTAACTTGTTGCATCATGTTTATGCAAACAGGTTATTACGTAATATTATGATGACTTGTATCTGACGTGGTGTCTTCTGTTTTTCAACATGGTTTTGCGCTTAGGCTACTTAAAGAGTTTTCGCATTACAGATTAGTCAGTATTGTGAGAGTAGTTGAAGAGTACGGAGGTGTTGTTGCAGTGCTCCTTATTTTTTGATAAAAGCTAAGTTTTTTAACTTATTTTAAAGCTACATACTATTTATTATTTCAAGTTTAAAAGTGTTTAAGTGTTGTTTTTTTATAGTAATTTTGATCAGATTTAGTTTTGATGTGATTGGATGTTATTTGTTGTCTTCGGAAAAATTCTATATAAATAACGTAGCTGAAAATTTTATAGTAATAGCTACGATTATTTTATTTTGAAGGTGGTTCAAGTCGTTTCTCACACAGATTGAATTTGTATAAATTTGTATTTGTATTGAATTTTGTATTTTTTCCCGAGAAAATTTATATATAAATACCAGAGCTGAAAAAAATATTATAATTTTAACTATTGTCTTTTAAGTTACATTCTATCAATTATCGTAAGTTTAAAAGTGTTTTTTTCTAGTAAATAGAATCTTATTGAATTTTGACTTGATTGTGCGTTTTGTATTTTTCCCCGAGAGTAGTACTATAAAGCCGCTTGATAAATATTAAGTGAGCCGCAGTGTTGCCAACCCATCCCAAAAAAATTTCACCATATGATATTTTACAGGCGAAGCTAACCTACAAATAGGATTTGGCAACACTGACTAGTTGCTTCACAAACCTTTTGTTTTTTAAACATTTTGCCATATGATATTTCAGAGGCGAGGCTAACCTACAAATAGGAGTTGACAGCGTAGCCTTCTAAGATGATAAGTATGCAGTAAAATGAAGAAGACGAATTTATGACGCTAACTGGCGGTGCAGTGTTAATGCCCCTTCCCCCCTCCTCCTCCTCCTCCCTCTTCTTCTTCTTCTCCTCTGTATTTTCTAGCATACTGATCTATTGCATGCTAACCAAACCTCTTAAGCAATATTGGGAGGCAGGCTCTTGTAACGCTCTTGGCAACCCGTTGGGAGTTGTAGTTTTTGTCCTTAAATCCACTTTATGCACAGGCAGGCCAATCGGGATTGGGGCTACAGTTTAAAGTGGGATCCGAACCGCTACATACATGTACATCCTTCGGGTGTCAAACAAGAGTTGGTGACAAATGACTACGCTAACTGGTAATAGTGGTGGTGGTGCAGTGTTAATATCCCCCCTCCTCCTCTGTTTTTTTCTAGCATACTGATCTATTGCATGCTAACCAAACCCCCTTAAGCAATATTGGGAGGCAGACTCTTGTAACGCTACGGGTCCTCCACATGTATGTATGTATGTAATGCGATTTGTGGGAAGAGGGGGCCAAATTTTGAACTTACGGCTTAATTAATCTGCATGCATGCTTAATGTTTGACTTCTTTATTTCTAGTTCAACATGAGATACACACAATTTTACTGTTTGAAGTACAGTTAATATTTCTGATTAATTTTACTGTCCAAAAGTGAGCGTGATCTATCGTGAACTAAACTAACCTCACTCACCCACCCACATAGCCTTACAGGTGACTCAAAGGCAGAAAGTGGTGCATAGCTTTGATTGGTCGTGACAGGTGAACTAAACTAACCTCACCCACTCACCCACACACACACACACTATGCCTTACAGAGTAAGGCAGCTATATCACTTGTAAGGGTTGACGGTTGCCAACACAAGATATATTGCAAACTAAATTAACCTACGACATAAGGCATGGACACACACACACACCAAGCCTTCCAGATAGGTTATAAGCAACTCACCTCTTGCAATTGTTTTTATATTTTATGACGGGGAAAATTAACCTACAGCTGGGAACACTGCTTGAGCTGTTTTCGACGAGCAGTGTTACCAAACTTACCTTTTTGCTAATGCTCTACAGCTAGAGGCTTGAAACATATACACACAAAACACCCTAGCAGAGTATGCTAACTTACCTCATGTAAAAATATTACCTAGTACGGTTTTCTCACCGGTTAAACTGTGACATACAACTAGCGATCGACATGACCACCTGACACACAGACAGAGAGAGAGAGAGAGTGAGACAGCTTATACGCAGTTTTTCCTACACATGTACTGGGTTTAAAAGGTAACTTGCAACAACTATTTCACTCACCTCCTATCAATATCGCCTAACATATAATAAAATAACCACAGGTTTTTGATACTTGGTGCCAGAACATGGTGGTTTTAGACTGTAAATTCAGCCCGATTATTCTATTTGTGCATGATGCCTGCATTTGGAATATTTAATTCTTACGGTATTTTGCGTGCCCCAGTAACCTTGCGTTCAATTCACGGAAGCTATGACGTGTATTTCCTGTTTCGCGAACATACGAGAACCTTTCACAATGTTGCATCAGATAATATATTGCAAGAGTGATTTGGTTGTGTATATAAATCTAGTTTTGGGAATGGACATGAATATAATGTCAAAATTATTGCATAACTTAAAAAAGGACATTTATTGCACTGCGCTTTCTAGCAAAGGTAAATGTGGAATGCAAAAAAACTCAGTCCCCGGCCCCTCAGAGATTCGAATACTGTTAGGTTAAACAGCATAAAAATTTCATCACTGACAGCAAGCATTGTCATATGGACTGACGATTATTATTTTTTTAAAACAGACCTAGTAATGAGTTATAACCTGAGCTGTCTTGCAAGTCTCTCGAGTTTGATATCTGGTGAAGGAATATGATGCCACTATAAACTATAAACAAAAATATGCAGTCCCTGGCATGAGATGCACGAGGCTTATGAACCTCGACCTATACAGTTGTACAATGGATGTTTCATTTTTTAAGCATAGCGGTGTGTTTTCGCTTATTTCAATGTCAGCGAGCGTGCCTGCAAAGAAGGGAGGGAGACCATAACGGATAATTCTTATTTCGATTTCAATACTTTTGCTAGTCACGATTCACCTGCTATCTACTAGGACATTGGACGATGGCTAGAAGCGAGGGGAGGAGAGAAATGTTATCTTTTACCCCTTTGATTGTGTGTGATGAAATAGTTTTAGATAATAATAGTAATAGAATTTTAGAAAACGGCTGTATCGTGATGCGAGGCTGAAAGCAATTTCGAAAGCAGTCTCGGGCATCTTCGCGTTCAGCCAACAAAGAAAATACACATGGAGGGTGCAACAGCCGCAGTACGGTATTGTCCATGGATGTTAAAACTTTTGGGTTTTTCTGAATAGACGGACATATCAGTGTTGCAGTCTCCAGATAGGACCGGAGCTTTTGTTTTCTTTGGACAAGGGGGTTCAGATCAATGCATGGACTAAAACTTTTGTTCACATCAAAATAATAGAAAGAATTTTACTCCACTGCTCACTTGTATTGAAAAGAATGAGGCTTAGAGAGTTAGTTAGTTGGTTGTTTCCCACTGCACTATTTCAATTTTTGAATACTCACATGTTAGTTATGAACGCATCGTTGACATCCTGTCTGATCATATATGTGTTTGGGTTGAGGCCCGCAACATTTCTTCTTGTCATCTGATTTCTATATTGAACATTAGAAACGACACATTTTCCATTAACAGTATTTCATGTCATGCAAACATTTAAGTCTATACGCCATCAGGGGTGGGATTGCAACCTACGTCATCCGACCTAGATCAGGATCGGTATTGTTACATTTTATTGCTCGGGTTCTTTTTTTTTCTATATGTACAGCTATAGGTAAACATAGTAACTTAAGCTCTCAGAGTCGTAGACCGACAAAAGTACACCTCTGTTAACCGCCTCGTGTTAATTGTAGTTGTTGGTGTAATGCACTTCGAAGCAGACGTGCCCCACTTCCTCAATTTTATCAAAATAACCATTATTCATCCTCATCGTTACCATTAACCAAAATAGCTTCGCTTCTTCGTTGTTGTTTTTTTTATCTCCATTTGCTTGACAACAGAAGTTAACTATATTTTGCATACATGCAGGTACGCCTCGAGGTGTGCTCTTGGAAGACTATACGGCGCCTCATTCTTTTCAATACAAGTGAGCAGTGGAGTAAAATTCTTTCTTTTATTTTGATGTGAACAAAAGTTTTAGTCCATGCATTGATCTGAAACCCCTTGTCCAAATAAAACAAAAGCTCCGGTCCCATCTGGAGACTGCAAAACTGATATGTATGTATATTCAGAAAAACCCAAAAGTTTTAACATCCATGGACAATACCGTACTGTGGCCGTTGCGCCCTCCATGTGCATTTTCCTTGTTGGCTGAATGCGAAGATGCCCGAGACTGCTTTCGAAATTGCTTTCAGCCTCGCATCACGATACAGCCGTTTTCTAAAATTCTATTACTATTATTATCTAAAACTATTTCATCACACACAATCAAAGGGGTAAAAGATAACATTTCTCTCCTCCCCTCGCTTCTAGCCATCGTCCAATGTCCTAGTAGATAGCAGGTGAATCGTGACTAGCAAAAGTATTGAAATCGAAATAAGAATTATCCGTTATGGTCTCCCTCCCTTCTTTGCAGGCACGCTCGCTAACATTGAAATAAGCGAAAACACACCGCTATGCTTAAAAAATGAAACATCCATTGTACAACTGTATAGGTCGAGGTTCATAAGCCTCGTGCATCTCATGCCAGGGACTGCATATTTTTGTTTATAGTTTATAGTGGCATCATATTCCTTCACCAGATATCAAACTCGAGAGACTTGCAAGACAGCTCAGGTTATAACTCATTACTAGGTCTGTTTTAAAAAAATAATAATCGTCAGTCCATATGACAATGCTTGCTGTCAGTGATGAAATTTTTATGCTGTTTAACCTAACAGTATTCGAATCTCTGAGGGGCCGGGGACTGAGTTTTTTGCATTCCACATTTACCTTTGCTAGAAAGCGCAGTGCAATAAATGTCCTTTTTTAAGTTATGCAATAATTTTGACATTATATTCATGTCCATTCCCAAAACTAGATTTATATACACAACCAAATCACTCTTGCAATATATTATCTGATGCAACATTGTGAAAGGTTCTCGTATGTTCGCGAAACAGGAAATACACGTCATAGCTTCCGTGAATTGAACGCAAGGTTACTGGGGCACGCAAAATACCGTAAGAATTAAATATTCCAAATGCAGGCATCATGCACAAATAGAATAATCGGGCTGAATTTACAGTCTAAAACCACCATGTTCTGGCACCAAGTATCAAAAACCTGTGGTTATTTTATTATATGTTAGGCGATATTGATAGGAGGTGAGTGAAATAGTTGTTGCAAGTTACCTTTTAAACCCAGTACATGTGTAGGAAAAACTGCGTATAAGCTGTCTCACTCTCTCTTTCTCTCTGTCTGTGTGTCAGGTGGTCGTGTCGATCGCTAGTTGTATGTCACAGTTTAACCGGTGAGAAAACCGTACTAGGTAATATTTTTACATGAGGTAAGTTAGCATACTCTGCTAGGGTGTTTTGTGTGTATATGTTTCAAGCCTCTAGCTGTAGAGCATTAGCAAAAAGGTAAGTTTGGTAACACTGCTCGTCGAAAACAGCTCAAGCAGTGTTCCCAGCTGTAGGTTAATTTTCCCCGTCATAAAATATAAAAACAATTGCAAGAGGTGAGTTGCTTATAACCTATCTGGAAGGCTTGGTGTGTGTGTGTGTCCATGCCTTATGTCGTAGGTTAATTTAGTTTGCAATATATCTTGTGTGTTGGCAACCGTCAACCCTTACAAGTGATGTAGCTGCCTTACTCCGTAAGGCATAGTGTGTGTGTGTGTGTGGGTGAGGTTAGTTTAGTTCACCTGTCACGACCAATCAAAGCTATGCACCACTTTCTGCCTTTGAGTCACCTGTAAGGCTATGTGGGTGGGTGAGTGAGGTTAGTTTAGTTCACGATAGATCACGCTCACTTTTGGACAGTACAATTAATCAGAAATATTAACTGTACTTCAAACAGTAAAATTGTGTGTATCTCATGTTGAACTAGAAATAAAGAAGTCAAACATTAAGCATGCATGCAGATTAATTAAGCCGTAAGTTCAAAATTTGGCCCCCTCTTCCCACAAATCGCATTACATACATACATACATGTGGAGGACCCGTGGCGTTACAAGAGTCTGCCTCCCAATATTGCTTAAGGGGGTTTGGTTAGCATGCAATAGATCAGTATGCTAGAAAAAAACAGAGGAGGAGGGGGGATATTAACACTGCACCACCACCACTATTACCAGTTAGCGTAGTCATTTGTCACCAACTCTTGTTCGACACCCGAAGGATGTACATGTATGTAGCGGTTCGGATCCCACTTTAAACTGTAGCCCCAATCCCGATTGGCCTGCCTGTGCATAAAGTGGATTTAAGGACAAAAACTACAACTCCCAACGGGTTGCCAAGAGCGTTACAAGAGCCTGCCTCCCAATATTGCTTAAGAGGTTTGGTTAGCATGCAATAGATCAGTATGCTAGAAAATACAGAGGAGAAGAAGAAGAAGAAGGAGGAGGAGGAGGAGGGGGGAAGGGGCATTAACACTGCACTGCCAGTTAGCGTCATAAATTCTTCTTCTTCATTTTACTGCATACTTATCATCTTAGAAGGCTACGCTGTCAACTCCTATTTGTAGGTTAGCCTCGCCTCTGAAATATCATATGGCAAAATGTTTAAAAAACAAAAGGTTTGTGAAGCAACTAGTCAGTGTTGCCAACTCCTATTTGTAGGTTTGCTTCGCCTGTAAAATATCATATGGTGAATTTTTTTGGGATGGGTTGGCAACACTGCGGCTCACTTAATGTTTATCAAGCGGCTTTATCGTACTACTCCCGAGAAAATTTATATATAAATACCGAGAAACTTCTATTTAAATAACACCTCGTGAAAATGACAACTCGAATAACCGATTTACCACTCGAACTGCTGCACAAGATTTTTGCGTACACATTCGACGGAGGTGAGGATGTCGTGAGGCTCGTCGACTTAAGGAAAATAGCGCCTGAATTTCGTCCACCGTGCGAGATGATTTTTATGGACAATCTTCGCAAAATAAGCGGTATGAAAAACTTGCAGGATCCCGATTCTCTTTTTCGGGCTGCAGGCAAAAAGTTGGCCCATAGGATGGACGAGCTTCATGAGGCGAGGGAAGGAAGGAGACGATATACGGATGATTGGTATGAGTCAAACGTGGAAACAGACAGCATCATCACACAACTCATCGCATTGACTGAGGCGCGAACTTTCTTCCTAACCTCGCATGGTATATAAATAAAATACCATCACCATGAAACCCAAAGATGTCGTCTATCAGGTACCATAGGCGGACCATGGTCGAACCCTGTTAAGAATGTCACATCAATAATACTAACTTGGGAATGTCATGGCCTTCTTTTTTCTCTATAAAAAAAGAGAGAGAGCGTCATGTAACTTGTGGTTTGCTTGGCTAAGCGGAATTTCCTGAGAATTTTTTCCATTCTAAATATTCCTGTGTGAGTGTATGTGTGTAGAGATTGATGCGCTTATGTATGTGTGTAAACATTAAGGCATTGACCTGTTAAGAATGTTACATCGATAATACTGTCTTGGGAATGTTATGCCCTTCCCTTTTCTTTATAAAAGAGAGAGAGAGGGGGGGTCATGTGATTTGAGCTGAATGGTTGGCTAAGGGGAATTTTCCAATTACTTGTTTTGTTACAAGAATTCTTTGCATTCCAAACATTCCTAAGTGATGTTATCTGTAAAAAAATATAACAAGAGCAAGAATCATGTCGAAAATAAACTTGCAGAAGGCGAGGCTTGCATCATGAAGCCTCGAGGATGGCAGTTTCTAATTAGCTCCGTATTAACCAACTAATTCTCTTGCCTTCTTAAACCCGAAGGTTTAGCAACAAAAGCCTTCCATCTCTCAATTTTGTATTTAATTCTGTGCAAATCACATGGCTAGAAGCTTGTGTGTATCACCCTCACTTTTTATTCAGCCTTTAACCTTAACTATTGATCATGCATTTTTATTGCATGTTTCCCATGTCAACACAAAATATATATTTTCTCTTGGATTTATTTTAACTATGAGGATGAGAATTTAAGAAAGAGTAGAGAGAAAGAGAGAGAGAGAGAGAGAATACCATAACAAATAGCTTCTAAAATTTTAAAATATATCCTACCATATTCTACATATTCAACAAATTCATTTGATTACAATGCAACAACGTTTTATTATTACATCATATGTTTCAGTATTTTCATAGTCATCCAAACGTTTGACAAAACATTTTTTTTAGTTACGAAGATAGGAAGAGAAAAAAAGAGTAGTTGAATAATTTCGAAAAGTATATCTTAATAGGGGACAGTGTTTTTTATTTTTAATTTCTTTCTTTCGTGTAACCACAATATTATCGATGGGAACAAGGAAAGACCAACATTACCACTATGTTATTGTGTTGAAGGAGATTTTTCCATTATCAATTGTGTCCACACACAAAACGTAGTGTCTGTCTGCATCCATACCTAGATCAAAAGATTCGAACCATGTCTCAGCCCCTTGCAACTTATTTAATTATTTACACTTGTCCTTGTATTTGCTCTCTTCGGGTTTAAGAAGTCTAGAGAGTTAGTTAGTTAGTTGTTTCCCACTGCACTATTTGAATTTTGAATAATCACATGTTAGTTATAAACGCATCATTGACATCCTGTCTGATCATATATGTGTTTGGGTTGAAGCTTCGTATCTGACCGAAACATTTATTTTCTTCTTTTTCTTGTTATCTGCTTGCTATATAGAATATTAGAAACAACACATCTCCATTAACAGTATTTCATGTTATGCAAAACATTTAAGTTTATACACCATCGGGGGTGGAATTACAACAACATTACCACTACGTCATCCGACAAAGGTCAGGATCGGTATTGTTATATTTTATTGCTCAGGTCATTTCTTTTTTTAATATGTACAACTATAGGTGAACATAGTAACTTAAGCCTTCAGAGTCGTAAACCAACAAAAGTACACCTCTGTTAACTGCCTTGTTTTGTGGGGGGGGGGAACAATTGTAACTGTTGGTGCAATACACTTTGAAGTTTTGTTTTCTAAGTAGCACACATCAATTTCATCATAATTATCATTATTCATCCTCATCGTTGCCATTAGCCAAAATTGCTTCTTCTTTTTTACAAATTTTCGTAATGATATCCGTACACCCTGGACCTTAGCAGATTAACAGAAATCGTCTGAAGTTTGAACTCGTGACCCCTCCCAATACCGTTGCAAGCTTATTTGTGATTGTTCCCCTCAATTATTCAAAGTACCTCACTTTCATATTCAAATACACACAAGTAAAGGGGGTTCATATCACATTAGTGATTTTAAATTGTATTCTTGGGGCCATGCACACACTTTCTAACATTGTTGCCTGATATTAAAATAAGCGAAAACACATTGCTATGCTTAATAAAAAAAAAAATTCATTGCCAGATTGTACTCCTGTATAGGTCGAGGTTCATAAGCCTTGTCCATCTCATTCTAGGGACTGCATATTTTGTATACAGTTTATATTGGTATCACAACACAGGTTATAACTCATTATTAAGTCTGTTAAAAAAAATCGTCAGTCCATATGAAAATTCTTGCTGTGAAATTTTTATGCTGTTTAACCTAACAGGATTGGAATCTCCTGAGAGAGCCAAGTACTGAGCTTTTGCATTCCATATTAGCAAAACCTTTATATTTATAACCTCAATTTACTAATCGGGAAATTCCCCTTAGTCAACCAATCAGCACATTCACATAACCTCCTATAGAGAAAGGGGGTGGAGGCATAACATTCCTGAGCTAGTATTATTGATGCAACATTCTTAACAGGTTAATGTCCACACATAGTTGTAAGTGCATCAATCTCTACGCACACACTTAGGAATGTTTGGAATGCAAAGAATTCTTGTAACAAAACAAGTAATTGGAAAATTCCCCTTAGCCAACCATTCAGCTCAAATCACATGACCCTCTCTCTCTCTCTTTTATAAAGAAAAGGGAAGGGCATAACATTCCCAAGACAGTATTATCGATGTAACATTCTTAACAGGTCAATGCCTTAATGTTTACACACATACATAAGCGCATCAATCTCTACACACATACACTCACACAGGAATATTTAGAATGGAAAAAATTCTCAGGAAATTCCGCTTAGCCAAGCAAACCACAAGTTACATGACGCTCTCTCTCTTTTTTTATAGAGAAAAAAGAAGGCCATGACATTCCCAAGTTAGTATTATTGATGTGACATTCTTAACAGGGTTCGACCATGGTCCGCCTATGGTACCTGACAGACAACATCTTTGGGTTTCATGGTGATGGTATTTTATTTATATACCATGCGAGGTTAGGAAGAAAGTTCGCGCCTCAGTCAATGCGATGAGTTGTGTGATGATGCTGTCTGTTTCCGCGTTTGACTCATACCAATCATCCGTATATCGTCTCCTTCCTTCCCTCGCCTCATGAAGCTCGTCCATCCTATGGGCCAACTTTTTGCCTGCAGCCCGAAAAAGAGAATCGGGATCCTGCAAGTTTTTCATACCGCTTACTTTGCGAAGATTGTCCATAAAAATCATCTCGCACGGTGGACGAAATTCAGGCGCTATTTTCCTTAAGTCGACGAGCCTCACGACATCCTCACCTCCGTCGAATGTGTACGCAAAAATCTTGTGCAGCAGTTCGAGTGGTAAATCGGTTATACGAGTTGTCATTTTCACGAGGTGTTATTTAAATAGAAGTTTCTCGGTATTTATATATAAATTTTCTCGGGGAAAAATACAAAACGCACAATCAAGTCAAAATTCAATAAGATTCTATTTACTAGAAAAAAACACTTTTAAACTTACGATAATTGATAGAATGTAACTTAAAAGACAATAGTTAAAATTATAATATTTTTTTCAGCTCTGGTATTTATATATAAATTTTCTCGGGAAAAAATACAAAATTCAATACAAATACAAATTTATACAAATTCAATCTGTGTGAGAAACGACTTGAACCACCTTCAAAATAAAATAATCGTGGCTATTACTATAAAATTTTCAGCTACGTTATTTATATAGAATTTTTCCGAAGACAACAAATAACATCCAATCACATCAAAACTAAATCTGATCAAAATTACTATAAAAAAACAACACTTAAACACTTTTAAACTTGAAATAATAAATAGTATGTAGCTTTAAAATAAGTTAAAAAACTTAGCTTTTATCAAAAAATAAGGAGCACTGCAACAACACCTCCGTACTCTTCAACTACTCTCACAATACTGACTAATCTGTAATGCGAAAACTCTTTAAGTAGCCTAAGCGCAAAACCATGTTGAAAAACAGAAGACATCACGTCAGATACAAGTCATCATAATATTACGTAATAACCTGTTTGCATAAACATGATGCAACAAGTTACCTTCTGTGCCATTGTAATGTTGCATAATGTTATGTAATAACCTGTTGCATAAGCATGATGCAATAGTTGACCCTTATAAAAATACAATAAAGGGAGATTTATATAGAGGGCATCACAATATTATGTAATGTTACGTAATTTAACTCATAAGAAATTATGACACTCGTACCAAGTGTGAGGTGAAAAATCACAGATTTGCAATAGTATAAAATCGAAGAAAACATAATCAAAATACGTTTTCCACTGTGGTTAAATTAATAAAAACAATAGGCCTCGACACTCGTACCAAGTGTGAGGTAAAAAATCACAGATTTGCAATAGTATAAAATCGACAAAAACATCATTAAAATAGGTTTATCATTGTGCTTAACTCCATTAAGCCTTGTTTCCATGATTATGAAAAACTAAATATGCTGACCAAGGCAGTAATTTATTTTATTAAAAAACATAAACTAACGTAACGTTTCAACCTTCTAGCAAGGTCTTCTTCAGACTCTGTATCAAGTACAAAAGACTTTTGTACTTGATACAGAGTCTGAAGAAGACCTTGCTAGAAGGTTGAAACGTTACGTTAGTTTATGTTTTTTAATAAAATAAATTACTGCCTTGGTCAGCATATTTAGTTTTTCATTGTGCTTAAATTAATAAAAATAAGGCAGTGTCTGCTGCCACGTTGATTTTTCTGCTGGAACCTCAAAAAAGATGCGCGTGCCAGTAGACTCGGTCTTTGTTTTCTCGTTATTTCATCATGCTATGTATGCAATTACGTCTGTAACACATACTGTGAAGTTGTGGCGATTACTTTCACAAAAATGTTTTAAGATTAGGTCCCTCAGCATTCTTCTAATAATAAACCTAAATGCTCTCGTAGTTAGGTTAAGTTCTGTTAGCTTTAAAATAATATCGATAAATGTTTTCTAAAGATAAAGGTTCTAAATTACCTGTACATTCATTCCCACTAATCATAAACTTGCATTTCTCTCGTCTTAATCTGTTCTTAAGATTTGTAACATCATCTTAGCAGACGAATTACGTAGCAGCAGCAAATTTGACGCTTATTCTTACTGCTGACACGTGCGTGGCAGCAGACTCGGCCTAAAATTAATAGGCCTCGTACCAAGTGTTATTTTGAACATACAGTAGAGCGTCGATTATCCGAAGTAATTGGGGGACATGGGTGTTCGGAAAACTGGTTTGTTCGGATAATCGAACTGTACATGTTTATTTGCCAAAAAGAAGTACTGTACAGTAAATTTATTCATAAAAACAGGCGTCTCTTTAAGTATGTATTACAAAGTAACGTACAAAGGCAACTTTAGTAGGAATATATAGTATGTGGTACAGTTTATTAAACAAAAATATGTACATATTACATACGCATTTTGCATGAACAATACACACAGTACACAAAATTAACGTTTAAAAAAATCCTTTATTTTGGTCTGTCTAAGCAAGCCTACACGCTTACGAGCAGCTAAGTCACGTACTTTTTTCATTACAGATATCTGAAAGTGAGCGAGTACACAGTTCGGTTAAGCGGTCGTTCGGTTGACCGACGTTCGGATAATCGACGCTCTACTGTATCTGATTATACTACTTATATGTGAGAGTGATTTTTTCTTATATTTCTTGTACCAAGATAATCTAAAGTACTGGGGTCAACTCTTGTATTGGGTTTACTCATGTAAACCAAGAACCACAAGCGAATCAGTGTGAACCTTTAATTATTTTTTTTTGTGAAGTTTTTTCTTAGTTTTCTTCTGTAATAAAAGAAAGTAAAGGTAATTGGTTATTCTTTCCTTCAAACATTAAAATCTATAATAATAGTTGAAATCAGTTTATCTCGACCGAACTGTAATTAAAAAGCAAATCTAAGTCTAATAATAATAATAACAACGTTAAAATCACGTTTTATCGTTATAACGCATGTCGGAAACTGGTTAATTCTATGAAGAACAGGTGTCAAGCAGTAATTAAAGCCAAAGGATACGCATCAAAGTATTAGAACTGTCAGTCAATTTGCTCTGAATATACTTTTTCTTCTATATTATTAAGTGTACGAACAGAAAACTTGTACAAAAAATGGCATGTTACTCTTTCAATTTCATTTAATGTATTATGGTCATTGGTTATACAGAATGTGGGTAAGATTTTATGTTCCTAATGATATTATTAGTTATTGAATTGTAAAGAAACAATTTCAAAAGAGTGTGTTTCCTTTCAGATATTAAAGCATTTTCTTTGAAAATCCGTGTGTACGAATAAGAATGTTACATACTGTACGGAAAGCTTCATACTGAAACAAATGAAAGTTAGATTCGGAATGCGCACGCATATCCGCGATTATCAGGGAAAATTCACCATCAGTGACTAGATCACAGAAGATATATCATGAATATTATATTTTTTCACTTAACGACATCTTATTTTGCATGTGCACTACGAATTTAAGTGCTATTCTTTTGTGAAGATATCGAATTTTGCAAATGGATCCTTTCCTTCATGTAGCAGCAGAAGATGGACGCATGTTTTGATGCATCGGCATACTTTATTTCACGTTGCGTGCAAATGAAGGAACAGTAGTATTTAAAATGTCCACAGTATATATATGCCTGCATCTAGTTTATTCGCCCTCCGTGCAACAAAATCGGCGTGACATTCCGTACTATTGCCTACAGAACGCATATCACGAATCAGAATAAGCTTCACTGCAGACAACGCCATTTTGATTCACCAGCTGCACCACCTCTTGAGGCTGGTGTAAATTGATGACGTCATGGTTTATCCTGGTGAAAGCTTTGGTGCGCCCCAGTGAAATACGGAAAGCCGAAGCGTGCATCAGCTGTGCACCAACCCGTCCACCGGTGAAATCTGGAAATCGCGGCTAGTGTATAATAATATATATCATGCATTTACGAACTTCATACATTTTTTCTTTATAATGTTGGGAGCACAGAATGCTGGGAGTTTCTTCGATTCCTACCCGCCGTTGAATTACACATGCTCGCAAGCAGAAAAAAAAGCAAAGAATAGTGTAAAAATTTAAATTTTTGTATTATCGACCCATGGCAGCTAGAGATGATCCAAATGACGTCAGTAGGAGTGTGCGGGATCCCGAATAGTCGGGGAAAATTTCCCATCCGGATCCCGACTTCGGGAAATGATTTCCCGAATTTTCGGGATCCCGAGCAGTCGGGAAATACCGAATGGTCATTTTAAAAAGTTGTTCATTCTCGACATTTTCTGCATTGCAAGTGTCAGTACCTTATCGGAAATTGTTTGTTTTTATTCCAGAAATGCAAAAACAATCACTTAAGTTGAAGACTTGCAGAATTCGTGATTTTCAGAGCTTCGGGAAATTTCGAACATTTCCCGTCCCGAAAATTTCGCGACTTTGTCGGGAAATGGCATATTTTTCCCGTCCCGAATATCGGGATTAAAAAAAATTCCCGCTCCGATCCCGTCCCGACCAGAAAAATTCTGTCCCGCACACCCATAGACGTCATGTTTAGTGTTCTTTGTGCATAAACGTACTATATTTAGATAGTTTTCGCAACCATTCTGTTGCGCTTTAATATATTAATTCGTAGGTTCAGGAGAATGTAATTTTCGGAAACTTATGATTGGCTACATTATCTTAAAGCTTTGCTATACCCATTTTTATTATCGATTTACATGAGAAATTCTCACCTTCATTGAAAATAACGTTTGAATAGCCATCCCATCCAGCTCCAATGTAAAGCTTAGAGCAACCAAATGACGAACGGAATTATTTAGGGACGCAACGGGGGTGGCGCCCCCACCGGAAAAGTTTGGCAATGAACAGCCTTCCTATTGAGTCGATTCGCGTTCGAGCTCTACAGGCGATAGGATCAACAGGGACAGTGATCGTGCTAGCCTAAGGAGAAGTTTACCGCGAGTGATAGGATTAACTCTTTCTTGTTACACATGCTTTATCTACCGTTACTAATCGTGTGCAGTGCTTCGTTTAATTCTTTTATAATTTTTCTGATATCGTTCATTTGGAGCAACACCCATTCGACCACAGTGGCCACCGGCTGCAAGCCGGACCACTCCAACAACGTCAACATGTTCGAAGAACGGGAACGAACAGCGGCAGAAGGATTGGTAAATTTGGCGACAATTGAGTTAAATACCCAACTTCAAGACGATGATATCTCCATGGTTGATACAGACAAACGAAAAGGTAAAAGGGCTCTGGACGAGGTGAGTACTGAAGACAATTTTCAAGACAAAATGTTTCGGCCCTCACAACCTGAAAGACGCCACCGAACCCTGTGGCATTCGTCAGAGATACCAGGACCCTATGTAGTCCTTTTGGACGGAATTTACCAAAACATTGGCAACCTGTCTGGAGGCAGAATTGGCAATACGTTTGGAAAGGCGGAAATTCCCGTAAGTTTAGTTGAACAATGCGGCAAGAATCGGGTGCACGTTACGTTACAAACAGTCAAACATTAGTCAAATTGGCCTCACCGCAAGATCAAATACCCCTTTTACAAAATATCCAAGAACTCACTGCTAACTTAATTCAACTTTTACAATATCACAACTAATCACAATATCATCATCGGGAGCAAATTTAAGTACATTAGTCAGATATTACGTTTACCTTTCTCAGCTCCATTAACAAAGATGGTTTATCCAGGTTTATCATTCCTGGGTCAGAGATTTCTCCATTTTACTTACGGAAAGATCGGAATACGTCGCGAATATGGATATTTTACAGTGGAATGTCAATAGTTTTTCAGCCCGCAAATTAGAATTACTCGACATTTTTGCGGATTACCACTCCCAGGTAATTTGTTTACAAGAAGTCAAAGGTACCCAACATGAAACATATAGGCTGTCACACTACACTTTTTATGGGTCCCCCACTAATCGTAATGGTACTGTCATTTATGTCCATGAAAATGTACCACACAATATGTTAAGTCTGCCTTCCAAACTCAAATTAACAACCGAATTCCAAGTTGAAATCACAGCAGTAAGAGTGAAATTACAGAACCGACAGATTAGTATACTATCAATTTATATACCTTCTCACCAGTTATCTCAACGCATCACACCCGCTGTTTTACAGGACCTAGTAAGAGAATTGCGGCACCTTATATCATCTTGGGAAATTTTAATGGCCATTCACCCCTATGGGGCGGGACAAAACATGACCGACTAGGGTTCGCGATATGTACTTGGATCATTCAGAATGACTTTATTATTTATAACGATTATACACCTACTCATTACCCGAGGAATGGCACTACTCCTTCGTGTATTGATATAACTGTTTCATCCCAGGATTTATTCCGATATTTCACTTGGTATAAAGATCCTGATTTACGGGGCAATGATCACAACCCCATTTTTCTTCTCAATTCCCAGAGCCCATCGTCAAGTAGATATACTCTGCATATTACTGTTCCAGTGAGAAGATGGAGGAACGAGACTATTCAGTGGGATAAATTTGCACAAACCTTTGAGCAACTATATCCCCATGAACGGAACATTCACGGTACTGCAATACACTACTATAAATTTATCTCATTGCTTACGTTCACTCTAGATGCTTGCGGGAAACGACACATGTTCCGAAAACATGATATCTTTCCAGCCATTCGGTGGTGGAATAGTGATTGCGCTAATATCAAATATCAGAAAAAATACCAGTGGAAAAAATATGGTACGGTCTGAAACGTCCGAACCGAATCCATCGGCACGATCTGGAGGAAATTCAATAATTTTCGTATGGGAAGCCGAGTTTATGAATATTATCACCCCGCTTTCTATGGCACCTAGAAACAATTTTCGGGCCACCAAGGACACTACCTGTACAACGGATTTTCCGGAAGTGACGGTCCCTGAACTCCGCTCTATATTACAATCGGTGAAAAATACGGCCCCCGGATATGATGGGATCACTTATGACATCATTCGGCACCTTCCCAATTCGGGTCTCTCCATTATTGTTCGTCTTTTTAATGATATCTATCGAGGTGCACAGGTCCCTGTTGAGTGGACAAATCACATTGTAATACCAATACTAAAACACAACAAACCGAAGAATGAAGCCAAATCGTATCGTCCTATTGTGTTGATACCTGTTATTGAGAAATTATTCGAGAAAACGCTCCACAAACGGATAACTTGGAATCTGGAGAGACGGAATTATTCCCCCCACCCAAATGGGATTTCGGCTAGGCCCTCACAGTAGCTGTGCAAAATAGTAAAGTCACGAGAGATTACTGTTTTGGTCTATTTATGAACATAGATAAAGCATATGACTCAGTCCCCATCACAATGCTCTGTAAACATTTAGATCAACTCCAAATTTACCCAAAACTTGCATCTATGTTATGGCAATTATATCACGAACGCAATCTTGTGTACTGGTTCGAGGATAGAATGGACGGACTGCGTAAACAACGACACGGGATACCTCAGGGTTCCCCCCTCAGTCCACTGCTTTTCAATATTTATACTCACCAATTGCATACTGTACCTCATGGCGAATTTACAATCCTTCAATTTGCAGATGACTTTTGCTACTATCTGACCACGCCAGATGCAACACAGGGATTACTGGTCACAAAGCAACTCATTCTGACCCTCGACAAATTATTAAGTAACATGGGTTTGACATTCTCTCGTCCAAAATCCAAAATCATAAAATTCAATTTATGCACTCAACATAGCTATCCGAATACAATCACCCATATCGTTAATATTCCGGTAGTTGAAACAGGTATTTATTTGGGAGTCAGGTTTGATAGAAAATTAAATTGGATCGCACATGTTAAATATCTTGCAATTAAAGGACGACAATTAAATCATATTCTACGATGCCCCGCGACCACACGCTGGGGGAGCCACCCCTATGTAATGCTCTTATTTTACAAAAAATGTTTCCGGTCTCTTTTTCATTATGCTGCAACAGCATATGGTAGTGCCAATTCTCGCTACCTCCAAAAACTTGATGTCTTACAAAGACAGACTTTACGTATCTGTCTTGGACTCATGAACTCTAGCCCAAACATAAACGTCTATTTAGAAAGTAACGAAACCTCCCTAACCCATCGTAGACAAAATTTAACTACACAATATTTATTAAAAACTTGGGAAAATCATACGCACCCCTTTAATACAGAATTTGCATTGCAACGAGAGTGGGAATCCCTGCAGGTTCTAACTCCATCAGACCCCACATATTATTTTCTCCACTGTTATAACATCGATCGGAATGCAACCTAACCACTAATCTATCAGCTACAATTTCCCTTAATCACTCCATTGGATATTTACTACGAAGATAGAGGACAACATCAACATTATAGGGAAAAATGGCCTAAGGCAACATTTATTTATACTGACGGATCCAAGCGCGGCTATGAAGTGGAATGCGCGTTTTATGTCCCCGGACAAACCGAAGCTCATCAGTATAGGCTACCACCCGATATGTCAATTTATTCTGCGGAGAGGTATGCTATCTTCCGAGCACTGACCTTTGTTCAACACCAGTATATATCTCATACACTCATTCTCACAGACGCTTTAAGCGTCCAACAGACATTGGCTCGAACTGGGGCTGCGGCTTTTCGCATGAATGTTTTCGTCGTCTTAATTCTTCAGGTCGTTTATAAGCTACGCCAACTGGGACAAATTGTGACTTTTACGTACATTAACGACCACAGCGACCTCAAATTATATCAAGATCTTGCTCACGCATTAGCTAAACGAGCCTGACTGGAGGTACGAGTTCTCCCACTGAGCTTGCCATACACGGACCTTCTACCACGAGTACGGAAAAAAATTCAAACGCGTTGGGACGAATGGTGCATTCAACTTTTGTCCCATATCACAACATATAAATGAGTTGCCAAGGTTGGCAACCACAAGTGCGAAACAGGAGAGATTGGAAACATGTTTTATGTTTTTCCCAAGTGCTAGTGACTTTGGTCTATGCTTTGGTCATTCCAAATGCTTACAATATTTTGTTTTTACAGAGGAGGAATGATATCAACACTAATAGCATCTTTGGCCGGAGACTGCAAAGGCGATGTGGGCCAGAAAAAGAAAGAAGAAGAAGAACTCCCATTGAGTCCAGGGTGCTTAGTCCCGACCATAGACATACTACTACAAGATGTTACAGCTGCGGGTTAAAAATGGTTGACAGTATGGCGGCACTGGAAGGTCGTTTCCTCGCGACCACCGACGGCAGCACCGTCGGGGAAAAAACAGAAGACGAACGCTATGCGCAAGGACTCGCGGATTGCTCGAAACGACAAAACACTATCATGTTCCGTACCATTCGCGTTGCGATACTTTCTAACCGCGTTCAGCCGATTTGCGCGTATAATAAATTATACGCGCAAATTGACTAAACGTAGTTAGAAGTGGCGGAAATTAATTATATGCAATGCTTTCGTTTAAGTACAAACTTTTCGCATTAAAATTGATTTCTATCACAAAAATAAAAGTATACGAAAATTATATGGAAAACGTACTATTACCAAAACTTCCTGAAATTGCACTCTTACTTTAAGTGGAAATATATAATTTCCTCTAAAGGCCTTTTTAAAAACATTCTTCATCATACGAAAATGACAGTCTTAAAATAGGTGACTTTTTTTTCTTGGGTGGAGAAATGGAATGAAATAAGTATACAATAATTCAGAACGATTTATGTCATGCTAATCCATATTTGCAAAAAAAAAAAAAAAAATCCTGACTGATCCTTCCGCTATACAGGATTGTATTGCAAGATAATACACCGATCAATAAAACATTTTGTTTACCACATATTAAAACGAAAAAAATGACTGCCTACAGCAACTACGCTCCATTCGATAATAAAAATTTCAATACTGTCAGGGATCAGTTCACATACCTTATGGCCATGGACGTCCGAAAGGGGGGAGGGGCACGCCCTTCCCCCTGGATAATGAATGTCTGACAAAAAGTATATATTTCACACATAATTTCATTTCAGTCAGTAATTTATGTTAATTATTATAAGGGCGTTGAAGAACATGATAATTTCAGACTGAAGCAGTGTTTTTTGAAGGGACATCACTATTATGGGGGAAAATATGACTCCTTTGCCCCTGGAAAAAAAAAATTGCCTTACTTGCCCCTCCCTGGAAAAAATCCTGTGGACGCCCATGCTTATGGCACTGATTAGAAATAGGTTAGTGTGCACAGAAACAATATAATAATTACCAAGAGAATGCTCGGAATTTTTCTCAAAAATCAAATAAATAAAAAGTACTAGGTTGAATGCTACGAAAAGGTTCAGCCTTTTAACACAAATTTACTGTCATGACACTGACCATTAAGTTGAAGTGAAATTTCATACCTTATTGTAGCAAGTGCAGCATTTAAAACAATTGAAAAAATGAAAACCCCTAATATTGAAAATTAATATTTCTACTTTAAAAAAACAGAAAGTATTAACAAAAATAATATCTACACACACACATATATATATATAAAATGATATCTACAATATCTCTTACATAAAACAGCTTATTTAAAAACCAAATACTCATCATTTACTAAATAGCTGAACATGAATGAAGAAATGTTGATTTATTTCCCTCCACGATGAACTTTGTGCCAGCTGATACGAGACAAACAGAGAAGTGCCATATTTATTACACTTCCCACGTCCAAGTCCCATACCGGACTTTGCATTTGTATCTCTTCTATCTTGATGTGTGCATAAAACACACACACAGGTGGATAATTCCTAGAAATTAAATAAATGCTCTACAGTGCCGTACAGTAGGATTCATTTTCTTGCATTTTCATCTTCAAATACTATGTACTGGGAATTGCCCAATGGGTAACATTGTTTTCCTGGTGACACTAACATTTCAGTAGCCAACATGCTAGAATGCTCGCCACATAAATGAGAGTACACTTTGAAAAAATAAAGTTGACCGACGCTATGGCAAACAAACAAAAATAATGTACTTAATGTACTCACTTTAAGAAATGCATGACTTCATTATCAACTTTGGCTGCTTTTTCCTAAGGACATACGAGCACCATTACAAAAATTAAAAATTCATATTAGACCTTGCTACTCCATACCTCCTTTCTGTAGTTATTACGCATAGTTTTATAACATGAGCAACTAGTATTTAATGAAATACAGCATAAACAGTGTGCAGCAGAGACTACTTACTTTCATACATCTCACTGGACTTGATTAATCTGTTATATCAGTAACTACTGTACTGCGTGTATCATGATACATGCATGTTACTGAACACAAAAATGTTCATCAAAATAGATAAATTGTGGAAATGATCACACAGAAAGGTTTCTCCGAACTGCAAAGTTATTCCCACAGTTGTTTGCAGTACTGAAAGCACCTTTTCATTCTCTTGTATAGCTTCTAAAAAATAAAAAAAATCACACAATGGGAACCATGATTTTCAGTAATTATTCCCAAAATAAAAAAAAAATGTGCAACTACATTCATGAGGTGTTGAGACTAGCAGATCAAGTTATTTTCACCATTTTTTTTTAATTATGGTAACAGTTTCATACATCGGAGACACATTTCTTCATTTTTACAGAAGAAACTACTTATGGAAATGAGTTTCTCTAAGGTTTCCAACGTTAGTAGAGATATTTTCTTTCATCGTGGTATCTATTTGACCTGGAAATCATGTCAGTGTTTCCAACCCACCCTTTTTTTTAACTATTCTTGCCTAACCTAACCAAACCTAACCTTATCGGAATGGTTCGTGGGTCTGTCCGTCAGCTACCAGTGCATAATGTACAATTTGCACACGTGACGAACACAATAGTAGGTATCTTTCGGTGAAGGTTGGAAAACACTGATATTCGAAAACAAAAGAAGCGATATCATTCACAAAGTAAGCGATATAGCACCGTTACGTGCATTCAGTAGCACTTCGATAAATTAGTAGAAAAAGTGTTTGTTTTCATGTAAAAAGCATATTGGCACCTTGAACTATGTTCCACAATACACAATTGGTAAGTACGAACCATGCAAAACACAAAATATCTGATTTTAATGTGTCTCGGATCTATGAAACTGGTACCTTTATTATTAAGTACAGATGCTATTATATTTCACACATTGTCAATTTTTGCAAGTTAAATCACTCAACTAACCACAGAGCTTAACACAAATTAAAAATGATGGTTATTGATTGTTATTACCACTTTTTAGAGAGAGCAGTGATATCACATGGTATAGATGATTATTTTTTGAGACATAGAACCTAACAAGCAATGCAAAACAAAATCTTACAAGAGAACGTGACTGTTTTATAAAATAATTCCCACATTGTGAGGAATCATGAGTTTAGGTGAAAATTGCACAAAAACGAGGTTGACCACTTGGTGAAAATAGTAACTGAAAATATGTTGCTTTCAATACAAAGCTGCATTTACCTCAAATGATCCTTAAGCATTAGCTACATACAAATAGAAAAGGCTGCGACTATTTTCAAATAATTACCAGAATCATAACATAAGTAGGATAGGATCATTAGGTTTAATTATCTGATTATTTCCGCGCGTGTGTATAATTATAAAAGTAAGAGAACCAAACCTGGTCCACCTAAACCATTCAAGCAAGAAAATACGAGAGGAATTAAAAAATAAGTTATTGTAGAAGCATAACATCACAGAATAAGTTATACACGTGGAACTTGGCCCTTACAGAACAGTATATAATATTATTACCATTTCATTAAAATTCCTGAGTTTTTATTTTAAACAACAAATGATACACAATTACAATCAGAAAGTTCGATTTCGATGCTGAATGCAAGCCTGTACCACAGAGATGAAATGAACGGAATTTGGTTCGCGTTTGGCGATACTTCTTTATCACTTTTTGAAAAAAGCTTTGATACGTATTACGCAGTGATTTCATACAATGTTAAATTACGATTTCATTAACTACATTAGGCAACACTTATCGCATCCCCAAAATAATATTCTAATGACAAGAATCAGACGACACAATTTCAAAATGTAAACAGACTGGTCGGCCGGATGAAGCTACTTATCCAAATTAGAAACTAAATATTGTGTAAATGAAAGAGTTGTAGAATACGTACATTCCTGGTACTATTTGTAAATATTACACGTATTCTACTCTCATTCTCGCAATAAAATTTAGTAGAAGAAAAGGTTCGTGAATATGGACACGAATTTGACTTCAGCCGGTTCGCGAGGAACAGTAGAAACACAGAATACTAACTACGGTCAACCAATCTCCCATAAGACTGAAACAGCCCTGGGGCCTAAGTCTTGAACTGTCAACACGTTAAGGTCTAACGAGTTCGTGACGTTTTTGTCAAGAAAGGCTAACGAATGCCATTTAGTGTAGTCTCCACTCTTCGTTAACGAATACGGTTACGGACGCGCTAACAGAAAACGAGTGGAACCTACTCACAAGCCAGGCACCTACCGAGTTCGTTCACGGCTGCAGATTTTCAAGATGGACACTATCAGCTGTTGCGGATGATGGTTTTGAAGAAAGAAGAATTGCAAGCCCACTTCGTTTGTAATAAAACCTGGCCTAGCTTGATGAAACAATCGTATATATCTAATGCTAACAATATCACGTCCTTAGATATTAATGGACAATATGCAGTTGATGATGGAAATAGTGAAATGAATATCAATAAGCAATTCAAACAAGCAAGCAATGACATAAATTCCAAAAATAATGTCCTAAGCTTGCTACACCAAAATATTACTAGTGAAACTTTGCCTATAACAATATCTACAAACCAATCTAACTTAAGTGTGACTAACAATATCATTGGTAAACCTGAATGTGCCACTTCTTTATACCCTGAACAATCAGGTGTTAATTTTAGTTTTGAGAATTCTCATGGGGAAGTTAGAGCATGTTGTTCTAACTCCCACACTCCATTGGATTTAAAGATAGGTTATCTCAATATACAGGGATTTGGCAAAAAACATGAAATTATTAATGATTTTGCTAATGAAAATAGTTTTGATGCGGTTTGTTTAAGTGAACATTGGTGCCATAAAAGTGAAATTTCCTTCAAAATACTAGATGACTTCTATCTGGTTAACAGTTATAGTAGGGAACAAATTCAACATGGTGGAGTGTCTATATATGTAAAAAATGCATTTGTACATGCTAGTAATAAGCTAGATCTTGAATTCCTCTGTAGTGAATTAAACTTTGAAGCCACAGGTTTACTTATTAGAGACCTCAAAATTGTAATAGTTGTGCTTTATAGATCACCAAATGGGGATCCTACTGTTTTTCTTGAAAAACTTGAGGAAATGTTAGATTTTTTCAGTAAGTCTCAATGGAAACACTTTAGTATCGTAATTGGTGGTGATCTAAACTCTCATTTTGATGTAACAGAAGATAAACAAAGCGTAACTGGATTTAAAAATCTGCTTAGGCAGTTTGACTTTAACTATATGAATAATAAACCCACTAGGGACTCGGCATGCCTGGACAATATATTTACAAACATAAAAACATCTCGTATAACATGTGATGTAACTGTATTTGCATACTCAGATCATGATTCTCCTTGGCTGAAAATACATAACTTAAAACCCTGTGATTGTAACTGTAAGGAATCTAAAATAGTGATCTCAAGACCAATAACGGATGATAAAATATTAAACTTCAGGAATTTGCTCTGTAATATAAACTGGCTAGATCTGTTAAGTAAACCTCAGTCCTTGGATACAGAACACACATTGGCTGATGTAACATTTGAAAAGCCCGGTTCGCTCAACCATCTTTAAAACGTTCTTAACGAGTTGATAGTTAACGCATCACTAAAATCTTAGCAGCCTGTTAAACTTTTAATGTTCGCTCAAGCGATTTTATAGGCCCGTTAACTAACGACATGTTAGAGACGTTTTGCTTTGATGCCTTACTATTCTCATACTTTGATACGAGAAATGCAAAGTTTTCATTGGCTGCACCGTGGACAGTAGACTGTGCGTAAGCGGATTTGGGCTTTTTGTATGAAATCCCAGGAACAAAAATAAATAAAGTAATGTGTAACACAAATATATGTTTAAGAAATTAATGTTAGTGAGGTATTTACGTCCGCACACCGAAAATATTATGTATTAGGATTAACAGTTACATTGTAACTTCGTAAGTTAGATTTAAATGCCTACCGACTGCCAATACAAGATCATAAATATATAAATAAAAATTACTGTTATAGGTTAGGGTTTGAAGTTTTATAAATTTAATTATACTAAAATGGCATTGCAAAAGAGGCCTAAAGGTGGAAATGAACGTGTGTTTGCTATAATAATTTTCCTCAACAAAAGAGAACATTTCACGAAATGTACACCATGCATAACTTAACTTACTATGCCATGGCAATTAAATAATATGTAAATATTGCAAGTCACTTCTATTGGCATTGCAAACAAGAAATCTACTGTTTACAAATAATCACTGACAAAAAATGAAGGCACGTAAAATGTTTAACCAGTATGATTACCGTTCATGCATATGTACAAGGGAGGTTTCTGAATCGTTGTGTTTTTGTCTCGTACAAATATTTTTCAAAGAAAAAATATATATAATACAATACGATATTTAATATTTGATTTATCATAAATGGTAAAAAGGACAAGTACACTGTTAGACAGTATCCTCACCACTTGTACGAACGTACCGTGCAAAGAATAATTTCCGAATGCGTGGTAGTGTGTTTTACAAATATGCATACTTTTACAATGTCCATGCACGAAACTACATTACCAGAAACAGCTTAGGATTAAGCTTTTTTCTTAATGAAACATACATGTGTACTACGGTATTTTACATTATGTTTGGTTATTCATTATGTGATGAAATTGTAGTCATTCAGAAAATGTACCTTGTACATGGAACGGTTGATTAATATGATATTTTATTTGACATTTGATTTATCGTAACTGGTAAAAAAAAAACAAGTGCACTGTTAGACAGTACCATTACCACTTGTATTGTACGTATGTACAAGGAAAAATTTCCGAATGGATGGTAGTGTGTTTTTCAAACAAATATGGATACTCTTACAATTTCCATGCACGAAACGACAACACCTTTAACCTGCTTAGGACCTGAAGCTTTTTTCCTTAATGAAACATATATGTGTAGTACGGTTCTTTACAATATGTTTGGTTATTCATTATGTGATGAAATTGTAGTCATTCAGAAAATGTACCTTGTACATGGAACGGTTGATTAATATGATATTTTACATTTAATTTATCATAACTGGTAAAAAATATAACGAGTGCACTCAGACAATATCATTACCACTCGTACGTATGTACAAGGAATAATTTCCGAATGGATGGTAGTGTGTTTTATGTCAAAATGTCACAATGTCCATGCACGAAACTATATACCTGAAACTGCTTAGGATCTCAAGCTTTTTTTCTTAATGAAACAACATATGTAAGCTATATTACGCGATGAGATGGTAGTCGTTCGTAAATGTACCTTGTACATGTAACGGTTGATTTTTTTTCTATTTTTAAGTGCTCTTTCAGTTTGTTATGAATACGATTTAATTTCCATTTGCACCGTTATATGTCAGCCCATTTTCAATATACTGCATAATAATTGTTTTGATTATGTGATTACATTAAGACTCACGTTATATTAAACAACATGTTTTATTATACAGTACTTACGTACAGCTACGAGCTAAATAAGTAAATAGGTTAGGCAGGGTTTCTTTATTTCTGTACTTGGTTAGGTTAGGAAGGTCAGGTTTGGTGCTTTTAGCAGGGACGTCGTTAGGGGGGGGCCTGGGGGGGCTTTGGCCCCGGCAGTTGTAACTCTGGCCCCCGCAAACAAAATTTTGATCGATTAAAAATTATCCTAAATTAATACTACATATTATTTTCTGGTAAATTTGTAGCAGAGTTGGAAACACTGTTCCGAAGAAAATCTTCGGAAGCAAATGTAGGACAGCAAAATTCCACCCTTTCCTTGCTTACCAGATTATAACCAAGGTCATAAAATCTGCCTGCTTAGAGGTTATTACCCTTGCCCTAAGTTCCTGGAAACCAGAGATCCGACCCTTTTGTTGCAAATGACCCTTCCAATACAGATGGAATCAAAGACTCCGCCGTGGCCGAGCGGTCAACAGTAGGTGGTCGAGCGACATAGGCTATGGAGAGAGTTCTCCAGTACTGACATTGTTCTGAGATTTAAAATTGCTCTATGCTTCAGCTTCAGAGCCACAGATTAGCTTTGTGTTCTTGCTTGCGAGGAAGGTCTGCTATCGGGTTCCTACGGTCACTGTGTATTTGTTCGTGTGTGTGGGAAGAGTTCTAGCGTTGTTGTGCATTTCCATCTTGAATGGATAAATTTATCAAAACCGGATATTTTAAAACTATCTCAAAACATGTGGAAGATGACGGCAATGAAGTTGGTCCAAGTTCTGACGTTCCAAAGTTAGACAAAACAAGTGAATGTACTAATGTGAAAACAATTACTGATCTTGGGGTAGATAATCCTAGCAACCACTTTTGCAAAACTATCCAAATACTACGTTCGGAAAGCGAAAGCGGTCATTTCAGAAACACTGGTTTGCATCTGCGCCGTGGCTAGAATATAGTGTGGAACTTGACACATGCTTTTGTTTTCCATGCCGTAAATTTGGCACAGATTCAGGATATGCAGAATCAAGTTTCAGGAAAATAGGGATTCGCAACTGGAAGAAACCATGTGAAAAAATTACGGAAAACGAGGAACGTCCTATCATCTAAAATGCATGGAACTGTGGGCGAATTACAAAGTGAGTACCAATCAGTTTTGTAAAACAATTATATGTGTGTGTGTGTGTGTGTTCGTAGTTTAACTTAAATAATGAAATATGTATGTAGTATATGTCTATATATCGAGTGTTCAAATTGAAAAAAATGCTGAGGAGAAAAGTCATATCAGCTTCCCTTATCAAATTTTGAGATTTGTACCTAAAATATACGGACTGATGGTTCAAAGTAAATAACACAAATTTTCCAATTAATGTACAAGAGTTCAGTAATCACAGATCTCGCCTCAGTGGACTTTTATTTCATATCAGAATTATTTTTCTTAGAGGAAGGCAAATTAATCAGGAAATATTTTCTCATCAAATACATATTGTAATTTGCAAACCAACAACAGTATTAATTTTAATGTAAAATTCAGTACAGAAACTGACAATTTATATGCTGATATTAATGTAATATTTACTTGAAGTTGAAAGAAATGATTACGTCAAATTCTTAGCAATAGCAAAATATGATCAAGAATATTTAAGAGGAAAATTCTTTACCTGGTCAGGAGTTAAATTAAAAATTTCAATTTGAACACTGGATGTACTTTGATTTTCGTTTCCTGATTTTACATTACTTTACTGACACTTCTGGCTAATGTCAAAGATATGCAACGGTGATACAAGAAATTAATGCATGGACAGTAACAAAAAAAAGCGCCTGCCTCTTCAGGCGAGGACATCGCGTAGCGGTAATGTCGTCACCATATAATTAAGAGGTCCAGGCCTGGGTTCGATATCTAGTGGACGCACATAGTGGTTTGGATCCAACTTTAAACTGTACGTCCAGTCCCGATTGGCCTATGTGTGCATGAAGAGGACATAATACAAAAACTCACGGACTCGAACTTAGATCAATTTGGGACAAAATCGTAATTCGGTAGCTAACGTGCTCAGCCACTGAGGCGGCTAGAATTCAATAGGTTTTCATTTTGGCTATTTTACATTTTTTCCTACCTCGTAGGTTAATTTTTACAAGTCGATGTGGATGGATGAATGATGGACGGATGGAAAGGTGATGGGAGCATAGACAAACAGAATGAGTCACCAATGGCTGGTGGAGGTTTAAACATGGGATCTCTGATTCCGTAGCCCTTTACGCCCACTACTCCGCCACGAACACTGGAATAAATGAAATAAGTAATGCCATTGTTTAGAATGGATGTCGGGGAGAGTGGAAGCCTAGCTAATAACAATGTACACTAATGCATTGTTGGCATTGCTAGCAGATGTTAACGGTCTACCGATACCTCACACAACGGAGAAATAATCTTTACCTATATTTGCATTGTTTTAAAAAATATATATAGCACTGACGAACGGAGGAACAAAGCTAATCTTCATGGTGTAGAGCAGGAATTTCCAAACTTTTTCGTTTCGCCGCGCCGTTAGTGTTTCAAGATTTTTTCACGGCGTCCAAATCAGAATGTAGGCCTATCTAATACTTGCTTTGATTGATTGATTGATTGAATTGATGTTTTAAGTCTATTTCATGCACAATAAGGCTAATCGGAACTGGACCTACAGTTTAAAGTGGGATCCGAACCACTATGTGCCTGCACCGGGTAACAAACCCGTGACCCCTTTATTACAAGGTGGCAACTCTAACACTACGCCACCGGGGAGGCCCTATCTAACACTTGTAACGCTCTGTTAGTGTGCATAGGTTGCTTTCCTTAAGTTAAAAAATAAACATATATTTCAAATTCAGAAACATTTTTTATGTAAAATGTTCTAAATAAGAACATGTATTTGGAACAATCATATCAATGACTGAATTTCAGTGAAAATATTGGAACATCTTGCGGCGGCCCCGTACGCCTACCAGGGCACCCCAGGGCCCACTTTGGGAACCACTGGTCTAGAGATTACAATTTCTGTAAAACTGAGTCCGAGGTTTGAATCCTGAAGGAGATATTATTTTCTTTCACTATTACAATAACTGATCCCATTGTCGTCGTAATCAAAAATAGTTTAAAGTCCATTTTATGCTCAAATAGATTAATTGGAACTGGATTTATAATTTAAATTTGACTCCGACCCATTGTGCAATGCGTCTCCATCGGGACTTGAACCTGGCACTCTTTGGTTACAAGGCAACTTGGTAAACCACACCGAGGAGGTCCGCCGTGGTAAACATGACGTTATAATAAATATGCAATATAAAGCAAAAACATGAATTTATTCTTAAGAATGTTAAAAAACAACAAGAAACAGAACATTTGAGTCGCCAATAATATTCTGCATATTACATATCATAATTGTGATGACGATTTGTGAGTTTTCCTTCATTAATTGCCATTCATGATCATCAACATTGCGATTAACTAAAAGTAACAGAAAAGCGGCACAACATTTAAAAAAATATACGTAGAATAAAAAAAATAGGTGTGAAACTGAAAAAGAAAGGTAATAACAAGTTGATATTTACTACCTATTTTTTGTGCTTTTTGAAGTTGTCAAATTTTGTCATTTTTGGCGCCAATTTACCTGTCTATTTAGCATGCTTTGTGGCTATTATAAACCCGCTGCCTACTGATAACACGAACTCAAGACAGAAATAAACAAGTGTGAAAACACCTACTTCAGTGTCTTTGTGCATGATACTTGCACAAACCATCAACGTTGTTTTGGGAGAATGCAGGGTGCAAGTTAAGAGGTGCGCAATTTTCGAAATTGCCGCAAAAAAAGTGCCACGCATCTATTTTTCCTACTACATCTCGAGGCACTGGTGTACACATGGGGGAGCTGATGCGGCTATAACTCTCCCGAAATTTCTGTCTTTGAACAACTTTCAAAAGGAAGCTTAAAAGTGGTTAATTATGAAATATGTTATCACTCGCATAATTTAAAGTGCTGTTTGCGCTGGAATACTACTAAATGTGCTAGAATTTAAATTTGACAATAATTTCAATGTTAAAAGCGTCATTATTATTATTATTATTAATGTTTTTATAACGTCCTATTATTGTTATAATTACGTCCCTGCCTAAATTCACAGCCAGAAATAAGATTGATTGATTGATTGAGTTGTTTTAAGTCCACTTTGTGCACAGTAAGGTTAATCGGGACTGGACCTACAGTTTCAAGTGGGATCCGAACCACTATGTGCCTCCACCTGGTATCGAACCCGGGACCCCTTAATTACAAGGGAACGACGGTACCACTGCGCCATCGGGAAGGCCCAGAAATTAGAATAAAACGCGATCTTCTTTCTTCAGGAAAGCAACATCTTGACAGGCGGCCCTAAGACCAGCACAAAGCTTGAATGGAGACAATACAACAAGCTTGTTCAACAAATGTTGGCGAGATGGTTGCGGACAACCAAAGGCGGCACTGCGTCCCAAATACTCTGAACTGCCCGTCATAAAATGTTCCTGCGAGACCTATTTCTAATCTGTGGTCGTCAATGTATGACTAGACCCCTTTGTGTCGAACCTGACAAGGCAGGGAGCGGTCTTTCTTGCTTTAAGGGATTAAGGGAAGGAAATGGCATTCAAATGGCAGGGAAGACTTATCCCTGGGTTGAGTTATTGTACCCCTGCTGTTTCAGTGCACCGTTTCTGTAAGGCAATACGCAAATACGGTTAAATTTTCCCTTCCCCAGTAAACCTTTGTTTTCGATTCATTTTGTTCATTCTGCTAGATTTAGCTTCTATCCAGGGTGCCAAGTACCAGAACGGTCCAATGACCTCGCTGCCTTCCAGCAAGCAATAACTTTATAAAGGAGGGCTTGGGGAGGGAGGAGGGGCAGATGCAAGAGGACGAAGAAAATGTAGCAGTTTACTTACATGATGACTCGTGAAAGTATTTGTTATTGCCTGTTTGAAAGAATGAAAGGTATGAAATTAGTAATATTTTTCTTGTTCGCTTCGCTTTAATATAAGCGTTTCTAATAAGTAACAAGTTATAATTGTTACCCCAAAAAACTGTGTATATGTGTGCGTGTGCGTGTATGTAATATGATTTGTTAATGATTACGTACTGGATACCAAATAATGAAAAAAAGTAAAGTAATGTGCTCCCCAGTGCTTTTCGCTATGCCATGAAAGCGTATAGGGGTGTGTAGTTAGGGTTCCACACTTTCTTGATCACGGCCAAAGGTGGAGGTGATGTGATCAATCAGCACCACGTCCCTGGCCTCGTTTACCTGCCAGAGTTTCCTCCATGTACCCACTTTATACGTACGACGCTGGGTGAGCACCGGAGCCGCTCGAACAGGTGAAAAAAAGTCCCGGTATCCTCCAGAATGAATAGGAAAGATCCTACACAGAATAATTTATCAGTTTAGCACTTCCACAGGGGATATAGTTTCGATAAAAAAGAAGAGGTTGTCATTGAGACAAGCAGAAAGTAAAATACATTAAGGAAAACTGTAAAGTAATAGTTTAATAGTAATTACATAAATTGATTTGCTTACTGAAAATTGTTGAACTCTAATTTTTATTTGACCTCCAGTATTCATATATACGTATATTATATACACTTCTTAGTAGTTTAATATACCAATGCACTATATATGTAGCAATATTATAATGTAATATACTATTATATATATATATATATATATATATATATATATATATCTGTGGTGTGTGTATGTGTGTGTGTGTACATTACACACACAGAGTTATTTACCTTTACTGTCTGGAAATATTTACATAGGAACAAATTTCAGATTTGGCCCCCCCGAACTGATCAACCTAGCTACGTCCCTGGCTTTTAGCATCTCCAGTTTGCTACAGCTGTCCCTAGCCGCTTGTGATTCAGAATATAGAATGATGAACATTTGTGTCAAGCATTCTCGTCACTGCAAAATCATTTTTTTCCATTATGTTAATTGGAGTAGGTGGATAATAATTTGAAAAGTTCGAAAGAACAATTCCCTACTACTTTGAAAGATTGCAAGTTACGTTGTGTAATGTCACAAATTTATTTTGCACTAAAGGAGAGTACAGGACGTGTATTATCTATTTCTAGGACAGTTGCTTCATTTTAATTTTATCTCTTACGTTTTCTGACATTTTTCAGTTTAAAAAACAACATAAAATTTGAATGGTAGTTATAAGCAGACATAAGCATAAACACAATAAACCACGACTTTCTCCAGTTTCTATGTGATCCACTGGAAAACGGCGTGGACGACGACACCGAATATTTTGGTGAATAACTTCACCTTATACAAATTGAAATATGCAAAAGGAGGTTACATTATTTTAAAAAGTCATGCGATATTTTGTGTTTATGGTTACAGTGCATTAAAGGTGGAAGCCCAATATGCATTTTAAAAACACCACGTTCGTATAATTAACTATAAGCATATATTTTTGGCTCGACAGGCAAAATTAATAAAATTTGAGTAATGTGTGATGATCACGATGCCATTATTGACAAAACTTTAAAAAGTATATTGATACAATATTTCTCATTTAACTTACATGTGATTTCTGATTTGCAGTACGAATTTATAATATGAAATACGAAATGGGAAAATTATTTTTGCTGTAGAAAGACATGGTATGGAAATAATGTGTTCAAATCGGTTTGGGATAACATTTCAACACAACAGCTGGCATACGCAATTTCTCCATCTTATTTCCGACACAACACAACGCGCTGTTAAGCACTTTAATGAAGCAAAAGAGTGCCTTTAGATTTAACGACGACATTAGAGGTCTGTTAGCCTTAACGAAGGTTGGAGAAATGCCTCAATGTGCTAATGTAGCGTTAACTTGATTTAACGCTTCTTTAAAATTTAACGCGCGTTGAGCGAACCGGGCATTGAACTGTCAACACGTTAAGGTCTAACGAGTTCGTGACGTTTTTGTCAAGAAAGGCTAACGAATGCCATTTAGTGTAGTCTCCACTCTTCGTTAACGAATACGGTTACGGACGCGCTAACAGAAAACGAGTGGAACCTACTCACAAGCCAGGCACCTACCGAGTTCGTTCACGGCTGCAGATTTTCAAGATGGACACTATCAGCTGTTGCGGATGATGGTTTTGAAGAAAGAAGAATTGCAAGCCCACTTCGTTTGTAATAAAACCTGGCCTAGCTTGATGAAACAATCGTATATATCTAATGCTAACAATATCACGTCCTTAGATATTAATGGACAATATGCAGTTGATGATGGAAATAGTGAAATGAATATCAATAAGCAATTCAAACAAGCAAGCAATGACATAAATTCCAAAAATAATGTCCTAAGCTTGCTACACCAAAATATTACTAGTGAAACTTTGCCTATAACAATATCTACAAACCAATCTAACTTAAGTGTGACTAACAATATCATTGGTAAACCTGAATGTGCCACTTCTTTATACCCTGAACAATCAGGTGTTAATTTTAGTTTTGAGAATTCTCATGGGGAAGTTAGAGCATGTTGTTCTAACTCCCACACTCCATTGGATTTAAAGATAGGTTATCTCAATATACAGGGATTTGGCAAAAAACATGAAATTATTAATGATTTTGCTAATGAAAATAGTTTTGATGCGGTTTGTTTAAGTGAACATTGGTGCCATAAAAGTGAAATTTCCTTCAAAATACTAGATGACTTCTATCTGGTTAACAGTTATAGTAGGGAACAAATTCAACATGGTGGAGTGTCTATATATGTAAAAAATGCATTTGTACATGCTAGTAATAAGCTAGATCTTGAATTCCTCTGTAGTGAATTAAACTTTGAAGCCACAGGTTTACTTATTAGAGACCTCAAAATTGTAATAGTTGTGCTTTATAGATCACCAAATGGGGATCCTACTGTTTTTCTTGAAAAACTTGAGGAAATGTTAGATTTTTTCAGTAAGTCTCAATGGAAACACTTTAGTATCGTAATTGGTGGTGATCTAAACTCTCATTTTGATGTAACAGAAGATAAACAAAGCGTAACTGGATTTAAAAATCTGCTTAGGCAGTTTGACTTTAACTATATGAATAATAAACCCACTAGGGACTCGGCATGCCTGGACAATATATTTACAAACATAAAAACATCTCGTATAACATGTGATGTAACTGTATTTGCATACTCAGATCATGATTCTCCTTGGCTGAAAATACATAACTTAAAACCCTGTGATTGTAACTGTAAGGAATCTAAAATAGTGATCTCAAGACCAATAACGGATGATAAAATATTAAACTTCAGGAATTTGCTCTGTAATATAAACTGGCTAGATCTGTTAAGTAAACCTCAGTCCTTGGATACAGAACACACATTGGCTGATGTAACATTTGAAAAGTTTCTAACGGTATTTTTAGATATTTATGATAGGAGTATTCCCCAGAAAAGGTGTAAAGTTAGTCTCAAAGTTAATAAGAAGAAAATACAAAAAAAGAATGCTGATTGGTACACTCCTAAGTTAGCCGGTATGAAATGTAGGGTTTTACTATACTTAGATTTATTTAAGAGGGATAAGACAGATCTGGCTAAATCAATCTACCTGAGGGCAAGAAAGGAATACAAATTGGCTATAAATGAATCAAAGAAATTGTATAATCTAACTAATATTGAGGCATCCAGGAATAAATGCAAGACGGCCTGGAAATTAATTAATTCGATTGCCAAATACAGCAAAAGAGATGTTATAGAAATCTCCCCTAATGACTTTAATAAGTTTTGTATTAATTCTGTTGAGGAATTTCGTAACAACATTGTACGACCCTCTGAAACAGTTTCTGACTTACTTGAACAGTATAGCGTAAGACATTCTGAAATAAAATTTGTTTTTTCTGAAATAACTCCAGAGATAATTATAGATGTTGTGAAAAAGCTGAAACCATCAGATAGTGTAGATATCTATGATTTATCCAGTAATCTTTTGAAAAAAATCATAGATTCTATAATTCTTCCACTGACCTTTTGTATAAATATATGTCTTAGGGAAGGAACATTTCCAAATGTATTGAAATTATCAAGGGTTGTACCAATTTATAAAAAAGGTGAGAAAAATTGTTTAGCCAGCTACCGTCCCATCTCACTGATTCCAGTGTTTTCAAAAGTTTTAGAATCAATTATGCATTCTCAATTATGCAATTACTTGGACCACAATAACTTAATTTGCAAATCACAGTTTGGTTTCAGGAAGGGTAAGTCAACAATTGATGCCATGGACTCACTAGTCAAAAATGTACTGAAGGCTTTTGAAACTAAGGACTTTGCTCAGGCCTCTTTCTGTGACCTGAGCAGGGCTTTTGACTGTGTAGAACACACTTCACTTTTAATAAAGATTAAATACTATGGCATTGGTGGTACAGATCTTAAACTATTTCATTCATACCTTTAGAACCGTAAACAAATTGTCTGCATAGGAATGGAGAGGTCTAATGTAGCCGAGGTCAAATGCGGTGTACCTCAAGGTTCGGTTCTTGGGCCTTTATTGTTTGCTCTCATGATGAATGATTTACCATTTTGCGTCACTGCTCACACAATACTATATGCAGATGATACTACCTTCTTTAATGCCAGCTCTGACCTTAACACTCTTAAAGGCATAACTGATAATACCCTGTATCAATCTTCTTTATGGTTCAGAGCTAATGGTTTTTTGCTGAATGAAAGTAAAACTCAGCATATGTTTTTCAGTCTTAGAGGCATCCCGATCGACAATAGCTCAGACAATGTGAAATTTCTAGGTATTGTCATTGATAATAAATTATCATGGGAACCACATATTAAATACGTAACTGCCAAGCTATCCAGGGTTATATATTTGTTAAGGAATCTAAACAGTCATGTACCTAAAGATTACGTAAGATCAGCTTACTTCGCTTTCTTTCAAAGCATTATTTCATATGGAATTTTACTTTGGGGGAACTGCAGTCATGTACAAGAAATTTTAATACTGCAGAAAAAAGCCGTGAGAATAATTACCAACTCACACAAATTAGTTCATTGTAAGCCACTGTTCATTAAGTTAAAATTTATGACTGTGATAAATCTATATATTTACACTGTGCTGTTGTATGTAAAGAAAACTTTGCCACAGCTACAAAGTAGACAAGATGTACATTCCTACACTACAAGAAACAGCAGGCGTATAAATATACCCTATCACAGACTCTCAAAATCCCTGAATAGTTATGAAGCTCTAGGATTAAGACTATTTAATAAGCTACCTCTTGATGTGACAAATATGCCTATGAATGTATTTAAACATAAACTGTATGCCTGGTTAGTTGCTACACCATTGTACTCAACTCAAGAATTTCTTGAAATTAAAAATATTGTATTTTAGTGCAACTTAACATAAAATGCGTTATAATTTTATATTATTTTATAATATATTTCACATGTATTATGTTCTTGACGTTGTCTATTGCTGTACAAGCTTAATGACAATAAAATATTATTATTATTATTATTATTATTATTATTATTGTTTCAGTCGTATTTCGAGTAAGTACGTCATGTTAGTATGTTATTAATATTATTGGGTATGAACATAAGGACAATTGGAACAAATCTGGGGGAGAGTGAAATACGTATGTATTGTGAATTGTTGCTACGATGTACCTAAAGAATTAAATACTTCGTGCCATTTTCCTTCTTATTGTTAATTACATTGTTCCACGTACTTTGTAAGAATTAGAGCTGATATTTTTGCAACATTCCTTAAGCTTAGCATTCGCGAAATAAAATACTACTGCAAAATATATTTTGATACTCCTGGGAAATGTATGCCAACATTCCACCAACGTCACATCAAAATGTAAAATAACGATGCCGCACAAAATAAGAACAATTAATTTTCTGCAACATATTGTCCTGTTGCAACCAGTAAATGAAATTACGGTACTATAAAATACATCAATTAGGCACCACTACCATATGTTATATATGGGGGGGGGGGAAATGGTACACATGATTTATACAGTACGTGAACTGATGATAAAGATTTTAAAGGAAATTTTGACACTATGTTTTAAGTTGTATTCATTGCAGGTCGAGTGTACTAAATTACGTACTCCCTCGAATTTCCAGGAAAAATTCCCCATGGAAAGATTAACTGTTGTTAAGACTATATCAGAAGCTTGGGGGCATAGAAACGTATATTTACAGAGTTACGGACATTAGAATTTATCCCAAATCTATTTTTTTATCACGACGGGAATGTAAAATTATCTTTTTTTTAATTGTAATCACAAAATCTAACCTAAACGCCTAAGCACCAGTAAAAGTGAAAGTACTCCATTCGGTTGCCCAGACACTGGTGAGAGAAAACCTTTTTTTGTGACAAAAATGTCATTAGTAATGTATATATGTGTGTGTGCATGGGAGGGGGTACTTGGTATACTGTATTCATAACCATCAATTGAAAAGGGGAATTTTTTTTTTTTCTATATGAAACCATCAACAGAATGCACTCAGTTTAACTACCTTATGTCATGTGTTGATAGTGGGTAGCATGAATTTATTTTAAGCATGAAAATCTTTGAGTCAGTGGGAACTGTTTGATAGAAGTTTCCTTGTAAGAGAATTTATATTTATTTTTTCTGAAATAATTTTATAGGTGCTAGAAGCTCTCATTTTCACAACATGGAGGTACCAGCCAGATGGTTATAGGTCATCAGCCAGTGTATAGAGCAAGTGTGCAGTGCTATGGTGGTTATTGCTCCTCACAATGGATGAAGTTCCCAATGATACAAGCAGATCAGCTGGATGTTAAAAGGAGGTAAGATAGTGTACGTTATTTTTGTTTCATTATAATAACACGTATTGACATCCATCATGTGGTGGGTTTTAGACAGCTTCTACAATTCTACAATAAAATGTAATAAAACATAAATACTGAAATGAGTGGCTGACTGGCCATGTAGGTAGGTATATTGTGCAAGTGAACATGCTAGTTTATTTTCAATACTATCCATATAGTTCTGGATTAGCAAACAAATTTGTATCACTTTTTATCTCGTATTCCTATTTGCATGGACAAAACAATACAATTATAATTGTTAAGACAAACCAAATCAAAGGTGCTCATGGCAATAACAGTTCCAGAGTGATATTCTTTTAATATTTTATTATTTTTTTATTGGAACACAGTAAAAGGTGAATTTGTGGGGTTTTCAAAACAGTTGCTATTTTCAAATAAATCAGAAGTAAACAACTGAGTAATGTGTAACATCAGATGGATGGTATTTCTCATTCAGAATAACATGAATGTATATATCCCAGATAGCATGTAAGTTAAGTGCAAGTTTGTACTTGATTTGCATTTGTCTTGCGAGACTTGCTTTGCACTTCAAGTTGAATGCAAGTTCACTGTAAGTGTGCAGGAACCATGAGTTTGCATTTTAAGTGAATATAAGTTTGCAGCAGGTGTATAAGTGACAATTTGCCTGATACTTGCGTATCACACTTGCAGCAAGCCTGGAGTTCAAGTCGTCATTAGAACGTACTGCGTACTCCGAAGGGTGTAACATTTTTACATTTTAGCTATCATTGATGCTTCTTGGCTCAACGCAGATGTATCTCTCAGCAAGGGGGCCGACAGAAGGGGACCAGGGGGCACTTACCCCTTTGAGATATCTGGAAAAATTTCATGGAATTCGAATGGTTAAATTGAAGCGATATTTAATCAAAATAATTTTGTTTTCTGTGATTTACAGGCTGTAAAGTTTCAGCAATTTGCTACCATGTCCTACAAAATCTTGGGATACTGTTTTCAGCTGTTATTAGAATGTTCACTGCTGTAATGGCATTGGGGAGGGATTTTTTTTTATATAATTCTGATTTCCGGTATTGAGAAAATCTCCATTTCCCCGACTAGGTCGTAAATTTTTCGAAATTTCCCAACACTGTGAAAATCTAGAATTGAACTTCCCCCCAAAGTGATTGATTTTGCACATCTGCAATAAAAATTGGCCATTTAAAGAAATTCCAGACCTTTTAAGTGCAGAAACTACGCAAGATTTGGTCACTGTTATATATGATAATTTGGAATTTCTCGACTGTTCGGAATCCCGAACATAGATTCTCGATCTCGCCCCGTCGTTTTAAGGGTGCTGTGATCAGCACCACGCTCCGACCGCCTTTACTCCCTCTCCCAGGGTTGCTCGTTTACCCCGTTACCCATTTATTGTTATTTAACATTTACTCGGCCAATGGGTCACATGTAACCCATAGAAAATATAGGCGTAGTTGGCCGATGGGTCACTGGTGCAGGAATCAAAACACAAAAGGCAATAAGAGGGGTTGGGTGGGCCGCGGCCCCAACTTTCAATGAACAAATCATAAAAAATAAGGGAGCTTGCCCCCTCTTCCCCGCTATTTTTGGAAGGGGACGCAAACTTTAGCCTTATTTTCAAAGAATCGTCCTTTCTCAACCGAAAGAAAGTCATTTCATGTTCCTGGGTGAATTACATTATAGAATATGTGTAAAGAGTTCCCATTTTTATGATTTTTTCATTGAAAGTTGGGGGCCGCGGCCCACTCACCCCTCTTATTGGCTTTGGCGTTTTGATTTCTACACGGTTGAATGCCCTGTTCTTCTAGCTACAAAGCAAAGTTACCCGAAGTAGATTGGTCAAATAGTCTACGAGTTATAACATTTTTTGTCAAATAAGTGTACAAATTTAAAATTCGCGCCAAAAGGCCTCGGTGAAACCGAAAAAATGTTATAACTCGTAGATTATTTGACCAATCTACTTCGGGTAACTTTTGTTTTGCAGCTAAAACATCAGCGCATGCAACCGTGCAGGAATCAAAACGCCAAGGCCAATAAGAGGGGTTGGGTTAGCCGCGGCCCACAACTTCCTATGAAAAATTCATACAAATGGGGAGTTTGCCCCTCTTTCCCCGCTATTTTGGGAAGGAGAGGTAAACTTTAGCCTTATTTTCAAAGAATGGTCCTTTTTAAACCGAATGAAAGTCATTTCATGTTCCTGGGTGCATTACATTATCGAATATGAGAAAAAACTCCCAATTTTTATGATTTTTTTCATTGAAAGTTGGGGGCCGCGGCCCACTTAACCCCTGTTATTGGCTTTGGCGTTTTGATTCCTGCACGACGGCACAGATGATTGGAGTACTATTTTTATATATACTATTCAGATTCTCGTTAAAAGAATATAGGTTAACCCATGATGAAATTAATATGTTAAAGAGAGGGCCTCCCCGATGGCGCAGTGGTAGCGTCGTCGCCTTGTAATCAAGGGGTCTCGGGCTCGATACCCGGTGGAGGCACAAGTGGCTCGGATCCCACCTTAAACTGTAGGTCCAGTCCCGATTAGCCTTACTGTGCATAAAGTGGACTTAAAACACTAACTCAAAAATATGCTAAAGATTTATTTGTCATGTAAAATTGGTCATTACTGAAACAAGAATATATTTGTCATGTAGAATTGCTCATTAATGAAAGATGAATGCAAAAGTACGCACACGGTTTCTTTTGTTTTGTGATGGCGACATGATCACAAGTACTTCAAAGAAAAATCTTTCGTGTGGTTTATCAAGCCGATTAAACGAGAAAGAGAAGAATTTTGTGACCACTAAGGTAAGTAAATAATTATACAATTCATAAGTAATAATTAAAACTGGTTTAAAACAATTCAGTAAAAACGCACACCTATGTGAGATACGAAACAATACCGTATATATTTTCACAATACTCTTAGCATTGTCTGGGAAAATGACAGAAATGATAATAAAAAATAATATTGCATTTATTTAGCGGGCGAGGTTCTTTTATGGCTTTTTTTTTGTTAAGTCAAGTAGTTAGATTAGATTGCTCTTAAAAAGAAAAGAAAAAAAAACAGCTGGATTTGCACGCATGGCTTAGATCATGCAGTTAAAATCTTAAACTTTTTAAATTTCAACGGTGTTCATGATATATAAACTGATTTCATTCGAGATTAATGATGGTACGAATTGGGTCTCACTGCAGAACATGTTCCTCTACGTAGACGAACAAAATTTATATTCCCTGAAAGTACGTACATTTTGCTTCCATTTTCCGGTGTTATTTTTCCGATTAGTATTATATTTTTGTGCGAAAAAATGTTTTTCCTGCTACTAAAAGCAATGCATTTCTCGGCTCATTTCTCCATTCGTTCGTGTCCATATTGTTTACGCATAGTTCCTTTCATTATTTGAGACGAGGAATGCCTACAAGGTTAGGTTAGGCCTGTTAGTTAGGTTCCAATAGCATAAATACAATGAAAAATGTTTTTCATGCTACTAAAAGCTATGCATTTCTCCATTCGTTCGCGTCCATATTGTTTATGCACAGTTTTTTTCATTATTTCGACGAGGAATACCTACAACGTTAGGTTAGGTTTTGTTAGCATAAATACAATGACATTATTATTTAGGCTAAGAGAATTAAACCTAGCTACCTAACAACGTAGGCATTTTTTTGCTTTCACTACATTTGTGCAGTGCCACGATTTCAAGAGCGCCCATCCTGAACTCTTATTTCTTGTTGGTTTTTTTTCGAAAATTACACATTTCCGCACCTTGAAAGTTACTTTTCCTGATTAATAACTTCAAACCATTACCATAGAATTAGGAATCGCTTTCCTCCTAAGCAGCCCATATTCTGCAGTCTTACCTTTTTTTTACACAATTGGATTCATATTTATGTCTGGTAACACTTGCTTTGGAATATGAGTCATAACTTATTCCATGCTTTCTGAAGAACGATTTTTTTGGTAAATGTATGTTATATCGGAGACACACTTCTTCATTTTTACAGAAGAAACCACTTACGGAAATGAGTTTCTGTAGCATTTTGAAAGTTCTTGGGGCTAGAGTCTAGTTTACGTCCTTCTTGTCCACTCCTTCTTACCCGTTTATGTCTTTCTTTGCGCACTCCTTCTTGCCCGTTTACAAAACCGTGCTAGCAGACAGCCGGCGCTCCGGCATCCGTAGAGTAAGTAAGTTTTTCTTTTTACACTTTCTGTCACTAACCATTCATGGGAACGAGGTATGCGTATGAGGTTAGGTTAGGTTCCATTAGCACTCATTTCACCCCTAAATATGTGCTTCATCATCGAAAAATGTCTTCAGTACGTTCAATCACGCATATCCGGACAACATCGGTTTTTCTCGATTTTCTCCTCCAGGAAATTTTTCCTCGCCTTGGGATTTATTTTGTTGAATTCCTTATAAAATAACCTTTCCAACGATATATGACATGTACTTCTTAGGAAAAGGACGTAAACTAGACTCTTACCGTTCTTGGAGGTATTTTCTCACCCTAGTATGCTGCACAACAAGAAATAAGCACTTTTGATATAATAAACTTGCATTTTGTACAAAGCAACAACATTATGCCATTGTTTCCATTATGTACCTGCAGATGGCCGAGTGTCGGAAGTCATGCAGTCTCGCCAGTGTTTCCAAACGTGCCTTTTTTTACGAGAATTTTTTTTAACTATGCTTACCTAACCCAACCTAAACTAACCTTGCTGGAAATGGTCCGTGGGGCTATCCGTCAATAGTTCGTGGGGCTATCGTGAACGGTTTTTGGGGCTTTCCATCAATGGTTCTTGGGGCTAGCCGTCAACGGTTTGTGGGGCTATCATGAATGGTCTTTGGGGCTATCCGTCAATGGTTCGTGGGGCTATCGTGAATGATTTTTGGGGCTATCCGTCAATGGTTTGTGATGACATAATAAACACTAAAGTTAAGAAGGTGGAAACAGTGAATACCCACTCCAAATCGACAAAACACAAGCCCGACGCCCAATGATCCACAGCTCTGTGAGCCATATTGTATGTTCTGCAACGGAAGAAAGGAACCAAAGGAATTACTCGTATTGTGAAAATCGTAGTTATTTTCGTGTAAAAAGCATAATGGCACCTTCAACTATGGTACGCAATACACAATTGGTAAGTACGAACCATCCGAAACACAAAATATCTAATTTTTAATGTGTCTCCGATATAACAGACATTTACCCAATTTTTTTTGCTTCCGTATACTCCTATGTGATTGATTGTGAACAGATATTCACTTAATGTAAGCTTGGATACGGGCTACCACTACCATTTACTTCACATGCGTTGGGGACAGAGCTATGGTGCTTTCGTTGCTAAGTTAGGCATGTTAAGTTTAGGGCTCTAACATTCACAAACCATCTCGAAATGCTTTCTTTGTTAGGCTAGGTGAGTCAGGTTTATGGCTTTTAGAATTAAAATGACATCACTAAATGCTTCCAATGCATGCTCATGTGACATCTGGTCTCAAGCACGAACCCCCTTTGAGCCTCACATGGAAATCAGCCACAAATGTGTCCAGTATTTTAAGGCACTTCTTAATACTTCTATAAAATTTGAGAACATCGTTAAACATTTGGTACCGTTACCAAATTACTTTACAAGTTCGTTGTGAGAAAAACTTAACTATTTCAGAATTCATTTTAACCCCCAAACTCCATTATTTCCATGCACCAGAAACTTCATATTTTTTTTTTAAACCAATCAAATGTTATGCGAGAAATAAATTGAAATGTTATAGAAGGAGCTGGTGACCAAATGTCCACTCTCGAAAATTATGTCTCTTATTATTTTAATAGGTCCATTTTTATGCTTTACACAACATAAATTTAGTGACATGTCTGTTTTGTGTATATTTTGTCTTAACATTAAAGTTGTGTACAGAGGCCTAATTTTTATCTTGATAGATTTAATGCCACTATTGAAATGAGGAACGGACAAATATTGAGCTTCAAAAATAATTGTTTGATGTGAATCTCACTGCATCACCTCCATCGGGATTCTAAGTCTAGACTCTTTGATTACAAGATAATAGTCACAACCAAGTTTTTCTAACTGTCACTGTTTGGTAATATAAGAGTAACTGTACCTCATTATATTTAATCTGTACTAACTAATTCTTGATCCTTTTGCAGGTGACAGATAGCTTTCCACTGGAAATGAAATTAGTCAACCTTTTTCCTGTGAGTATAATAGTTTTTGTCCTTTGCTTTAACCTTATATTTCTGGTGATACATGAAATATTTTGGCTTTCTAATATCTGTGCAACCATTTGCAATGACAGTAGCCTTCATGATCACAAGAATTATCCAGATTTACTGTGAAAACCATATTTTCAAAATTAACTCAAAACTGATTCCATGTCATGCACTTTATTGTAACCATGCAAATGGAAAATGGTTAATATTGACAGTAAAAAAAATGTTTTTGATCTTTGTCAGTTTTTTGCAAAGCTGGTCTGTAAAGTCAGATTTTTTTGTGTTTTTCACTGCAATTTGTAATATGCGATATCGCCCGAACGGATTTCTTCAAATATACAGGAGAAACTACATACTGAAATCAGTTTCTGTAGCATTGTCAAAGTTCTTCGAGGTATTTTCTTTCGCGGAAACTGAAAAGTTCACCATAGAATGCTGTAGAACAAGAAATAATCACTTTTTATGTAAAGAACTTGCATTTTCTGTAAAGCAACATTATGCTGTTGTTTCCATTATGTACCTGCAGATTGCGCAAGCGTCTCGCCAGTGTTTCCAAACGTGCCTTTTTTTTACGAGTTTTTTTTTTCTTTTTTTAACTACGCTTACCTAACCTAACCTAGCCGGAAATGAATGGTCCGTGGGGCTATCCATCAATGGTTCGTGGGGCTCTCTGTCAATGGCCAGGAAAATGACATATTTTTGAATATCATTGAAATAAAATTTTATTCATCCTAACCTATTTATGGTATATTGTATGTACAGTCACGGACACTTCTGGGTTATAACAATTCCATTAACTTTCAATGGAATCGTTACAACCCACAAGTGTCCATGACTGTGCAAAGTAACCTTGTTATAGAGACATTTTAGGGCATTGACCTGTTGTAACTGCTGAAAAAATTGAATATGATAGTTTATGTGCAATGTTTTCTTTCTTCTTCTTTTTCATACCAAGTAACTTTTAAGTACTCGTTGTGTCAGGGCTGAAGTGTACTGAAGTGTCCATAAATAATTTAGGTTTCATTTTGTTCGTAAAGTATTGAGTATTTTTTTCAAGTAACACAAAATGTTATTGTTCCAGGTGCATGCAGGACACTAGCAGTAGTATTGCAAGGGATGCGAACGTGTGGAGAAACCAGGCCAAAACGCACCAAAATAGTGAGTAAGTAGATTTACATTTCTTTTCTGGTTTTATATTCAATAAATACAGAATGTTGAATACATTGTTTATGACAAACGTGAAATGTTAAATTTAAAAATTGGCTTGGCAGGCACTGGCCTTCCGAGCACTGGACACTAATTAGTGTAATTCAAATTGTTAAGTATTGTCTGAGTTCTTATCTTGGCAGGAACTGATAGAAGTTATGCAGAGAAACTGTTATCTTTTCAAACATATACAGGAGTCCCGGGTTCGAATCCTGGCCTGGGCATGTGAATGTCCATTCATCAATTTCATCATTCATCTCCATGTAAATGTTCTTCACAAAATTCTACAAGACACCAATGAAGGTAGAAAAACTTAGGGTTTTAAAAGCAATTTTAGATTTTAACACCAAAATAGCATTTTTATATTTGATTTTGATAAAAACTATGTTTAGTTTTTTTTTTAAAAAAAAAATATTTATTATTAACCCACAAGTACTATGGATGTCAATAATCACACAACTAGTATGGAGGGGTCTGTCAGACTGCTGTTTTGATTTTGATCTGTAAATTACCTGTTTTACTATTCTCAATTTCTGACGTGTTTTACATTACTTTACATGGTTACAGAAGACTATTTTAAAGCAGCTTTCATTTATTATTTTATAGTTAAAGAAATATAAGTTAATTTATGCAATGAGGAAGAAAATGGGCCAAAAATTGTAACAGTTGTGTTGGGGAAGGGGAGGGGGGAAATTCCAAATTCTTAAAATGTCTATATTTTATCTTGTCAGAAAAGCAGGAGTTCAAAGTTATATGTAATATTTTGCTGAAATTAAAAATTAGTAACGAGCCATTAGAAGGAGAACGTTAAAAAAACTACTATGGTATGTCTGTCAGACAGTTCACCCAAAATATAATTCAATAAGATTTCGACAGACAGTGTTCATTTATAGTTGGAGGGGTGTGAGAAATAAGCTAAAAGAGAAATTCAGAGCACTGTGCGAGACGGTAGGTAAGGGTCTTCATTAACATGCTTTATTCCAACTGTGGTGCTCAGAAATGTTACTTTTATTTTAATTCGTGGATTCTTGCTACCAAAGAAATTATTCTGATAGAAAACAATTTTTGACAAAAATATGTTGTAGTTTACAAACAGAAGTAACAATTATTTGCTCATGCTTGTATGTGTATGTATTGGGGGGTCTAGTATCCAAGTATATTGTTTCAATGATAATATTATCACTCTATGAAGCCAGAGAACCTGGGTTCTAATCTCAACTGGGACATGGATGTTCGTTGTGAGTGTCTCTTAACCAATTTTATCATATCATCAACATTCTCATCTTCATGATTAGCCAAAACTGGCAGAAATGTGAAGTAAAAAAAAAGATTAACACCGCCTAGTAAACACCACCTAGTAAAAAAAGGTTCAAGGTTGGATTCCTTGAGAGGATGCATGGTAGTTGAGATATAACTTTAAATTGAAGGTTTAGTATCATTTGCTCTATGTGTGCGTGTGTAAAATCAGCTTAAAAGAACAAAGAATATGTCGCATTTTATAATGCATTGAAAACTGTCACATGTAATCAAAAAAATTAGGAATTCTTGCAATGTTGAAGTAATGAAGTATTGATAATGTCACACCTCTGGAGTACACTGTAAATTCAGCCGTACCCAGAAATGTATTTTTGTGTGTGTTTTTGTTAAAGAAAATAGTTTTGGAGTAATGGAACTTGGATTGATGCCACGAATCTTATTTTTTCCATCATTTTTTATTTCAGAGAAATGAAGCTGGAAGCCCACATAGACACAACAGGAAGTGATGGAAGAGCCTGACTAAGGACCCCTTACAAGACTGAATGAATACATGATCTGTAAAAACATGAGAAATATAAATAATGAGTTGAAACTATACATGTGGTATTTTTCTTTTATCCCTACTTACAAGCTACAGGTGAAATTTATTAACTGCAATTTTATTATAAAATGAACGAATGCCACATCTATAACACTACATCCACTTTCACTTTGATCAAATTACAATAATCTGTTTACAACCGCAGGCTGCAAATGTAGTAAAGTCTTGTCCAATATAATTTTGGGGGAAGCACATTGCTGGATTTGGGTGTAAACTCAAAATGAATATATTTAACTAGAAATTGACTTTCCCTTTGATGAGAGATTTATTCATACTTCTCCGACTAATTAGTCCATATCTTTTGTTTCTTTTTTTAAAAAAAATAGTTCAAGTATTTTCCATGTGTTTAGATATTTTATTTTCTGCAGCAAATTTATGTATTTTTATTGGAGACTATCAATTAGTTTGATGTGTGCATAAGAATTACAAAATAGTTCGTATATGCTTCATGTACATTTAATGGCATTGAATTTAGTTTTAGACAAATTTTTTTTGTCTTTTTCTTCATGTTACTCATTTTATCAATTAGTAGTTAGTGTCAATTTTACATATCATTCGTCCTTAGATTTGGAAATATTGGTTAAAAATGTGACTACTTGGTTCTGTGGTGGGAATATTTACCCTACTGCATGTAGTGGGTCTGAATTAGATGAAGGGCTAGTAGGAAAAAATGGTGTAGTAGAGAAAATTATATCAATAGTTACACACACTCATTAGAAACCACATTTTCTAATAAGTATGTGTAACTATTGGTTTAATTTTCACTGATACACCATTTTTTCCTACTACTTCTTTATCTTATTCGGACCCACCACCTGCTGGTGTTAGTTGCCCAGCAAGATTGTGGTCAACTTGCTGCAAGTTTCAACACCTGCCTTGCAAGTTTCAGGTTAACTTCCAGCAAGCCTCAGATCTTTAACACCTACTTTGCAAGTTTCAGGTTAACTTGTAGCAAGCCTTTGAGACTTTTAACACCTGCCTTACAAGTTTCATGTTAACTTGCAGCAAGCCTTGAGACTTATCGTGCAAGTTAGCTGCAGGTTACAGTTAGAACTTACTGCAATTTCAAATGTTGGTAATTAGTACCTTTGCTTTCAATTTGCTGCAAATTTACAGACTTGCTCTGAAATTTTCCTGCAAGTTCCCGTTACTTGCATTGCAAATTTAGTGTGGATTTGAGGTAAGTCTACCTTGCTATCTGGGATATATTTTTTAAAAAAATCATTAACTTTGTGCAGTATCTTATTATGATCAATACCTCAACTTGTTAACCCAATTATTTGTGCAAAAGTTACAGTACTTTTCCTCTTTTGCAGATAGCCGATTAAAATGAAAATATTGTGACTACTCTCGGTATCCAGGGTGGACACATGAGGAATTCCAACATCAGATACTTTTGTCAATATAAGAATAAGGCAGGTACAAGGAACACTTGGCTGTTAGGTATGTAGATGTTCTAAGTCTGGAATAATTATTGTTAATAATTTTTCCATCAAGTATTTAAATTGCACTCATCTCATATATGAACTGCATTATTAAAGATGTGAAGTACTATGTTTATTACCATTACTGTATTATGAATACATGTGCAGTGTTGTTTCATAATTATCTATATTCTACAATAAGTCTAGTATTCTCTTCTCTCACCTTTTTATTATTACAAAATGTGCATTATCCGTAAATTTTAAACTTAAACATTTCTGAGTTCTTCAAATGTTATCAAAACGTTTTATTCTTAGATACAAGTAGTAATAATAATAATAAGAAGAAACCCTACCAGTATACAACAAGACCATGCTAGGGACAATTTTATGTGGAAGCATTTTTATTAATAGAAATGCTACGTGAATGTTTCATAAAATCATATAACTATTTTTATTCCAGACAATACTTTTCATGGAAGCCTTCACATAACATTCACAGTTAGCATAATCTATAATGTTTGCCACACAATGAGCATGTGATTAAATATGATACATGTTTAATTTGGATATAAATAACAAGATTATTGAAATGTAATAGAATTTGTAGAATGTAAATTGAGGATGTTGTAGGCAAGTTTATAAAACACCTAGGAGTCATAACACATTAGCCCCATCTAGTTGACTGCACTTTTTGACTCTCTTTGCACTGAAGCGTCTAGTTGGTTGCACGGTGCAACACTGAGTTGTCTAGTTTGTTGATTTGGAGTCAAGTAGTGTATTTGGTGTCTGCACCATCTGCACTACCTTTCGGACTGGTGTATGGTCACGTGGTGTGTGCTAACTAATCAAATGACCATTCAAAGCAGCAGACAGGCATTTGTTGAATCTTCTTAACTGGAACACTGCTTTCCGTCTAGTTGGTTGAACGTGATTTCCTTGCACTACTCTTGACACTGGATACACCTGCACTGCACAGAGTGTAAAAAAGTGCAGCAACTAGATGGGGCTATTACATGTTCATTTGTTCAACATTCCATTTGCTATGGAAATAGAGCTTTTGTGGAACACTTGCGTATTTTTGGAAGTCAAACATTGACATTGCGATTTAAACGAAAGTACTCAAAATTTATATAAATGTGGCACTTTAGAGGATTGCCAAATTTAACATACAGTTTGTTTCATAAGACACTGGGGGGACCATCACCGGATATGTGCACTTTAGATGTTTTGAAGTAAAGCAATAGATTATAGAAGTGCTCATAAGTTAATACTTGAATTCCTGCTGATCCTTTAAAATCTTTTAAGTGAAGTTACTTTCAATTGTTATTGGGATATTTATTATCTACAGTGGAAACTCAGGACACGCCTTTCTTTATCTTTGCAGGTAACAGTGGGTATCCAGAGGACCATGGGTCATGACACCAATAGATGGTGCTGGTGAAAACACTCTTGAGGTGCATAGCTGTCTAATGCCATTTGGACCATTGGCATCCTAAAACAAAAATGGAGGTGTCTTTTAAAGAACATGGTGCTTCACTATCGCCCTCCTATGGCAACAAAAATCAAAGATGGAGGGATGGAAGAAAATTCAGTTTTCCTATCCACTGTCAACTCTGCATGTGTGTGTGTGTGTGAATCTTCAGATGTGCTTTAATGTTATTAAGTTTGTGTGAAATAGGTTTTCTGTGACATTCTTTTTGAAATATAACATTGTAACGGTACACCAGAACTTTATTTCAATATTGTTAGCAGTGCCAATTCCTCACTTATTTCATTTAATTATTGAATACTTTAAATGGTTCACTTATTTATTTTTACTACCTGCTGGAAAGTTTTCTTGAAGATTGGGACTCAACCAACAGAAAACTAAATATCTTCTTGAGCCAGAATTTTCAGATAATTTTTCAGTAAAATGCACATCAGCCATTTCGTATGGCTTGGATGGCTGTTACCTTAAAATATATTTCTTTAAAGAAAGGAGATTTATATTTTCATATGCAAGATGAAACATGAAAAGGTTTATTTTATTCTGTTTAAAGCTTCCCCTTTGCAACAGTTTTTAAGCCTTGTTTGTCGTTATGAAATATCAATGTACTTCATTGCCTTAGTTACTTTTGCCAGAAAGTAGTGTGTTGTTGTAGAACATTGTTATTGCAAGAGCTGTAACAGAACAGACAAAAGAGTTTTCCTGAAGTTTTAGAAAGCTGATATTACATGCAAAGTTCCCATGTAGTCAGTTTTTTTTTTTTAACTATGCCTTTTCTGTGTACAAAAGGTCTGCATCAGTGTGTATCTGATTTCATGAATACATGATTCATAATGTACACAATCACCTCCCACTTGATTTAGAAAAGTTTCATTGCAAATATATTTTTCAGTGCTGTTCTATCTGAAATTGGTTTACTTTACTCATTTGCTCACTGACAGTTCAAGCCTCTTCATTGGTGTATTGGAAATGTTGCATGTTGCCATCTTGTAATCAAGGGATTCCATGTTCAATACTCAGCAGAGGCACTTAATGGTTCAGATACCACTTTAAACTGTAGCTTCTTTGTGCATAAAGACGACCTCATGTCATATGTTGCTGTGTGAGAACCAGAGGAACGTAACTCTAAAAAAGCCGTGTTTGGAATCAGATTCAGCCATGTCCAGCTTTTCTCATTAGTGGTAAAGAGGATTTAAGTATCTTCAAATTACTGACTTTTTTTATATTCAGACATAATCACTCGTGAAAATTACATAAATTTAAGTTAGGTCCAACTGGTTCTCGTACAACAATATTGCAATAGTCATTAATGGGAGGACTTCTTTGAACAGTCTCCCCATTAATAGATTAGTCAAATCTTAATTACCTCAACATCAAGGGGACTCCAGATTTCATTTTCAATCTCTTGAGAGACTTTTTATTATTATTATTTTTACCTTTTGATGCTATATTTCAATTTTCATACGGCATCCACAATAATTTTTATTACATCATCTACTTCAAATGGTACGGGTGCTTCCCCAATGGCATAGTTGTAACATATTTGCTTTGCAATCAAAGGGTTCCAAGTTTGAGAACCGGTGAGGCATAGTGGTTCGGATCGTACTTTAAACTGTAGGTCCAGTCCCAATTAGCCTATCTGTGCACAAAAGTTGACTTAAAACTCCACTCCACTCAAAGAGTAAGGGAAATCCTACACTAAGATTGTCATTATAATTCATAAACCTTTTCACATCACTGTCTCGGTACTATAACGACTGGAATAAATAGTTTTGAGGAATTATAGTTGTTGTACCAATCATTAAATAGCATCTAGGAATGCAAAATTTACATGTTAGAGACATTAAAATTGACTGAAAATTTATGAAATGGAAAAACATGTCTTTGGTATTATGTGTCAATGCTCACAGAGTTTCCAAAAAAAAAAAAAACCCTGTGTATTGCACTCCCATAATTTCCACAACTTGGATCTCTGTGTAAATTTACAATGCCAGTTCTGTAACTTCTTGGTTCTGTTAGGCATTAATAAGTTACAGCATACAATTTGTCATGCAATTACTGTGTTCTTCCTGCAATGGAGGTGCCATCTAGTTAAGCATATTCACAACTTGCCATAAGCTATTGCATATAACTAGCTAAGGATATTCACACCTCCAGAAATGTTAACTTGAATGGTAAGTAGATAGGTTGAGGTACACAATGAAGATTGTGTGGCTGTCATAAACTTCCAGAAGTAACAATTTTCATTTTTGACAAAGCACCTTTATGAAATCAGTAAGTATATTTTCAGATTTTTTTCCCCTTACAGGCCTCAGAGTTTTCTCATGTTTTTATCCTAGCTTGTTTCTCCACACCAAATTAAATTTCCTATCTTCTGTGAACGCTATGATGATGCTGTCATTTGTCATGTAAATGCTTAAAAAACCTAAGGCATATTTTTTAGCAAATTCATTGTATGACAGCATATTTTTGTCATTTTTGAGGTATGTTTTCTGTACATTTCACTGAGGAAAATCACACTTGAATTGGTAATGCAAAGAAATTCTGTATACTTCCATCTCCATTCAATAAATTATGAGTTAGTGAGGGGAGGAACCTGGATTTACCAGGAATGTGCCATAAAAGAATTACATCAAAAGGTTGCTTTTGCACTTTAATGTTATGTCAACAATGGATAACTCCTGTATTTCCCAATGTTTGATGTCTTCGTTCGATTTTTCAATATTTTTTTTTGTAAATAAAATTTGGAAAATATAGGATAAAATGCATACATATTCCTACAATGATCATAGAAAATCACCCCTCATTCACAAACTCCCACAATTACCTACCGAAAATCAATATTCTGCCATTAATTGGCAACGGTTCCGAATGTTGAATGGTATTCTTTTCTTTTTTCTTTCTTTTTCATTTTTGCAAATTTTATAGATGTATTAGAAAGTAGTTTGGAATACTGGAAACAATATGTGAAGGTAAGTTTGAAGCTTGGAGAAATGAATTAGCACTGTTAAATTCTACACAAAGTATTATTTACCCGAGATACTTCGATTTTTAAAGGAGCTTACACGAGTAGCTGTGATTTGCAGCAAATAATCATTCTTGGTTTCCGGTTATGTAAGACATGGAGTTTTAGCAGATTTTCATCAAGGTTCGAAGGGAGTTTTGTGCTTGAGACTGGATGTTTTGTTCACTTAGAGATATTGTTATAATGCTAAGAACCCTAAACCTGACTAACCCAACCTTACAACGAAAGTATTTAGGAATGTTTTATTAATTCTAAGAGCCTTAAATCTAACCTGCTTAACCTAAAACGTAAGATACCAATCAGCTATTTGTATCAAAGACAAGCAAAACATTCATTTTAGGAATATGTGTGTATTTTTGCCATTAAAATTTCGTAAAATATTATTTACCAAGAAAAACCTAACCTTCAATATGTTGCAATATATATATATACTCCCAAACAATCATGTAGGTATGTGTGGAGGGGAAAAATCGTTCTTCACACGAGATGCAGCAAGAAATCACTAAACTATAAAGAATGTGTGGTAACGATGTGTTAATACAGATAAAAAAATCGAGCCGTGTAAAAAATACCATTAATTTTGAATTAAACGATCGGAACTTGGACCACATATTTGAAACACCTCTTTTCATAATAAATTTGAAAGAAACTACCCTCCCTCTCCCTGCCTTCTATGCAGTGAAGAAAACTACTATTACATCTTTAAAAAATATTGGGCTGGACATTCATAACATTGTACAACTTTTTTCTTCCTTTTTTAAGTCTTGACGTTATTAGCTAATTTGGTAAGTGCATAGATCTGTTTTATTTTTTCTTCCGAAAAATCCGCATGGAGTGCCACTCACATACATACATGAATATTATCTATTCGAATAAACTCACTATTTATTTTTCCGTGCAGTTTTACATTTAAGATCAATTTCGACATTTGGGCAACTTCATAAGACAGTAAACAAACCACAATCGATTTTTAGGAAGATCGATCGATTCTTCACGACTCTCGATTTCAATTCTCGCCATCTGATTGGTTGTTTGAGTGTAGCCTCTACGACAAACTTGTTTTGAGTGCATCACAGACTATATTCTCAGTCGTTAGCGAGAACTCGTAAGCCATCGAAGTCGGCACTCGTTAACGACCAGTCAGGACTACGATTTTCTCTCCAATCACGAGTTGGGGTGATAACGAAATGGTCGTTTCCGTTCTCACGTATTGAGAGTCGGGACTAAGCACCCTGGTCCCGACTCTCAATACGTGAGCACGGAAACGACCATTTCGTTATCACCCCAACTCGTGATCGGAGAGAAAATCGTAGTCCTGACTGGTCGTTAACGACTGCCGACTTCGATGGCTTACGAGTTCTCGCTAACGACTGAGAATATAGTCTGTGATGCACTCAAAACAAGTTTGTCGTAGAGGCTACACCCAAAGAACCAATCAGATGGCGAGAATTAAAATCGAGAGTCGTAAAGAATCGATCGATCTTCCTAAAAATCGATTGTGGTTTGTTTACTGTCTTATGAAGTTGCCCAAATGTCGAAATTGATCTTAAATGTAAAACTG